>NC_138125.1:64906167-66106167 GCF_964188305.1 Podarcis bocagei
GATTATTCCATAGCAGGTTATAGTAGAGCAAATGGGAGCATTTCACAAATCATTTAACAGAAGTGGTATCAAAGTTCCTTGACGTCACACTCTGCAAACTGGTTACATAAGTACAGTTAGATTAAAGCACACATAGTCCCACAGCTGTTAACAGGCCCAAATGAGCTTAAATCCAAAATCTTACTCTTAGAAAAGATATGCCTTCTTACTCTGACATTACTATAAACTTCTAAAGCAACAATCTCAATGCTAAGCACAGGAGCACTAGAAGTTGCATCTGCAAATACAGTACCTAAAGTAGAAGAATATTAGGGAAAGGTTGAAAATAATTACTTTTTATTGTTTAAAATATGGCTCACAATGCATCACACATAATACATTAAAATGACACTGATTTTGTCCTGCGTGCCTTATTTTAACAAGAAAATCAAAAACATTTGCCTACAATTAATGATAGCTGTTTACAAAATGTTGTCAGTAATACATCATAAATTACACTATAAGGCCAAGTTAAAATAAAAATAATGAGCCCTGAACTATCTCTGGATTCTGCACAATGACCCAATATAAAGACTGCTTTTGGATTTATGAAAAGGCATAGAAGGTCTATATGTGTGACTGGATTTAGGCCTCTTATTTTTCTTCACTGAAACATACTTTTCTTCCTTGGGAGGAGGCACATGAACTGGTTTCCAAGGGACTGGATTGTAAAAGGCTGGAGCTGGATATGTACTTCCTTCTGGATAGCCTGGAATGTTTAAAGAAGCACAGTGTTTCAATCTAAACTATTAGCAATAACATTGTTTCTTAGGGTGCAATCCTACACACTTATCTATGAACAAAACCCATTGAACAAAGAAAGGCTCGCCTCTGAGTCGACAACACTGCGGGGTTAGTCATTCTAAGTTAAGATTCAGGGATCATTCTATGCTTCATGGAAGGGCAGCCGAGGGGCTGGAAGATGCTGTAGATCCACCTCTCTACAGGCAAAGAGGGAGTTGTGCAGGCAAAGCTTTGCTATGTGCAGGAGTGGAAAGCTCGGCTACTGCTTTACTGAAAGTGGTTCTCCAAGCACAGCAGAACCAGACACAGGGAGAGATGTCAGCATTGTATCAGGGAGACCTTGGAGCTGTCTAAAGTTCCATTGTCTCCTGACACCTCCACCCAAAGTGAGAAAGAACGCTATCTGCAGAGTTGGCTTATTTCTTCTTTCATTAGTGTCATTGAAATGCAAAATAGATATAAATAAATAAGCCATATCTCTCCCCCCCCCCCCCGTGGCTTGCAGAAGTTGCCAGCACTTCAGAAGTAGCGATTTCTCTCTCTACACAGCATCCCCCATCACCAGCTTATGATTGTTCTGCCCAAGAACTCTTGCCACTTTAATGAAATTTTACACAAAAGTTTTTTGGGTTTTTTAAATGTACCATCTACCTAAGACTACAAATCCTTCCAGCAGTTATAGTCTGCATAGTTCCTTTCCTACATTCAATGAACCAGGATTTATTTTCACTTTCAGAGCTTATACTTTATATACAATGTTATAGTCTGTAGCAAATAAGGGATCAGCTGGCCTATATTGTATCCTATTTAACTTTCTTCACCTGAAAGATCAACTGAGATCTCACGATACCTTACAATGGCCTTTAAGGATGTCTTTAACACATCCCTGGGCAATTTACAGGACAATAAATATACAAATATCCTTCCACTCTGTAGATCTCAGCAGTATAATGAACAGTGTCTCGGATCCTGATATCCCATGAATTTAAGAAAGTTAATGGAAGGGAACTTTGCTGTCATCACTCCCTGGAGGGTAAGGAAACTTTTCCTAAACAGAGTGGCATGAGGCACAGGAGGCTGCCAGTGGGAGCAGGGGGGAGTCACACAAAACTGGGTGGAGGCATCACGTGTGAGTAGAGCTTGGTTTGAGCAAGGTGCATTGCCCAATTTTAGGTGACCTCCCTCCCCAAGCGATCTATGTCATGCTCCAACCCTCCAGAGACAATTTCAGGGGCACAGGAAGAGACAAAACTTCTCTTCTGTCAATTTTCTTCCATTCACCAGTGTGAGAGTACTGAATTTGCTACCCAAAATGCCAATGTTAAAGGTCAGTTTATTTTCATCATTGCTTCATTTTTATCACTGTTTATCAGAGAAGGAGAGTGTGCTGCATGGTCTATACCTAAATTATGGCAGCAGGAATGTGGTGCCTTTGCCATAACAATCCTATTTGTCTGGAAAGAAATGTAAATACATTTCATTGAAGTGGTCAAACAAAGTCTGGAATATGTTCTCTACTGTGAACAAAACTGGGAAGAATATTTTTAATAAATTACTTAGACAAGTGACAGCAGCTGTCTGCAAGTACTGTAACAATGTCCCAAGACAAAGCATGAAAGAAGTATGCACCACTATCTATAATCAAACCAAAGCAAAACAGCAACTGGTGTTGTGTCTGGTGTGCTGTTTAGTGTTCAAAAGGAACAGCAGTCTCTCCCAGCAAATAGTTTAGGTTAACATTTTTATAAGTGCAACACATTTGGCAAATAACGATGAAAGAAATGTCATTTAAATGACAAGTATGCTTATTTTTTCTAGAAAAAAAATAAGGCCAGAAACAACCAATATGCTTTTCTGGCTGTAACAGGATGTGTTTTATTGAAAATAGGATCAAGGGTGGGTAGGCAGGCTGGAGTCATGCACATGGTGTCAGGCCAACTGATTTCAACAGGGCATACGCCTGCATAACTTGACTCAGGATATCTACCCAAAGACAACTTCTACACTGCACAAAAATTAGATCTGGGCCGATATGAGAGAGGCCAATTTTCTTCATTGGTAAAACCTTCAATAGGCCTATCATGAGCTGAGGTCCAAACTTATGAATCTGTCTCAAAGGTGGTGGCTACATTTGCCTTGAAAGGTTTGACGATAAGGCCCAATGTTTTAGGTGCAGGCAGAAACCATAATCTTTAGCCCCCTTCAGTCATTACTCATGTGAAGAGAAAAAGTGAGTGCAAAGAAACTATGGAACTGCTTTTTGCTCCCCTCAGCTCTGCATGGCTTCTGTCAGATGCTCACAAGTTTAGCTTAAACTTCTGCAGCAAGGAGTCTTCTCTAATTGAGGAGGCTGCCATCAACTCTGGAAGATGTTAATCAGTATAAAGGCAGATTAAACATTTAATAAATATATGAATAGAAGAGCATTCTTGGAAGAATAGGCACTGCAAAGAACAAGAATGTATGTGCCAGTATATTTTACTGAACTCTACTGACCAAAATGAATGCTTTCAAAAGTAGAAGATTTCCAATGATATAATCTTGAGTTATTTGGGGTGTGGAATGGGACCAAATATACACATTCCTTAATGTGGGGCAACATCTACTGTTTGTGGCCTGTCTGTATCCACATCTATGGCTAAGGAGTTCTAGCAGATGAACATTTAAAACTAAATATTCAAAAATAAATAGTAAAAGTATCAGAAAACTGCTCCTGCTACACAAGTTATGAAGACTGTATTAGTCTGTCTAGTACAGATACAAACCAGCATCTTTCCCATCTGCAGAGGCACAGCCAGCTGATGCTTGGCGGGGCTTAGTTTTGGAATTTTGCAGCCATTCTTTGAACATCTGCTCTGATTTTTCTTTTTTCTCCTGTAGTTCAGCTTCCCGTTGTTTTTCCTTCTCCTACAAAAGGAAAAGAGCCAAGAATGCCAAAATGTCTTAATACAACTGTCTTCTTCCAGATGTATTACTTCACCACTGTAACCAATTACTCTGGGTACAATCCAATTATAGTTAAGCACCTGTAAGTCCTACTGATTTGAATTTGAAAGATTTAAACTCATGTTCTAATTCCAACACTGACATAAACAAGATTTTAAAAGTCTCTCATTTTGGCTGGTTAATACATTTGGTATTTCAAAAGTTTCATGTATGTTTTCATGATTTACAAAACAAGGCCACCAATGTACAGTGGTGCCCCGCAAGACGAATGCCTCGCAAGACGGAAAACTCGCTAGACGAAAGAGTTTTCCGTTTTGGAGGTGCTTCGCAAAACGAATTTCCTATGGGCTTGCTTCGCAAGACGACAATGTCTTGCGAGTTCCTGCTCCCCCCCCCCTTTTCTAAGCCGCTAAGCCACTTATCAGCTGATCTAATCAGCAGATAAGCCGCTAAAAGCCGCTAATAGCGCTAATCCGCTAATCCGTCAATGGGCTTGCTTCGCAAGACGAAAAAACCGCTAGACGAAGAGAATCACAGAACGGATTCTTTTCGTCTTGCGAGGCACCACTGTACTATCAGGACACAGTGTAGTGAAGCATCCTCTCCCTAATTCAAATGTAATCTCAGCAACGAATTCACCAGGTGAACACTATTATTGAAGTTCTACAATTTGTAATATGGAGATGTTACTGACCTACCTTAAAGAAGAGTTTATTTACAGTATTTAGAGGACACCCTATAACAAAGTTCTCAGGGAGGCATAAATCGAGAAAGAAATCAATTTAAAATTCAGTAATAAGATACTAGAAGTATAAATACAGCTTAAAGAAATGAGTTGTAGAGTTAAAACACCTTAATGCCAAAAGAGATTAAAAGGCTTGGGAAAATAAAAAAAGATTTTCACCTGGTGCCAAAATGAGAATAAACCAGGTGCCAGGTGAGCCTCTCTGGGTATAACATCCCACATCTAGGGTGCTACCACCAAGTAGGTTCCCTCTCCCATAGCCACCTGCCACACCTCACTCAGTGGGCGCACTTGGAGAAGGATGTTTGAAGATCTCAGGGTCCAGGTAGGTACATGTGGAAATTGGCAGTCCTTCAGCTAGCCTGGTCCCAAGCTGTGAAGGACCTTAAAGGTCAAAACCAACCCCTTGCATTGCGTCCAGATTACTGACATGATACATGGGTGGAAGGCTGTGAACAATCAAAAAACACTATATGAATTTTGTTATTACTATTGTTATGGAGTAACATGTTTCAGTTGCATCATAATATCAGTCCAACAAGATATGTTGTTGGTTTAAAAATACAACTTTCAGAGAATGGTATATCCGTATATCTGCAAAATCTACAAACTGTTTGGCGCCAGTTGAACAAAAACACAATTCTTTTAGAAATCCTGTGATTCTTATGTAGCTGTGAATAACAGTTATACCATGACGGGGAGCTAGAAAATGAAGTGTGCATTTAATAAACTTCGATAACACTGCAACGTTCACAAGCTTCATTGTACCCCAGTCCCTTTTCTGAAACAAAAATGGATTACTCCTCACATTAGCATACATCTTCATCACCCATTAATCCCTCTGAAAGACATCTCGATTACAATATTGCACATGCAGTATGCTATAAATTTCTCTATGATTCCAAGACTAACTTAATCAACAAAGCTATACAAATAAATTCATCAAGTAAGCCAAGCTGCAAAGTAGAGGATAAGAAAAATCCTCAAAACGGGAACTCATTCCAGATGAGAACTATGTGTGGGTTACACCTCTAAGAGCAAGCAAAACCAGATCAGCATCTCTTCAAATGAAAAAATGGGATAAAAGTTACCTTCTCTTCCTTCTTCTTCTGACCTTCTTCCATTTTCTTTTTCTTTAGCCATTCCTGGTACATCTCTCGCGACTTTTCCTTTGATTGTGCTCTCTCAAGTTCTTTGGCTGCTTTTTCTGCCATCTCTTTGCTGAGCTTAAGTTCCCTTTCCCGTTTTTCCTGTAGATAATAATAGAAAACATTTAAGAGAGAGCAGTAATAACAACTCCTACAAAAAGTTGACTAGACTAGAACCCTTTCCCCTCATATCCTTGTTCTCTATTTGCAGATTTTTTTTCTTGTACGCTAAGTATTTATGGGCATCCTGACCTACTGAAGTGGTAAAACCCAGATAAAGGTAATTCACTGGTCCAGATAGGTGCCTTCTGTCATTCTTCTTGCAGCATTCAGCTCAAATGTGAATAGCTCCTGGTATCTGGAAACACTGTGCTTCCCCATTGTACTGACACTACTGATTCACATGAATGTTGCACAGGTGGTATGAAAGTCTTGATATGATTACTCAAGTTGGTGGTTTCTTTGCGTGTGTGTTGTTGTTGTTGTTTGTGTTGTTGTTTTTTACAGTGAAAGAGATATGACCAGTTTGTAGATGGTTATCCAGATGAAGAGATGAGTTACCTGCAGCTAGGCCAAGCATGGACAACTACAGATAACTCCATGCAGCAACCTCTGGACACTATAAACAAAAGGACCAGTTAAATAACGGAAAGCTCTAGCTGCCTTTGACAATCTTCAATAAAAGTATAAGTATTTTTTTTATGCTGTGAGTTTTTATGTTCCCTGTAAATTAATAAACTGGTTTGTGAAATAAGCATTTGCCAATGTACTTGTGCTTCATGAAAGAGACCGCCTAGATTGCTTGGCTTCACCTTTTCTTGGAAAAGCGCCTTATGCCCAGATTAGCCAAGGGGAACCCAGAACACAGGCTTGAACATAAAAGGGTGTGTCAGGCCCTAAATCAAGTTCTTCCCACTGCTCAGGCTTGTTTCAGAGTGATTGGCATGGAGACCCTGGTTCAATTCTGCCTATTTATTTCTATGATTAATATCATATTAAATGTTGTTTAAAGTTTTATTTGTTCCACAATTTATTAGTTAAGAGAAAAATACGACTTGCATAGACAGCCCATTACCTCAGTGAGTTTTTGGTCCTGATAAAAAGAACTAGAAAGCTACATATTTGTCATGTCTACACTTCAAAATACATATGTGTTTTCAGTCTGCTTCTCAGAAAAAATGCTTTGATCTTGTCTTCATTAGTGATACGATATATTTTTTAAATTACTGATGAGTTTATATACCCTTTAATGCCATTGACAATCACAGAGTTCTGTCAAATTAATTTATTCTAAAAATACCAGTTATCCTTAGGATGAAAGACTTCAGTTCCCACTACTCCACCCAAGAACATTATTAGAGATAATACAAACAAATGAAGCTTGCAGGCATACCCCTTTTCAACTTTATTTCAATCAAAAACTTAAAAGGAATAGGGGGATAATGCAATACCTTTACAATACCTTCTACCCTTTACAAACATTCATTACTGCAAACAGTGGCACTTGCAAACAGCAGCAATGCATACATATACCAGGCTAGTTTGTTATTATTGTATGTATTTTTATATTGTAAACACCCTGTGATCCTTGAAGGGTGGTATAGAAATTTAATAAATAAGGAAAGAAAAAAAAGATCAGATTAATAAAACGGTAATGATTCCACTGACTTACACATTACTGTTTTAAAGAATTTCAACACTGCCCTAAGAACGCTTTCATTTATTTTCCTGTGCCTACTAGTTTCCTTTATACAAAACGTAAAGAAGAGTAAGTTTGGTGTAGTGGCTGGAGTGTTGGGACTTCAACTGCTAAGTCACAGGTTCAGCCTTGAACCTCCCCAAGATACATTGAGTCAATAGCTGTCAACCTAGCCAACTGATGCACAAGCAATGCTGGAAAGGGATGACACCATGTACACTACTCCGAGTTCTCAGAGAGGTGGTTATATTATAAATGATGAAAGTAGTTTGGGCCAAGATATTCAAGGGTGAGCAGACCGTATTAAGATTCTTCTCTTAAGAAAAACCTTTACAAAACTTACCCCACCCTCTAATGTGATTTGAAGCAATGCATAAACCAAATACCTTTGTCATTATCCCTTTTCTATAATCCTGCTAACCATTTTGCTTGGCATTTATTCAGATGCCATTCTGTCATGAGGAAATTCTAATTCATTCAACTGCCCTTCCCTGTTTGAACATGCACTGTACACCTCATCTGCTAGTATCAGCTTCTCCAACTTGACAATAATTAAATCAGGGCTTGAAGTGTTTATACTACTATGGTTTAAACAGATGTCACTGTTCTATGATACTAGTAAGTACATGTAAGAACATATGAAGAGTCTGTGGGAAAAAATATCTAGTGCAGTATCCTGTTCTCACAGTGGCCAACCAGATGCCTATGGGAAGCCCACAAGCAGGACCAGAGCAACCTCCCCTCCTGTGGTTTCCAACAACTGGTATGCCGATCTGCTTGGATCTGCTGTAGCATGGTCTAATCACATGCCACTAGTGAATCATTGTAAAGGAGTACCACATGCAACCCTGAAGGAGCAGTGGTTACTTCCCACATCACTGTCAACCTCCTCTAAGCTGGTGACAGCAGCTTAGGGAGCAATAAAATTGGTGCACCTATTCATAAGGTGCTTCTTTACAAACATTTCTGTACTTGTGCTGCTGTAGGTATTATTACTGATTTATTATTTAAATGTATATCCCACATTTCCACACAATGTTGCCTGAAATGGCTAGCCACCAAGATAAAATACAACATGCAAAGAGTATATTAACCTAAGCTCATCTACTTTCAAACTGAACTAACTTTTTACCCTGGACTTTACCCTGTAAGAGTTAACATTTTTCACTTGGTCAGTCTAATTGATTCTAGTCGCAAACTACCACACTTTGATTCAAAGGGCAAGCTTATAATTTATTTAAATAATGTTGTGCCAAAACCTTTTTGTTCTTGCATATGGTGAGGAAGTGGTGGACTGAAAGGACAAACGTTCCTTTAGCTCTGCATATCTATAGAATAAAGTATGCACTAAAATAAGGTTTGTGACCTGGTGACTATTTACTATTAGCATACATATTCTCAAAACCAGTATGCTTTTAATCTGTTTTGAATATCTACAGTAAGACTACTCTGAATCTCAACCAGACACAATACCAGTCTAATATAACTTTTCATTATTCAAAAGGAGGTATGGAGTAGAACTGACAAACTGGTTTTAAGCAGACTCACCTGATGTGAACCACCTGGATCAATAAGCAGACTGGATTTGGAGTCCACTTTGGAATCAACATTCCTACAGGTTCCACAACAAGATGTGTTTGAGGGTTGCTTCCGAGTCTATTTTCATTTTTAATGGTAATTCCAGCCACCTGAATAGCATCTGGAACATGAGCATCCTCTCCTGCTGTTGTGCATTGCAAATAGCAAAACTGGGAGTCATCAGAATTTATGACATGCCATCACTCTCAGGGAGACTGTATAAATAATGGTTTCCCTACATGGAATTACCTTTAAAATTGAAAACAGACTCAGAGGTAGCCCCTGGACCACCCTATGAGTAGTTTTGTTTTCCGTATAGAAACAGGATGGAGTAGACTTAAGTCTGCTTCCATGCTGAAAGTGGACAGAATAGAATAGGACTGATGTGCCTACTGATATTAAAAATAACTAGAAGAATACTAAGCCTACAGTCCTCAACCCAGTCTTGGGAATTAGCATCATTTAATGGAACTTTCTTTTGAATAGACATTTGTAGGATTGCTCAGATACTCTGCCATTTAATAAACTCGTATTAATTACTGCCACTGACATTATAGGTGTCAAGCTTTAAGCACAGACCCCTGGAGACTAAGTATGTGATTCATTCCTGTTGAACTATGAAAAAAATGTGGAAAAAAATATCTGTATTAGCATGAAATCCAACAGTGTTTATGATAGCTTGGTAATTTATGTTATTCCTAGACCAGGCCAAGTACACATAAAAAGGAAATAACTGGCTATGTGAAAAATGTAAGACATTATTTAAGAAAAAGGCTATGAAATTCTTCACCCTTTTCACCTCTTCATTTTTTTTCTGGACCCATTCTTTGTGCTTCTCTTCAGCCAGCTTTTTTTTTATTTCGCGTTCCTGTTTTTCCCTCCTTTTCTCCTTTTCCTGATTCACCTCCTATAATAACAACAACAAAACATTACTACTACTACTACTACTACTACTACTACTACTATTTTTTATTATTTCACCCATCTGACTGGTTTGCCTCAGCCACTCTGGGCAGCTTCCAATAAATTAAAATATCAAGCACAGTAAAACATCAAACAGCCCTTCTGGTGTCTTTTAAAAGTCAGATAGTTTTTTATTTCCTTGACATCTGATGGGAGGGCATTTCACAGGGGGAACGATGGGGCTGGAGACACTTCTTCATGTATAAAGGGCTGAAGTTGTCTTTAATAGCAGTATCTCTGGTGAGGGACATGTTGTGCTTTTTCTGAGTAGTTTGTCCATCATTGGTCCTCATCCACCTCACCCCGCAATCAGTTCTCAGCTGTTGCTCCTAGAAGCTGTCAGCATGTGACAGTGGCAACACCCAGTGAATGGCTTCAGTTAGCAATATATGAAGCAATATAAATCATCCAAATCTGTTCTTCTCAAATAATACGGGAAATGTACATTTTGGTGCCTGGCAATCTGCTGTCAAATGTAAATTATATTAAGTATTCACCTTCATAGCTCGTTCTTGTAGTCGAACACGTAACTCTTTCTCTTTGGAAAGGAACCACTCTTCCCATGGCGAGAGATTTTCTTCCACAATTGGCCGATTTTTCCTTTTTGTATCTTTAAAATGGTCTGCACTGTGAAGTGACAGGTACAAAATTAGACAGTGTTTTATGGGAATGCCATTTACTAGCTAATGGTATCAAATATGTCTTATTATGTACATCTTCCTCTTTTGTACAGTATGGTTGGAAGCAATTCCTAAAACTGACAAACTACTTTTAAAATTCATTGAAGTACAAGGACCAAAGTATAATATTTAAGATACTTTTATAATGTCCTTCAATAAAAATGTCTGAAAGTTTATATTTAAAAACACAAAAACAGTTAACCTACAAAGTATTCCAGCAGTGGAAAAACAGTAGAATTAAAAGGTACCAAGTAAAAAACATCTGAAGGACTATGGTTTTGACTAGAAGATTTAGAAAAATAAAAGGACTCATGCTGAAACAACAAAGAAGTAGGCACTAGGTGAGCTTCTTTGAGGCGACCATTAGATTATGGACCCACTACAAAGAAGGTCATCTCCTGATAGCCATCACTATGCCTCAGACAGCTGGACACTGACATAATACCATCTACTGAAGATCTTAAAGCACAAGTAAACAGTCCACATGGAGACAATATAGTTTTCAATCAGTCTGATCCTGATCCTAAGTTGTGAAGAGCTTCAAAAGTCAAGACCTGTACCAAAAACTGGGCCCAGATATGGACCAGTAAACAATACAACCTGATTAATACTTGCCTACAAGTATCATAACACAAAGTCTCGGTTAAGAATGTAAATACCACATTCCGAACTTGTACTAACTACAGTTTCCAAACCATTATCAAAGGCAGCACCATCTAGAGTGTACAGTTTAACTATTTTAACAACTGTATCAATATTATTCTTAGTTAAAAGCATGTTTATGATGCACAACAGCAAAGCTCTCTAAATGACATACAATAATATTAAAGTACAAAATAAAACCATAAAACCAAAGTAAAATACAGTATGGAAATGCAACTGGTCTCTTGACTTTTATATTAAAGGCCACAATTAGAGGCTGGGGAGGAGCAAAATGGGAAGGTGGAAAGAAAGACACTGATTAATCCTCTCTGCTGTGTTTCTGTTTAAAATCCTCTCCTCAAGGGGAGAAAAGCAGCTGCAGAACAACTTGAGCAGTAAGAAGGGAAATATATTCCTCTGTTGAAACTTGTAATCACAGAGCCTCATTTCACTTATACAAAGAGACTGAAATTGACTTGCATAGTTGTTAAGATGTAGCTTGAACCTAAGAAGCTATTTGACACTGGTAGGCAGTGGCGTAGCGTGGGTTGTCAGCACCCGGGGCAAGGCAAGTAATTTGTGCCCCCTAATCCGTGGATTTTAGCACTCGAGTCTCTTCCGCACCCCCCCCCCCAGATGTTGCGCCCGGTGCGGCCGGGCCCCCCTGCACCCCCCACGCTACGCCACTGCTGGTAGGCACAGTGAGGAAAGCCTATCAAAAGCAGCACAGAAAAATGCATTTCAGGACTGCAACCTGTTCACTAAACCAGATAATTAACCATTAAGGGCTGGGGATAGGTGGGAATCAGATATCATTAAATAATTACATTTATGGTATAATCTCATATATAAAGACTTTCAATTTATGAATATAGTTCTTAAATAACTAAATTCAGTTTTATGTGACAAGCTACACACACATACCATACTCAGGATTATCTGAGCTATAACGTACTAACTGGGGGCTTTGTGACATAGCAAGGTGGGCTATGTCTACATAATGTAGCATTGCTTGGCAAGGTTTCAACATCAAAATGTTACTGAAAGTCACTGGGCTCTTTTTGAAATAGCCAGTGTATTCATATTCCTGTTTTCTAAAAGAGTCACAATTTATGAATTTATTTTTCAAATCTAATATATTTAATAATTAGTCAACTAGACAAACTACTTAATGAGGTCTACAAATCAGCAACATATTGTATTACCCATTTAACATACACTGTACACTGAACTAATATTTCAGAAGTATGAGAAAGTATGTTCAAGATCAAAGCTATTCTGTGTCAAAGATCAAAGCTATTGCCTTTGATATAAACATGCCATAGAAAATACAATACTCTCACTAATGCCCGGACAAAGATTCATTTTGACAGACTTTCTAATACCAATATACTATAAGAGTTAAATAAATATTTACTATTTTAGCTTAGTTTTTAAATAGAAAAAAATGAGGCACTGGTGTCTCATAGCATTTTTAAATTTTAAAAGATCTTAGTCCATCTTTCCCTGAGATTACTTCTGAGCAAATGTGCTTAGGGGTATGGTGTTAATATGTAATGGAACTTAGACCAGGAACACTCAAATATCTTTAGCAATATTTCCTACAGGGTTTTTTGGAGGGAGGATAAGAGAAAGAATTACTAAATATTACTATTTGCAGGTAACATACTAGCTGGGTGTTTTAATCTGGTTTTATCTTATTGCTGATTTTAATCATTCTTTGAATATTTTAAATACTTTTTTTTACTGATACTTTTACTCTTTTTGTCAACTCAAGTTTCATTACAATCAAGTGGTATACAAATGTTGGGAAATAAATTAAAATAAGATGGCAGGTTCACTATTTCTTCATGCCAGCCTTGAATGGAGGTCATGTTGCTTTCTATTATTTTAATACCCAGGCTTTCTGTGGCTTAATAAGAGCCCAAAGAGGAATACAGTGGTACCTTGGGTTACATACACTTCAGGTTACATACATTTCAGGTTACAGACTCCGCTAACCCATAAATAGTATCTCGGGGTAAGAACTTTGCTTCAGGATGAGAACAGAAATCCAAATCTATTTCTACTCACACATGCTTTCTCACAGCCCACATCCGTTTCAGGCTGCTTTCCTTATATGAATAACAAGGGAGGTCTGCACTAACACTAAAAGAACAATTTCAAGCACAACTATCATATACATAATGCATTTTTATGTAGAATGTAGTATGCAAAATATATATAAATCCACAGTGATCAGTTTTTTGACCAGTATGCTATAAGCCAAGGCAAAGCACAATATAATACTAGTCTAAAATGAATTAAGGTACACAGAAGGTCCCAGTGCCTTGTCTGATTTTGCCTGTAGTCTATTGACTACCCAGACAGGAAGGTGACACCTGGCTACATCATAGCCAGCTCCACAGATCCTCCAGCTCCTGTTGTGCCACAAATCCCTAGTTGTGCAACCCATGTGTCAAGTCTGCCAACCACAATCCAGGGGAATTATGCATGCAGAACACTTTTCATGTCGGTATGATATACAGTTCGAAAGGTGTTGCTATTCCAGTGGGTTCAAGGCAGAGATATTTTTTAAAGGCTTGTATTGCTTTATTGCACAGTACTGTAGTTTTATGTGATATTGCACTGTATTATACTGTAGTATCTCAGTTTCACTCCTGCACAGATTGCATTTGCTGTTTAGTAAACACGCAGGGACGGTCTTCGGTATTAGGTAATAAGTACAGCAGACCCGTGACTTACTTGGGGGTTATGTTTTGACAATCGTGCATAATGCCAAAATCAATATAGTCAAAACACATTGGGTGCAATAGCAGGTGGGACTGCCAAATTTCCCCTGGGCAGATGCCCCCTTTCTAATTTTTTCCTCAAGCGCCTACAGCTGAAAGTGCACAAGCGAAACGTGTGTAAATTGCAGGTCTACTGTATGTAAACATACTGAGCAACAAAATAATCCAAGGCCACTTGAGCAGGGCCTAAGAGCTGCAGCACGGGTGGGCGACACGTTACCTATGCTGTTTAATCCTTTGAGGGATGCCTGATCCCCTGCTAGCTGATGTTGCCTCTTCCTCCTGCCTCGCTCGGTGGAAACTTCCGTGGAAACTCGGAGAGATCAGGGAGAAAGAGGAAGACTTGCCGGCCCCCTCGTCGTCGGAGCTAGCAGGGGAGGGTGGGGTGGAATAGGCTGCCCCCCGCCTGCTACTTGGGGGCACGGAGGTGGGCATGGCGCTGACACGGACCTGCTAGGAAGGAACGTGAGAATGAGCGGCGGGCATTTCTCAAAGACCGCCTTCCGCACCTGAGGAAGCTCCGGAATCAACCTCTTTGTTCCCACCTCCTCATCTCCCCAGGTACCAACTACTAGGCCTTGCTCGGCCCGCCCTCCATCCCTCCGAGGCCCCCCGGTCTTTGGCCGCACCTCCCTCCCCAAGGCCGCGCCGCCGCCGCCGCGCTCCCTCCCCAACCGCCCCGAGGACAGCGACGGCGGGAGAGCAGCCGTTCTACCTGAGCCCGCCGCTTTGAAACCCGCAGCGCCTGCTCTGCTCCCAGCGGTCCCCGCGGCCCGGCCCGCTCCGCCAACCACTACGCGCAATGGGCGCCATGGCAACGGCGACGCCGGCAGCCCGCTTTCCCGCCTTGAGGGCCTCTTTCACCGCTCTGTTATTCCTCAGAGAGAGAGGGGAGTCGGGCCCGGCTACTCCTCCCGCGTCTCCTCTTCCCTTTTCGCTTTCCCGAAATTAGTAAAACAAAACGAAACACTAAAACGGCCTCCCTTCCACAGCCCCGCCCCACGTCGCTTGGTTGAATTACCTCAACAATGCCCGCTGCCTCCGTCACTATAGTTTGTTCCTTCAGAAACGCCCCCGCCCTCAGCCACGCGCGGGCCTGGAGTCGGCGAGGGCTCGGCCGAGCAGCTCTTTTTAGTAGGAGGAGGGCTGAGCACTCAGAATATGCACAACCATAAGGAGCGCGTGTCGGGCTGCCTCTTGTCCCGGTGGACAAGCCACCAGCAGCGCAATAAAATGACTATGCTTATTTACGTAGAAGCTAAACAAGCTATAGCTTAGGGCCCCACTCTCTTGGGGGCCCTCAAAAAAAATTAAAGGAAAAAACCAAACTCTGTACATTTCCAAAATGTAAGATAAAAAATAAATAGAATAAAACCTACATACAGCAACAGTGTATTGTGTTGTGTAGGCTCCTATTTGTTATCTGCAAATGACTTTAGATACCTATTAGGTCCATAAATTACCATATAGCATATATTGCTGACAAAGGACAGCTGGACATATAAAGGACCCCATTACCTTCAGTAGCTTAGGGCCTCATCAAACCTAAATCCGGCCCTGATTAAAAGAGATGGAAATCTGCATATGCTGAGCCAAGATACCCATCCATAAAAAACAGGTGCATTTATTTTTTTTAAAAACCATTCAGTGGAAAATACCAGTGAGGAATAAAACCGAGTAACGCTGGATTTTTAAATAGATCTTTCTCAAAGCTTGGCCACTGTTTGCACGTACCCAGGGGATGTGGAGGGGTGGGACCCTCAGCACTGGCAGCTATGCTGGGTGGGTTTTACTGCAGTTGGGAAACTTAAATTAAGATCATCTTCCAGGGCAACAGGTGTCACTTTCCAGCTCCACCACCTATTATTGTTTAAATTTGTATGCTGCCTTTTATCCATAAATAAAAACACAGGCTCAGAATTCCTTTCAGCACTATCTCAGGGCATAACTGGTACAATGGATTCTGGAACTGACAATATAATACAGCAAAAAGCCTGTAGTGGCTGTGGTAACCCAGTCAGATGGGTGGTGTAAATAATAATAATAATAATAATAATAATAATAATAATAATAATAATAATAATAATAATAATAATAATAATAATAATAATGGGATGTCCCTATTTTCATCAGAGAAATGTTGGAGGCTATGATGTTGTATAGAAAATTATAGTGAGCATTGAGAAATCAGCAGCCATCATGCAATGCCAGTAGTGCCCACCAATAGCTGTGGGAACAAGTACAACTGCTTCACAATCTCTGCTTATAATAGAAATCTATAGGTATGTTCAGTTCAGGAATAAGTAACTAATGCATGGAGTCCCCAATTTGGGAACCCATCAGTATTTGATTTTATGTTTGCCTAAGCAGAAATCACCCTTAGTCCAGCTTTAATTGTAGCAACAGCAAGAGACTTCCTTAGACAGCATCTGGTTAATCTTCTAGGTCTTCAGCAGGCAGGGGTATGACTTAACCCACCATCATGCCACCGGCCTAGGCCATCATCCTCTGCAGTAATAATGATGTATACCTATTGGAAGAGATCTCCTTTGAACAAGTCAGTAGCTGAGTAGAAGGCTGCATGGGTAAGTTTTATTACACAGTCCGTGTCACATGTAAAATGAGCTTTAAATGCTAGAGATAAAGCAGGCAAATGGAAAAGGATGCAATTTGGGAACTAGCTATTCTGCCAGTGTTGTAGCCCTCGTCTGACAATTTACTAGGACAAAGGAAGTCATACTGCTAGGCAGCTACTATGCCCTCTCCAAGCATATTCAGACCCCATTCAAGACTACACAAGTGCAGTGATAGAGGGAGGCAGATCTCTTACCTATGGCAGTGTAGTACAAAACTATTACTAAAAAAAACCCCCACCCATGGTGGCACACATAAGTCAAAGTATATTTCTAGGTGGGCAAGTTGTGTCCCACATGTTAAGTTATCCAAAAGAAAAATAGCCAGTGTATTTAGAATCAGATTTGTAAGAGGTGAAAGGGGCCACGAGGGTCATCCTAGTCCAACCCCCTGCAACGCAGGAATCTTTGGCCCAACATGGGGTTCAAACCCAAGACCCTGAGACTGAGTCACAGCTCTACCAACTGAGCTATCCCAACATGTTAATGACATGAGTCTAAAAATGGGAGAGGCAAGCTTCTTGTTTGCAGGGTGCTTGCCCCCTGCCCCCACTGGCACCACCCACGCAACAACGTGCCCTGCAAATCCTCCCTTCATTTTGTCATATGCACTATTTTGATCATAAGCATCATATTTTATATTAAAATCTGACAAGTGGATAAACTCTTGTGTTATACACAAATTCCCCATATGATTATCCTATTATTCCACAATGATTTCACTTCATTTACTTATTAAAATGGAGCTCAATTGATTGCAACTTTTGTTTGGAGTGGATTGTGGTTTTAACATTATGCACTGCCTTGTTATGGGAATCATGAAAAGCCTGCTCTTTTAAGCAGTGCAACCTGTAGTGTATCAATATACAAGCAGAAACATTTTAAAGTGCTGTTGAGAAGATTGTTGTTAAGGATTTCATTCACAGAACATCTAGCTATCCATTATGCAACAATGTGTTTACAACCCAGGAAAAAAGTTTTTCTACACACACAGGAGAGAATATGACAAGATCCTGGTTAACCATTTTTTAAACATTTAAAGTCCTTGAGAAGTTACTTGTGATCTCAGCTATTTTCAGTGACAACAACTAAAGCCTTTAATATCAGAGTATACAAGAGAATTTTGTTTTTAAAATGTTTTGAATATAAAATGTGAGAACGTGAAAATGTCATTTTAACATTTTCTCTGTGTAACAACAGCTACCTAAAGCAATTTTTTCAGTAATGGTTGAGGGAACTCTATTTCGAAACAAGTTTTATGCAATAGCCTATTAATGTAGGCACATTTATAAATAGAAACACCTTTGTAAAACAGGGCTATGTATTTTGTGAAATTTAGAGTTTCCTTTGAAATGCAGAATGTCTAATACCTATAAACCAAAATATGCAATTTGTCAAATACTGATGAAGAAACGGATTTCTTTTCACATGAACATCACTGGCATAAATAGTTGTATAAAAGTTGTAACTCATGAATTCCACAAAAATACTTTTCAGCAACATATTCAGTGTATATGTGTGTATGTTTAATATAACACCTTTTAAAAGATTCCAACATTCATAACATCCTATTATAAACTAAGAATTTAAACTTAAAATTGATTTGGTAGTTACACAACTGAGCCTCATTTCAGTTGGCAATATCATTTTCAAACGCTACTTTTCTGTAGCAGAAACTAATCCTTGCAGATAGAAGAGATTTCAACACACATGTAGAGCTATTGCACAAAACAGGCTTCCCCAGTCACTCTAATAGAGATAGCAGTTCTACATGCACCAAATATATCTGTAGTAATGGCCAGGAAAGCAAACATTACAATTCTATGCATCTTAGCACAGACAGCACTCTGGGTTAGGGTGAATATTTATCACACTGGTTGATTTTGGCATCTGTGGGCAAGTTTTGTTTGTTTCCTAACCAATAGCAACATTACAAAGTTAGCACTACTCATGCACACCATAAATTAAGTATTTCCGGCAGGAATTTTCATTTTAAACCTGTAAGTTGAATTTAAGAGGTATAAAGTATAAACACACAAAACTCTAGGGTACTTCTCTCTTGCTTTTTGATTTTCTTTGATTTTACTATGAATGATTTAGGCTTACAAAAATTACAGTATACGAGATTGACAGCATCCCATATTTTGTACAAGCTAAATAATTTTGATATACAAAGCTTCTGGTTTTATTACAGCAACAATGTACAACCAATGTTTATTTACAATGCAAAAAAGTATATAAACCACAATTTAAACATTCTGCTACTGGCAGCTGTTATATTTCAGGAGGTAGCCTTAATTAACAAAATGCACTGAAGCCATGTTTCCCATCATGTGTTCTATCAAATAATTTACAATACAAAGAAAAGACTTTTTATGCACATTATGTACAGTTTAATTTTCCTAACTGCAATCTAGTTTTAATCATTTAGTAAAAATTATGCCAGAATTACTGGTATGGCAGTGGAATTGCGATCAACTTAACATTTTCTTCCAAAATATGTAAGATTTAGTTTGATTATGCATTCATACTATGCTGCTCAGACTTCAGTTTAAGGGCATATATCAAGGATCGCTCCTTATAATTATGAAACGATCAGGGTCTCACATCTAGAGATGCAATTATTCAACCCTTCCCCCACTTTAATGCAAGATAATCCATTTCCACATAACTGTAAAATAGCATCAAAGCAGAAATTCCTAGCGTTGTGGGACTCCTTACATGCCTTGTTTCGAAGTTTGTGAACATCCCAATCTTTTACTCCAAATAACCTTATTATTATTATTGCAAAGTACTATGTACTATGATTTCACCTCAAACAACATTTCCCTTCCTGAAGAGCATGTTCATTTCTACCTCTCAGTGGCTGTTCATGTCACACATTTTTTGCTCTCTCGAGACACATGGCACAATCCCAAAACTGAGGTTCTCTAAGGTGATAGTGGTTATCCTGTTGTCTTCTATGTCAAAAATGCTCTGGGTGTGCATTAGGCAACCCCCAATTATGTATGTAGATATTCCGCAACTTTTGATAAGTGCTATATTCGCCCTAGAGTTTGTAGGGTCAGAGCAATGGCAAAAGCAACCTCTGAACAGAGTTATGCTCAGGGGATTCTCCTGACAGCATTTGGGGCAAGGGGTGTATGGAGGGGGTAACTTTTGGCAATTCCCCCCATCCCCCCGCAATACATTCCACAGTATTGCCAAGGGTTAGGGGATCCTTCAGAATAGTGTGGAAGCTGGCACTGGGGGCTGCAGGTGGAGGGGAGAAATCTGCAAACTCTGCCGTTACCAGTGGGACACTTGGATAAAAAACTGCCTGTGTATGCAAGCAGCCTTTCTATCTGTGGACAGTGAAGTCTGGATCTAGCCCTTTGAGACCACACAGCACAAATCTGGCAAAGCACATGTTGACGTTTGTCCAGCAAGCAAAAGCCCAAAGTTCTCATTTGCTATCAAGCAGTATCTGGGCTGAAAGGCTATTCAACCAAACTGTTCAGATTCTATTAAGAGGGGTTTAAAGTATTTTACTGAAATAAACGTTTTCATTCCAAAGTAAGTTAGCTACAGGTTAAATTATGAAAACATAGCATGTTTTTCCCGTATTTGTCTCACAGTTGCATTTGGGAAGAGTACTCTCTTCTTTTGGCCCTGCAGTAAAATGTCCTGAGATTCAGTCAGAAATGCTATACAAAAGTTAGCAACATTTTTTCCCTTGTTATAATAAAGTCACATTTAAAAATATTTTTGTGTGTGTGTGTGTTAACTGCTTTCTGTTGTATTGTGCTTAACTAGAAAAGTTGGCAGAATTCACATCACAACAGGAGCAGTAAGTTACAATTGGATAACAACATGGAAAAATAGCCTAAGAATGTAATACATAATTGCTTGGAAAAAAGAGTAAAAAACAATGGGATTATAAATTTTGGTTTTCCAATTATTTACATTAAGAGCAACAGCTCTTATTTAAAATACATTGTTCAAGACATTCACTGCCTACATCCCTTGTTTTTAACTAACATCAGGTGATGGTTATAAAAGTGCTTCCAGGTAAAAGGTCAGAACAGCCATGGTCTTTGAAGCATCACACTTCCTCCTCTTTAATCACATGCTTTGCAGTAAAGTCTTTCAGTCTTTAATCCTTGGGATGTTGTAGGCATAGCGAACCAATGGGAAACCTCTGCTTTGATAAAAACAGGCACGTCCACAGGCCTGTACTTGATCTGAACTGTCAGACACAAAAGAGTCCTCTTCATCAGCGTAATCAGAATGAGCAGACTGGGTACCACAATCTGACCAATAGCCATCTGGCCTTTGGCAAGGCACTACTGTCAGAGCTGGACAACTGTGGGATTTTATTAAGTGTTTACATGGCACAGGCTTTGATATAAGTAGTGATTCACAACATTCACACATGGTAAGGTTGCCCTGCAGATGTGTGTACATGCCACAGTCATAGTAAAAATCCTGCGCCCCACAGCCACCTTGAGTATTGACAGCAACTGTTCCAGTCCCACTTTTCTTGGTGATGTGCCATCTCAGTAATTTCCAATCTTCTTTAAATTTGGGATTGAAGAAGATGTACAAAACTGGATTCAAACAAGCAGGCAATGGGAAAAATATTAGAGTGACAGACTTCATGATTTCAGGGCTAATAGAAATTGCAGTGATGAGCGGAGCAAAGGAGAAAAACGCAACCGGGCAAAAAAAGATGCAGTTGGTGAAGATCAGCCAAGCAACATGTTTAATCATGCTAGCCTGTGAGTTCTCAGAGAGGTCTTCCTTTTCCAAGTTGCAGTAAAGTTTGATATAAATAATAGCCATGAGCAAAAAGGCTAATGAGTTTAGGAGCACTAATGTAACGGTGAACCCTAGGGAAGGAGTTTCTCCAGTGGGAAAGGGCAGGCAGAGAGGTGATGCAGAATACTCTCCCTTATGGAAAAGTGGTAAGCATCCTGCTACAAGTGCACACAGGAAAGCAAAAATAGCTGCAATTCGAAATTGTTTCTGATTATTGCTTTTACCCTTTTTAATTATTTCCTTTGCAGATAAGCTCCGCTCAATGGCTGCTAGCATCAGGAAAAAAATGGCACTTTCTGAAGAGAAGATGGCCAGAAACCCAGCAACTTTACAGCCACTGCCAGTTTCCCACCAGATACCAAATTCAGCAAACCTTCCCCAAGAAACTGCATCCAGGAAAGTTAATATGCCAGTGTAGACCCCCATAAATAAGTTAGAGACAGAAATCAAGCCTATGAATAGTTTAGAGGAAGGCAGTGAAGTACAGGGAGCAAATATAGTTAACATGACAAGCATGTTGAAGAACAAGGCAACCAAAAAAATAAACCAGACTGTAAGACGGATCATCCAGCTTCCTAGTAAGTATTCACAGGGCTTGAAAGCACCTAAACAAAAGCAAAGAAGAAATCATGGTGAGAAATACCAGATTGTCAGTGCTAACATATTTCAACACTATTGTAAGATAGGCATTAGTTAGAATCATACAATCATAGATGTGTTGAGTTTGAAGGGATGCCAAGGGTCATGTAGTCCAACCCCCCGCAATGCAGAAATCTCAACTAAAGGCCATCCATGACAGATGGCCACCCAACCTCTGCTTAAAAACCTCCAAGGAACAGTCCACTACATATCATGGGAGTCTGTTCCACTGTCAAACAGCTCTTACTGCCAAAAAGTCTTATCATGATATTTAGTCAGAATCTATTTTCTTGTAACTTGAATCCATTGGTTTGAGTCCTACTCTCCAGAGCAGGAGAAAACAAGCTAGGCTCCACCCTCTATGTGACAGCCCTTTAGATATTTGAAGATACGTCTCCTCTTATCCTGCTTAAACATACCCAATTCCCCCAACTTTTCCTCATAAGGCCTGGTTTCCAGACCCCTGATCATCTTGGTTGCTCTCCACTGTACACGTTCCAGCTTATCAATAGCCTCCTTAAATTGTGATGCCCACAACTGGACACAGTACTCTAGGTGTGGTCTGACCAAGGCAGAATATTTCTTCCCTTGATCAGGACATAATACGAATCAGGACACAGATGCCAATAGGTAGAAAACAAAGGGAATCAAGCTGAGTGATGCAGACATGTTTAAGGAATAGTAAGCTTAGAAAACAGCTTTCAATAATAACCTTTTCCAACACCCTGCAAAAGTGTCATGGTGGATTTGTTATTCCAAATCCCCAATGTTATTTATTGTACTTATAAGCCTACCCTTCACCCAAAGGTCCTAAGGGGGTGGGCTACAAAAGTGCCTCAATTTAAACAAGCATGATTGACACTAAAATCATAAGATAAAACCACAAAATAATAAATAATAACACAGCAGTACACAACACAAGAGGAGGAAGATCTTTTCTGAATTATTTCACCACAATTAGTGGATTGTTTACCAGACTGGTGAATTCTATCTACCTTTAATGCAAACATTCAGATGATAAATTTAAGGTAGGGAACAGTCCAGTTACCTGTTGTGGGGGTACAGTGAATTATTGTCTGACCAAGTTCCTCATTCTTATCGCTGCTTAAGTAATCTGCTTCCGGTGCACCTTGATTAAAGAGGCAGATGATTAGGCCTAGAGAAATACTAAAATAGGAAACCACTGGGTGGTTCTTAGACTCTTAAAAATACATTCCTGTAATTGACACTTTTGCTTCATATTAAATTAAAATATCTTAAGTCTACTTGAGGGTGGGGAGAAAGCCTGCAAAGTCCTCTTAGATGGCACTCCAAATTCTCATTACGTTATGTAATGGATGCTTCCCCATAGTTTGAAGCACAGAAGATCATGGCATGATTGAGCAGTTTTGTGTTCGTGCTTTGGTGCTGGGAGTGGAGGAAGGAAGTATCACACTCATACACACCCAAATCGTGGCAGGCAAGATGTGATGATTGGATGAACCATGCTGATCCCCATCAGCCTTGAAGACTGGAGCAGGTTGAAAGCTCCCTGTGAGAATTGTGCAAACCGAAATACTACATATTCCCCTTAGCAACATTAAATCCCACTAAAATTTGAACCATTTTCACACACTGTTACTATATTGGAGGACTCACCTCGCTCATGTGCAACTGAATCTTGGTGACTGGAATCTTCTGTGTTGGCATTTAAATAAGAGTCACAGCCCCAGAAAGCACAGCATTGGTAAGCATATGGAACAGAAAGAGATCTGAAAATACAAGCAGGAATTCTTAATTGACATTTGTTTTTCTTTATAAAACAACATCTCTCAGAGCTGGAGACTGCTTTCCTTTTCAAAATACCTTCTAAGGAAGACAAGCTTCAGATTAAAGCTAATTATAAGATTTCCTGAAGAATACGTTTTATATTAGAGAGAGAGATTATGAAAGTTCCAGCTACCGTACTGTAGAATTCATTTTCTATATGAGCTCTGATCTAAGAAGTTTCTCTGGTTGTAGTCCAACATTATGTTAAAATGTTGTCATTTTAAGGCAAGCAAGATGTTACAAGCGATCATGCTATTACCTGTGCATGCTGAAATGAACATTCATCAAGCTGCCTGGAGAGCAACACTGTTGCGCAAGTAAATTCCCAGGCAAACACAGCACTAAGCACACCCCTGTCATCCTCACTGTTAATTTTGTTTATATGAAATCCTTCTGGCTTGCCTGTCTGAATTTCCTGCATTGCCCCCGTCTCTCATCCAACTTAAGGATGTGCCAGAAAGATTCATGTATCTAGATGAAGGGTCCTGACATATTTTAAAAAGTTGCTTGCAACTATAAAGTTAATGCCAAATAAAAATACAAACTAATTAAAATATTTAAAATATTGCCACTATACCACCATAAAAACTATAAAACTGCTATTGATGGGGTGCTGGGGAGATACTAGATCAGCTTAAGAGCATGTGCCTTACTTTCAGAATGCCTGCTAGAATTCAGTAATTTTTAGAAGATGTGGAAAAACCAAGCCTGGTAGACTTCTCTGATAAGGGACTTCTAAAATGAGGGTATAACTACCAAGAATTCTGCTCCTCATCTCTACCAACCTAACTTCAGTCAAGGAAGAACTAAGAACAATATCTATTCTGATTATAGAAGCGTGCATGCACATGAAAGCTTGTACCCTGAACAAACTTAGTTGGTCTCTAAGGTGCTACTGGACATTTTTTTTAATTTATTTATTCTGATTATCTTCATGTATAGTAGGCTGGTACACAGGCTGCTTGCCATAGTACACCAAGCAGAAACAACGGGCTTTGAAACTACTTCTTTTATTTGACAAATATAATGTAACCTCACCACATCCAATAATTGTGCTTACATCCACAAATCTATGGTGTGCAAATGTCAATGTTCAATATTTAGAGCCAGCCATTCTTCTAAAATACTAGAACAAAAAGTTTTTTTAAAAAAAAAACAGAGGGATGAAAAAGGGTGTAAAGGAATAAAGAGCAGCTGAAGAGATTTTTTTAAAAAACAGTATTTTTTTCTGTAAAGCAATGATGGGCAATTCGTTTTGATGAAAGTCTGAAGAGGTGGGTAGGCCCAGTGTAGATTTGTTCTATTGTAGCTTGCAGTAGAGCTTCCTATAATGGCAGATTGGACAAAGATCTTTGCTCCAGGTGAGCACTGGATTTAGTCATCATATAGAAGCCATAGTTTTCTATGTGGAAGTTAAATGTATTTGGTTTACCGCACAGCCCTATTAATGAGAAATGCAAGAGCAACTGCCAGCTGGATTGACTTTATTTTGGGGCAGTAAGATAAATCCAGGGTGTATTGACTCAGTTACTGACTTACCTGAGTTTTACAAAGTCCTTTGCCACCAAAGCTTCTGTCAGTTCTGTATTGCCTACAAGTTTAAGCTGGTTTAACCCAGCCAGGCCTCCAGTTGGAAATGAAGTCAATGCATTGAAACTTAAATCTCTAAAAGGATGACAGAAAAACCAAGTGTGAGGGGAAAATAGACCACATAAATTTTAAATACTTGAATATGCAAATCTAAAATTAAAAAGATATCTAGCCATTTTGCTTGCTGGATGAGTGGAACACTCTGCTGCTGGATCTCTAAGCAGTATTATACAATCAATATTCCCTTCCTCCAAAAATAACCGTAGGGTATCATAAGTGATGATAGCCCATAACAATCCTGAGAAGCAAGTTCAACTGAGAGATGATGAGAGGAGCAGAGGCAATGTGATATAGTGCTTAAAGTGTTGGACTATGACCTGGGAGACTAGGGTTCAAAATCCTACAGTCTCCTAAGCCTACCCTACCCTTCGTGGGTGTTGTGAAGATAGACAGAGGTGGAGAAAAGTACAGCACCTTGAGGTCCTTGGAGGAAAGGTTGGATATAAATGTTCTAGTAATAAAAAAAAATGGAGATCTGCCCAAGGTCACCCAGTAAGCTTCATGTCTGAGCAGGAAATTGAACCTGGGTCTCCTCCTTTGAGATACAATGCTCTTCCCTTTGTTGCACCTTTTTCCTAGATTTTCCAAATGTCAACAGAAGTTAACCCAGCCATCACCATCTTCAGACGAATCTGGAAGCTGGCTTTTAAATATCTATTATCTTCCTATGCAGCTATTTCAAAAGGGAATGGCTGTTATAGGCCAAGCCAAGTTGCCAGCTTAGCAAAGCACAGCTGCCTGATGCAGGTATTCGTCTAGATGCAGTAGTCACTAAACAGAAGACAGAAAGACTAGGAGTAGCAGCATAAGGGGAGGGGCACGACAGAAGTAAATTAAGCATGATGTGGAGGCAGACATTTTTCTCCCTTCTCTTAATACTGAAACTTGGGTCACCCAATGAAGAATATCATCCTGAAACTCCCACCAGACAAAACGAAGTATTTCTCATAGCAAATAATTTATGGAATTTGCTGCCAGAAGATGTTGTGATGGCCACCAGCTTCAATTGCTTGAAATGGCGATTAGACAAATTCATAGAAAGGTCTATCAGTGGCTATGATTCAAGATGGTATGTACAGCTTCTTGTTTCAACAACTTTGTGGCCCTGAAAACCAGCTGATGGGAGAAAGCAGCAACAGGGGAGGGATATTGCCTTCATGCTCGGCTTGTCAGCTTCCCAGAGGCATCTGGGAAGCAACATTAGGAAAGAGGGTGCAGGACTAGTTGGACCTTTTAGTCTGATCCAGCAGGGCTCTCCTTCCAGTCTTATGCACGCAACAGTCACAGAAATGCTCTTCATTTCTCCAGGTTGCTAAAAATGTGAATGCATACTAATATTTGTATAAAACTCCACTATAAACCATATTCGGCTTGGTTGTTCCATATGCAAAGTCAAGATATTGAATGACTTGGGAAGTTCCCTGGAAATGACTCACTCACTGTTTCTGTTTTTGGTTGTTTTTTGTGTGTTTTTTTGCAAATACGGGAGCTGCATACAAAGGGGATCAAGAAGCGAGAGAAGACCAAAATTACTCTAAGTTTCACAGGCTGAGTGGCATTCTTTTTACACCAACACACATCAAGCTGTGATGTGAGTAGCTGGTTTTCTTGTATGCTGCAGGAACATGGTACTTTTTGCTCTTTCAGGATGCCAGCTGAATGAGGGTTTAAGGCATTATGGGAAATAGAAGTGGATATTTTCAAGAAGGAGAAATGGTACTTGCACTGTTCTAAAAATGGTCTACTTACAGGTTGGTAATAGCACCCAGCATAGTAAATGCTTCCTTGTCAATTCGGTGGATCAAATTTCTGCTGAGATCACTGCAATTTAAAGAGGTGCTATTGTGTTAGTGATTTATACTGACATGCCTAAATGGCTATTGTTTGCACTTCAGTGATTACTTTGTGTTTCAGGTCATACTAAATTTCTAACAAACATAAATAACTTGCAACTTAACTGTATTTTACAATGTCATAATGACCAATTTTCTTGACACAGTTCTCTTAAGGGCATTTTATTCACTGGAAAACTGAGAAACAAGGCTTGGTGGACCATGGCCTTCCAGTATGGCACTATAAAGGTCTACTTGCTCTCTTTTCTCCAGCTGCCAGCCCCAGCTACCTAAATTTGATTTCAGATGACTCCATGTCATTACCTCTCTTCCCTGGGACAAATCCTGGACCCTGATAAGGAATAACCTTACATTCAGTACTGAAATTCATTTTGTTACGGCCCAGTTTTCCAATCAGTTAAGGTCATATTGAATCCTAATTCTGTCTTCTGAGATATTAGCTCCCCCTCCCAGTTTGGCATGACCTATTGGATTAAGATCTGTTACAGAGGCTCCCCTCCCACTTTCAGGATCTATACTTTATATGAAGATGTGGGAGAGGGCCCTTTGCAACTCTGAGGGCCCTTTGCAATTCATTTTGCTGCCTAATACTGTGATTACCTTATTGTTTTAAGATTAGTATTGCTTGTTTATTGTTTTAGGTTTGTTATTCTGTGTAATGAATGGGGCAGATCCACTCTGCAATACAGCATCTGTTGTTCCCAAACAGTGATCCACTTCTGTGTTCTCTCATCAAAAACTTGCAGTATCTTACCTAAGCAAGCTCTCACCCCAGTGATCTTTGCAAGTCCTACAGCACCCACTTCCTGGCCACTGTCCTGCCATCAATACTGCAGCCTCCTTCTCCCCCAATTTTCTAGGGTGAATTTAAACCAATACACCCACGCAACAATTAACATAAATTTTATAAAGTTTGTTTTGGTATGTAACTGCCACATATGCAACATGCATTCAAAGTGGCTTACAATATAACGGATGAAATACTAATCTCATTCTAATTTATTTTTAAGGGGAAATAAACCATGGCACTTATGTGAGCTCAGAACTAGACGTGGATAAAACCCATCTGAAGGCTCCCTCCTGTCTATGGTGACATTTCAGCAAACCATCTGGCTTTACTGATTTGTGGATGTGGTTTTAAATTGGAGGAGAAAGGAGTACATATGTGTGGGAGATGCCTAAATTAAGCATTGGGACAGGAGGGACAAAATAAAATGAAACATTTTGAGGAGTGCTGGGTCGGCTGGGCTGAGAGCTATTTTACAAATGATTGCCTTGCTGTGGTTAACTGTACGTTGACTAGCAACATTGAATGCAACTGTTAGTTTCCAACATTTCACTTAAAATAAAAGCATTTGTAAAGAGAATAGACTCACAGGGTACGTAGAGAAGTCAGCCCCTGGAATATATCATCTTTGATTTCTTCAATTTGATTATGCTGCAAAGATCTGAAATATGGAAATTAGTTACACAGAGGAGGATTTTCACCAAAAGGCAGCACAGTCATGACACTGCATTCTATCCTGACAGGAACAACCCCCACTTTTAACTTATTAACATCATATTATTAATGAATGATTAAGTGAAAGACACTGTGGAAGACTGAAAGAAAGGCAGGAGGGGAAGAAAGAAACAGAAGGAGTTCAAGGAAGAGAGCATAAAGCAAGATATGAGGCGAAAGTCTGATTTAGCAACACAGTAATAGCATGAAGTGGACTTGGAGCTTATTGCAAAACCACACTAGTTAGATCTCAACTGGAGTACTGTCTCCTGCTCAGAGCAGCAGACTTGAAGAAGTAGGTAGACAAATTGAATGGGTTCAGAGGAAATCAATGAAGACAGGTAACAAGTTCTGTGAAGCTGGGTTGTGTTTTTTTTAGCACTTCCATAAAGGGCAAAGATTTATTCTCTGCTTCTGCAGAGGGCAGAGCTACATCCAACAGCTTAAGTTTCAAGAGGACAGATTTGGTGGTAAGAGTAGTTTGACAATGGAAAAAATTTTACATAGAGGGGTGGTGGGCTCTCTGTTACTGGAGACCTTCAAACAGAGCTTGGACCTTTGTTGGGGATCATTGAGCTCTGGATTTTGTGCATCAGGTAGGGAATTTATATTATATGTCCTAAAAGGTTCCCCCCAACTCTTATGATACCACAACATCAGCAAATGTAGCAAGAAGCACAAGATAAAGGGGCCTTAACAGTTGCTTCACACACACATGCGCGCGCGCACACACACACACACACACACACACACCACCCAGACACAAGTTGAAAATTGAATAAAGGCCAAGGTCTAGAAGCCACTGGGGCAAATAGAGAGCGAGGAGGAAGCAAGAATGACAAAAGAGAAGTAGAAATGCAGCAAAAGGCAATGAAGTAATGAGAGGACTTGACATCTATCACCACTTTGTACACTTCCCACTCTGGTCACAAAACATTAACTTAGGGCGAAAACAAGGAATGCCTGTTTTGAAATACTGTCCTCTTGCTATCAGTTGTAGACAAACTATAGAGTTTCATTTCTGGTGGCACAGATTCAGGCACGGTGGGTGGGGGTGGGGAGGGAATCAGATTAGACTGGGAGTGCTCTATACTCACATTTCTTCCAGGGAACTGCAACCTTTAAAACTTGGAAGTTGTTTTATGTTGTTATAAGATAAATCCCTTGTAAAGGAAACAAAAGGAAAAGGTTACTTTTATCATTTTGTATGAAGGTATACTGCTTCTAATTCAGGGTCACAAATATATGGTCAATCTTCCTCTCCCAACATTTTTATAACAATCTATTTCCCCACTAGCTGTTTTCCAAAGAAAGTGGACTGCCTTCTCTGAAGCTTTTTGAACAACTTCAGCTTAAAAGATAGTATAGATGTGGGATGTGATCAGGAAGTTTACAAAAGCAATTGAAACTAAAGTCTCAAATTCATAAGGTCTGCAGTCACCACTAGTCAACTCTCCAGGAGCTGTGTATCAGTAGTGGGTTTAGCCACTCCACACTCTTGCATTCACACACACCATATACACATGCACAGGCCACCTATCCTGAGCTGATGTCTGCAGATCAGCAGTGAAGGATTATTCTTCCCTCCTTTTTTAACAGAGGCTCAAACTGATGAGCAGGAGGGGGGCATTTGCATCCCTAAGAGGATGCAGCAGCACACAGACCAGGGAGTTAGCAAGTCTCTACAAGAGCCTGCCCATTCATGCGGTCCCAGTAAGCTCCAGTTTGGCTTAGAGTGATGTGAAAACAAGGCAACCGAAACAAATGACTCATAGCAGGGATGTCTGATCTGCGTGGTTTTAAACTGACATGCTCAATTCTGACTTTTTGGGTTATTATGCTCCATTTCCCTCAAATAAAATCTGTAGCACATACTGCTCTTTATAAGGGATGTGCTAACAAACATTGATATAAATTGTATATTCTACTTTTGTGGTTTTATAGTAGGACCAAGAGGTTTCTACTTACAAAGTCCGAAGCAGTTTTTGTTCTTGGCATAGATCAATGGGGATGCTGCTTATTTTGGTGCCTGTAAAAGTCCTGTTTAATAAAACAGAAGCATGTGAATGAACTTTGATTCATAATAATTGCCAGAATTATTAAAATGAAGACGCAACTATCCTAGAAAGTTAGGACTCAACCACTTATTTCTGAACACAGTAAAGGACATTTTTAAAATACATGTGCCTTTGACTAATGCCCTAGCAGTGTTGATTCAACAAAACTGAAACAGATTAAAAATAGGGCAATAGTTAAAGAAACAGTGATAGCATTTTTTCATTTGCTCTTTCAGAAAAGTATTTTAAAAACAACGATGTTAGGCTTAAGCATCTGCATATCCTACACCATTAGGAAGAATTAACATATGCTTTGCTTTCTCTCCAACTAACTGGATACCCTAAGCTTAGATAAAGCTTAGCCTTCTTCAGGTTTCCAAGCTTCATCCAATGAGGAGAGTGAGAATGAACTCACTGGCCCCGTCCACCTCCATCATGTTCCTGGCTTCATGTGATTTTCATGTGCTGGGAAAGGAACTTCTGCAGAGGGAACCTTTTCTGTACAGGAAAGCTCCCCACATGAGGGGAGGAAGCAAATGGATTAATTCCCACTCTTCCCTTGCACATAATGGTAACTGCATGGGAGGAAGTATGCCTGAAATGGGCTCATGTGACATAAACATATGGATAAGGATGTCCAATCTCTAAAACTCAGCAATAAAATTCATTTTAAATGTTCTCCTTAAAAGAGAATCTAACCATTAAAATTAGTTATTGTTCCTTAATAGAGTTTGATAGAAGATACTTACAGGCTTTCCAGATTGGTGGTTCCTGTTAAGTTAGGAAACCACTGTACCATGCTGGCGCCACGAATGACCCTGAAGGAGAAGAAGAAATACGATGACACACACTGTTGCTTTAGTGGATAGAAGGAACACAAGAAGAGCCCTGCTGGGTCAGGCCAAAAGCCCATCAAGTCCAGTTCTCAAAGTGGCCTTCCAGATGCCTCTGGGAAGTTTTGAGTACAATAGTACTCTCCTCATTTGTGAATCCCACCAACTGCTATTCAGAGGCCTACTGAGGCACAGCATTGGAGGTCATACATAGCCAATGATATGTGCTATGTGAATAGAGGTTTTCATTAAAGGTTCATACTAATCTAATCTCATTTCCACTTACATTTATCCGTGCTAGATTTAATGACATTTGCATCACATCTCAATGTACAAATCTCTAAGCACACCTTAGAAATGTTTAAAATATTAAATGGTTTACAAATGCTTTTATTTATTTTTTTGGGGGGGGACAACCCACACAAAATATTGAAAAATGTGTTTGTCATCTACTCAGAATTATGTTCAAAATCTGAACTCTTGCCAATGGACTGCTCTGTCGTTGATACTATGGTCTGGTTGCCAAGACAGCTTCCTTGCTCACAGTCAAGACACTGACGTACATGTTAAATTCACATGTGTGGATTTGTGAGAGAGTAGAAAGAGAAAGTGGTAATTAAGTAATGCAGAGTGTGTGTGAGGGTGAGAAAGAAAATGAATGCTATGTGTAAGCATTCTATGTCTGCAGCCACCAGCAGTGTGCAGACCCCAAGGATTCCTCCCACCCCTGCCAAGGGAAAGTGGGCCTCTGTGACAAAAGGTTCCCCACCTCTACTCTGCCTTTTCCTCTGGTGTAGGCCCTACTACATCCTTTCTGAGAATTTAATACTGGAATGAGGAAGATGAGCTTTTCTTTTATTCAAAAATATTTAGCAAACACAAGAAACCTACAAACAGAGCACAGCACTTCTAAAGAATGACCACATTTGTGCCATGGTCACTGCCAAGTAATACAACCAAGACACATTAGGTCTCAGATTAAGTGAAGCTGTGAGACTCATCTAAGCCAAATCCCATTTTTACTCTAAATTGGAAGTCATCCTGAGGTGGCAGCAAAAAAAGCACACTGTGATTGAAATGCATTTCTCAGTTTAGCAAAGACTTGCAAGGGTTTGTTTGATCAAATCTCCAAGGCTTATGTTTTCAAAGGGTGTGTGCACCAAGATGAGCTTATGGAAACATACCAAAATATATGACCGATTTACAACCGTGGGGTTTTGCAAGGGAAAGAACAATAAGGAAAAGCGAAGAGGAGAAAACAGAGTGCTCACAAGCAAGCACAGGAAAACAGCAATGAAGGCATCACCCTAAATTAATCATCATGATAACCAATGGCCAATAAAATCCAGTTCACAGAAGAGACAGAATAGTGTAGCAGCAATGGAGTTGTGGATGTAAGAGTCAAGTACAGTTAAACCAAGTCACGCAGAAGAACGGCATAATGTAACATACAGGAACAGCAGTTGCACAATATTTCCCCCCCAGTTACTACAGATTGATTGCATGGATTAAGGAAGGGGATCCAATACTTCAATTCCACTTGCAAAAAAGGATTTTGATCCAGCAAGTGCCTCTGCTAATGTAACAAGGGAAGAGAGGACTTTCTCAGATTCCCCTTCCTTCCCGCTTCCATGCTGTTCTAGGGATCCCCCAGGAACAGTTTTTCAGGGAAGTGGGGCACAGAGGCTGCAGCAAGGAGGGAGAAATCACCTCCTCTTCTCTTACATTAGCAGAGGTGGCTGCCGGATCAAAAGCCACTACGTAAATGGAATGGCAGCATCAGCTTCCACCATTAGTCATGAACATAAACAGTGTCTGAAAGGGTTCTGGTGTACAGAATACATAATGAGTTGACATTGCTCTATAACAGGCGTAGGCAACCTAAGGCGTGTGGGCTGGATCCAGCCCAATCACCTTCTCAATCTGGCCCGCGGACGGTCCTGGAATCAACATGATTTTACATGAGTAGAATGTGTCCTTTTATTTAAAATGCATCTCTGGGTTATTTGTGGGGCCTGCCTGGTATTTTTGCATAAGTAGAATGCATGCTTTTATTTAAAATGCATCTCTGGGTTATTTGTGAGGCATAGGAATTCGTTCATATTTTTTTCTTCAAAATATAGTCCGGCCCACCACCTGGTCTGAGGGACGGTGGACTGGCCCATGGCTAAAAAAGGTTGCTGACCCCTGCTCTATAAGGTCTTAGCACTAGGCCTGCAGCTGCTGGAGATTGTTAAATACTGCCTGCCTACAGCATTTGGTATCAACCATTTAAAGCAATAATTTAGCAGGGAAATCAATGGCTTTTGTATAAAATATATACATTAGGGTGCTGTCAAACAATTTATGTGATTAAGTATTTGCCAAACTTCTATTAAGCCATGCACTATAGCAGTTAAACTACAGAACTTATAGATCTTTTAGATCATACATGTTTCTCCAATGTTTCATACATCATACATGTTTCTCCATGCTGCAAACATACTCTCCCTGTATCTTACATGATGGTGCTTTCCCCAGTGGTCTTTACTGCACAACTTTAGTCTTGCAACTCCATTGCTAATTCTTCATCATCATTCTTGTGTAACAGATATTATCAGCACTGTTGATGTTAATTATAAATTTGGGAGTGCTCTTGTTGTTGTTTTCTGGTTTTGCACTGTAAGCAAAACCATTACCAGCTTTCCCGTAATAGCCTCCCTAAGACTACTAAACAAACCAACAAAACTGGAACATACTATAATGATTTAAAGTGTGCTTATTTTAGTCTTGCTCCAGGCTTTTTCTCTTCCAAGAGATAACATAGTTACAAGAACACGCCAAGAGCAGAAAAAGAGTTGATGGGGCTGCCCACTATGGGCCCCTCCCCCAGTCAGTTGAGGGGAAAGGCACCTATTTTTTTGTGTGTGGGGGGGTGTTTCTGTTTGTTCTTGTTGTTATGTTATATAATTTGTGTTTTAATGTTGTAAACCGCCTTGTGGTCTTTGGATGAAGGGCACGTATAAGTCTATTAATAATAATAATACAATTAAAAGATTTTTATAGTTACTTTTTAATGGAGCTGACAAAGGATACAATCATACTATAGCGCAAGGGTACTTACAGGGAATGCAAATCTGACAAGTTTTGAAAAGCTGAGTTCCCAACAAAGGATAATGGGTTATCAAACAGATGTCTAGAGTGAAAACATTTAAGAAGACAAATTGTCAGTTCATATAATCACTTCTTGATCCGTTAAACAAAAAAAATGTAATCACTGGTTTTTGAAAAAACCAAAAAAAACTTACATAGTACGAAGAAGTGGGTTTCCTACAAAGGCATTGTCAGGGATCACGGAAATGTAATTACTGTGAAATCCCCTAAAAACAAAAATTAGGGAAAGAACGATAACACTTTAATGGTCAGAGTCTTACGAAGAGTGGCAAAGTGTGACTGCAATCACAGGAATTGAGGTGGCTGTTACAGGCTATCCATGTGAAGATGCTAATTCACATGAAGGACAACTTCCATGCAAGCTTGGTGGCACCCTGTGGACTCCCACCACATGGAAACTCTCATTAGACCAAACACTGGCCTAGATGCTGCAAGCCAGGATTAGGCTTACATCTAACTGCAAAGAAAACTGCATGCACATTGTTTCATCCTATCTTCATGAGTAAGAAGACAAGAGGCTTTCATTAAAACATGTAGCTTTCAGGGAAAGTACCTGGAAGATCCCCAAACAAGTTGTTCCCCGTTTTAGATTGCCAGAAAGTGAGAGAGACAACATCTTTAAACCTGGAGTTTTGCTTTGTGTTTTTATGTTAGAAAAAACAAAATACGTAAGGAAGCCACAATAATACTCACAGCTCTTTTAGGCTTGGAAGTGCTTTTACTGCTTCAGGGAACTCTGCCATGTTGTTATAATTCAAGTCTCTGAAAAGAACAGCATCTTTAATATATGAAGTACTTGGTATTAATCTATTTCCTCAAAGTAAAACAAAAACAAACCAGTTTTTTGGCACAATTTTTTCAGGCAGAACTAGAGAAATCACAGAGCTTCTTCATAATCAGACATTTATAAAAACATAATTTCAATTTGAAAGCAATCTAAAACAGACACATTGTATTTTATAAATTACTTAATGTAACAACACAAATAGAAATCATCAAAATTGCAGCTGCTTATAAAGGATTACAATTTTAACTGGAACGTAACTGAAATTAATAAGATTTTGGAACACAGGGAAAAAAATTAGGAAGCCATCAAATCTAGCACATGGGGGCTACTTTAATTAAAATGTATAATCTGGTATTTGATCAATTTGTATTAAGAATTGTATTAATTGGATATGAATTGGCATTGTTATAATGGGGCTATTATTGGAATAATATTGGAAAACTTTTTTTTTTTTTAAAGATAATTTCCCCCAGCTCTGCTGCCAAAAGTTCTGCCCAAACTGGAAACCTTGGGAAAGAAAGGCAAGTTGTGATGTGACCAGCTCAGGGTTGTGCAACAAAGTATTAAGCATATTTGTATATGTAAGTAAATACAACTAATTACCATAACATCATAATTATAAAGCCTTAACAAATCTTAATCTCAATATCCAATGCCATCAAGTCTTTTGTAATGTGCTTTATTCAATCACAGAGCCCCAAAGGGAGGATACTTACAAGGTTTCTAGGTTGTTTAATCCATCAAAACAATGATGTCCCAGTGTTTTTATTTTATTGTTATGGAGATGCCTGAAAAAAAAAGCAGAAGGGGTAATCTATTAACCACAGGAATCACTATGTACGAGCTAAGGTTCCAAAAATAGCTTTACTTGATAGCAAAAAATGTGTTGCACTCAAAAGGAACATCCAGGCTGATAGGTTGCTAATACACAAACCCCCTTTTGTTGTTGAGCAAGGTAGCAGAACTGGCAAGCTAATGATTTTGAACCCCACCCTGCATTCCCCATCTTAAGAATGCAGTTCCTAGGTGATAGATTCTGAAATTGACAATAGAAGAGTTCTGTTTTTTGTGCACACCTTACTCTTACCAGGGAACTGTATAGAAAGTGACCAGATTTTGTCTTTTCTCCTTGAATAGCAGGGGTGCTATCTCCCACACCCATCCCACTTAAATCATCTCAGTCTTGTAGTGGGACCCATGGAAGCCAAGCAGATTGTAACACATGAACAAGATCCTGCACAACCCACGCAAAAATCACAGATCTACAAGAATTCATTCACGTCTGCTTCCTTGCTACCCATCACTGAAACGGATTGATCATGTGAACCATAAACAACCAATGAGATTCTTTTTCCTTGTCTTTTGCATTGGCGCTTGAACCAAAGGGCTTCTGGGAATTCTCTCTCTCAAAAATGCTAAATAAATAAAGCTTGGCAGAGAGCCCAATAGCAAACTCATGTGGAATTTTGGTTGTCCTTTTGGATGCACAACCCAGTGCAAGCATGCTTCACAAAGGTGCACACCCAAGAGCTGGGAAATGTGCACAATGCATTTCTGTACCATATATGTGCCAAATTGTCAGTGTTGATCACTAAGGAAGGGATGGGGAGACCAACATTTAAAGACAAAGTCCCCTCATACTGAATAAAAGAAAAGGGAGTTGTACTATCAAAGTCAGTTCTGATGACCACTTGGTTCAAGCAACAAGATCCTATGTACAGCACATGTGTATACTACCACTGCTATAGATGAGCACAATGATACATGCTAATGTTTTCCAGCAGCCATTTTTCTACTATATGAATGGCAATAAAGTACTTAATACAGCACAACAAAATCTGTAGGTATTCAGCAAAATAATAAGCTGCAAATACTTACAGGACAACGAGGCTTGAGAGATTTGTAAAAGCAAAATCAGGGATGCTGGTTATTTTGTTGAGAGCCAAGGTTAAGGCCTGCAGGGATGGAAGATTGCTGAGAGGAACAACAGGGACTTCAGTCAAACTGTTATCATCCAGCCACAGGTGTCGCAGTTGAACGAGGCCCTCAAAACTGTCTTCTGGGACAGCAGTAATGTGGTTAGCATCTAAGCGCCTGAAGATAAAAGAATATGAATATTTAACACCTTGCAAAATATATAGAGTATACACATCAACGTATTTTAAAAGTTTTAAGGGTGGGGGGGAGCATGAAAGTTGTGAGAGCATCAGCTAAAACTGAATATAGATCATCATGAGCCAAATGAACACACAAATCAGCACAACCCAGAAAAAAGGGGAATAAGTTATGCACACTGTGCATGTTATCTATCAGCTGACACCTTTGCTCAGTAGAAACAGCTGAACAGCATACACCTAGAATTTACAAATGGGTAGTTGCACGACTATTCACTGATTCACTGGGCACTACGTTTAAGTCTATGCAGCAGCAAGGCCACCTTCAGTAATAATTTCACTTCTTCCTCACTGTAATCAGAAGCTGATCTGAGCTCTGTGTCTCCAGTCTCTCAACATAATTTGAAAACAGATTCTGTTACTAATGAATAGAAGAACAAGGTAGCTCTAGGTTCAAGAACATGAGGTAGTCGTTATAGTGTCTTCACATAAATTTTAAAGCGATTTTCTATATTAGAACTTTGTCATATAATACTCTGCTAATAACAACTTGAACTGGTAGCAGAAAATAATTTCAGTGAGAAAGCTCTATCTTTGCATTGTATAGGTTTCATTATGCTAATTTATATTTATTGTTACAGAAGTACCATAAAAATATCTTTACTATACATCTTTTATGCAGTTTTAGTCCTTGTGGCAGGTACAAGTCATCTTGGTGAGAAAGACCATCTCATAATTCCAGAAATTATGGAAACACACAATAAAGTAAAAAGAGAGCTAAGAAATTCACAACACCGAGGAAAGGCTATAGCTCAGTGCTAAAGCATGTTCTTTGCAAGCAAAAGGTGCCAGGTTCATTCACTAGCATCTCTAGGTAGGGATGGATAAGACTTCTATGTGAAACCCTGTTGAGTTTGTCAGCAAAATTACTGCTCATCTGTGTGGATAATATAGAGCTAGATGGACCAAGGGCTTAACTGAGTATAAGGCAGCTCTCCATGGCTAAATTGTAGGCAGTCAATCCTTTAGCAAAGTACCATTTCCAGGATTGTTCATGGAAGCCATGATAGTAAGCTGTTGTGAAACCAGTATTAGTCTAGTAGCATGGATGAGGTCTGTAATGACTGCTTCTCAAGGATCAAGGACTTTATTCCCAAAACAGGTCAATTTTAGCAACGACACATGAATTCTTCATTTTGAATTCTAGCCATTGTGAGCAATAAAAAAAATTGTAAGTATGTTATTATGGAATGGTTCCTTAAAGCCCAACGCATTGTGCTACACAAGAGCTGCTTCCCTTATGTACTTAGCAAGAGCTAATATGGATGAGCTTATATTACAGCTGACTGAAAAGCATCTTAGCATTTATTCTATTTTTGAGGAAGGAGTGGATGGTGCTTCACTTCTTCTCTCTCATTCCTTCTTTCCAGTGTCAGCAGGCAAAAGTCCACACTGACTTTAGGAGAATTCTATTTTTAAATTTTCTCAGCACACAAGAGACGCATAATGCCAAAGAACAACAAAAAAAAAATCTTACAAAACTAATCTATTTAGCATGCTTCTTTGCTGAAGTAGTTTAGGACATCTCCAGAGCTAGTAGTACAGGTTCTATATTTTGATTAAATCTGCTCTGATAAACTGAAGAAAAATAAAGATGTGAAGGAGAAAGAAAAACAAAACCACCGCAGCTCACATTAAGGATGCAGTAATCATTACATCCATCAGTAATCATTACATCCATCTTAAATTAAACACGCAAGTTGTTAAGAGTCACCCAGATATCCAAATAAGTATTCATATAGTATTATAGAATCAGAGAATTATAGCTGGAACGAATCCCGAAGGTCATCTAGCACAACCCCCTGAAATGCAGGAATCTCAACTAAAGCATCTATGACAGGTGGCCATCCACCTTAAAAAAATGGCATCTATGACAGATGGCCATCCACCTTAAAAAAAAAACACCAATGGAGAGCCCACCACCTCCCAAGAGAGTCTGTTCCACAGTTGAACAGCTCTTACTGTCAGAAAGTTCTTTCTGATGTTTTGAGTCCTACCCTCCAGAGAAGGAGGGGGGGGGAGTTTGCTCCATCTTCCAGTGACAGCCCTTTAGATATCTGAATATGGTTATCATATCTCCTCTCAATCTCCTCTTTTCCAGGTTAAACATGCCCAATTCCCTCAACCCTTCCTCATAAGGCTTGGTTTCCAGACCCTTTATAGGAAATGTGTTCCAATGTAGCAATGACAGTGAGTTCCTCATGTCATTGCATAATAGATGGTGGGTGTTTATCCTTCCAGGCTCAAAGTATCTTAGCAACCATAATGGCTTGCTAAATCCACTTCCGCTGTCCTGTTGTAAATCTCCATACTATAGGGATATAGTTTAAAAGTACATGCACACCTGCAAATATGAAGGATTTTGCAAGTACAAAACTGATACAGACAATAGCCCTCAAACAGTGCAACACTGGGCACACCTACATCATATACTTAAATGTTTCAGGAAGGGGCTTGCATAGACCTTCTAAGACGAAGGGTGGGGGACACAATTCGTTTTAGCAACAACATTGTCTTTGGGACTACAAAACATCTTGCAGCTGACATCATTGTGCTGTCAACTGATGGGTGGGGCTACCCACCTGACAAATTTGGACAGCAAGGGAGATCCTGATAAGGACTGAGCCCATCAAACCAAAAAGGGTTCCTCGTCCCTGTATATAGTGTTACCAAGCAAGTAATATTTCCTCATTGCTGTTGCAGCAGTTTTACAAATGTCTTCTTTAGTTATCCATTAAGGAGGAAACAGATTCCTCTTCTTTTCATAAGTGCTCCAGGCTCCAGCTTTCCCATTTGGACATTTGCTTATAAGAAATCTATTTTAAATTCTGGTCTATAAATTCATGCTTGCTGGGCACACACTCATATGAATTACTATTATTTTTACTTATCAGCTCTCAATTCATGCTTTAGTTCAAACACATAAAATGGTCAGTGGAGCAAGAACAAAGTAAGCATCATATATTTCTTATAGAAGACAGAACATTAAAATTATTCATGAATGTACTGAGAACATAAGAAGAATCCTGCTGGATCAGACCAAAGGCTACCTAGTCCAGCATTCTGTTCTCATGTTGGCCAACCACTTGCCTATGGGAATCTTGTAGGCAAGACCTGAGGGTATCTGTGCTCTCCTCCACTTGTGATTCCCAACAGCTGTTATTCAGAGGCAAAGTGACTCAGACAATGGAGGTAGAACATAGTTATCATTGCTAGTAACCACCGATACTAAGATTTAGGAGCTTGCGGTAGTAGTCTGCTCCTCCCGCCCCAGAGCATGTGCAAGCAAGGAGAAAGCAGGGAATGACACATCAGGAAAGTTCACTGAAGGTTACAACAGCAAGATGTTTTTCTGAAGCAGTAAAGGAAGCAATAAAGGTAAAGGTAAAGGTACCCCTGCCCGTATGGGCCAGTCTTGACAGACTCTGGGGTTGTGTGCTCATCTCACTCTATAGGTCGGGAGCCAGCGCTGTCTGAAGACACTTCCGGGTCACGTGGCCAGCGTGACGAAGCTGCTCTGGCGAGCCAGAGCTGCACACGGAAACGCCGTTTACCTTCCCGCTAGTAAGCGGTACCTATTTATCTACTTGCACCCGGGGGTGCTTTCGAACTGCTAGGTTGGCAGGCGCTGGGACCGAACGATGGAAGTGCACCCCGCCGCGGGGATTCGAACCGCTGACCATGCGATCGGCAAGTCCTAGGTGCTGGACGTGCCTGACTTTGGGGACACCCACAGCGCCACCCACGTCCAAGGAAGCAATAGGAATATACTAATTTATGAGTGACTTGTGGACTTGAGTATCCAAACTGGCATATAGGCATATAACAACAACAAATAATAGTATACTTAAATATTAAAGTATTATTGCTCAAAACCAAGTAGCAGCAAATATAAAGCAGCAGATAATAATCAAGAGCTACTAAAACAACACAACAACTGAATGAGATTATGACGCACGCATAACACGTCACTTCACAATTTCCATTTGCGCAGCACTACAGCCTGCCAGTTCTGTCTCAAAAGAATTAGGAGGATGTTGTAAATGATGTTATAGAGTACAATGGAGGGGAATGAGTACATTTAGATCACGTATGTGTTCTCTATTCTCAGTAGATTGTTCTGTTCACTCTTGCGGCCTGCGATTTAATCTCTCATTACTCTCTTCATTTGCTTTGCTGCTGTGGTACAGTATTTACATGGCTCAGGAAATCTAATAGCATTATTCCAGCAGTGAAACAGGAGATATTGACACAAGCCGTCATCTCAGAGTGTACATTTGAGATAAAACCGCTTCAGGACAACAGACGTCTGGAGTGAACTTTGTTCTTTTAAAGTGCTACTTCAAAAACCACAAGGAAATCACTCCAATGACTGCAAAGTAGTTATTAGATTTAAGAGGGGAGCACTGATAAGGCTGGATACAACAGAAATTGCATCATGGCAAGGACAACAAATCCACTCTTGAGTTAACAAGCACTTTCCCAGCCGTATTACTTGTAGGTATGGCATGCCAGCTGTATTACTTGTAGGTATAGCAGACCTTGCCATAGCTCACTACAGCCTATTTAATAAATGCAAGCACTCCCACAGCTGGCAGTCGAGCAGTGACTTTATGAAGCAAACACATCAATTCTGTGGCCTTCTTGGAGTTACCAACTGTGTCACAAGAGACCAAGTGCATGTGCGCAAACACAGATTACACACGTTTAGTTTTACACTTTTAAAAGGGGCCACAAAACCTTTCTTGGCATTTGGGTTATGTATTAATCTTTTATTCACTTGTCACTGAAATTGGCAAAGCCAATATACCTAAAATATTGTCTCACCCCTTAGATACTCAATAGATCACTGCGCTCTGCATGAGAGGGCTTCCTGCAGATACCATGTTATCAGGGGGTCTATTCTGTATGATATAGGAAGCAGGCTGTTATTATGTCCCCTACCCTTCAGAACTCTCTCCCATTATAGATCTGAAAGAAGGAGATAGGAACAAGGAAAGAGGCAGTTCCGGTTTAGGTGGAAGAAGGTTGTTAATGGTTTTATATCCACTGGGATATACCCAGTGTTTTATATGCTGAACATACCTTGCCATGATAGACCAGTACAGCTATTGTGACAAAAGCTTAAATAGGATAGAAATGTTAACTGTCTTTTTCAGACAACCTGAACCTCAGTACATCAAGGGCTACCAAAATACAGTACATACACAAACCATAGTCATGAAATTCTGAGGTGGTGAAATACGTTTTGTCACGAAGAAAAAATCCCCCTAAAGCTTCCTTCCTATAAAGTTGGGAAATCTGCCAGACAACCAGCTAAGTAACGTTTAAACTTGAAGATTTTGGACTGAGATGACAGCTACGTAAATCTTTTTCAAAGGAAAGGAGAGAGGGAGAACAGAGTGAGACCAGCAATTTTCTAGTGTTTTACATGTAAAAGAGTTATCTGCTTTAACATTGCACACCTCAAATACCTTCAAAACATTTCTATCTGGAACAAATCCTTACCCAAAAGGTCAGCTTCTAATAATGCTATAGTACTACTATATGCATCAAACCATTTAAAGTTCTTTTTAGGCAAGTCCTCCAGGGACATGGGTGGCACTGTGGGTTAAACCACAGAGCCTAGGACTTGCCAATCAGAATGTCGGCGGTTCGAATCCCTGTGACAGGGTGAGCTCCCGTTGCTCGGTCCCTGCTCCTGCCAACCTAGCAGTTCGAAAGCATGTCAAAGTGCAAGTAGATAAATAGGTACCTCTCCAGCGGGAAGGTAAACGGCATTTCCGTGCGCTGCTCTGGTTCACCAGAAGTGGCTTAGTCATGCTGGCCACATGACCCGGAAGCTGTACGCCAGCTCCCTTGGCCAATAAAGCGAGATGAGTGCCGCAACCCCAGAGTCGGCCACAACTGGACCTAATGGTCAGGGGTCCCTTTACCTTTACCGGCTCCACAACTGACAGTATTTGAACACCCTCCAAGCACACAGTATACAGTAATCAAGTTGATGAGACATCTGTTGCCAAAATGAATCTCCTCTAGCCACCATTCATGCCTTTGTAAACTTGAGGCTAGACATTCTATGAGAAGCTCCCCTTGATGGCTGTTCAGTAGCTGCAGATAACAAGCCACCCTAACTGCAGACAGAGCAGAGCTACCAGGAGCACACTGACACGACTGCTCTATTGTTTGGACAGGCTGGTCCGTCATGGCAAAGCATGTTCAGCATACTTCCAATGGATATAAAATCATTAACAGCCTTCTTCCACCTTGACAAAAACTTCCTCTTTCCTTGTTCCTTTTTCTTTCAGATCTACTGTATAGCAAGAGCCTTTGGTGTTTACCAGCTGTGCACCAAGATACAATTGCAATAGTATACAATAAGGTATTCTCAGTTTTTGCTTGAAAATGTTGAACACCCTTGTCTTGAAGGCAACTTCTTCCAATAACATATTCTGCTGTGTGGATTTTAACTAGTTGGTTTTAGGACAATTTCAATGCATTCTATAGTCAGAAATCAAAGACAAAAGTATGTTAGCCACAACAAATTGCATAAAATACTAAAGAACATATACACAGAAACTTGCCTTTGCAGCTGAAGCATAATTCTGTCAATAAAGGAAGCCCTAAACTATGGTAGCCATTCTGTTGGTGGCGGATGACTGGAGACAGTTACAACGTTGAATACAAATGAATTTCTTTTGCAGAACAGCTTGCAGACCTGAAAGCATTTCTGAACTTCCTTAGACCATTCTGAATCAGCAAATGTGCTAGAGGACTTGAATTATAGGTCAAAAGGATTAACATGAATTATTTTTCTCTCAAGCCAAATCCATGCATCCATGCATTTTCAATGACATTTTTGGGGGGGTTTTGTCCTGTGCTTGGTTTTTAAATCTGAATTTTAAAGTGTTGTAAACCGCCCTGGGATCTGATGGTCAAGGGCAGTAGTCGTAGTAGTTGTAGTAATAGTAGTAGTAGTACTGATAATAATTTGAACTTGGTCAGTCTCCTGACAGTCTGCATTCCAACGATGGGTGAAGCAAAAACTACACACATCACTGTCACAAACACATGCACCAGACACGCAGGCACACAACACTCTCTCCCTCACACAAACACAGTCACACACTCATATATCCATACACTCTCACACACCAGGAGTACACAAACACAACATTTTCAGCCGTTCTCCCCTCCAGGGCTATAGTAGTTGTAAAGATATATTTGCCTGCTCATTAGAGAGAGAAAACCCCAATTGATTATGATCATGTATCCCCACATGAGCAAAAAGCACCTGTAACAATTCCATTAAAAAAACCCTTTCACTCACTGTGAAGTTTTTCTGATTGTTTTAGAAAGTTTTCCATTTGCAAACAGCATGAGCAATACCCTTCCAAATGCATTTAGAATAATTAAGAGTTATTCATGTACAGAGCTGTATGAGCTGCTTTCAGCTTCCAGAATGCAAGGTATGTTCAGAGAGAGATGAAAATAGGAAAGAAAACAAGATGCAGGAGCAGAGAATTCTCAAGGAAACTTACAAGGACTGTAGTCCGCTGAGTCCCCTGATGGCCTCATTGGGAACGGTTTTCAACTGATTGTTCTGCAGAGTGCTGTAAAAAGAAAAGGTGGGGGGGGTAAGAACATGAACAGGATAAACAGATTGGACAAGTCTCTCAACTGACATTCACAAATTCAGTACAGTTTGTTCCCAATGTACTACTTGTCTATGTTCCCTCCCCTCATGCTGGAATTCTGAACTAAATGACAGTTCAATATAGCCTGAACCCTGTGCCTAGTGAGGGGAAAAAATCCATATTCTCTTGAGATCATACAAGGGAGATAGACGAGAGAGACGAGGTCCAGTAAGCCACCAAAAAATGACTTCAGAAACACATCCTTTAGCCTACTGATTAGTGTTTCTTCACCTCAAAACATCTACGCCTGGAGTATAATCAGAAGCTCTGAGACATGCAAACAGGATTCCCTGTCACACGTTAAATTCCGAGGATTCATTCATGGTGAACAATTGAGACAAAACCTATGGAGGCTGACCTATGCAAAAAGGACTTGGTGTATGAAGTCTCTACACAATTGTAGTGATGTTCAGCTTGCCATTACAGTCGTGGTGCTGGGACTTGAAATTTTGGTTAAAAGGAAAAGATAGCAACTTCATTGCAAGCTGCTTTACCCAAACAACTTCATACAGGGCAGCTCCCACGTAGTTCTAATTCAAGCTAACACCATAGTGCTCTATGCATGTCTGCATGGCCCTCAGAACCACACACTGACCCCCAATTAAATGAAGCAATAAACATTTAAACAAAGTTGCAACCAGCCACCCACAGTTTAATCCTCCACTGGAAATGTTTAAAAAGTGACCAGGCAATAGAACTTTTCCTGTTACTGCCTCTGCACTGTCCAAAAAATAATAATATCCTAGAACAAAATACACAATTCCGCTCATTCCGTCAGTGAATATGCTGACTGGACAAGAAAGAAGTAAAGAATTACCCCATGAAGCTCTGAAATTTGATTACTTACAGAACTTTGAGCTCCTTCAACCCAGACAAGGCCTTCGGATGAATAAAAGCGAGGTCATTGCCAGCCAGCCGTCTGGAAAAGATTGCAGTAATAATAATAGGCTACAAAAATACAGCATATTTCTAAGTGTCTAATGCATTAAATCATCAGGACATCAAAACATTCATCAAGCAACCGGCGTGCTCTGCATTCGATTGTACCACATTTCCATTCACTAGCACTCACTCAACTCGTGTGTTTTTAAGTAACCATCGTGCGTGGAGTTCTCAGAGTCTGTGTTTATAAGTAACATTTAAACTACAAGTGTCAAGCCACAACTACCACATTATGAATTGTAGCCTACTACCACATTTCTCTTCCACTCTAGATAACGCAGCCTTCAATTATTGGGGCCAAGGATCCACTCTTAAAAGAGTTTTGAGCAGTAGGATAAAGGTGTCCAGCCAAGTTACTCATGTCAATTCTGCGTGGAGGTGGGAAATTTTGTGCCAAACAGGTGCTGCCTCTTAAAAAAAAAATGAAGGCGACTCTGCAAAAGTTAGATGTGTCAGTCTAATTGTAACAGAAAATTTCAAATCCCTTACTGCAATCTGTTTGTCTTTTTTCTTCATGTTTAGAAGCAACTGCTCTCTCCATACACAGCTCTCTCTGTTTATTTGAAGATTATGGGTTTTTTAAATCCCCGTTCTATAGACCAGCAAATTCTAAACTTCGTAAATATCTACTATAGATCTAGATACTGTTTTAACCATTAAACAAACCAAAGTTCCTCAAGTCTGGACCTCACAATGAACTGTTGTTAGTTGAAAGCCCAAAGTGGATCTCCTCCTGACAGGCATAACCAAGAAGGAGCCAAAGGTTCAGTGCAACTAGTATGTGAAAACCTTGGTTTTCCATTCTTTCTGAAAAGAGCTATTGTACATGTATGTATGTGTATTTATGCACAAGAAGACAAAAGGACTCTCCACCACACCCAAGTAACCATCACAGAAACAGCTTTGAGATGGAGTTATCCCATTTATCTTTCATGTGTTCTCTTCAAACATTTATTTAGTAGTAAGTCTGTTGTTATATGGTCCAATTCCTGTCAACTGCTGATGCTTGTAACACTAGATGTTTTATTTAGGAAAGCGATAAGAAAATGCCAAACACCTGGTTATTCCTGGCTGCCAACACGAACAACAGATCATTTTCAGCCAAATTGGTTGCTTCCTTGTTTGCTTTAATGCATCGGCTAAGATCTGAAGATGCTAGTGCAGATTAAATAATGCCACCAAGAAAAATACAATAGGGATGTTTGTACAAAATAAGTCTTATTGCACTTAGAAACTGAAAACGGTTTTTGTATATTATGTTCCATACCGGTTCCTTTTTTGTCTTTGTACGATGCCTATTGCATTTTTAGGCTGCTTTAACCTATAAACAGTGTGTAGAAAATTGTAGGTGCTTTTAAAGTGGTAAACCATCACAATCAATGCAAGTTAACTTAGTGATGACTAACTTGTCCCATTTATTTCAATTTGATTAATGCAGAGAGGGCTGGATGAATGTATACAGAAACTAGCCTACCGCACCAAGCTAGCATTTATTTTCATCACTTTATCCACCTTTTCCTCTGGTCCCCCTGACTACTGATATGCGGCCCCTGGAAATTGGCAGAGAAAAATGCAACCCTGAAGCTGAGATAGATTCCTCACCCTTGCCATTTAATTAATAAATCTGGTTAAACCATAAAGGTTGTTTTTCAATACATTTGCTTTAACTTTTCTTTTTAGTTGTTCTTATTATACTGCATACATTGCCTTGATACATGTGGGTGCAACCAACAGGGCAGAGCATACACTGAGCTAGTGATAGCGGCAGTCATTGCTAAATCTCTAGATCAGAGCTTTCCAAACTGTGTGTCACGACATGTTAGTGTGTGAGTTGCAGTGTGTAGGTGTGTTGTGTGAATGCTCCCCTGCATTCCTCCTGGGACTGGAAAGAGGTTAGTTTAACCTCCGGTTTGCCAGTAAAACTGAATTAAAGTAAAGGTAAAGGTAAAGGTACCCCTGCCCAAAACTGAATTACTGTGTCATGAAATGATGCGTGTCTAAAAAGTGTGTCACCAACAGGAAAAATTTGGAAAGCTCTGTTCTAGATGTTTAGTCTTCTGGATATCTGAGAAGTGGATGCTGGAGTCTATGAATTTGAAGTGTATATTTTTCCAGTCAGAGGGGTACTTGCTTTATTAATTAATTTGGAATATAAAGTTTGTGATACTTTAGAATACTGACTTTTAGCTTAGATATGTGTTTTCTTGCAGAAAAGTTGTAACAAGCATGAAAACACAGATGGTGCACATGTCAATCAGGATGGAACAGGCTCACACATCATAAACCCTGTGAATGGTTCCAATCCACTGGATTTCTGGGGAGAAAAGGCCTGTCAACTGTGCGGATGGGGGTGTTTCTCCTTCTTTCCTTTGATCGGGGATAACCAATGTGGTGTCCTCCTGGTGTTGTTGGACTACAACTCCCAGCACCCCTGGCGACTGCCCATGTTTGCTGGAACGGCTGTGAGTTACACTTCTAAAGATCTCAGAAGGCTGCTCCACAGTAATTTGGAGCAGAACTTTTTATGTGGCGGTCCCTGTACTGTGGGAAAGCATTCCTGTCAAGATATGACAGGTGCCCACATCCTGCATTTTCTGGAAACAATTTAAGGCATTTTTGTCCCAACAAGCTTTGTGAGCTGGATAAATAGGTATCTGCTATACGCGTCTATTTTGTATTGTTTTAAAGTTTATCTGTGTTGTCTTTAACTATTTTAAAAGTTGCTTTTATTTTATTTTGTACATCGCCTTGAGATGGGTGTGGAAAGCAATTAAAAGCAATTCCAAGTACTGTATTTTTTGCTCTATAAGACTCGTTTTTTCCCTCCTAAAAAGTAAGGGGAAATGTGTGTGCGTCTTATGGAGCAAATGCAGGCTGCGCAGCTATCCCAGAAGCCAGAACAGCAAGAAGAATTGCTGCTTTCACTGCACAGTGATCCCTCTTGCTGTTCTGGCTTCCGAGATTCAGAATATTTTTTTTCTTGTTTTCCTCCTCCAAAAACTAGGTGCGTCTTGTGGTCTGGTGCGTCTTATAGAGCGAAAAATACGGTAATTCCTTTACACTGGAACCTTGGGTTACAAACACTTTGGGTTACAGACTCCGCTAACCTGGAAGTAGTACCTCAGGTTAAGAACTTTGCTTCAGGATGATAACAGAAATCACATAGTGGTGGCACAGCAGCAGCGGGAGGCCCCATTAGCTAAAGTGGTACCTCAGGTTAAAAACAATTTCAGGTTAAGAATGGACCTGCGGAACGAATTAAGTTTGTAACCAGAGGTACCACTATATTCGTCTTTTACCATGCACCATAGCTGGGTCCACACTTGAGATGAACAGACTACATGAAGCATATGCATAAGTCAAGCAAGTATATTATAACATAGCAAACTTGTTTGTAATACAATACTATTACGAGGAAAGATGTGAAATGATGCTTGGGTAGTTATTTACTTTATGATATAACAGTTACTCTGAAGATAAGGCTGCTTACTTGCTCTAATTCTTTTTCCTAATCTAAACCAACAGGCATTTGCTCTTTTCCTTCTCCTTAACTCACAGGCTGCACAGACAACTTCACCTTAAGTCTTCATTTTGTCAGGATTCTCTTCACCCCAATTAATTTACATGCTTCATCTAGGTTCTATTTGAAGTTTTGTTTCTGATCAGGGACTCATTAATTTTGTGAAGACAACCACCACCAACTGACAATCCGGATTCAGCTGCCTTGGAAAACTGCAGGTAAACTTGGTTGTCTTTGCACCTTCCTGTTGAACAGCTGCCTGGTGCCAGAATACTCTCTCAGATCTCAGAAGCACACTTGCTACCTTTTCAGCCCCCAGCTGCAGACTCTTCTGAGCAGGGGCAGCCCATCTAGTTTCGCCACCGAAGGTGAAACAGCAGTGGCGGTGGGCAGATGCCCATGGAGGTGCTCCTTGGATTCTGCTGCCTACGGTGGCTGCCTCAGTCTGCCTCATGAATGGGCCGGCCCTGCTCATGTGCCTTGACAACGCTGACCACACTGTTCAGAGTGCTGTGACTGCCGTATTATTCCATTCCCTTAGAACCATCTAATCTTAAGGAATTTCAGCATCTCACTGGACTCTATTGGAAGACCAATGAGTTTAAATAGGAAGTCCCAATAAGGGACCTATGACAGATTGCTCTTTTTGGATTCTACTGATCCATACAAAAACTGAATTCTACTGAAAATGTCATAATAGTGGAAGTTGTACAGTTACTTCTTTAATAAATGTGTCAGCCTAGCTGCTTCCTGGAAGATGGCCAACTGAAGAACCCCCTATACACTGTAAATCACAGGCTTAGGTTAGAAGTAAACTGCCTGCCACACACACCAAACACTTTAAATAAAACATTTTCACATTTGAAATTCTCTCAGTGTTACAGTTTCCCTACAGAGGCACACTGCCTCTGATACTAAAGCCATCATGGCTAGAAATCATCATCAGAAAGGTTATGGTTATTTTGCACATTCTGTGGCACAAATTCTACATTTCAGGGAATTTTAAAGGCTTTCTGCCCTCAGGTCCCACTTGAAAGGACAGAAAGTTACTGAGGCCCAGTATTCACAAAAGGGTGGTGTAAGGATGGAGCCAGACACAAAATGGAAAGCAATTAATGTCATCATTTTAACCCCTCCTTAAAAAATGGCTGAATTCTACACCACAATTATTTCCTTGTGGTAAGGAGTGCCATAGTTCCTTAAGTTAAGTACAGACTTTGGCTCTCTGAGTGAGACTCAGCCTCCCCATTTTAGGCAGAATTTGCCACGTCCAGAGAGTCTAAGCAGAAGTAGAGAAGACTTTTTATTTCATATTCCCCTCTCCATGCTTCTTAGTTCTCACCTGTCATCTCTTATCTCCTACTGTATTTATTTGCACAGTGCCTAGATAAACACAAGAGGCAGTAATAGTCACCAACTTGGATGGCTTTAAAAGAGGACTAGACAAATGGAGATAGAGGCCCTGCTCCAACACCTTTGTAGCTTAGCTTAGTAGCACCAAGGTCCTGTCCTATTCCTCGTTCCCTCTGCTGCCGCCATCCACTCATGTGTTACTGAGGGCAATGGGCACAGGACTCCCACTGCCTTACACTGGTCTCCTTGGAAGTAGGGAAACAGCCAGCTAAATTCAAAGTCTCCTGCTTAGCAACTTCAACCCATCTCCTCTCCTTCCTCTCCCAGGCATCTCAACAACTAAGATGCTCTAGCAGTCTAAGCCACATGGGAGGACAACTAGCCCATGAGTGTGTTCAGAAAACAGTACAGTGTATTCAAAAGAAATATATGTAATAAGGAAGAGGGGTAGAAATAGCAAGCTTCATTTGTTTCAGTATTATGACATGAGAGGGGAGGAAAGCAAACATATTTTTATCCACTTCCTCCACACCATGCCTGATTTTATAAACCTCTATCAAGCTCCCTTACGCGTTATTTTACAAAAAGGTTACTACATTTTATTCATTATGCTGACTGAATGAAAGAGTTGTCATACAAAGAAGCAATTTTAGCCTGCCTTCAAATAGCTGGCAGAATATGTAAACTGAATCCCTTACCTGCTCAGGTCTTTATTAACTGCTATAATGCTAGAACAGCAGACACCCTCTAAGCAAAGAAGTGCAGCCTGATCCTATACTTGTGTACTTGGGAATTAAATATCCCTGTGCTTAGCAGGGATTACTCCCAGGTGAGTGTGTATAGCATTATAACCTTATATTCTCTGCTGATTGGTTAGAATTCATATGAATAAAACCCTCTTACTTTTCCCCATATGATTTTTATTTTATTTTTGTAATTTGGTGTGCATGATATTTTATTGGACATTCACTTCTGCATGTCTTAGGCATTCAACACTCAAACTAAGCACATCTGCCTTGTCTGGCTGATGATATCTATTAAGATATTAGTGCGTTGAATTACACTAATCATCACTGTAAAATTGCATTACCACTACTTCCAGCATTTTAGAAAGAACTCAATGATCAAGCCCCCCCATCTTAAAAATGTTCGTAATTCAACATACAAATAAACCTATTTGCCATCATTTTCTGGAAAATTAATTGGCACAAGTTGTTTTAATATTTGAATATGGAAACCACAACACATGAATCAAAACTGTCGCACACCACCATAACGAAGTAGATTTTGGCTAAAGTGTTGATATGGAACACTAACTGCATAAAATTAGAGTTTAAATGTATTTCTATTTAACAAAAGTTATTTTTATTATATTAATATATTATTACAATGTATTCCTAAGGGGCTACAGACATTATTGCCAGAATAAAAAAGAACAAAGAATGCCAAATTCTGCACTCCAAATAGCATTGGGGGAGGAAGTAAATACCAGTATGGTTTTCTTAATTTGCATAATTATACAGAAGTAGGAGCAACTATATAGTTGAAGCAGCACTCTTTTCAGTCTTTAATTTGGGTTTTTCAAAACAGTAGTCTTCCATGCGATATAGCAAGCCAATTCTGAAACTGGGAGAACCTTCCAAAAGCAGCTTGTGATATAGCATGGTAGGCTGCTGTCTAAGTGAGAAAAAAGTAAAACATTCTACTATGCATTCCCTTGGACACACCTCAAATAATTCATTGGATACTATCTATAAATACCAAGGAATAACTATGTAATATCAATCACCAGAATAAGATAGTTCTGCTATCCATCTGAATAATATCATCAACTAAACCAAGGAAAGACTACCTAAACACACACACACGAGAGAGAGAGAGAGAGAGAGAGAGAGAGAGAGAGAGAGAACATGAACGACAGTAGTGATTATAAAAAATGTGATTTCTTTCTCCTCTTACTTGCCGAAAAAGTTTCAATGTGAACATGATGACCAGAGACAACTACTGGTAGCAGTACAAAACTGATTTCCCCTGCTAAGGGAAAGACAACTTTTTCCTGAAGCAGATCAACCAACATATTCACACCAAGCAGAAGACACATTTCATATTACACAATGTTACAAAGCATAACTTTGGTTGCACCATGTATATTCTCATCACTGTTGACTACCTAAACTCTTGCTAGGGTTGAGGACAGCAAGTAGAGTTTCATTTTATTCCTTACTTGTACTCCTTTATGTATTTATTCTTACTCTGTTGATTTCCTCCTGGGCCTCTACCAAAGATATTGACAGGTGTGCTCCAGAACTATGTGCCTCTCTCTAGTGAGTCAGTCAACTGCCTTAACCCAAGCTTGCAAGAACCTGTGTGACATCAGAAGGTCCAATACAACCTCAAGATGTCTTATGGCTAGACATTTCTGATAAGACAGGGCTTGGAAATCTGGAGTATACAGTTGATTCTGCCTAAGGAAACAGAATATGAACTGAGGCCCACAGCACTCCAACACATCACACCCCTTGCCTGATGAAAGCTACCAAGTAAAGCCAAAGTTCAGAAGGAAGGGTAACCTTCACATTAACAAGCCTGTTTTTTATAAGTAGGGTTGTTTCAACTGTGGGAAGCATTTATACCTTCTACCTCCATTTCCAGTCAAAAGAGAAAAGAGCAGTTAGAATGACATCCACAAGACAAGCCAAACTTCCAAGCTCAGAAATACAACATGACTTCTTTTTTTTGTATGCTAGTCTATTTGCTTGTTTCTTCTGATCAGTTAGACACACACACAAGTGTCCTATTTACTCAACTGATTTGCAGTGCAGAACAATTCAAAACTGCTTCGTTCACAGCAGAAAATGAAAATGCCACACACAGGTGATATGTCTTTAGAGTCACACAAAGGGCTCCGTGCTTCATTTCCTTCTATTTCAACAGATTACCAACCTCCTGAGAGTCCATTTCTCTGCACCGGATAACATGGTGACCTCTTACTAGAACATATGGATGAAATGGCCCTCCTCCATAGCTATTATAAGCGCCCATGAGCTCTGCAGCTGTACAAATATCATGCCTGAAGTTCAAGGAAAGTTTGAAAACCACATTTACTACAGCTGACATTTAAGTAGATTGACTGTACATTTTTCCCATAGAGAAACAATTAATATTTTCTACCCGAAAGTAGAATGGCTGACCAATCTCCTCAAAGATTAAACGAAAGATTAAAGGGATAGTCTTGGCACTTTATTGACTTAGGCTATTTATAGGCCTATAGCAAAAGGTGCTCTGGGTGGCTTGCTTGACAACCATATTAGTGAAGCTCCAGCAGCAGAAGCAGAACCACTTCGTGACTTTTCTGACAGTTAGCAAAGCTCAAGTTCAGGGCAAATCTGCTCAACGATGTGAAACAAGCAGAAGACGCATGCGAACTGAAAAAAGCATAATTGTGAATGGCTCAACACAAACCAAATATTATGACAACATGCTAAGAAGTGTTGAAATTGAGGCAAACCTAGATTGTTGAGCTAAAACCTACATAACTTGAACTATTCATAAGCCCATATGCTCTGAAAGGTCCACTGGAAAAAATGAATTTATGTTCATTGCAACACATAAAAAGTGGTTATGAAATCAGTCTTAAGCAAGTTAACTAAAAACCTTAATGCTGATAGCGGAGACAAAGAGTGGAATTCAACATCCCATGGTGAACATCACATTAACACAAGCACTGTAGCTTCCAGATGGAACACTCCCTCTCTTCTCCCCTGCACAGTTCTGGAGGTTCTCCTGTGTTCCCCAAGACAATGTCAGGGGGGGGGCAAGGTAGGGGTACAGCCAAGGGGTGCAGCTGCCCCCTAAATCAATTTTAAAAACACAAATCTGAGGTTCTGTCCCTCTCCTAGCAAAAATCCTGAGCAAGTTCCATTGTACAAGCACAAGTCCTCAGACACAAGTCCTCAGGGTGTGCACTGATTGGGACTGCCACACAGCCAGGATTCAGCAGCTGGAAACAGTGTCTGGGCAGAAATCACTAGAATGCCCAGGAAAATCCAGATGTATGGCAACCCATGTCTGAAGTGTAGATTTTGGTGAATTTTCTTAAAAATAGCTCAAAAACTTCCTTTTTCTTTTTCTTTTCTTTTTTTTGAGATTTTGCAAAAAAGAAAGCGCACAACAACTTCGGGCCAAACTGAAAAAAGCTCAGTAACTTCCAAAACACAGTAGCATAAAAATAAAGCAAGAAACAAGGCAAACACAATACTGTTCAACATCAACACATAATATTTTTTTTAAAAAAAACAACTAATGAGAAGAGAGTGCTAAATACAAGCCTAGTGTCAGCTGGCATAACCCCTCTGGGAAGGCACATTCCACCCATGAGGCATCAACACAATTCTAGGGAGTAGCTTCTCATACAGTTTCAACCACAAAGGGGTTGGAGAGTCATTTTTTAAAAAGAGATAGGCATAAAGAGGTCTGGTTCAGACATAACTCTAAACCAAAGCTCGGTATTATGGAAACAACAATCACAGGTAGCAAGTAGGTACACACACCCCTACTGGTTTTTGTGAGCTGCTCTGTGCTTTTAGCTAAATGAATTTAGGACTGAGGGACACAGGTTTCCTGTTAATTTATTCCACAAATCTGTATTATTTTTTCAAATAAAACATCCAATAAAAAAAAAATTAAGGGGGAAGATAGGACATGAAGACTTAAATCACATTGGAACCTAATATAGCCAATATTTGAGTGTTGTTAATGGGACATGGTGCTTTGGATGTGATGCTGTCATTTACTGTGCTAGCCTGTGAGTTACACAGAACTCAAAATCTTGGCAGCATAAATTATTTTATATGAAAAAGAAGGAATCTTGGAGCAAGACTGCATCACAGAAGCTGACCTGCCAGTTACACCACCACCCTATCTTTTGTATTTATTTATTTTAAAATTTTCCTCACCTCTTACACAGTTTGTATAGCATCTTACCTAAATAAGTAGTTCTGGAGAACTCAAAAGCTTGCAACACTTATGTGGCATAATAAAGGTACTGTCCAACTGGATTTCAGGGTGTTTTCCAATGGACCAACAAAGCTACATTTCTTTTTAAAATACCTATTTTTAGTGAAACACAGCAACCTGTGCAGAAATATAAATTCCTTTGTAAGGAAGGCTGGTAAATTGGAGGCAAATACTCAAGAGAATTTTATTTTTTGTATCACATGCAGGGCTGTTGCATATTCATATTAAGGTACGTAGGTACCACTGTGGTCTAAACCGCTGAGCCTCTTGGGCTTGCTGATTGGAAGGTTGTCAGTTCAAATCAGTGCAGTGGTGCTGACCTGCTGCTGCTGTGTCCCAGCTTCTGCCAATCTAGCAGTTTGAAAGCATACCAGTGCAAGTAGATAAATAGGTACAGCTGTGGCAGGAAGGTAAATGGCATTTCTGTACGCTCTGGCACTTGTCACGGTCCTCCGTGCACTAGTAGTGGTTTAGTCATGCTGGCCACATGACCCAGAAAGCTGTCTGTGGACAAACGCTGGCTCCCTCAGCCTGAAAAGTGAGATGAGCGCCGCATACCACAGTCATATTTGACTGAACTATACCCTTCTTTTACCTTTATATTCATATTATGTTTGTTTAAAGAGCACACCTCATTAAATGACCTGGCAAAGCCCTTGGTGATCAGCTGTTCTTTATAGACTGATCAATTCCATTTCAGTCATTTGCAAATTACTGTATTTTTCGCTCTATAACACGCACCCGACCATAACACGCACATAGTTTTTAGAGGAGGAAAACAAGAAAAAAAAATATTCTAAACGAAACAGTGGATGTATGATTTTTGTGGGTCATGCTGTGGCCACAGACATGTGATCTGACAGTGAGTTTGGAGTAGCCCAATGCAAAAATCCTGAGGATCCATGTGGATCCATGCTTTGTAACCACGTTTTTGCACCACTGCGGCCCCAGGCAATAGTGGGTGCATGATTTTTTTGGTGCAAGGTGTAGCCATGGACATGCTATGTGATCTGATGCAAAAATCCTAAGGATCCATGTGGATCTGTGCTTTGTAACCACGTTTTAAGTAGGGAGGGAAGGAAAAGCACTCAAGGGAGAGCATGCGTGGGGTGGGTGGAGAAGGATGCTGCTAATAATGAAGAGGGGTATAAGGGGAGAAGGCTCCTCTCCTCTCCGCTTTGCTCCTTTAAAGCAAGCAGGCTCTGCTTTTCTCCCTCCTCCCCGCTCACCCCCAGCTTAGCAAACTGAAAAACTTTGCTGCTATTTAGCGAGCTGAGTGGGGAGGAGAGAGGGACAGAGAGCCTGCTTGCTTTAAAGGAGCAAAGCGGGAGAGGAGAGGAGCCGCTTACATGAGTGTCCGGTTGGAACCAACCGGACACTCATGTAAGCGGCTCCTCTCCTCTCCCGCTTTGCTCCTTTAAAGAAGCAGGCTCTCTGTCCCTCTCTCCTCCCCACTCAGTGGCTCTTCTCCCGCTTTGCTGTTTCAAAGCGAGCCATGGAGGAGGGAAGGAAGCGGAACCATGGATCCTCTGCTCATGACTGCAGCAGATCCCCCCCCCCACTCGTAGGCATTCCCTCCATAACACGCACAGACATTTCCCCTTACTTTCTAGGAGGAAAAAAATGAGTGTTATGGTGCAAAAAATACGGTACTTTCACACAAGTATCTGTTATAGAGAAAGACAAGAAAATTTCGACTATATTCCTAAGTACTGTAAGATTCCTATGGAGATGGCGTAGAAAATTAAAAGTTGTTAAGTGCAAAACAGAGCAGTGAATAATACAAATCCATGTCCTGCTTTTCATCTGTGTATAAACTGAGACACTCATATTTATGGCTGCCCTTGTGATAATTAGAAGTCACCATCATGTAAACAGCAAACTTTGCAAAAGGCCATGGGGGAGGAGGGGAGATTAAACAAGCTAATTATAGTAACCTGGCATGGAGAGGCCAAAATGAACCATAGAAAACAAAGACATATATATTAGAATGTGAAGCATGCCTGCTTTAGTTTGTGGCATACTAAAAGGCTCCTGTGTGACCCAACAGAAGCAAAATAATGCTTACCAAGTCAGGTAGCATGAAACACCTGGACACAGTTTAATATAGATCCCTTCTGTCTCATCTATCTTAATTCAGCTTTGGACATTAATTTTCTTTTTGGATGTTGGGTTTTTTAAATGAATGTGCATAACTTAAAATTGCCCTTTCTAATGAAGGTGCCAGTCCCCCACCCTTTTGTTTCTCCCCCCTTTTTAAAAAAAAAACTTCTCCTCCTGCCTAGTTAAGAAATCCCTTTCTTGTAACAGACTCCAATCTCCTTCAGTGGAAAGTGAAGCAGGTAGGAATTTCATCTTAATTACCAATACAGTGGTACCTCAGGTTAAGTACTTAATATATATACCAATAGCCAAACTCATTCTCCATGTACAGTGGTACCTCTGGTTACAAACCTAATTCATTCCGGAGGTCTGTTCTTAACCTGAAACTGTTCTTAACCTGAAGCACCACTTTAGCTAATGGGGCCTCCTGCTGCCGCCAGAGCACAATTTCTGTACTCATCCTGAAGCAAAGTTCTTAACCCAAGGTACTTTCTGGGTTAGTGGAGTCTGTAACCTGAAGCGTGTGTAACCTGAAGCGTATGTAACCCGAGGTGTACACACCTGAGAGGATTTTTTTTATTTTTATGTATGATTTTCAATTTTATACACTTCAATAATTTTACAATCATTTTAACATTTCTAAACTTGACTTCATTCCCCTTTTCTGCAGTTCCTTGAATTTATTTTTTACATTTTCTGCATGTTCCAAATTAACTTAATCATTTATTTATCTACCACCTGAAAGGTCTTAGCAGCCTTCTCCTGCAAACTCACACACTTCATTTTCTTCCTTCTGTTTAGGATACTGAGTCCTCTGCCCCATCAACTCACTTCTCCTATAACTCATTTTTAAAGTAAGCAGTTTAGAGATGAGCTTTCTGTGTGCCATCTCTCTCCAGCTTTGACTGAAGCTGGTCAGGATCAGGCTCCATGATCCATTTTTACCAATGGAGAACAATCCCCAGTTGGTAAGCAGCAGGGTGTAATGGAGCTGCCACCGTCAGCACCACCACCCTGTAATTCATGCAGGTCAAGACAGAGGCAGGCAAAAGCCTGCTCTGAGCTATACCTGTCTAAGAGTTGGCATCACAATGGGGCTGGCTCAGGGTCCATTGGATTGCAGATCAGATAATCCCTTCCCCTAGAACACCCAATGTGTGGGCTTTCTGCAGACTTCCCACCAGTAATACAGTGGTGCCCCGCAAGACGAATGCCTCGCAAGACGAAAAACTCGCTAGACGAAAGGGTTTTGCGGTTTTTGAGCTGCTTCGCAAGACGAATTTCCCTATGGGCTTGCTTCGCAAGACGAAAACGTCTTGCGAGTTTGTTCGCTTTTTTCTTAAAGCCGCTTGAAGAGGCGCAGTTGCGACGGACCGTGCTTCGCAAGACGAAAAACATCGCAAGACGAAAAGACTCGCAGAACGAATTAATTTCGTCTTGCGAGGCACCACTGTACTTCTGTCCACTTTCAGTGGTAGAACAGAGATGTCTGTGCTGGTGTCACTCAGCAGAGGAGGCTGGTGAATCTGTTCCAAGTTGGGTGAAAGGAAACCACTATACCACCCTAGCATGTAGGATTGGGTTTTTGGATTGCATCCCAAGTCTATTAACTGGGGGGGGGGAGCACTGGCTTACATTCCTTTTATGAAAGTGTTCTCTACTTATTTTTAACACCATCAGGGAACTGAAAGGCCTAGAGCCTTTTCAATTCAGTTGTAGTAAGATTTGCAATGCCCAGTAGCATTTGTTTTCATGCATTTTGTTTTGTAAATGAGACTTAAATTTATCCAGCAGTGTAAGCAAATGCCCTAAAATGACCATGCAGCCATTCCAATGTATCATAGGAGGACTGGATGTTGCAACTCAACAAATTGTAACTCTTTGTCGTAATAAATGCATCCTATTTTCATTACTGCGGGAGGCAGTGGAAGACAGGAGTGCCTGGCGTGCTCTGGTCCATGGGGTCATGAAGTGTCAGACACGACTAAACAACAAAATTTTCACTACAGCTAGCAGAGGGTGTTTCAGGTTTGCCTGCTAATCCAAGTCAGAAAAATAGAGCACACTGCATCAAAAAAAGGTCAACAAAATTTGTAGTTGAAGTATGTCTGCTATTTTGTGCTGCTTTCCTTGAGGCTCTTGTTCGTGGGTGGAACCTTTTTGTATCAGAGAGTTTGGACGAAGTAGGCTGGTGAGTTTTTTAGTTTCTGTGCTTCTGGGGATTTCAGATTCTTCCCTCCTAATTCCCACACTGGAGAAATACTACTCACTGGGAAGAAAATAGCTGTTGTCACAGAAGACTTAAGAGGACCAGTGAAGAAGTCTGCTAAGAACTTCCTTGCTTTTTTTCTAAGAAGTAGAAAATATTAGCAGGAAATTCCTGACTCCACCCAGACCCAATTAAGTGCAATGCCACCCACTGACTATTTACACATCTCCCCCACCACTCCTAAAAAAAACCCCAAATAAAAATGCAGCAACAACACTTAAAGAAATCAGCACTGTTGAAACATCTGGTAGTTGAAGCAATGGCATTGTGGAGCAAAAACAGGAATGGGGAGCACAGAACTTTTTTTTCTGAGGAGAAATTATGACATGTGTCAAAGCACTAGGGTAACTAACTAACAGACACTCCTTGATCTGGCAAGTGACTGAGGTGATAATGACACTTTCAAGTTTTGCTACTGAGACAGGTTAGCAAATAGGAAGTCAGAGAAGGAGGAAATAACCAAGCAGAGGCTAGACACTTCTTCCTTTGATGGGTCTTCATCATGCTAGCAGTTTAAATGGCAACATTTCTTTGAAATATTTTTTAAAGGCTAAAGGATGCATTTCAGCTTCCTGAAAACCTTTTGCTAAAGGTCACATTGTGTTTTACTAATTGAACCTGCAGTCAGAAGAAAGGATCGCCCAATGGAATAAGAGTTTGCACCTAGGAAACTATGCTTAAGACTGCAGTCATAGCAAGACAAACCATGAGCTGTAAACTCAAGGAACAAACCTTGGATACACCCATTGCTTGTTTGTAGCAAGACAAATCACAAGCCTGGATTTGGACAGCACACTAAGCCAGGGTCACTCTTATACCACTTTGACTGTCATGGCTTTCCCCAAAGAACCCTGGGAACCTATTAGGGTGCTGAGAGTTGTTAAGAGCCCTCATAGAACTATAATTCCTAGCCCCCTTAACAAACTACAGTTTACAATATTTTTGGTGGGAGCCATGAGTGCTACAGTAGTACAAGAGCGATTTAAATGTATGATGTGGCTATGACCCATGTATTAGCTCACAGCAGTACAACAAACAGAGAGGACTGCAGCAACCATTATCTCCTCTCCAGGAACCCACACGTTTGCGCTAAGCCGTAGTTTAGCTTCGCTTTATGTGTGAACCAGGTCACGGTGACATTATTCACACATTTGTATACTTGGATACAGAGTATGAGTATGTTTCTTTTCTCTTGTGTAGCTTTTCGAGCTTGATAATGTGCATGATGAAAAAGACACACCTTAAATTCTTTTCATTTTTGTAGCAAGGGAACAGAAATATGTTAAAATGTTGCAACAGAAAGGCAAGTAATAAATTAAATCAGGATTTCTCAGTCCCATAATAAAATGGAAAACTTTTCTATGCTTTTTCTTCTTCTTCTTCCTAAGCACTATCATTACAGTTTGCAATAAAGATACTTTGGGTATTGTGCAATGGAGTTCCAAGTATATAGTGGCTAAAGGTTCTGCCTTTCGGCTCCTCATCTCAAGACACACCCCAAGTTTACAGAAGTTACATAAAGACTGAAACACCCACATAGTTTGGTTTTATTGCTTTGTACTTATAGGCAGAGTTGGGGGTGGGGAGAGATGAATGCAAATCATTCAAAGAGTTGCTTATTTATTTTAAACATATAGAAACACCTGAGGAGATGGACACCAACATACTATACAGCAAATATTTATATAGAAATATTTATATATAAAATAAAACAGGCAACACAGATTTCAATCTATTATATAAAGCACCTGGTATAACTTGCCTCCTTTAATATTAATAAATGTCTATTATTTATTAACTTAGCAATTATATAGTGCTGTTAGGATGTTTGAAGTGTTCTACATATTATTATTATTTTCCATGGTATGTTGCAACACTCTGCAAGGAGTATCATCTCCTCTATATTATGGGACAGGGACTAGGACTGAAGACAATGGCTTGTCTATGGCCACCCACCTTGCGAATCATTGCCAAAGCAATGTTTGCATCAAGGATCTCCCTGCTCACATTCTCACGTAGCCAATTACCACCCTTGTCCATTTTATTTTGAGGCTGTTTACAATTAAACAGTAGCAGCTACGACCAATATTTAAGATTTTTGCATTAAATGGCATTATTCTGAATCAAGTTGTAGTGCTATTAATATTCTATAAACTTGCATGCAACTGTTCTACTGGGTCATATTTGAGCAATCGTTTAAAACAGGGTAGGTAACCTTTGGACCTCCAGATGGAGAACTCAAGAAGTTGCTGGACTCCATCTCCCATCAGCCCCAGCCAGCAAGCCCAACAATGACTGAAGGGGCACAAGCTAACCACATCTGCCTGAAAAAGAATATAGGCACTACCCTAATCCCTGAGAGATTCCCAAGCTATTCGTTGAGGGTTTTGAACTTAAATTTGTCTTTAAAAAGAAAAAGAAAAAAGCACTCTCAGTATGCTTTGAGTGTGCTACACCACTGTTGAGGAATTATTAAAAAGGGAGCTGTATTTTAATGGAGTGAAAGAAGATACAATATGTCACAGGGTTTTCTACTTTAAGCATTTTTTTTCTTGCTACTTCATTGCCTGTTCTGTCCACGTTCATGTCCACGTTCTCAAACCCCTTCTCATTTATGTTCGGTTGGGGCCATGAGTGAAGAATACACTTTCACATGAAACATTTAAGGAAATGGGATGCATTTAATGAACACATCTGGTTGTTTCTCACAAAGTCTCACTTTCTCAACACTTCCCAACCTTTACACACCACACACACACACACACACACACACACAGAACTTGTTCCAACCTAGGCTGATGGGAACCACAGTAACTATAGCACATTTTATAAAAGCTATGCAATCAGTCTAGCATAGCTCCATTTAAAACAGTGGTAATTGCACAGTCCCTGTGTTATCTTTGGATAGCACTGTAATTAAGCCTATGTCATCACTGCAATCACAATTAAAATAATTACTATAAAAAAGGTTCCATGTAAATAGCATCCTGGCTTTGAAGCACATATAGGATTTTTTAAAACTACTAAGTACAATGCCTTCTTTGTTCCCAGTTGATTCACATATCACTATTTACTTTTACATGCATTTCTCAGGCAGCATTTACTCACTCCCCATGCCACAAAAGCAAGTCAGATTCAATACTCACAACTCTTCAAGGTAAGGAAAATTCTTGAATGCATCTTCTGGTAACCTTGTTATATTGTTCATACTGATATCCCTAGAAAAAACAGGAGAAGAAAAAGCATTGCTGTGTGAACAAAATGTGCCAATTAAGTAGCGTTTCTAGAACACAAATCGAATTAAGTCTACTGTGAGAATAAAAAGGTCACATGGGGAAAAGAAATGAAAGCTAAATGTTTCAAAACTTGATAGTGTGAAAATTGTTTCAAGAGAGAATCTAGTATATTACACAAAATCAATTTTTCCTATTAAATATTTAAACCTGTATTAAAGGTCATGCCTGTATTAAAATTCATGCTGCAGATATATATACCAATAGCCAAACTCATTCTCCATGTACAGTGGTACCTCTGGTTACGAACCTAATTCATTCCGGAGGTCTGTTCTTAACCTGAAACTATTCTTAACCTGAGGTACCACTTCAGCTAATGGGGCCTCCCGCTGCCACCGCGCCGCCAGAACACGATTTCTGTTGTCATCCTGAAGTAAAGTTCTTAACCCGAGGTACTACTTCCGGGTTAGCGGAGTCTGTAACCCAAAGTGTTTGTAACCCGAGGTACCACTGTACCAGTGTTTATAAAGATAAGACAGCAGCAGGAATGTATCAGCAGGTTTGGGGAAGCCCAAAAATACCAAACAGAACCACCTAATAAGAACTGAGCATGCTCAGTGGGCATGGAATATTGGGGAGGTGGGGGAAAACTGAGGGGTAACCGAATGGAGTATCCTGGAAAAGGGCATGGCATAGCTGACACAATGAAAAGGTGCTTTCATTTTTTTTCAAATGATATTTATTCAAAGTTTCATCAATACATATAAAAAAGCCCAACCCTAACCCAAAAAAGAAAACAGTAAAGAAAGAAATAAAAAACTTTTTTTAAAAAAACAAGTCTCAAATTACAATTTTCATTTGCTTACACCTCCCTTTTTGTATTCTAGTTTAATTCGTTATTTCAGCAAATTCTTTCAAACCTCAGCACTCAGCACACCCGTAACAGAAAACAAGCTGGTTCCCACTATCATATGGGAACAGGCTAGAGTCAGTGTGGTGTGGAAAGACAAGTGTGGTGTAGTGGTTCAAATGCTGGAGTAGGACCTGTGAGACCAGGGTTCAAATCCTCACTTAGCCAATAAGCTCACTGGATGACCTTGGGGCAGTCACCATTTCTTACAGATCACAGGTGGATTTGAGAGGGGAAAATACGAAGAGAACCATGTACCCAAGCTCCTCCGAGGAAAGGTAGATATAAACGTAGTATATAAATACATGGAGAAGACACTTGGAGCCCAAACATTTCACTCATCCTTGGGTAACTTGTTTGTATCTTCCTGCCAAGTGGCAAACATCATCAGATGCAGAAGTGGGGTAAAAATGTGTGGTTAAATGCATCCTTTACTTCTTAAATGGGTACCCAAGTTTTAAGCCTATATGGACTCTCTGCCCCTTCACAGAACTACAACACCCTTTGTATTCTTTGGGCAGTAGTCACAACAAGTGTGCACATAAACTCTATGCATTCTATTAAAGCTACTCTTGTACTACTAGCAGTAGTAAAAAAATAAAAAAATCAAATGTGACCACCCAGCATTCAAGCATACTGTCTGCTTGAGAGAGAGAAAAGCACAACTATCAATGAATGCATTCAGACCTGATAAAATAAAACCCCTCCGGCAAATGAGGCTTCTGGGACAGCTGACAAGAATAGCAGGAACATGCCTCAGCTCTACCACAGTCATACGTTCCTGCAAAACCTATAAAAAAAGTCCTCAAGGTAATAGTTTTAAGCAGATTTCAATTTCAGCCCATGAACAAATGCAGGCAAGTGCTTACATGATAGGTATGCTGAGCAATTTGTTTGTTTCCTCTTACAGCTTGCTGAAAGCACAACTCTGCAGAGTATTTTTCTTTATACAGAACCATTACCTGCTCTATCAGAGGTCTGGTTAGAGCAGCTGAAGTGGAGAAGACAAAGGAAAAAGGATGATGACCCAGAGCATTTCAAAAATATTTACTTTTGGGTGTGAAATGTTTCTCAAAAACCATGCACTTGCTTTGCTTCAATCTTAAAAGAGAGAACATGCTAAGTTTGGCTAGAATCAAATCCACTTAAAGTTATTTCTATTTTATTTTTTTAAATTCTTATCTACTCTCATCTGCTCACTTCTTAACCTATACCTCTATTGCACTTTCTCCTTTCACATTACTATGGTGGATGTGTATATTGTACAAGAGTTATTTATTCCCATGTTTTTATAGGGTGGTACAAAACAAAATTATTGTTGTGAAGAATGGAGTTTGAATTGGCCATGGCAGCGTCATCTTTACTACCAGAATTCAGTTTTCTTACTTTAGGACGGTTTTGTTTTAACAAGTTGTCACAGAAGCAGTGGTATTTATTATAAAATCCAAAGGAATAAACCATTTCCCCCCCCCCAAAATCTCTAGTTACATACACGGAATCAAATTATCTAGCTGCCTGGTTCAAACAAACACATACCATCTGCCATATTACTGCCAGTTTCATACTTTAGATATAAAGGTATTAAAGTTGCCTGATAGAATTTGACATATCAGCAAACAGAATAAGTTGTCTGGTGCTCATCAGCCAGAAGAGACATTTATTTTGGCTTTTGTAACACTATGTTTAGAGTGCATCTAGAGTTCCAAAGGAGTTTATTCAGAAAAGAATGGAGGATACTTTGCCAAATATTGCAAATAACTTCTGAACAGCAAACAAGAAAGTATCTGAAGTGGCAGGTTTGGCCCTGATTTTCAACAAATAAATGAGCAGCTGGAGAGCTCACTGGGTTTACAAATTGGATTGTTTGGGCTAACTTTGATTGGGACTGGCTGTACACCAAGATTCTAGCGTGGGTGCAGAACGAGAAAGGCAACCGAAAGAAACGACAGAGAAAGGAGAGAGGAGGAAGACACATTACCTTACTTGCCTTACCTATCCTTATAACGTTTGGGAATTTTATGTCACAGCCATAGAGCCAGAGTCATATTTTACTTTTGAAAATTTGGTACAAAAAGCACCAGAGCCTCAAAGGCAAAACACATGCAGGGCATCATCAGTTGTGAGGGATGCACAATTTTTATTGTAGGGATGCCTAACCTCATATAAAGCAGTGCCAAAATCCGCCCTGATCACCACAGTCTGCCTTGCACACATGACTTTTATACTTCTATTATAGGAGCTGCAATCCTCTGTAATGTTATATAAACTGATCCTTCCTCATGTCAGAATGACCAATTAATAAGCTTATAGCAACTTCATCGTTTACTTAATGGTCTCAGGCAACAACCAGTTTCAATCAATTTTTTTAAAAGGTGACCAGTTCCTTGACAAGCTGTACTCTTAGCATATTTACGACACACTTAACCCATTAAGTAAAGGTCCATGAGGGATAGCTCAGTTGGTAGAGCATGAGACTCTAAATCTCAGGATTGTGGGTTTGAGCCCCTGTGGGCAAAAGATTCCTGCATTGCAGGGGGTTGCACTGGACAATCCTTGTTGTCTCATTCACCTCTACAATTCTATGGTTCTAAGTGCAACTAAAGCCACAACTCAGCTCTTCCCTCCAAGTGCCATGAACACGCAATTTCACTCACCAGGCTGCATTGCTTCCTCAAGTAGATGGTTCCATAAACCCTTTGTAGTCTATGTCTAACTCACACAGGAGACTGGAATGCAGTCCCAGTTTGAGTGGAACAGAAACAGCTTGCTCACAGAAACAGTACAAAACTGCTTAGCAGAATAATTGTAAAAAGGCACTCTATAATTCCACAGAGCAGCAGAAAAAAGTCAAAATTTTAGTGTAATTGAGGGGAAGCAACATTTGAAAGTGAAATGGTGGAGCTAGTCCATTGGTAAATGGTTGGTGGGCCATACTCGCCATTGAGCAAGTAGTTTGAAATACCATTTTATCACATGGTTCAAGAAAAGCTACTTTGAAAGGATTGGTTTGTGAGATTTAAGGTTCAAATTAATAGGCGACAGTTCACACAACATTGAGTCATGGTAGCAGTTTTAATAGGAATACCTCAGAGGCACGAGAGAAGCTAATACTATTCACTGACCTGATTCTAGGTACCTTGCCTAATGAAATATTATTCACTCACTCATCTTATAAATCTATTCCCTTAAACACAGACCATAAAAAATCCTAACAATTTTAAATAAATTTCTTGATTGAACAAAATACATTGTTGGCAATAAAAAAGGTAATCAGGAGAGTCTTATCTTTTAAATTACTTGTTTCTTTTATTAAACCAAGTACAATTAACTATATAATCAACCACCTAGAGCAAATGTTAGAACACAGCCTCAAAATTAATTCAGGCTTCCATTAAAGGGTTCCCCAGGGCAACAGTAGAGAGAACAAGAAGCTCTTTTATCAGCATCTGAAAATGGCAGCTGCCTTACTGTGGGAATAAACTAGAATTGATGTGGATAGTAAAATATACAGAGGTTCAAGGCAAGCAACATCATGTGCCTAACATGCTGTTATTCATGTGATGGTCCAACATCAATGAGCCTGAATTGAAACAGAGGCACATCCTGGATCGACCAATGAACAAAATGTCTTCTGGGTTTCTGGGGGTTTTCCTGTTGTTATTCTGTCTCTCACAGCTACCATAAACCTACCATTAAAATTATGGACTGGTCATTTCTTCGTCAGAGGGCAGACGGGCAAATTTAGCAGGGATTCAAATACCCCCCCCCACTTGAGCTTACATCAGCCCTGAGGACCCTCTAGTATGGTTCTGAGGATATTCTGCCTTCTCTGTGCAATTTCAAGAAAGAAAGTGAAGCAGGCAGCAGCACCTCCATTTTGTAAGTGGGAGGTGGAGATATGTGTGAATCCTATCTTTGGTCTTGACAGCTAAAGCTGGAACTAACAGTATAGCTGACACTGGTTGGCCTGCCTTACTGCTGAAAGTGCCAGCTGTTACCTTCTGGCTTACACTGAACATGGGAGGGGAAAACTTATCCACAAGTGGGTTGGTGAATCTAATGACAACTGACACTTTGGAAGCAAAATGTCAGAGACACGTTTTCTTTCCAGGGTTCACAAACCAAATACTGGTAGCAACTGCCATCAAATGCAACAAGCACACCAGCAACTGTATCAGGTACAACTTGTTCACACCCTTTTGAGAAGTGCTGTTGCCTGACTTTCTCTAGCTTCACATCCTACATATTCCCCAACTACAAAGCAGTAGCTAGAGCAAGATTGGGTTCAAGTGGCAAATAATTCAAATTATCTTGGGATGGTATAAGGTGCAGCAGTGCTGATGCACCCACATCTCATACAACCAAACTCGACACAACTGAAGAACAACCGCAGGAACAGCTATCTTGATCCGACAAATTAAGAGTGCACTTTGGTGGACACTCCCTGAAACTATATGGTTTGGCAAATTATTTGCCTTGCTCCTGATTCTAGGAATGCTGGAAGACTACTTTCTTTTAAGTAATAAGAACTCACATCTTTCATCCAATAATTTTTGTGGGGGGTTTATCACTGTGTTGTTTAAGAATGCACAAAGGAAGGGGTGGGTAAACTTCAAGTTTAAGGGATCTACTTGTCTTTTCCCTAGAAAACCAAGGGTCCACCAGCTGTATCCAAGTGGCATAGGAAGGGGCTGGGTGGGTGTGTACTAAGAATTAAGGAACAGGACACCTCTTGTGTGTATCTCAGCCCGGGAATTTGTTCTCAGTTCCAGATGTGAGCTCACAGTCCTTTCGCACAAAAAAACCATTCTTCACTTCCTCTCAAGCTTGCTTAGTTTCAGCAGCCTTATGGGGACGGGGGTGGTGGTGGTTTGCTATCATTAAAGTAGGAGTCAGAAATCCTCAGTGATCTACTGCAAATCAGCCAGAGATCTACCACTATATCCTGACCTCTCTTTTGACTGCACTGAACATCCCACCAAGGAGACTGAAATTAAAGCCAGTCAACCACCCTGGGCAATCACAGATAAGCCTGGTATCAAAGGGTCTTCATTTTTACCGTACTTAAAAAACCAGCGTATTTGAGATTAGCAGCTGTATTTAATCTGGTACTTTATGCCTTACTGGTATTATGTCTCTGCATTATTTTAACACCACCTGTCTCTAAACGTTAACTTTAAAACAAAACCAGAAACCTAAAACAGCTACTTATTTTGCAATGGGATAGGAACAGTTGAAAAAGCACAAACATTTATCTGTCTCCTTTATTATGACTGTTCAAAGGGGTTCTATGTTTTCAGCTGTCGTCTTGCAAATGGGAGGTTTAAGTTTCATACTGGAATTCTTTTTCCTAAAATGCAGAAGAGAGCATACAAGATGCCACCAGTTCACATTGTAAACCCGGAAAATCTCCATGAAGGACAACATTTCATAAAGATGTGCAATTAATTATATAACATTGAAAGGAGAAGCTCTGCACAAGCTGAAGTGTTTGCTCACTCTCTCCAGATTGTGTTAAATACTATCTGGCTCTTACTTGCACCCTTTTTTGTTGTTGTTGTTGTTGTTGTTTTTGTTTGTTTCAGCGTTTCATAATAAAATCTAACCACCACATAAGATCAGTAGTAAAGCTTGAACAAAGGTCAGTAAGTCCAGGACAACATCACCATAATTTGTAGAGCTTTAAAGATGTTTAAAATCACATGAAGTTCAACATACGTTAAAACATAGTTTCCTCTATGTGAAATATGTAAAAAATTAAGTCTATGTGTAAAGTATGTAGGAAACAAATTCTAAACAAGACAGCAAAACCAGTGTTATTTTCCACAGAATTAATTGAGGGGCAGATCATCTCAACACTTTAGTTCATGTATAACATTCTCTGCTTTCAAGATATGATGTTAGTTTATCAAGGTCGCTGGTATAGCCTATTAATGGATCCCAGGTAAGTAAGGGGCCTGGTTTAAAAAGCAACCCCCCAATCAATAGCATTAGTCCTTTTTAATGAGAAGTTTAAAAACATGGCAAATCATTTCGTGGGCTGAAAAGACCAAGGAATGAATGAGGAGTGGAGGCATACTTTCTCTAAACAATAAGTGATAATTTACTTAGATAAGATCAAAAAGCAATACTAACAAATAAGATCATTACAACTGAAAAATAAATGGTCCTGTCCTACATTCACAAGTAATATGGGATTTGTTATATTGCTCATAAGTGAGCAAGCTTAGCAACACTGAGTTGCAGTTCATTATTTAAAAATATCTAGATCTAGCTTAGAATGTTCAGCAATTACATTTAATTACATGGTGCCAGTATACAACACATGAGCTATGCATGAACACCTGTGGGCTTTTAATCTTTCATAAGAATCATTCTACATGGTACAACACAAGCACCTGTCATTACTTAAGAGTGCTTAAGCAACTGAGCAGTAATAATTACCTACAGTAGGTAGGGAACAGAAACTGAATGTCCACAGAAGGGCATTAGCTGTTCTTCAGGATAATTTCAAAGGTGGGAGTGGGGGATATGTTGCATGTGTTGGGAGAGAATGGATGATGGCATATTTTCCTTCTATCTCTTCTTTAAGCGCTGGTGCTTAGTTTTAAAGGATAACTGGAACATTACTGTCAACTTGTCCACCTGGTTTGGTAGCTTGGTGATGGGTGTCCTCCAATGCTGGAAACAGATATGGCATCTCAGTTCAGCATTTGGCATTGGATTGGCCCATGAACTTACCTAGGTAAGATAAGGTTACAGTAGGCAAGAATGGCAAATGTTGGCCCTCTAAAATTTTTTATGAATTCCAAATCCCATCAGCCCAGCTAATTGTGAAGGATGACAGGAGTTGTGGTTCAATGAGATCTGGAAGGCCACAGGTTCTCCACCCCTGAGGTGAGGGAAAGAAGACACAGCCATAGACATACAACAATAATATGATCAGAAAAGTACATGAAAATATTTATTGCAGCCAGCCTAAGCTTAAATTCCTCGTTACAACTCTGTGACGCTCTCCAACAGAACATGTGCATGTTGAGATACTCTTCAAACAGAACTCTGCTTCCCTCCCACTCACAATTATAGCCATCAGGAGGCTATGCAAATGCCACAGAGGAAAAAGGGAGCATAGGCAGGAGATGGACAATATTTGTGATTAGGACAAATAATGGCTGGCCAATCAAAATTTGTTGAATCCTGACTAGCATTTAATATTTTGTCTAACCTACTCTATTTGAGAAAATCAGCATTTAAAGCCCAAAAAAATGTTCCAGTCCTGCCAAAAATACTAATCAAAAAGAACAGAATTTCTCTATCAATTTGCTTGTTCTTTCACCCACATAGAGTTTCTAAAACTCAGTATGAGAATTAGAAACACCTGGCTGATCTCGCTTGTAGACTGCTAGGGATTCCACAGCCCTGAAATGATCCTAGTAAAACAGTTGAAGCAGTGGCCAAGACTGACTTCATTTTATAGACTGAGCACATGCCAAGGATGCTTAATGGAGTTTACCATCCAGAACATGAAGCTGCAGTGGGAAAACTGCTGGAAATGCAAGACTACACAGGGAAATATGAATTACTCCCACTGCATATGGAGGAAGGGACAAAGATTCCACACTCTGGCTGGAGAACAAGCTGACTCCTGGAATGGGAAATACTGGTGGGGCCACAGTGTGGAACCTTTTTACACATTGTGGAAGGGAAGGATGCATTCCCTTCTTGGAAATCTTCCAGGGGCCACATACTAGTGAAGGGAAGGGCCAGAGGTAGAAGTGGATGGAAAAAGAAACGACAATGTTACCTTTATACAGTAGGCTATAGCTAGTACATGCTCACCACACCCCTTCTCGATCGCCCATCCATGCAAGTAAGAGGCATTAACAAAGTTCAAGGACACCTTACAGTCAGGCAATAACACTGAAGGTTACAAAACAAGGCTGGTAAGGAATGTGGCATGGAGAGACTTACAAGGACCAGGGCCACATTCAGTCCCTGGGCCTGAGGTTCCCCATCTAGTGTGTGTGTGTGTGTGTGAGAGAGAGAGAGAGCAAGCAATCCAATATTCAGTAGTTGAGAGCCAGTGTGGTGTAGTGGTTAAGAGCGGTAGTCTCGTAATCTGAGGAACCGGGTTCGCGTCTCCGCTCCTCCACATGCAGCTGCTGGGTGACCTTGGGCCAGTCACACTTCTGTGAAGTCTCTCAGCCCCACTCACCTCACAGAGTGTTTGTTGTGGGGGAGGAAGGGAAAGGAGAATGTTAGCCGCTTTGAGACTCCTTAAAGGGAGTGAAAGGCGGGATATCAAATCCAAACTCTTCCTCTTCTTCTTCTTCATAATTTAGATGGTTAAAATAAAAAGGCTGCATGATTAAGTGTGCCCCAGTTTCTGCTCAAGTGCCCAGATGCATTGATAACAACATCTTCAGTAAAATAATGGAACTTTGATAGCCTTCAGTGGAGCTAGCATGAGATAGCCAATTTTTTTACATACTACCGTGAACCAATGCCTTCCTGCTAAAACGTGCCATAAGCAGGAGACTGGAACTGTAAAAAGCACAGAAGTGTCTGTGTAAGTGTGGAAAAAGAAGCCCAAAGCAGCTTCTGTCAGATTTCAGAAAGAATTAAAAAACCCACATAACTTTAAACTTTTTTAAAAAAACGCTTCAAATTTTAGAAAGTGTCCAAATATTGTGTTCCCCACTTAATCATCTAAATTTATTTCCTGTATGTGTGATCGTTTAAAGAGAAAAAAGGTTTTGCTGATGTTCATCATGTTTCAACAAAGCACCTTTAAACCTCTGCACAGAATTTTCTAAGCAAGCTTAACCTGTTTGCTGCCTGAACACAGAAATTAATACTGCAAGTTTCATTCAGCCATTTTCAAGATCTGGGCCCTCTGCCACAGATTTATTTAATTATAACATTTACAAAATGAATTAGGCAGTTGTCTGCATTTGAATAAAATCCTCTAGTAGGGGGAAAAAATATTGGACTAACACAGTACCTTGCATATGAAAGTCAGGTCTGGACACAAGCTCCTATCTCTGTTATGATGCTAACAAAACTTTACAAAACTTAATGGAGCAAATCTATCTAAGGTGCTTTCCATTTGGGATGAAATTAGGTCAAATATGCCCGTCACACATTAATACAGTTAACAGTTCTGGGCAGAATCTATCCCATGTAAAATTAATGATTTGTACACGGCATCAAATTAATCATTCTAATAACAGGAAACAGCAAACTATGGCAATTTCTTAAAGAAATGGGAGTGCCTGATCATCTCATCTGTCTCCTGAGAAATCTCTATGTGGGACAAGAAGCTACATTTAGAACTGGATATGGAATAACTGATTGGTTCAAATTTGGGAAAGGAGTACGACAAGGTTGTATATTGTGTCCCTATCTAACTTATATGCAGACTTCATCATGCGAAAGGCTGGACTGGGTGAATCCCAAGCCGGAATTAATATTGCCGGAATAAATATCAACAGCCTCAGGTATGCAGATGACACAACCTTGATGGCAGAAAGTGAGGAGGAATTAAAGAACCTTTTAATGAGGGTGAAAGAGGAGGGCACAAAATATTGTCTGAAGCTCAACATAAAAAAACTAAGATCATGGCCACTGGCCCCATCACCTCCTGGCAAATAGAAGGGGAAGAAATGGAGGCAGTGAAGAGATTTTACTTTCTTGGGCTCCATGATCACTGTAGATGGTGACAGCAGTCATGAAACTAAAAGATGCCCGCTTCTTGGGAAAAAAGTAATGACAAACCTAGACATCATCTTAAAAAGTAGAGACATTACGTTGCCGACAAAGGTCTGTATAGTTAAAGCTATGGTTTTTCCAGTAGTGATGTATGGAAGTGAGAGCTGGACCATAAAGAAGGCTGATCACCAAAGAATTGATGCTTTTGAATTATGGTGCTGGAGGAGACTCTTGAGAGTCCCATGGACTGCAAGAAAATCAAACCTATCCATTCTTAAGGAAATCAGCCCTGAGTGCTCACTGGAAGGACAGGTCCTGAAGCTGAGGCTCCAATACTTTGGCCACATCATGAGAAGAGAAAACTCCCTAGAAAAGACCCTGATGTTGGGAAAGATTGAGGGCACAAGGAGAAGGGGACGACAGAGGATGAGATGGTTGGACAGTGTTCTTGAAGCTATGAACATGAGTTTGACCAAACTGCGGGAGGCAGTGGAAGACAGGAGTGCCTGGTGTGCTCTGGTCCATGGGGTCACGAAGAGTCGGACACGACTAAACGACTAAACGACAACAATAACAGGAAGTGACACATATCACCAACTGTTGAGGTCCTATTTGTACAGCCATAAGGTCACTTACAGCGCAAACTTGATCTTTATAGTGGGTTAACTTAACTTAAGTTGATCAGTACCAACTGTGGACTAAATCAACAATTGCAGACACCATGCAAAGAAATCAGATGTTGATTAAGCATCGCCTGTACAGAAAATTTATTTGAGAAAGTTCTTCTCATCCGACAACAAATAAGACCCCTGTGGTGGTGCCTGGTCAGTGGAACTCCCTACCCTCAAAGGTATATGACTAGCACCAATGATATTAACCTCTTAACGCTGACAAAAATATACCTCTCCACCTATTAATGCAGGGGTGTGGAACATCTCAGCTGCAGGCCATTTCCCGCAAACCACAGCCACCTGCTTCACAGCTGATTCGTATGTGATCAGTTACGCAACCTGGTTCCTTGTGCACCTGATTTGTACAGAAACGCAGGGCTGAAGTGTAAACTTGATGGATCAACTGTGATACCAAGTTCCCCATGGGAGGACAGAAGAAGGCTGCTTTGCCAACCCTATGCTTGGTAGTTGGAAAACACAGGGCTGGCAAAGCCCCTTGTAATTTGGTTCCCAAGTGCGTGACATCCAGCTGGTTTGTCAGACACTTTAAAAGTGCTGGGCAAGAAACTTTCACAAGCAACTGGGACAGCCCACACATCAATCACCTGACATCAAGATGTGTTGTCTTGCTGACCTGTCAAAGTTAGCCCACAGTGATGGAAACAGATACAGATCTTGCCCACCTGGCCAAAAAGGTTTCCTACCCAATGAACACCAGCAATACTGAAGATAGTTCATTGGCTATATCACATCGTATTTAATATATAGTTTAAAATTTTAGTATGTATTTTTATTGCTTTAATCATGGGGGCAGGGGGTGAGCTGTCCAGGGGTTAGAATGATGGGCAAATTGGAACAGAATAAATTAATAAACATGACATACACACAAACATTTTGATGCCACCTCAAAGACAATCTTTTCCCATACATCTTCCATCTGGATAAGGCAACTTCAATAAAGGTAACACAGGGAGTATTTGGTGCCCATTTCAACCAAGGCCTCCAAACTTCTCACTTGTAATAATATTTTCTTGCAAGACATACTGACAAAGTTTTCAGCCAAGCAACTTAAAAACAAAACAAAAAAAACCCCAGATGCAGACAAGTATTACATTCTGGATAGTAAGAGGTCAGCAATTATCTTTTAAGAGACACATTACTTCACTTCCAAAGCTACTGTTTTATGCCATAATTGCCTTGGCTGTGAAGCAAGTAATATAGCAAAAATGAGAGGGTGTGTTCCAGCACAAGGACGCCAACCCTGGGGTGGAATTATAAACAAGAATGAGGGACAAATCCAAAGCAGAAGAAAACCCATGACATTCATTTTTAAATACTGCAATATCACTTTAAAGGGTTTTGTTTTTTTACACAAACAGCATTGAATAGCATTTGTTTTGCTCTCTGCAGCTTGCTTTTTTCCGATTATGTTCTGGGTTTCTTGTTTTATGCAGTTCAGGCTTTGTAATTCAAATTTTAATGTTTCATTGTTTTAATAATCATATTGTTAACGACCTTTGATTATTCTTTAGGAAAAGTGGGTTATAAATATTTTAAATAAATCTGCTTTCCTTTCCAATTTACCTACCACTCACTTCAGGAAAAAAACCCAAAAACCTTTTACGTATCACTGTGTTGGGTCCAATGGTGTCTCTCCATTGAGGAAAGGCCCTTTTATTCTTAGGATCCCACCTGACCAAGACCCTGGGAAGAACTACGGTATTCTAAGAGGCTTGGGCTCCCACAATGCAACTGAAGACTCAGAGGAACTTAGAGCACCAAGGCACCCTGACATGCCCCCTTTCATGAATCTCTCACCTTCCGCCCTGTCCAGTAACCCATTACACCACATTCTGAGTCAATGTAGTGCCCTCCAGAAGTTGCTCAGATCCCTCCAATGGTCAGGGATAACAGGAGCTGTAGTCCACCAACATTTTGAGGGCACCGCTCTCCAAAACCAATGCATTGCCAATGATAATAAATGCCTTTGTATATTCAAATATTGCACCACCAGTCCTGCAAAGTCTCCCTTTTCATAGTCTACTGAATCACATCTTTAAGACAGCATTGGAAATGTTTGCAGGGTGTGTGCTTCTTTAGAAAACAGTTCAGGTCTGTTCATGCGAAAGGGAGTAAGTTTCTTGGTACATGTCAGCTTCCCCTCACTCACATGCCATGCCATTCTTCTTTATTATCTACCATAATGTCTTAGCTTGCATTTGGACACAGTAACCAGCTCTAATGTACCTATTCATGTGTCAGTCAAGCCGTCAACAAGATCACAGAGCAACACTGTTGTGAAAGGACTTATTAGTATTTGTGTTACTGCATGCCAGCCATTAAGCAATCGCCTATGTGCTCAACGTTCCACTGATGCAGAGTATAGCATGGCATAAGAAACAGTAGACTGTGGAGGGGGGAGAGGAGACATCAGTTGCATGACCTTAGGAATCACTGCACAAAAGATATACTGCAAGTTTATAAGGGTTTTCAGAGCAATAACTACAGAAGTAATTTACAACAGGGCTTTGAAAGGTCTTTGAAAACATAAAAGCCTGGAATTCGGTAAACAAACTTTCCACAAATCCACAACACAGAATTAGATAAAGGTTAAGAATCCTACCTATTTCTCTCATCTGAACAATGGGATCATGTTTTTCATCCTCTACATCTCCAGTAAATGAACTGGAACTCTAACTACACAGTATATTGACCACCAAATGATGCCTTCTTTGTATAAGCAGCTTGAGGAAGAGGATGCTCTTACTGTCAGAAAGTTTTTTCCGAATGTTTAGTTAAAATCTCCTTTCTTGCAACTTGAAGCCATTGGTTTGAATCCTACCCTCCAGAGCAGGAGAAAGCAAACATGCTGCCTCCTCCATGTGACAGCCCTTAAAATATTTGAAGATGGCTATCATATCTCCTCTCAGTCTCCTCTTTTCCAGGCTAAACAAACTCAACTCCTTCAGGTACTCCTCATAAGGCTTAGTTTCCAGACCCTTGATCACCTTGGTTGCCCTGCTCTGTACACATTCCAGCTTGTCAACATCCTTCTTAAATTGTGGTGGCCAGAATTGGACACAGGATTCCAAGTGCGGTCTGACTAAAGCAGAATAGAGTGGTGCTATTACTTCCCTTGATCTGGACACTATACTTCTGTTGATGCAGCCTAGAATAACACTAGCTTTTTTTTGATGCTACATCACTCCGTTGATGCATGTTAAGCTTGTGGTCCACCAAGACCCCGAGATCCTTTTCACATGTACTGCTAGTAAGACAGGAGTCCCCCATCCTATATTTGTTCATCTGGTTCTTTCCGCCTAAGTGCAAACATTACAGGTGTCCCTACTGAAATTCATTTTGTTAGCTTGTGCCCAGTTCTCCAATCTGTTAAGGCCATTTTGAATGCTGATTCTGTTTTCTGCAGCATTAACTACCCCTCAGAGTTTGGTGTCATTTGCAAATTTGATGAGAATCCCCTCAATTCCTTCATCCAAGTAATTTATAAAGACACTGAACAACATTGGGCCCAGGACAGAACCCTGTGGCATCTCACTTGCCACTTTTTTCCAGGGTGACAATGAACCATTAATGAGTACTCCATGTCTCCACGTAGCAAGTACATTATCAGCATAGTCATCCATGGTCAGAAGCCTTGGATCTCATGGGGTTACATAAAGAATGGAAAAAAGACCCCTCCAAATCCATCTCCTCCTGTCTCTTTCTCCTTGGGGGGGGAGTGTGTGGCAATAATCATTCTGTGCACTGTACCTTTCACAGCCACCCTCATCTCTTCTGAGGTTGGCAACTGCTGTCTTACCTTCTCTGGCCCAGAATCAGTGTCCAAGGTGAGAGCATGGAAGCGATTTTGCAACTCTAATGATAAAGTGTGGTTTGTGACTGTCCTACTTCTATGTGTCACATTCCTCCAGGGGTTAGACTCTTGCAGTGCACAATATTTCTCCACCCTGGAGGCACCCCATCTATCTTGGTGCTCAATCTTAGTCTATCAGCTAACTCTGTCCTGTTGGCTTGAGGTGTGGCTAGGTGGGCCTCAAGTTGCTGCACCTTCTCCTCCAGTAAGACAACCAGCTTGCACTTGCTACAAGTGTACTGTTGCTTGTTCTCTGGCAGAATGATAAACATGGTACAGGTGTTACAGGTCACTGCAGCAACTCCCTCACCCTCCATGTCTCCGGTCCTATGCACACCAAGAGACAGAACTCTGGGACTCCCTCTTGAACTCCCTCGCAAACGCCCCTGCTTGTGATATCTGTTCGCTAGATCCCAGGATTGGAACTGAGCTAGTTTGACTGCTGCTGGTTGCTAACTCCTCCCTCAGCCTGGTTTCCTCTCAGCTGTAACTCCTCCCCCTCAGATCCTGTGTTTCCACAGAGCAATCAGCCACACTCTCCCTCAGGTCTTCAGTGAAAGAAAAGTAATCAGGAAAAGTAATCAAGCCTCTAACAGAGCACTCAGCCAGTCCCTGAGGCCTGCTATCAATCTATCAAACTTTTAAGAAGCTCAGAAAAGCAAGCAGCCTGACTCCAAAAGACACAAGCTCACTATCTTCCGTCTCCTCCAGCAATCCTTGTCCCTGTTTGCGAGGTTTGTTCAAAAGTTCCCAGGAGCTGCACTGAGCTGTAGTCTTGTTGTTTTAAAAGAATACTTCAAACTCTCCAATATTTCAAAAAGATCTTGTTAAAAAACAAAAACAAAAAAACCAACAGCACACAAATTGCCAAAATCAGGTTAATGTAATTTTTGTGTGTATTTGGACAGCCTAAACATAAAAAATCATTCATAAGAATTCCAATAAAGCAAGAAAGAAATCATTGTTACAATCCTGTACCAATTTTAGCTCAATGGGACTTGCCGGTACTTCTAAGCCAGCCTTTCTCAACCTTGGGTCCCCAGATGAAGAAGAAGAGTTTGGATTTGATATCCCGCCTTTCACTCCCTTTAAGGAGTCTCAAAGCGGCTAACATTCTCCTTTCCCTTCCTCCCCCACAACAAACACTCTGTGAGGTGAGTGGGGCTGAGAGACTTCAGAGAAGTGTGACTGGCCCAAGGTCACCCAGCAGCTGCATGTGGAGGAGCGGAGACGTGAACCCGGTTCCCCAGATTACATGACTACCGCTCTTAACCACTACACCACACTGGCTCTCTGGCCAGAGCTCAGGGATAATGGGAGTTGTAGTCCAACAACATCTGAGGACCCAAGGTTGAGAAACACTGTTGGACATGTATAGAGGAATGTGTGGTGAAAGCATCAGAAGGGGAAAGTAGCAAAGGTGTTTTCTGAACCTTTTTCTCACAACTCCTGAAACAACTTCTCTTTTCTCCCAGTAGGAGATGCAAAAGCCTGACAAGATGTGGCGCCATTAATGGAATTGGTATTTTCATGATTTATTTTTTTAAAGTAGTTATCAGGCCCATGAGCCTCAAACCAAGTTTGCAAGCAGGGGGGAAAGTGTTAAAAGCTTGACCAAGTTCCCAATTTGGGCCCTGCTTTCTGTGCCTTGTTGACATCCATCTGTCTCATTTAATATCACATCTCATTTGACCCTAAGGTTACTACATAGCATGTAGCTGTAATTGCAAAGAGGGGGGGTGAAACCAAAGGAAGAAATTTGCATATGTCACAAAATTTGATTCCTAATTAAATCATCTTATTTAATCTGGATATTCACCATGCCCCACCTCAACAACTCCCACTGGATTACAATGTATTTCAGTCATAACATTCAAAATCTGCATCCCACAAACCCACGGAGACATTTTGGTTTGTGCAAAATGCCATAATCTGTTTCCTGCAATCATCCCAACTGCTGCAACAGGAGAGCACTGCAGGAAAAGTCATATAACTGACTAGCATTTTCCCCTTTTTTGAAACAGACATATGAAACACCAATATGTTTAAAGAAATCTCTGGAATAACAACGATCTTGCAACTCACTCTTGTTGGGAAAGTATATTGTTAGAATTCTTGCCAATTTCACTGTTAGATTTAAATGCGCACTGAGAACCATGCGTTCTACAGATGGGAACAAGCAGCACACTTAAATGGAAGAGGGGTTTTTATGTCCCAATTGCAACTGTATTAATAATTAAACAGTGTGTATTCATGCACATGTTTCTTTTACACTAATGCCTACTTGCCAACAGGACTAAAATATTGGCTGGGATATCGGCTCCTTAGGACAAGTGCTGAAAAACAGAACACTCTGCAAGCCAAGTTTGGAGTGTCAAGCAAACAGGTGTACTAGGTTATCTGTAACATTTGTATGAAGACTTGAGCTCATTTGGAGAGAGAGAGAGAAAAAGGTGCCAAAACAAAGTGGAAAATCTCTCTTTCCATTGATTATGCATGGAAAAACCTTGAAATTAAGCCAGATCATTAGGGAAGGGAAACAACATGGGCATTATACATTCGAGGTTTGGGGCTGATGCCAATGTTCCTGAGAAAATTCAGTGGCATATGCAGCTTTTCTTCCCACGCTAAGTTTGAAACTTGGGGCCCAGTTCTTGAATATACACACACAGTCCTACAGAAGACTTGGGCCACGACCTTCTAGTGAAACAAAAAGGGGGGGGGGAGGAAAAAACAGGCCATGGGCCAATGACTATTCAGCGCTCACAGTTATGTAAGCCCGAATGAAAGCCAGCCATGCACAAGAAGGTTTGCAGAAGTACAAAAAATATATATTTAGGAAAGAATCCTGAACAGGATAAAATACCCACCTACCCACTCAATAAGTTCTGAGTATCCTCAGTGGACAGAGAACATGCATGGGGATGGCAGAAAACCATGTCATGGTGGAATGGAAAGAAGGGAACAAAAAGTGGGAGTGGAAGAAGACACACATAGCTATAAAGAGGGTAGAGAGAAACATCAAATTGCCAGGACAGGTCACTTCTTGGTTCATATCGAAGAACTATTTTCAACCATTCCCAGGGACAGAAATGAAAGATGTCCAAGGAATTAATGAATGGTAGTACAGTACCCACAATTTAAAAAAATAACACAATATGCATAAAACACTGAACAGGAGCAGCCCACAGTGCCCCTTTTAGTTGCAGTTTCCACTTGCTTAGTACTAGTAGAAAAATATATACTACTAGGCAGTTTTACATTTTAAAACTAGCATTCCTTCAAAGTTTGAACCTAAGAAATGTGCAATACAGTAAGTGAGGGACTGTCGTGGTATTATATTTCTGTGCAAAGCAGTGCTTCCTAGAACATCTGAGCCTAGAAACCTGGTTTACTGATCCCTCAAAAGCCATGTTTCATAAACCAATAACAAAACTATGGTTTACAGCTGGCTAATGAGACCTGCTTCTTATGAAGCAAAAAGCCAGGATCCTGAATTCAGATGTCACAAGCAGCCAAGCTTAACTGTGGTGTCATGGTTTGTTTATCCCAGAGGAAAATGAAGCAAGAACAATTGGGCAGCACGCATTAGCATAAACTATGGTAAGCCAGCAACACACAAGAAGTGTGAGCATGTTCAGTGTATTGCATTGTATCACCCTATGACAGGAAGTCATCTATTGTCTGAATAAGTCTTAAATAAACAGTAACTATGGTATCTATTGATGAATATGTGTGTGCTTTAGATGGGCTGTTAACAGGCATGGGCATACTATCTCCACACCCTGGAATGCTTTTTTGGAGCTCCACTAGAGCCCATATACAACCCTAAGATTTAAATCATGAAAGGTACTGGGTTGCCAAAATATACATAAAAATGCAAATGTATGGTTGGAACAAAGACTGAGTCCTTTACAGAGTCGTCAAGTACAAAAAGTGAAGAAAGGCAAAAGCAACTCATCTTTTGTACCCTAGAACTGGTATTGTACCAATAGAATCCTATAGGGACTTGTAACCTAGGAGCCAGCCCATACTGGAGGTGGGACAATGAAATAGCACTCATTTATGAAGATGAACACAATTCTCTGAGTTACGGTATGTGTTGCTAACCTAGGACACTCTAGCTGTTGCTGAACTACAGTTCTCATTATCCCCAGCCATACGTCAGGATGGCTCAGGGCTGACTAGAGTTGGAGAGCTGTAGCTTCTCCACCCCTGTCATAAGTAAATAACCTTCTTCACAGATAGAAACTCTGAAGCCACTGAGAATGTGTTCGTTCCCTAAAGAAAAACTATATATTTACATGCCTAACAGTATATTCCTTATGCATGTCTACTCAGAAGCAAGCTGACTAAATTTGATGGAGTTTACTCATCAGTAAGTATGACAAGGAATGCAACCTAAAGTCACAGCATTTTCGAACACACACACAAAATAAAGTCACCATCTTCACTCTGTTAAGTAACTCCTCCACAGGGGGTTTTCAACAGCTACACTTCAGTTTCAAATGCCTAGTTTAGAAACACTAAGTATTTTAGATTTCCTTCATTTTTCATCCAGTTTATTTTGGATCTCTTGTTGGCCACACCCAATATTTAGAAAGCAATATGAGCCTTAAAAGTTGAAGTAAGCCTAACATTTCGAAAGCTAATATTTAAAAAGTGCAATAAAACCAAAGCAAAATTGGACTATAAATATAGCCTTAGCTGTAACTAAGCCAACAAGAATAGCATGTTCAAAACTGTCTAATTCTACATAAAAATAGTTTCAAGTATTACTGCACATTTTATACCAAAGTATTTTTTTTAAACTTACTAAACAGTTTCTAACAAGGACAAAATGTTGTTCTTGCAGCAACAATTGAAAAATAATTACATAGTTGGGTGCAAGCTTGAAAACATGCAACCACATGCCAAGAAGTAAATAGATCCCATTGAAGCACTTGATGGGCCTCCAAAGATTAGAATATAATCTCAATGTACCTCAAAATTAACAATTTTACACTGATTATTTTGAGGTACATTACTAACAAACAACAACAACATATTAATCACCTTCTGCCTAATTGTATCAAGGCCAAGTGCAATAAAATCAGCCAAAGACAGTTAAAAATACAAAAAACAACCAATACATTGCAAACCAAAACAAAACAAAACAAAACAAAACACAGAGAGATAAAGTACAGCAAGCTAAAATTAAGTATATGGCCAACATTGAATGCTGCTCTTAAACACAAACCAATAATCCACAGTCATGTTTGAAGCAGCTGCAGCAATATCTCATCTTGAAAAGTTGCACTCAGAAATGCCCATTCAGTAGATGCCTAATAAACTAAGGAGATACCTGGATCCATGAGAGAAGCAGGGGTATGGATGCTGTTATTGGATCTGCTGGATCAGGTCCAATTGCTATGCCAGTGGCAGGCTGGTGTAGCATGGAACAGAGTTTTGCCCACCTGCCACCCCAGCTGGTTTGAGCAGCAAGGCTTGGGAGGCTGTGCCATTCAACCATACCCCACTGCTGCCCATCTGAGGTTAGGACTGTTCTGATAGGCTTTGGTCCCTTCCACCTATTGCCCCCCGACCCCGATAAACACACTGGCGCGCCAATGCAAGATGGGGTGAGGGGACCTAGTGAGTAGTGAAACCATACTGGATGCATCTCATCAAAGTCTGAAGACAGAATGTGGAAGGAGGCAGAGCATTCAAATGAGGCCCTGTCATGTGCTATGCAAGTTTCAGCTTAGGAAGCAGGAACATGCCATGGTTGCAACCATCTATGGGAATATAAAGACCAGCTGATGCCCAGGATCTGTCTTCAGTCTTAGTCAAAAAGCACAAGTCTCTTAGTAGGTAGAAAACAAGAATAAATACAAAAACTGCCTAGTATTTCTTAAAGCTGGAGATTAATTATGGTTGATTTAAGTTGCTCCTAAACTGGAGGCATAGGATCTTATATCAATGAAGATGGGACTTTATTCTTTGAGGGATTCAAACTGTTAAGTAATGCTACCCAATTTGGCTTCAGTTGACCTTCCTTTCTTCCTAGGACACTACCTAGAATGGTGTGGTGACATTCTGTGCCCTTTGAAGCTATTGGACCATTTTCAAGGCAGTACATATACAATGCATTCCAGTAATTCAACCTGGAGATTATCATGGCATAAATGACAATACCATGGATAACTTCCACTAGTCGGTACTGCTGGTGAAGCAACAGAGCAGAGAGAAGACACTCCAGGCTGCAGCTGCCACCAAAGATATAGCATCAATGCTGTGGGGCCAAGAGGACCCTGAGTCTACAAATCTACTATAGTGGGTAGGGAAATATATGAGATCCCAGCCAACATGGCATTTCAGCAACTAGCTGATCCACAAAGTCCCCCATTAGCATTAAACTCAACTGGGTCTAAAGGTAGCATCTTCAACAGAGACCACATGATCACTTCCCCAAACCATGACCCCCAAAATGGCACTGACATTCCTGCTGATAAAAGTCAGTTAGTCTCTTGTGACTAGCTGTTACGAGCCGGGAGGGGCAAAGATTAGGGTAAGTGGAATGTATCGTGTGACTCCTATGGTAAAACCAACTACGTTCATCTAAGCACCTGCAGTAAGTGGAAAACAAGCAGTTTCTATTTGAACAAAAAGTGGTACCTGAAATACTGAAATGGTTTTACCCAGCTATAGCTGCATGTAAGTTGAGGGAAAGCTCCCATTTCATCCAGTGCCAAAGAAAGACAAACAGCCTGGTTTGTGGAAAAGTGCATACTTGCCTTTGGTTAAATCAGTCTGCAGCTTCCCTGTGGAAAAGACTGCCAATAATTGGCTTCTTTCACCTCTGTTAACCATGAACAAAAGTGCCATTCCGTTTCAAAATGGACAAAATGCACCAATGGGTAGTCAGCTAGCCGAGCCAATGGGGTGGAATAACAATAACCTGCAGCATTTTCTTTTTCCTTTTGTTGGAACTTTCAAAGCCCTTAATTAAGACCTACACAAAGCACCCCCCACTGGCATCTTTCAATGAGGCATTACATGCCTGTTTTCTTGTATTTAAAAGGGGGAAGGAAGCCTACATTTCTGAAACTGGCACACACTATTTTTGTGTACGTACTTGCAACTGGAATACTGTTACATTTTAGCTCTTGAAAATCATCATCAGAGTGAGTGTAGAGCTATTCCAAGTACACTGCATCTTATATTAAGTGCAGTGCTGAGAAGAAAAATGGCACACAGTCACAGGAAACGGAAAATAATCAGAATGCCTGCTCACCTCAAAGCTGAAAGCAAGAGGAACATGCACTGCAAGTTTATAGTGTGTGTGTGTGTGTGTGTGTGTGTGTGTGTGTGTATATATATATATATATATATATATATATATATATATATATATATATATATATATATATATATATATGACACACACAAGAGAGAGAGAGAATGAGAATGAGAGAGAGAGAAGAATCTTGTTATGGTCTCCTGAGGAGAAACCTTATTTGGCACACAAACACACACATTAGTGTTGCAGACACTAAGGAATTTTTATAACATAAAATATGACAAACTCTAGCTGAAAAGTGCAAAATGCCAGGTCTTAAAAGATTGCTAACAGTAATATGTCTGGAGTTTAGATTTTAGTGCATGAATAGATAGCCTTTTACTAAGAGGAGGGCCAGGCTTCAAAATTTGTTTTAAACATATTGCTGGGATTCCAAGTGTTGCTTTAAAGGGGGACTTCTGCCATCTCAACATTTTTGTTTTCTTTGAATTCCAATGACATATCACAAACTGGCTCTTGAAACTCCGCTGTTTCAATATTGGTTTGCCATGACAATGGGGGAGTGAGTAGTTGAACACAAATCAAGTTAATGCACTTTCAGGCTCATGGAATTAGGTTCACTGTCCTTCCAATTCCTAACCTATGTTTATACATTTTGTTGTTTCAATGGCAGGTAAACTGCATGTTCAGTGGTTACAAGGGCAACACTGAATACAGTATCACAAATAAATGCATGTGCAACATTAAAACAAGAAGAGGACCGTTATCATGACTCACAAGAGAAAAATAACCCAAACATGCAGATAACAGAAACACTGAAATGATGTATCCCTAACAAATGTTCAAATAACCACAAAGACCATTTTATGTTTTTACAGTGAGAGTGAATGAATATTTGCCTATTTCCTTACTGCCACCACATCTGAATGAACTCCATCAGATTTCCTGATTTTTTCTAAGTGCTTCAATTCCTTCTCATAAGCACTCTTCTCCAATAAAGGACATGGAATCTGATCAGAAGAGAATTCTCACACTCACATTAACATAGATTTATTCATCTGATTAAGAATTGAAGGGTCCAGCAGCTTATTTCCAACAGTGCCCCAACAATATGCCTCGCCACAAGCTGGGCATGAGTGCCACCAACCATCTTCCACTATTTTCTACTCCCCACTGCTGCTAACTGAAAATCTGAAGTTCACTGCTTCTTAATAGGGAGGCTCTCTCTATTTACTCTCACAGCTGTTAGAGCTATCCTCCATGAATTTGTCCTAATGTTCTTTAAAATCACCTAATGTGAGCAGCAATCTCATACTGCAGCATCTAATTTAATACCTGAGTTGTGTGTTGTGTGAAGTGCTTTGATGGCCCTCAGTCTACTGCCAATCAGTTTCACTGAGTGACCTCAAGTTACAACTCACTGGGAGAGGCAGCTCACTCCACACTAATTTTCTAAACCCCTGGACTCATCTTTTTTTCCCCTAAACAAAAAGAGCCTAGATCCTTTAGCTTTTTGTTTATAAGGAAGGAGCAACAGCACCTTCACCATTTTAATCTGCCTTTCACAGCTCTAACACATCCTTTTTGAGACAGTCTGACATTTTATCCAGAGCAGCTCCTTCATAGGTCTGTCCAAAGCCACTGTGAGGCTGGCTGTTTTATTTTCAGTTCACTCCCTTGCCTTCTCCACCACTGTCAAACACAGAGATGACAATTCCTACTTCATCACTGCTAGTTTAGATCCTCCTCCACCACCGGATTAATTTCAGGGGCAGTAATTCATATTTTATAGTTGAACTTGTAAAATATTAGGTCTATAAGAAGGTCTTCTGCTAGTAACATTATAGTTAATAATTTAACCCCTTCACCCATTTTATTCTTTCAGTTATTAGTATTCATTGTCTTTAGTTGATGGAACTTAATTTGTCATTAAAGTCAAAGGAAAGCTTTCAACAAAAAGTGGACAGATGCAACAGATGCAAAGCTAGAATTTTAAAAGGTACAGTATATTGAGCAATGTTCACGCATTAGTTCTGCGTCAGATACCATTCAAAAAGAATCTTGAGATAACCCAAGTTTATCTTCTGGTTTCTGCTCAAAACACAGGCCTATGCACTGTAAAAAGTAAAGCAATTTATCTACTTGCACTTTGACGTGCTTTCGAACTGCTAGGTTGGCAGGAGCAGGGCAACACTGAACATTGCTGAATTACAACTTATTACTAAACTGAAAAGTATGGGAGAGACCTGGTTTTAATAGAGATACTGGATACTTGTCTCACTACACATGCTAAACCTGTGTTTGGTCATCTGCATACTATCCCTTGCTTTTTCCTGTAGGACTAATTGCAGTCGTTAACAGTCACAGGTTTACCATACCCATTGAGTCAATCACCCATCTCCTACTACCCTTCTGAGAAAAACCCCACCGCACCCTCCCACTATATATATAAGGGTCTGGTGACTTCTGTTTCAGTGTATCTGAAGTGTGCATGCACACGAAAGCTTATACCCAGAACAAACTTAGTTGGTCTCTAAGGTGCTACTGGACATTTATTATTATTATTTCAACTGCGTCAGACCAACACGGCTACCTACCTGAATCTAGAACCAATGTTCAACACTGTTACATCAGCAGATTAGTACAAACATAACTCTCTCATAATGCTAGTTCTGTAAAATATTAACAGTTTAGTCAACATTAGCACAAGCTTAATAAAAAAATAAATCAAACTTGTTAACACCAACAGGAGTGAGACCAAATAAAGGGAGATAGGAAACACATCCAAGTTGCCAGCTGCTGCATTCTTCAGTTAGAATAGTGTCCTCACTTCACGTCATAATACCCAAGCATGAGATTATGATCTCAACAGGCAAGATTCTCCATAGAGGTCATAGGAATTTGAAATTAATTCAAAGAACACAAGTCTCAAATGCCCAGAACTGTACTGTGCCATTCCAACTCCCACTGAGTACGTTCTGGTTATAATGGAGAACATATTAACTATATGATCATGCAATCTTTTCACAGCATTTTCTAAAAGGAACCACATGTGAATACATTGCAGGTTTCTATCACCTGCTGTATTTGCTGTATTTATTTTTATTCAATATCATTTTCTTTGTGTGTGTGCACGCGCGCATGCTCATGATTATATTTCAAAATGCAAAAGGCAAAGTTAAGAGCTGTTCTGCCTTGAACAAAAGTCGTATTTATTACGTTGTCATATACTCTTCTACCAAGGAGCTTAGTAAGTTGTCTTAGTCCCTCACATGCATGGATAAACTGGAAGACTTTCCATCCACCATACAATGAGTTTCACGGCTGAATGAAGGGAGATTTGAATCTGGTATCTCACAAAGAAACCTAACATAGGAGCCAATGCACCACACTGGCTCTTTATACATTTTTCTTTCCCATAATTTCGCCTTATTCATTAAATCATGTGAAGGGAATCCATGCACATGGTCCACCTACATGACTGCATGGCTCTCAGTCACCTTTTTACATGCATGCATTGAGTGTGGATGTCTAAGCCAGGGAAGCATATACACAGAAGCTTCACAATTGGGATCCCAATTGTGCATGGTTCCAGCTCCCATACAGGGCTGTTGCAGGCTTCCCCAGCTCAAAGCATCCACACCTTAACATGTAGACATCCTGGGGGGCACAGGGAGGTGGTGTCTTTCAACATGTGGACCCATTTTCTACAATTAATGCAGGATGTGAACTACAGAAATCTCACTCTGGTACCAAACATCTGGCCTTCAGAGTTCCAGGTTTATATGCACTTAAATCTACCGGTATATCAGCAAGGTACATGCATACATTTCAGATCCTATACCATATGTTTACATTGCTAAACTTTAATAAGTATACATATATCCTAAACATAATTAAATACCATTTATACCTGTTAAAATTCTGGCTCTATGATGCTCGTGTTTTGGCCTACTTCATGAGTTTGTTAAACAACAAAACAAAACCTATACAAGAAACAACAAGGATCTTGACAGCTCAAATATTTTGTTAAGGGTTTATGGTAGCAATACCATTTTGTTGCATTAGCAAGAAGGAAGCATGTTAGCAAGGAGGAGGTATTGCACTTTCCACTTTCTTTTGTGCAATACCTACTTAGCCCCTTTGTGTGAGTTAATGGAAAGGCAATATAAATTAATTCCCCAATAACAATATTGCTTGGCTTCCTTTCTGTAGCCCCCATGGAGACACAAGACCATAAGTTTTCACACTATGAAATCTTTCTCTAGACACAGAATGCAACAAAAAACCCCAACCCCTAAGTCAACTGTAGTCCTTTAAAACAAACCATTTCAGAAGTAAATGAAAAACTTCAGCTCATCCATTGTCTTTAAATCCAAACTGCAGATCAGCATTACTGATAAAATGTACAGAGCATTAAATACTGAGCTCCTCAAAACAGTTGTAGAAATTGCATCATTCAAATAATAATATGCTACAGCAAGAGTAGAGGCCTATGGCCATCGTTTAGGCTAATTATCTCACCCCAATGCCAACTCTTCTCCTCTTACGGAGCTCCTAAATAATGTATATATCACCACTCCATCCATCCACTTCTCCAGTCCTTTGCCCATTCTCAAGACTCCTTTTTAATTCATTCCCCTCATTCCTGGGTGCGTATCCATCTTGGGAGTCTTTGTCCAAGTATTCCTTCCAAAAACCATTCATTCCCAATACTGAATCATAATTTAAAAGATGCCATGTTGATGTATTAGCCTGAAGAAAGATATGGAAGATCTTTTATACAAGCCACAATGGAGCAGCTCAGCCAGTGGCCTTTCTGCTTGCCCTGTCCCTCTATGAAATCAGAGAAGTTCAGCCAAATACTTATTTTAGCACATTTCAAAATAGTTAATTTCCAGATTTATAATTATACATACAAGGATATTTGGGTTACCATGCAACCAGTGTGCATAATTTCACTGAGTTCAGTAAAATCAATCTGCCATTAACGTCAAGTCCGCAACCTCAAAAATCAATTTTTAAAGTGGCATATATAATTCCTTGCACAAATCTACACAGACTCAACATAAAAAATACTCTGATGTGCTTAACAAGCTTAAAGCGTTTTCACTTCCAAATGCAACCATGTCTATAAATCAAAAAATGCCCACAACATTTTAGGTGTCATGTTTAACAGTTCAGCTAGAATTTCAGCTGCTAAAATGTATTAAACAATATTGCTCCGCGGTAGCCCATTAATGTTCATGAATAACTTGAGTTTGCTTAAGTACCAGAATGCAGAATAACCAAAGACATGCCAACTGTGACACAACTAAAAACAAACTGGTATTGATCTATAATCCACAGCAGACAAACACAGACACCAAATGGAGATTTCCAAAAAGGGATCAACTTTTTTTAAAATTAAAATAAAAACACAAGTTCATCTTTCATAGATGCCTTGCTCAGATCAATGGGAGAAATATGCTGACACTGTCACCTGTTCAAAAACAGATCCTTTCTTTTTGTTTCCTTAAACATATGTCAAAGCAAAGTTATGTGCCTCACAGATATGCATCTGTAGTCTGTACTATATATTGCAATGTTACCATGACACCATAACAATTTAAAGCTATGTTCTTTTTAAAATATGGGGTTTTGTTGTTGTTCTAAATAAGAAGTGGTTTTGAATTCTGGAATACCATGCATCTTTCCTATTATTTTCCTCAGGTTTTTAAAATATCATTATTTCAAAGGCAACTAAAAGTAGAGGGAAAGCTTATCGTCCAAAGGATCTGTCTAAGTGTGCATGCATCAACACAGCGAGAACTGAATGTGAGCCAATTGTCAGATGAGATCGCATAACTGTCTAAATACTATAACCAAACTGTGCATACCATCACAGAAGGCCTGATGTTCAAAAGTGTTGAGTTATATGTAACTTCCACATAAATTAATATTTGTTGTAGGATCCAAGCACATATGAAACCTCACATCAGCTGATTTACCATGTACACCACAGGCCATCTCAGCATGTTTTAATTATTCCAGTCAGATGTTAATATACTTAATGAACCGTAACTTAAGCCACATAAGGATGATTCAGAAGTGTGGTCAATGACCCAACAAGAGCAGCTGCATCAGGCTCTCCTAACAGGCAGTTTCACACATTTTCATAACGAGAACAACATTAGTAAACAAGCCATGTCATGGGTCATTAACCTCTGGCCTTTATTCATTACTAAATTCACATAGCTGCTTAATGAAACATCCCTAGTGCTTGCATAGTTCACAAGATAGCACCTACTTTTAATCAGTCTGGACTTCACGGACTTTTGCCAACTACTTTCACATTAACTTTTGTCAAGTCACACTGTACATGTCACTGAATTAATGCAAACTAGTGTGCAATTCATACCTCCAACAACATGGCAAACCAAACTATGTTCAAATGCAAAATGCCAAGGCAACCAATCAGAAACACTTCCTTGATCAGTAACCAGTTTCATCTGCATGCATGAATGAAAGGAACTGAAATGTTTTAGCTGAACTATATAATATAACCTAAAGACAGAACTGGCGTGCCTGGCGTGCTCTGGTACATGGGGTCACGAAGAGTCGGACACGACTAAACGACTAAACAACAAAGACAGAACTAGGCACATATGCTGCTTATATGCTAAAATGGCTTGTGGATCGAGGGCCCGACCCCGCTATGTGGAATAAATACACAAGGACACGTGATATAAGGTTAATGGGCAAGAAAAGGCCACAACTTTATTGATTACAGCAGTGAAAAGGTATTGGCTTAGGCATTGGATGACTATAGGTGGTGGGTTTATTCAACAGTAGGTGGAGCCTGTTGATGCTCATCCAACTATAGGCTCACCCCCTGATGTCACCGAGGGTCGTGCCATGGCCTCCCGCCAAGCAGGCATCGGACGGAATACACGACCGCCAGATTCCTTTAACGGAATAACCCACGGTAGATAGCATAGGCGATGGCCACACCTAGCCCTTGACACAGCACAACACATGAATCCAATGCCTAACCTACCCACCAATACCACAAAAGTTGTGACGATTGCTACGAGGTAGGCGAAAAAACCAAAAGGCCTAATGCCAAATGGAAAAATTCCTACCAGGCCCCCCAGCCAACCAGGGCGACCAACCTAAGGTCCATAGCAAGGCCAAAAACCTATTCCCTGAGCTAAATGGGAGTGGAGGGTGGGTGACTCGCTGAGGGACGACGACGAATGAGGAGGTGGAGCTGGCACCACAGCATTAAGCTGCTACACACGCCCCCCGGAGGCACCTGGTTGGCCACCTCCGGTGGGCGTGGGCGCCAGCCAGGTAGGAGGGGAGGGGGCTAATGCCCCCTACCAGGGGCGGGGCTCGGTCTCCCACCCACAACCACTCCCCTCTCTTCCAGGGAGGAGAGTCTTTATCACCGAATAAACTACCTCTTCTTTATGTACATGTAAGCATTAAAAAAATGTAAGAATCTCCATTTCACCTACGCATATACTGACTAGAAACCACTTGGTCCTCACCTCACCCCTCCACTTCTTACACCAAACCCAACATTTCAGGAACTTTTGCCATTTAAAAGATGTACTGGGGATATGTTTTTCCATTCTTTTCCATGCAAGCACTTTTTCTCCAGGTTGCAACCACATGTTTACCACCGCACACAAGGCTATTTTTCCTGCAGTGAAACGAAGACACCCTCATATCCAGACTAGACATAATTTTCTTACTTTTGAATAGGAATTCACAGGCAACTCAGCAAAAGCAAGGTGACTGAAGTGCACTTTATTGCCTGGATGAACAGACTAAGGAATAATTAATCCTCACCTGTTTGGCTCAGCATTGGGCATAGTGGAAGGCAAGGAAGCAGAATATATCTATCATTCTGCCACTTCAGATACAGTGGTGCCTCGCAAGACGAAAAGAATCCGTTCTGTGATTCTTTTCGTCTAGCAGTTTTTTCATCTTGCGAAGCAAGCCCATTGACGGATTAGCGCTATTAGCGCTATTAGTGGCTTATCGGATCAGCTGATAAGCGGCTTAGCGGCTTAGAAAAAGGGGGGGAACCGCAGGAACTCGCAAGACATTTTCATCTTGCGAAGCAAGCCCATAGGAGATTCGTTTTGCGAAGCACCTCCAAAACGGAAAACTCTTTCGTCTAGCGAGTTTTCCGTCTTGCGAGGCATTCGTCTTGCGGGGCACCACTGTACTAAAGTCTTTCCAAAACAAAAACAAAAAGGTAGTAAAGCCATCCTAAAAAGACCAAGACAGTGCCTCACTATAACAGAAGTATGGTGACTAAACTGACTCTCCAGATGTTGTTGCTGTTGGACTAACTCCCACCAGCCCCAGCCAGCATGGTAAATGGTCAAGGATGATGTGAGTTGTAGTCCAACAAAACCTGGATGCCCACACGCTACCCCTCCCTACACTATAGCAAGACTTACTTATACCACAAATCAATTCACCCCAACCAAGTATCCTCCAAATGCTTTGGACTCTGATGTTAGCCATGCAGGATGCAGTTAACTGAGTCCCACAACATCTGAAGGGCAACAAGTTGGGGAAGGCTGCCATGAATATATCTGATCAGAAGTGGCACAACTCTCTTAGGAAAACATTTATCTAATACCCTGTAACAATGTAGAAGTGGCATGGTTTTACAGAGTTCTATTTAGCTACAGAGAAACTAACAAGAATGTTGTTGAATATCTGCAACAAGAGTTTTCTTGCAGCAAATGCCACAGCGGTGACCAAGTTGGGCGAGGAGCACAAAACACTGGCAGACTGTCATTGGACTAGTAAACTTGTCAAACATCTTTCATGGGCTTTCCCCCTGAAAACTAAAGCCATCAACCACAATCTCTGAAGTACAGGCCAATGCCCTCTCCTAACTTTGTCAGCACACTTTTATTCTTCAAAGGATCCCTATTCTGTTATACAAAACAGTCATGAAGCCCCAAGTTAGATATGCTAAACCTGATTATTTTACAACAGGTACTTCCTAGAAGACTGATGAATGCTAGATGTAATGATTTACTTTCATGCACGACCACTCCACATTGCAAACCAGTCTCAGTACACCCTCCGCATAGCAAACAAAAAGAGAACTTTCCTGCAAAAATGAGCTCTGAAAGAAAGCAAAACTAAGTGTCAAATCCATTCTAAATTAAGGGTTCTGTTTGTTCATTTAATTTGCTCACTGATCTGCAATCGTCAAACCACACCCACAGGTTTTCTTCAACTGCAAATCACTTGAAAATTCTTACCGTTTTGTTAAAAAAGATCCGAGACCCACATGAACTAAAGTAGTTGGTTAAAGCATGCTGCTGATAACACCATGGACACAGGTTTGATCCCCATATGGGACAGCTGCATATTCTTGCATTGCAGGGGGTTGGACTAGATGATGCTCAGGACCCCTCCAACTTTATTCTATGTTGGAAATACACTGAATATTTATTAAAGATAGAGTGCCTTGCATGTTACTGAAAAACACCTTTCAAACATAAACAAACCTCAGAATCAATATAAACATTTATGGTCATATTAAAAAGTGCAGCTAATGAGTCTTTTCTAAAGCTTAACTACTGAAAATAAAGGCTGTAATGCCACCCTTTTCACAAACCAAGACTAGAGCGAGGCAGTTTCAGTCTCCAGTCTTCCCTTATTGAAAAAATATTACCTAGAAGGCTTTTTAATTCTGTTCTTGTGCAACATCATGAAACAGATGTCATTCTCTTTTGCACACTCCTTTTCATTTGTATTGGCATCTACAAAAATGCTTGATGAAAGACATTCCACAAAGAAGATACTCCACTAAGATTCCCTCTAGAACAAATACACACAAAACTTGTACAAACAGGTCTCATTGGTGGAAGAATTTTTCCACTGTATTTCAGATAATGTTTAAATGGAAGCCTAATTAATTTCAGGTGAACTTTTGCCCAAAGTTAGTGTCTCTTCTATTATTAGAAACCAAGCGTGAAGACTTCACTTATTTTCTATTAAGCAGTAGCCAACATTTCTAATTGCCATTTAACCTATTTTAACTGAGCATAGCACTCTGGATTTCCATGTTCTGAAAGATAAACCTCTTGTACAATTTTCGGAAAGAAAATTATGGAGGCTAGAGTGAGGGAAGCTAAATGAAGACAACTGGTATGAAAGAAGCAAACCAAATGGAACACAGCAATTGTGGTTTTACTATACATAGGATGAGGAGAGAGAAAATATAAACCAATGTAAATAAACATGGCCAGGCCCTGTACAGCTGCACTAGAAGCACCACACAGGACATCTTGTTTGACAGGAATCCTAAAAACTAAAGAAAGCAAGAACAATGTTAAAGAACTGCAGCCTACTATAATGCTTATCAAGGAAAAATGTCTACTAGAACTGGATTATTTTATTCCTTGCTTCCAGATGAGGCTACTCACGCCTGTTGTTTTTTTTTTATTATTCAAAGGGTAACTAATGTATCTAGATGCTAGGTCAGTCAATCATCCTGAATTGGATCAATTCCATTAAGGCTCTAAAACTCTTGTTGGGTGATGCTCTCTCACTATGGTGTCTCCTATGTACGTACAGTGGTGCCCCGCAAAACAAATGCCTCGCAAGATGAAAGGGTTTTTCAGTTTTGCGTTGCTTCACTAGACGAATTTCCCTATGGGCTTGCTTCGCAAGATGAAAACGTCTTGCGCTTTTTTTTAAAGCCACTTGAAGAGGCGCAGTTGTGACGGACCGTGCTTCGCAAGACGAAAAACATCGCAAGACGAAAAGACTCGCGGAACGAATTCTTTTCGTCTTGCGAGGCACCACTGTATTTGACTCTCTTTAGGTGGACTTCAAGCAATAGCATAGTGAATACACACCAATAAACACTAAGTGCCTGCAGTGAAGCACATCAGATTGTTGGCAACCTCCTTTTTATATCAACTGAGCATCAAAGAACTGTGATATTTTAAGCCATTACTCTGGCCTTTCACCTGAATAAAAAGGAAAACATGGTCAAGGCAAAGCATGGAGCAGATGGGCTGGTAAAATTGTTGCTGGTAGCAATTTTGTGACCTTATTTCCAAGGCTAATTTAAATATGTAATGGTTTTCAATTCCTCAACTTGCTCAGAATAACCTTAACATGCAATTCACTTTCCATCATTTCCCCTTGCAGCCATTTAAGTTATAAAGAAAACCATGTGTGTCCATATTTGTTCAAAGTCCAGCATACATTCTGAACACAACATAAATGTTTGGCCCAATTCAGATGTCATAAACACAATGCAACCTTCCCCTCCAACCCATACAGTGGTGCCCCGCAAGACGAATGCCTCGCAAGACGGAAAACTCGCTAGACGAAAGTTTTCCGTTTTGGAGGTGCTTCGCAAAACAAATTTCCTATGGGCTTGCTTCGCAAGACGAAAATGTCTTGCGAGTTCCTGCGGGGGTTTTTTCCTCCCGCCCTTTCTCTAAGCCGCTAAGCCGCTTATCAGCTGATCCGATAAGCCGATAAGCCGCTAAAAGCCGCTAATAGCGCTAATCCGTCAATGGGCTTGCTTCGCAAGACGAAAAAATCGCTAGACGAAGAGAATCACAGAACGGATTCTTTTGGTCTTGCGAGGCACCACTGTATTTTATAGGCTCTCGCGTGTTCTGCAGGATCTCACACTCTCTCCTAAGGATCGCCTTCTCCACTTCTTGGTTTTCCATAGCTATAGTTTGTACTACCTATAGTTAGTTTGGCAAACATTATGCTGGTGGGGGAAAGGGGATTAAATAGGAGGATGTCAAGGAGGAACTGGAGTTCACAAAAGAAAGTAGGAGAGTAAACAACACAAACTTGTGACACACTCATGAATCTCCAAATCATGGTTTGGATATAGTCTGTTGCATCACACCTGGCCTAGCGAAACTTCTAAAAGTGAATGTCAAAGTTCTAACACTGCAAAAAGGGTTATACAGTGGTACCTCGGGTTAAGTACTTAATTTGATCCAGGGGTCTGTTCTTAACCTGAAGCACCACTTTAGCTAATGGGGCCTCCTGCTGCTGCCGCGCCGCCGGAACACAATTTTTGTTCTCATCCTGAAGCAAGTTCACACTGTAATAGTAATAATCTGTGGCAGTGGGCTAGAACAGAAATTAATCCATAAACTGATAAGGATATACTGCTAAGAAAATTAGTATTTTAAAATTCTCATGGGGCAGCGACGTTTATGCTGCCTGCTTGGTGCAGACAACATCTAAATGTATACCACAATATTCTTTGGGGGGAAAGCAGTTAAATTTCAGTAATATGAGACCTGACTGCAGCTCAAAGCAAGCGTTCATTATAGCTTTTCACTGTTAACCCCTCATGGAAAGGTGAGGCACACCCAACATGCCCTATTATGAGATTTGTGGGAAGCCTTGCTTAGCATTGCAACTTTCTAAGCCACACATTTCAAGATACTATCACTCTGAAACCATCAAATTGTGAGACCCTTGCATGCTGCAAGTACTTCAGTGTCAAACTGCACAAGCAGCACCTACAACAAAATGCAACAGTGTGGAGTGCTCCTCTGCAGCATGCCACCCACCCAGACATGTCCATTCTCGGGACTTTGTCCTCCTGTCCAAGTTTTCTGTTTTTATTCAATAGATAAAAAATATTCCATAGTAACTGAGAATGCTCAGTCCCCACTGAGCTGCTCTGCCATCCCAACACCCTTTTAGGGTTTTTCCCTCCCCCAACTTTTTGTGTACATTTTTGCAAACCTGGGGGTTCCCCTATGGGTAGCACTGTTGGGTCTGCATAACCCAAATCACCTGGCACTCACAGAATGAGTTTTGCCTTAGTATATAGGATTGCAGATCCAAGCTCTCTCATAACATCTCAAATGCACAAGCCAAACTAAGCAAGCATATACTTATCCTTTAATATTTCACCAATATCCAGTTGAAAAAGCGTTTATGCTTGAAGCATCCCTGCCTACATTTCCTGTCTGAAGAGTAATCTGTACTATTTTGTGGAAATAACAGTCAGTGACTAAGTGAAAAACCGTAATAATTATAATGAAAAAATGAGAGTATCTGCACAAGTACCTGTACCCTCTCTCCATGTTTAAAGTACACAGTACTCCTGATTTTTTTTAAAATGACACAGCCCTGCGCTAGCTACCTCATCTTACTCCAAACCTGTTCTCATATACATAATCCTTATTTTATGCACTCCTACCTAATCCTCTTTGGTTTCATATACACGGCTATTTTTAATGTTAATCCCCACCACCTTCTCTTGGCCTTTAAACAATGCAACTCTGCTACATAATCCATTTCAAAATTAATTATTGATTCTTCTTCTCTGCCTCAAATCTTCTCAGCTGACAAATTCAGCATATAGCCTCCAACTATCTTTGAAACCAAACAGGACTTTGCTTCAGTGCTCCCTGAATACCTTATAATTTCATTTAAAGCACTGGATACTTGAATGCTCAAGCAAGCTTTAGGACCAAAAGCATAAAAATTTTAGGAAATTCCTCAGAGCTTTTAAGACAAGTCTGCATACACAGCACCAGGTGTGATTAACCACACACACACACACACCTTAGAACACCACACCCTTGAAATCCTAGATGCAGTACACACCTAGCATTGTTTTCTGAGGTATTTAGTTTATCTTATAATGACATTGTTAAATAGAAAGGCTGGGATTATTTGTACTGGAATCTCAGTTTTACTGCATCTGTTTTCAAACCCAAGCCCCGGTAACATGTCAGGATCAACTGATTTATAAAGAAAGGCAGGTGTCATTAGTCAACATGCCTGAATATTGCAGCACCAAAATATTTGTATGTTGGCTCTGCCTTAACCAAACCAGGTCTGCTTGGGAGCATACCTGTAAATTTAGCAGACTGCTTTTGTTCATGCAACACAGACACTAACAGGTGCTTAAGCTCTACTTTTACCTCTCCATAAATCTCTTGGTATTTCCTTTCTCCAAGAGATATGTGGGTGAGAAAGTTAGCAGCTAGGAGCTATTGTCCCCCCTTTTTTTTTATTTATTCAGGACATAGATCTTAACCAGAAGATCGACAAGGACTGCTGCAAGGGCCATCCCTCTTTTCCACAAGAGCCACAGCACAGTGGTAGAGCATCTGCTTTGCATGAAGGCCCCAGGTCAAATCCCTGGTGTCTCCAGGTAAGGCTGAGAGAATTGTCTGAAATCCCAGAGAGCTGCTGCCTGTCAGTGTAGAGAATACTAAACTCAATGGACCAATGGTCAGAGTCTGTACAAGGCTACTTCCTATGTTCTGCTAGAAAAACTAAAAGGATGAGAACTGGAGAATGCGGCTAAGGCTGTGGTTACACTCCTGCTCATTCTGCATCCACAGTGTGCTCCCACCCGACTCGTTCTCCATGATCCGTATCGATCCAGTATCAGTCTTATGGTTTTTTATGAAATACTGTGTTTTGATGCGTTCCCCCCCCCCCAAGCGACAGATTCCATTTGAATTGAGAGAGAAAATGACCCACCTGCGCTTTAAGTCAGTATTGTGTATGAAGCCTCAAAAAAAGGGGGGCATGGCAAATCAGTAGCTAGGCTCAATTCAATTAAAACTTCCCTACTGGTTTGTAAAACAGGGCTTGGAATTTACAGCCCAGTCATATCTATGTTTACTTAGAAGTTCAATAAGAGAGGATGCCTAGGATTGACACCACACATACACACACATTTGAGTTACGGTAGGTGTGTGTTACGACATCCTTGTAGCCTATGTTCATGAATGCAAAATTAATGAACTACCAACCGTTTCCCTCTAGCACTCAGAAACGTTCCCACCTGAATACCCACGGATGTGGTAGGAAAAGTTCGACCTTTTTTTAATAGCCCTTTAGCCATCCTGAAAACGACACCCCGATTTTAAGTCTCGAGGTGTTCAGGGAGGCTGCCTGACACCAAGTTAAGTGGACACCGGAATCCGGATTACAATTTAAGCACTGGCATCCTAAGTACACTTACTTGCGAGGATACCCCACTTAATTTACTTTGAAGGAGCACCCACAGGAAAAGGGCTGTGCAAAAAAAGAAAAAGGAAAAAAGGAAGAAACCCGTATCTAATCTGCACGACCCCACGCGCGCTTCCGCGAAAGCAAGTCCCGTTGAATTCAATGGGACTCGCTTCCCAGGTAGGCGAAGGGTACGCGCAGCAGCTCTCGATTCGCCGCAGCGGGGCCGATCTCCACGCAGGTAAAGCTTCGCAGTCAGGCCTGGGGCAAAGAAGAAAGGAAAGAGAGAGGCTCCTTCCCGCCTCCGCCCCCCCCCCTCTCAGGCCAGGCTGCGAAAGCGCACACAACCTGTTTGGCAAGGTGAAGGCAAGCGCAACCACCAACTCCCCCCCCCCCGTCGCCTTCCCCGCCCGACTTACAAGGTGTGGGTGAAGGCGCTGAGTCTCTCGGGCACGGCGGCGAGCCCTTTCCCGGAGCAGTCCACCCCGCCGTCCCCATCGCAGCTGCAGGAAAGCGGGCAGGGAGGAGGGGAAGCTCCTCGGCTGGGCCCAGGCAAGCTCGCGAAGCCCCAGGCGAAGAAGCCGAGCAGCGGCAGGCAGCGCATCGCGAGAGCCGCCCTCGGCGCCAAGACCTGCCCGCGGGCAACCCGGGGAGCCGCCGAGATGGGGTCTCCCCGTCGAGGGCGAAAGGGCCAAGTCCAGTCAGTCGCTCGCTTCCTTCTCCGCGGGCCCTTCTTCGCCTGAGCCGAGTCCTTGCTAACGCGGCCGGCTGGCTGCCTGGCTGCCCACCTCAGCGCTCCGCGTCAGCAGCAGCCGAGTCCTCTTTCCTTTCCCCTTCCTCCTCCCCTCAGCAAAATCCCCCCGACGCTTCAGCGGCTCCCCTTCCTTCCCGCTCCATGGAAAGGCGGCAGCTCGTCGTCAATCATTTCTCAAGCGAGCAGGTAAGGACGCGCCCCGCTGGGCTCTGCCATGGCAGCCTCGCCGAGCTCCCCTCCTGACGCCGCCGCCGCGTGTAGCGCAGCCTCCCTGCTAGGAAGTGGACCTTGCAGCCATTCCAGCGCTCGCCCGCTGCGCTGCGCTTCGCCTGGCCAGCAGCCTGCCTGCCTTCTTTCGCCTTCTAGGGTTGCACACAATGCGGACGGCTACTGCGTGCGCTCCTCGCCAACCCCGGCGCCGGCGCCTGCCGCTGCTTGCTGCTGCGCTATGCAGAACGACGAGGTGTGTATGCTAATGAGGAGGACGCTGCCGCCCGCCCGCATTGGTGCAGAGAGAACCTCGGCCTGATAAATATGCAAATATTTCCACGCACGTTTCCAAAAAAAAATCTCGGCAACGTCCTCCGGGAGGGGGAAAAGCGGGCCTTCATTGGCAAGCGGAGCAGTGGGTGGGCGGGGAAAGAGGCGCTGAGTGACAAGGAGGGCGGGGCGGAGGGCGGCTTCGGGAAGAGAGCGGGGCTGCCCCGGCTAGCGGGTGGGGGGAGGCTAGGTTTCTTCGATCCACGGTAGAGCCGTGCGTTGCGTGCGCATTGCGTGACGCACGGCTGCTCGCGGAAGCTTCCGGCTCGCCCGGGATTCCGCCGTGAGAGGCGCGAGGAGGAGAGGTTTGCTCGTGCGCCCGGGCCTGGGCTGCAGGCTCCGGGTGAGCAGAGCGGCGACTCCACGTACATCAAGGAGGCAGGGGGAGTTAAAAGGGCGCGCCAGTGGCCGAGTGCAAGCTGGAGGGCCTGGAAGCTGCAGTCGTCGGAATGGCCCCAATCCCGATAAAGACAGGCATTGCCCATTGCAAAGGCAGACACCTCCTGAGGAGTGGGGTGCCCAAGTTAGCTGCAGCTGCTGTCCGGTTCATTGGAAAGGGGCTTGTGCTGCGTGGGCTGCCTTCTCCGGACTATTGTGTATCTGATTAAAAGTACAACGCAGGATAAAACAATGTTTGCAGACACTTCTGGAAGGAAGCTTGTTGTGGAATAGGTGTTTCCCCGCCGATGTTTTATTTTCTTTCTGCAGCACCAACACTGCCTTTTTATTTTTTTCTGTTGAATCCAGCTTTTCCATATTGTGAAATACTCCGGGAAGTAAAAGCAGCACACTGAACACTTGCAGTGGCTGCTAATGTGGAAGGTCATTAGTGCTGGGGGTGGGGGAAGGTTGTGGTGTGTGGATATGTTTCCGTGGGCTCGCCTTGACTTTCATATGCTCAGTCTGGCCCTTTTGTTTCCAGCAGCTCCCAGTATTAAAGGAAAGAATCCTATTTCCACATATTGCCACATGCCCAGCAAAAAAAGGGGGGGCCCTGTTCTTTCAAAATCTCCACATGATATATGTGGGACATTTCCAGGGAGATCAAACTCACAGTACCTACACCAGGCTTTTAAAACAAGATGGTGTGGTGCTAATGATGAAGGTCTTGCAGGAAACCTCTTACAAAACAAAGTGAAGATGAATATTGCCCACCCACTCCCCCTCAAAAAACACAAGCCTCCATTTTGCAACAGGTTAACTGGCTGGATAAAGCTGGTAACCTTTGCTCTTGCGTACTTCCTGGAAGTGTGTGTGCACAGGTACAAAATGTGTGCAGAACTGGCAAAGTTTAATGGAGAACTTGAGAGGAGTGATCAAGGTGAGGACAGAAAAGCACAGTCCTGATGCTTTCTGCCCAGCTCCACCCACTGATGTGGATAGCAAAGGAACAAATGGCAATGAATATTATGACTGAAAAAGAGAGCATGTGTAGAAGTTAACTTGCCACACAGGAATAAATGGATCTTCAAGACCTGTTCGAGATACAAGATTCCCCATCTGGAATAACCCTGAAACCCTACTTAAACAAAAAGGTTGTGAGGAAACTTCTAGAAACAGTGTGGGCCTCTGGGAGGACTCTCTAGTGTGAGAATCCCACGCTAGGTACATCATAACACTAACATAGTGGCTATTGGTACTTCAGGCAGTCCTCAGTTGAACCTGCCATGACTTCTTTCTTGGCCTCATTTCCCCATCTGCAACAGAGAGGATAATAATACAGACTTAACTTACAGCAGGGGTGGGGAACCTCTGACCCATGGACCTCATTTGGTCTGCCACAGATCCCAATTTATCCTGCAAGTTCATTTCCCACAGACCAAGAGCCAAGCAAGGCCCTTTGCAAGACTCTTGCTCCTTGCAAAAAGCCCTGCTCAGTGCTTTGAAGTGCCAGTGACCAAGTGATCAGCAATGTCTGCAAGCAGCATGCAGGGCGGCCGAGCCCACCTGTCAAATTTGGCCTGGTGTAAGGGATAAAAGGAGCTTGCCTGCAAGCCAGATCCAGTTCCCCTCTCCTGCCTTACACAGTTGTTGTAAGGATTACCTCTAGTAATGCATGTGACATGCTTTGGACAGTTGAAAGGGCTATACAAATGTTAAATATTTGTTTTATCAAGGCTGTGTGCTGCTCCAGCTAATCGTTTGCATTGGAACTTGGATGTGGCTTCAACCTGGGTAGTTATTAAAGAGTTAACTCAGTCCTTACTGTAGTCCTGTTTACTACTGTAAAAATTATATGGAAATTGCTAACCTGGATTCCTGGAAGCAGAATGATTCAGGAAAGTATTTTACTCAGAGAGACTACATCCATATTTTTGCCTTGGCTATTGGATGTTCACAAAATGCATCACCCTCAAGAATATTATTTTTCTACCATGGTGACCTTCAGGCCTTTGAGCTTTATTTCAAGAAAGGCAGTGGCTCTCCAAATGGAAGTAGCTGAACGCTACTACTTTGGGTAGTAACATCACTTTGTGAAGGTATGGCTGGAACATTCTGGGCAGATTCAAGACATGCCAAACCAGCCAGCTACCAAATAGCAACAAAGGTGAGTTCTGAAACCTGTCTGGGAGCATTGTGGTGGGACACCCAAACATTTTCAAATCCCTCAGAAGCATGTTCTGTGCTGTGGATCTTTTCCATGAAGTGTGCGGTACAGAGGTTTTTTATAAGCTTCACCACCAAGTGGTTTGTTGCAATCATCCCAAAGGTTCTTTTGTTTGGCTCACTTTCATGCAAAGCATAGATGATCACTAGCCATTTAACAAACAAAAAACAGTGAGTATAATGTCATCACAGGATTGACTCCTCACCTCCCAAAGTCAACAGTCTGCCAAAATATAAGTGGCTATTCCTTTTGCCCTTTTGAACATTTAATTGATACACAGCTAATTTTGTATATCCCTTAGTGTTAGATAATGTAGATAGGCTTTGGGCCTATAGATTAACACTCAGGGAAAGGAATTCCATACCTGGAAACTACAACAGAGCAAAACATTTTAAATTTAATTGTTCTTTTAGAATCACATATTGTGAGGTATGGAAAACTTTCACTGCTGAATAAGCGCTCACTATCCTGAGCTAAGCAGAATGTTTTAAATAATATAGGCTAATGTCACTTGCAATTCTATAATTGTGCTCACATACTATTTCCTGCTTTGTCTTATATTGTGCATATTGCAAAAAAGATAATTAAAAAGAAAATGATGCTAATAAGGAATGCAGTTGACATGGCTGTGCAGATAGTAATGGGTGTGGTTGTGAGTTGGTTGCATTGTAACAAAACGAAAAGGTTTTTGTGAGTGATAAAAACGTTGTAACTGATCTAAGCACATGCTTATTCTGCTGAAATCAAATTGGATTTTAAAGTGCCTATGTTTAGCTGGATTTTGCACTTCAGCTGTGTACACACTCTCACCACTGGTTCGGGAAGTGGTGTAACCACAATTCATATCTATTCTCCATCCATCCTGTTGTTCCTTATGAAATACTGCGTTTTGATGCATCCCCACAAAACTAGCTTCCATCTTATTTGAGAAAAGGAATGGCCTAGCTGTGTTTCAAGTTAGTAATGTGTTGTGGCCGTAGGTTGTGACTGCCTCTAAATAGTTTTGTTTTCATAGCTTTCAATTCTGGAAACCCTCATTTTATTACATCTAAGGAAATACAAATGAGGATCAGATTGCACTTTATTAAATTTAAGATCACATATTGCAAAACTTATGTTAAGGTAGTTCCCTAAATGAGTGGTAGTGTTTCTCTTAAGTGAGTGGCTTAGAATAAGCAGTAACTGCTTTTCATAAATTATAAGAAGAAATATCCACATACTTTATTTTTCAACACATATGAGCCATTCACTATTAAATTATCACCATATTTCCTGCACATGTTTACTCAGAAGTAGGGATGGAAGGAACTGCCAATTTTGGTTCTCCCAATGTCTCGTTTTCCCAGTTTTAAGATCCTCATGGAGCGTCATCATTTTAGTATTCATCATTTTTATATGCAGCTCTGGCTAATGCAAACATTTTTTGCAAGCAGTTTCCCCTATCATAATGCAACTTTGTATGCTACTTTCACTAATACCTTCATTCTTAAATACACTCTCCCCTAATATATGTATTTTTGTAAGCATTGTTTGAATGGAGAACTGCATCACACATTTCAGATAATTGCAAATTTTGGAAGTTAGTAGTGTTTTGGATTGCATATTGTTTCAGAAGTGGGAATTTGACAGATTTGGCTTTAAATGCACCCTGAATTGAACGTCTCCTCCAACACTACTCAGAAATGCCTCCTACTGTGTTCAGTGGGTCTCATTCCTTAACAAGTGTGGTTAAGATCGCAGCCTAAAACATGGAACTAAAGCAACTTCATAAAATACATAATTCCTTGTAGTTCCTTTTGTCAGACAGAAACCTGCAATAGCTTTGTCTCCCCAAAGGTCTACTAACTTGGGATGCAAACTGAGAGTGAGGAAGCCACCTAACAGTTTCTCTTTCACCAAATCTGATGCCAGAAGAAGGAAATCATAACACCTGTAAGACCTCAATTGCAAGTCCTTGAAGAAGCCTAAAATCCAGCATCAGTTCTATGAAATAATTAGATAAGCAAATTTAAATGTTCGAATAAAAGCTTTAAATTGATATGGTACATCTGTTAATTGCAGCCTAACAAAAACACACAGAGAGAGAGAGAGAGAGAGAGAGAGAGAGAGAGAGAGCGCGAGAGCACAGGATGTGATCTAGCCATTCACATCAAGGAAAGGGTTAAACACATGCTTAACTTTCTCCCACTGAAATAAAGCTGCTTAAGTTTGACTGGATTGTGCCTACAAAGTACTGTATTTTTCGCACCATAGGACGCACCGGACAATAGGACGCACTTTGTTTTAGAGGGGGGAGAACAAGAAAAAAAATTCTCCCCCTCTCTGCCCAGCGCCCCTTCAGTGAAGCGGCAGGAGGCACTGCACAGAGAGGGGGATAACTTTCCACCTCTTGTTTTCCCGCTCTAAAACAAGGTGCCATTTAAGGTGCGTTCAGGCGGCTACCTTGGAAGCCTGGAGAGCGAGAGGGGTCGGTGTGCACTGACCCCTCTTGCTCTCCAGGCTTCAGGTTCCTTTCGACCTGCTCTTTGGGGCTGGCAGGGGGAAGACCACCACCAGCCCCAAAGAGCAGGTCAGGGAGCAGCGGAAAGGCGCAGCGGAGAGGCTCCTGCTATAGCCGGGCGTCACCTCTCCAGCCGGGAGAGGGTCGTGGGGGGCTGCTTTAGCCCCGCGCGCGCTCTCCCGGCTGGAGAGGTGACGCGCGGCTATGGTAGGAGCCTCAATAGCCGCGCATCACCTCTCCACCGGGAGAGGGTCGCGGGGGGCTGCTTTAGCCCCGTGCGCGCTCTCCCGGCTGGAGAGGTGACGCGGGGCTATAGAGGCTCCTGCCATAGCCGCGCGTCACCTCTCCAGCTGGGAGAGGGTCGCGGGGGGCTGCTTTAGCCCTGCGCGCGCTCTCCCGGCTGGGGAGGTGACGCGCGGCTATAGAGGCTCCTGCCACAGCCGCGCGTCACCTCTCCAGCCGGGAGAGGGTCGCGGGGGGCTGCTTTAGCCCCGCGCGTGCTCTCCCGGCTGGAGAGGTGACACGGGGCTGTAGAGGTTCCTGCCATAGCCGCGCGTCACCTCTCCAGCCGGGAGAGGGTCGTGGGGCTATGGCGTCTTCGCTCCATAGGACGCACACACATTTCCCCTTCATTTTTGAAGGGGGAAAAGTGCGTCCTATAGCGTGAAAAGTACGGTAATAATGGGATAGCAGGCTCAGGTGTTGTTATTTTCTCTGTCGCTTCCTCCTAGAAGAACCTTGACTAAATCTGTTAAAATTGCACACGTACATAAATTCCGTATGTGCACACATACATAAACACCGTAGGGACGCAGGTGGCGCTGTGGGTTAAATCACAGAGCCTAGGACTTGCCGATCAGAAGGTCGGTGGTTCGAATCCCCGTGACGGGGTAAGCTGCCGTTGCTCGGTCCCTGCTCCTGCCAACCTAGCAGTTCGAAAGCACGTCAATGTGCAAGTAGATAAATAGGTACCGCTCCAGTGGGAAGGTAAACGGCGTTTCCGTGCGCTGCTCTGGTTCACCAGAAGCGGCTTAGTCATGCTGGCCACATGACCCGGAAGCTGTCTGCAGACAACCTTGGCCAATAAAGCGAGATGAGCGCCGCAACCCCAGAGTCGGCCATGACTGGACCTGATGGTCAGGGGTCCCTTTACCTATAAATTCTGTAACAAGTGTCCACAGTGCAGTTCTGGCTACCTATACTCAGAAGCAAGTTCCATTGTGTTGAATGAAACTTATCCCAGGTAAGTGTGTATAGGATTGCAGTCTTCATTACCTTAATGCTTGGGATGAGCTAGATAATTGGCACTGAAAGAAACATTATTGCATACAATGCACCCTAAAAGATTGCTGCATCAAACAAGGAAACAAAAGTGATAAGCTAGGAGGAGAAAAAAAAGCCTGCTATGGTATTTTTATTTGTGAGTGGGAAAGTGTCTGGGCAAGTTTCAACATTACTTTTCTGACATCCCCTAATAACATTCTCAAAGACTGGAAAATAACTTATGCAGAGAGCGACAGTGCTATATCTTATATTTGGAAAACAGCATGTAAAGTATTTCAAAGGGACTTTTTGTATGTGTGGAAGAGAAGGCCAAAAAGCACCGCTGAGTTTGGAAGCCATGGGAAGGGAAAATACCAAGGAAAAAATTACAAAAATCTGCAAATGAGGAGTCGTCTTCCCCCACCCACAAGCTCTGTAGCAACAAACCCCTTCCTAGACCAAATCAAAGCTTAACTTGAAATGTTCGTTCATTTGGAGCTGGTGGCAGTGTAAATGTCACCCTGTAAACAGTTTATAGGCCTGCAAGGTAAGGAGCAAAAATAAAAATGCAATCAAATTTCTGAGAGTTTGTTGATAGAAGCAGAAGAGATTAATTCTTATGATGGATTTCCAGAATGGAAAAAAATCTGTACAATTCAAAGAATTAACTTCAAAACTAAAATTAAAAAAAAGGATTGTTTATATAGTATGCTTTACTAGCCAGATGTTTTGAACTACAACTCCCATCAGCCCCAGCCAGCACAGTACTTAGAGGGTGCCAAGTTTGTGAATCATGCTTTAGAGGTATTACCAATTATCCCACTAATAGTAACAAATGCTAACAGATGATCATATGAAAACTGAAGCTTTTTCAGAGGCCCACAAGGTTGTAAGAGGCCTTCATCATCTCTAATCCTTGGATTGCCCTGATGTGATCAACACATTTGCAAGTATGTTTTGCGTTATGGCTGTTGAGGTTTTGAGAAAGGGTCAGGAAACGTAGAATTCTGAGATCTCTCAGGACATTCAGCAAGCCAAGGGTAACCTAGACAGGGGAAACTGAATAGTGTACAAGGCTTGGCTCCAGAGACATGGACAATAGGTGACACGTGGAAGGAAGCACAAGGTTGATGTGCATATTACAGCTGAACCTGCTTGAAATTTTATGGAAATACTTCTGAATGGTGGGCAGTTTTTGTAATCAAGTAGGAAGTTCAATTCTCTGAGAGTTGTGCCTCATGTAGCCAAAATGGTGCCATCCACATACAAGAGTGAGTTCTTAGCAGGCTTGGAGGAACCCCAAAGTTTGCAGTAGTACGACACACCCACTCACATTTGGGGGTGGGAATCCTAAGAGGATAGGGTGAATCAAAATGATGTAGTAAGGACTGAGCATACTCAGCGGCTGGTTAACTGTAATGTGTGAGGATGGAAAATCAAAACTGAGTAGCTTGGGAGGCTATGACTGGCTGGCTGGAATCTTTGCACAGGAGTAGTGATGTTAAATTCTTGAGAATAATCTTTTGGAGAATATTCTTGAGAATATTCTTGCAGAAAGCCAGTGTGGTGTAGTGGTTAAGAGCGATAGACTCGTAATCTGGGGAACCGTGTTCGTGTCTCCGCTCCTCCACATGCAGCTGCTGGGTGACCTTGGGCCAGTCACACTTCTCTGAAGTCTCTCAGCCCCACTCACCTCACAGAGTGTTTGTTGTGGGGGAGGAAGGGAAAGGAGAATGTCAGCTGCTTTGAGACTCCTTTGGTTAGTGATAAAGCAGGATATCAAATCCAAACTCTTCTTCTTCTAATGAGGTGTGTACCTTTAAAGCAGGTGTAGATGACACAGAATTTACAGTTTGTGGAGAATATTATCCGGAGAATTTTCTAGCAGAGAATATTCTCACCTCACATCACTACACAGGAGCATTTCAAATTGCAGCCTCTTGCTGCAGACCCCACTTGTCACATTTGGAAATTATTTCCCCTGGTGGAGCCATTCGTCTCTTGTTAAATATCTCCCACAGCAGTAACTGGCACAGAAGCTCTCAAAAGGGGTTCTCCATGTGGTAAAGCATTTTTTGCACCTTCTGGCTACTACCAGTGCCACAAAAAGCATTTCTATTGGTTTCCATATACCTGCTTTAATGTGAAAATCTTCCTGAGGCATTCTTTCTTGCAAAGTATAAATGTGTCATCTGAGATCAACTATTCAGCATTTTGTTTAACTATCAACTTTTGACAACCCAGAAGAGGGAGATGGTGAGGCTACCCTCCCTCTCACCTTGGAAAACCCCACAACCTGCCCCAATTCCTTGGCTCAAAAGTATTATCAAAAAGCCCTAGGAGTCATGTTCAGCATAGGTCTTTCAGCAAGCTTAGTTTTAATACTGGCCAGGGCAAGTGCCCAATATCTATTAAAAGAGCACTTCATTCTGAGAGCACAGAAAGACGCATTTGCAGTTTTAGATATCCGAAAGAAACCTATTAACTTTAGACACTAGCAATGCTAATACTGAATCCAGACAATACGTAGAGGGAGAAATATTTTTTCTTTGCAGAAAATGATGAAAAAGCAACTTTATTGGAAGCATAAACATCACCAAAGAGGTAAGCGCAAAGTGACTTCTGCTAAAAGCATATTATGTTACAGAGGTTTAAAAATAAGGAAGGGCTTCAACTGGGTCTGCAGCCAAAGTTGGGGTGAAGCCAATGAAGTAAACAGGAGATCAGGCTCAGCACAGGAGCAAAGGGCAGGCTTGTAAACAGTGTCCAAGAGCCACAGCACGCTGAAAGTTAGGAAAGCATCGTGAATTGAAAGCGGAGCGGAGCCAGTAATTAGGTCAGGAAGTCATGTCAACAGCCAGAAGGCCTGAGCCAGACAGAAAGGTAATGTCTGCAGCATGAACAAGGCAGGAAGAGAGGAGGTAAGCTAGAACACCCTTCACCACGGACTGGAAACACATTCTTCCTAGGGCACTATTAAACTAACCAGACACGTCCTGCTTCCTGCCAGAACTTCATCTAGATGGCAGGAGAGGATGCTGAGAACCAGCAAACAAATGAACCAGAAAGTCCACTGGTTAGAAAGCTGGCAGTCCCGTGGGCTACGATAGTTTGTGACCGTTACACCAATGAGCTCCTCAACAGCAGCATAGAATAATTCTGTCCAGGCTGTGGAAATACTGAACTCACCCATATGTTTTATGGCATGTTTTTACAAGTGGGCCCTTACATTGCTGTTTCTGTGAGTGAAATGAAAGATCAGTTTGACTAAAGAAGGGGTGGGGAGACATCACCTGGAGGTCTAAAGAACAGAGGAAATGATGCAGTGCAGACACAGAGGCTCCACTCTGGGAAGTGGAAAGGAAACAGTTACCAGCATCATGGTAGCCGACAAAAAGAGAAGCGGGATTTTACTTCAGTGCCAACACTTTATTACATTTCTGGAAATTAACAATTGCTCTTCTAATAAGCTAAACAATGCTGAAAATGCACAGGGTTGGTACTGCTTAATTTATTTAAAATTTGGTATCACTTCAGGCGCCTCTCCACATAAGCCTAGAGAGGTCTCTTTGGGAAAGGACCGTTTAGAAGAGCCAGTGGGACAGTTGCTTTTGCCCTCTCTCTCCCTACTCCTGTTGTATTTCCATTTCTCCCTACACCCTACACCCTACACCCCACCCCCCAAACTCCATCTCTTCTGTTAATCTTTAAGGTGCCACAAAAGATTTCTGGGTTTTCTAACAGATTAACATGGCTTCCCCCAGTGCTCTTTTTCTAGAAAAAGAGGTGCCGGAACTTATCATGAACACCTTCCTCATTCTCTTAGAATGGCGATGGTGCTCACCTGAGAGGTGTCGGAACTGAGTTCCACCAAGTTCTGGCTGGAAAAAAAGCCCTGGTTATCCCTCTGTTCTTTACCCTTGAGAATATTCCCTCCCTAACAGCCTCCTTCTATCTGAACACGCCCCCTGTGGGCTCTCCCTCACCTGACATTACCCCACAGGACTTCTCTTGCCCAGCTAAAAACCTTTCCCAGGCATTCCATCCATCAAGGAAGCTCTGCCTCCCCAGCATTCCAGGACAACTCCCTCCATCCCATCATTAAGCCTGGCAGACGGGGGGGGGGGAGAGAGAGAGAGATGGTTTCAATGGAGACAAACAAACCCTAATTATTGGAATGATGGGAAATTTCAACCATGCAAATTATTGTGTACAGAGGCACTCTGGGCTCCAAGCTCTATGCCAAACTGCAGACGAGGACGATGATGATTAAACCACACGTCACCCTAAGGTCACCACTTCTTGTTTTAGTTTGTACCTTATGTGTTCTATCTGGTCAATAACTTCAAGCCGTGAGGTGGCTCATAAATCTGTAAAATAAACACACCCACAAGTTCTCAGAACTATAGGTCATAATGTGCATTTGTGTGGTTTCTCATGCATCTGGGTTTTAATTGTTTTATATCCAGCTGTTGCTATGAGCTACCTTGGGTGATTTGCTTGGGAAAAGTGGAGTATACATTCTTAAATGACTGTTTGTTTATTCATTACGTCACATCATGGAAATTTCACATAGAATCCCCCCCATCGTGGAAGTGCTTTTTCACATCTGAACTCTCTGGCATGGAAAGGACCTTTAGCTGCACACGTTTTCAAAACGAAAGGCTCTTACTTCAGAACACCTGGAAGGGCTGTAGCTCAGGTGGAAAGAGCTAGGTCTACAAAATGTCCCAGGTTCAGTCGCCCCCATTTCAGGTTGGGCTGGAAAGAATCCTATATGAAATCCTACCAGTCAGTAGATACAGTACAGAACTAGACGGACCAGTCATCTGATGATATGTTCCTAGAAGCAGTCCTCAGAGGTGGAGGAAGGAAACCCAATACAGCCAGGCTAGGCAAAGGGGAGGATTTGGTGCTGCTTAGTGCATTTCAGTGGAGGCAACTGGGAATTCATTCCACATGAAAATGAATGGGGTAGCCTTTGTGTACATTAGAGCTGTTGCTCCTGTAAGAAACTATTCTGTATGAAACAGAAGCACTTTAACACCACCTAGTGGTATATGATACTGATGTGTACCAGCAGCTTGATCTGTTTTGGAGCTGCTCTGTGTTTCACTATAATGGGAGAGCGTTAAAATATTTATAAATTCCCCTGCTCTTTCCACAGAGGTAGGTGAAATTTGCAGGCATAGCAGCTCCTCCTGCCAAATTGTAGGCAGATACATCCAGGGGTTTCCCTGCAATTCACTTTTAAAGTTTGGTGGTTGGTTTGTATACTATTTTCTGCAAGACTTTGATGTAATTTCCAGGCATGGTGATTCCTTCTGAACAGACAAAACCTGTAAAATTTCTGAATGATAGTTGGCAGTGGTTCACAGAGTTTTACTGTTTTGTGGTGGGTACAATAGGGATAATAAGTTGGGGGTGGGGGTGGAAAGAAGACAATGGATCCCCAGGAAAGGCTGATGTGGGTAATATATCATCATCCCAGCAAGGGCTCTGTTGTGCTAACTTTAGCTGCTTGGGGGTGGGCTTTTGTAGAATAATGTCCTGTTCCTCCTAAGAACAACTTCAAGCAGACACAGGAGCCCTAGGATTAGCATAGGTACAAATATACCAATTCCATCACTTATTGAAGGATCCTGACATTAAAATGTATGCATGTATGCCTTTCACACGGTATGAAGAAATGGTATGATCAACTGGCCCCAGTTGCAAAATAATGATTTAACAAAGTAATGGAGAACTAGTGGGAAATTTGTCAGGACTGAAGCAAACATGGAAGAGTGAACTGTTCTACAACGTACGTGAGCAAGATTGGGACACTGTCTGGTGAACCAAACTTGCCAGATCTATCTATCCATATATTAGGGAAAATACAATCAAAATCATATATTAGGGAAAATACAATCAAAATCATATATTAGGGAAAATACAATCAAAATCATATATTAGGGAAAATACAATCAAAATCATAAGACACCATTCCAGTTTTCCCATGTGGCATCTGATATCTCCAGAACTGTTTACCTGGAAAGATTACAATCCTAGTGGGACATGCCATCATTTATGGTGGGGTTGCTCAGTAGCACAGACCTTCTGGGGAGATAAACACTTGCAATAGTAAAAATAAATATACATGCACCAATAGATTTCACACCTCAGTTGTCTTTTCTATCAGTCACTAAAGGGATAAACAGATGAAGACAACCCCCCCCCCAATTTTCCTATTAGTGGCAACAAGATTCTCCAATGTCCAAATGTGGAGGGAATTGCGTAGTTTAAAACTTAGATGTATGTTTTAAAAATGGCTTGAGACTAGCTGTAGCGGGGGGGGGGGAATACACATGATGTTAAGGTATTGAAAGGCAATGAAGAAAGCAGTCACATTTTATGCAGTATGGTGGCAAATTAAGTACTAACAAAATTGGGCTGAAGAACAAGCTGCCCATGGCATCACTAAAAATCTGGATGCTATGATTCTCAGACATAGTAGGTCTCGTTCTCTGTGAGGCAGAAGCCATTATCTGGATTATAACGCAATTATCAGCCAGTTTATCAGGTTTAAAATCCTCTTAGGAAAAGGATTTAAATATTTGTATAGAGGAGGACATGGACTGAAAAGCACTTTGGACTTCTAAGCTGTGCAAATCATTATCTGCACACGTGAGAATGTTCCTTAAAAATTCAACACTGATGACATTGTACTGCATACCCATTCAGCTATCTCATATTACTTCCAATGCAGTCCAGTACTGTTGGAGAGGTTGTAGGAATAAAGGGGCTTTCCCCCATCCATAGTGTGAATGTTCACAGGTTGCTTTATTCTGGAATGAAATTTTTCAGCAGATATCAAAGATTATTCAAATTCCTCCCCAGTTATCCCTACTAAATGTGTGGGCAGATACTAATAAGACATTTTGCCAAAAGGAACATATGACATGATCTCTATAGTACAACAGTGGAAATCTTTTTTTCTTTTTCTTTTTTATCTGACTATATCTTTATGGCATAAAAATATCTGGAATTTAGTTACTTTTTTTCAGCAAAAACACACAAGTGATGAGTCACTAAGGGACAGAGGAAGATCCTGATCATTTCTACTCAGTATGGTGGGATTTTATTTCATATACCGTAGTTTAGTTTCAGGTTTACAGGCATCTCTCCCCACACCATCAGGAGAAATATGGTTGCCATGGTTTTAGAACAGATGTTATTTAATGTTTTTAGGTTTTGTATGCCCTGCTTTTAGCTGGATATGTGGTTGAATTTTTGCTCTTGTTTATTTACCTCTGTGGTTCCACAATGATTTGAAAATAAAGGTAAATCTTTAAGAAAAATATCAGCCAGATGATGTGTTCGGTGTATACTCTTTTCCTGTGACGAACAAGGAAGACAGTTATGGATACTATATCCAACCACTGGCAGGGTCATAGGGACTTTTGTATCATTGTTACTCTCCATATTTCTCTTTTATAGCTAATTATAAACTTTTTAAAAAAGTAGTCACTTGCAGTTCTTAATGTTTTCCTTCCTAGAAGTACTTTCCTGTACCTGCCCTGCTTAGCCAGCAGCAATCAGTCAGAAGTTTAGCTTCAGAAGAGAAGGGGCTTAACTCGGTGGCAGAATGAGTTGCCTGAAGATCAACAGTTCAACTCCAGGCAGAGTCAAGACTCTTGTCCATAACCTTGGAAAGCTGCCTCCAGTCAACACAGGTAACAGTCAATTAGATGGACCAATGATCTGGTTCTATAAAAGGCAGCCTCCTAGAAAACAGGGGAGACCAGTTGTTGTTCCATCATTTCTTACCGCTGGTCATGCCAGCTGGGAATGATGGGAATTGGGAGTCAAACACCATTTGGAGGGTCACAGGTTAGCCACACTTGCTATGAAAAACCATTCTGGAGACTTATAAAATCTCTGTAAAAGATGTAGGTTGGCTTAATCCCATTGTATGCCTTTACAAATTTCTTTCTTTCACACTTTACTCGCCTCCACTGTACAAAGAAAGGCCACACTAGGCACATCTACACAATATTATTGGTACCATTGTAATTGTTGGGCTGTTATTTGTTTTTATGGGGAGGAGACCTTGAGTACTGTGTGGCATGTATTCCCAGGTACACTTCAATCAAAAGAGAAAAGCTTGCTTAGGACAAACATACCCCGTTTCTCACATAACAGTATCTGGTACTTTCACTGAATAATAAACCTGAAAAAATAATGGCTGAAAATATAATAAACCTGAAAAAATAATGGCTGCCAATCATGTCATTACCACAGCAGCATTAGATGATCTCAGTAGAAAACCACTGTAATTTGAAGCCCTAATACTTACTTAGGTATTAGTAAGGTAAAGGGTAAAGGGACGCGGACGACTCTGGGGTTGTGGCATTCATCTCCTCATGGCTGAGGGAGCTGGCATGCAGCTTCTGGGTCATGTGGCCAGCACGACCAAGCCACTTCTGGCAAACCAGAGCAGCACACGGAAACACCATTTACCTTCCCACCGGAGCGGTACCTATTTATCTACTTGCTTTGATGTACTTTCAAACTGTTAGGTTGGCAGGAGCAGGGACCGAGCAACGGGACCTCACCCCTTTGTGGGGATTCGAACTGCCGACCTTCTGATCGGCAAGCCCTAGGCTCTGTGGTTTAGACCACAGCACCACCCGTGTCCTCTAGGTATTAGTAGTACCATACTAATACTGAACTTGCAAGGATAAACCCTGAAGTGTATTTTGTGGGGGAAGCCAGGAGTATTGAAAAGAGTCTCCCAAAGAAATATACTCTAATATGGTGGCTGTCTTATAAGGATAGTATGAACTTTGTTTCATTTGTATCAGTAAGACAATAAGGAAATAGAGAGAGTACTCACACAGCAAGAAATATGAAATTTCAATTCTTTATTTTCATGTTCCTAAAAAATGTACAGGGCCCTCAAGCAGCAATTAAGTACATAAAGACTACACACACAGTATTGTCTATGTTTTAATTTTTGCTGGCTATTAAATTATTGCATATGTGCACAAACCAATACAATGTAGTCATTGCACCTGTTCAGTAGTATCTTATATGTTCATTTCTTGATTCTCCAACGAATCTAACTTTACTTTAAAAACTGGCTTTCAACCTGGGCTCAGGATCCCATTTGTATTGCAGCGACTAAGAAAAAGAGAGACCAGTTTTAAGTAGACACACACATCTATCTGGCTTTGTGCCTCTTTCACAGTTTCTACTGATCCAAATTTTGGATATGAGATGGGTTTAGCAGCACATCTTTTACACAGTGCTTTTGATTCCAATAAAGACAAGAGGCAAATATATATTTTGCCACTGTCTGGCCTCCATTTGCTACACACCAGACTTTAATCCAAAAGGCCTGGAGCCTACTGAATCCATATGCCAGACTTGATAATGAAACCCCCTAGCAATGCGACCATACACATGTCTACTTAGAAGCAAGTCCCATCAAATTCAATGGTGATCAATCCCAGGCAAGTGGGCAAAAGGATTATAGCCATAAGCACTTTTCAACAGCAGCCCAGGCTACCCCAAGCTAACCCTTTCTAGAGTAACAAAACACATGTCTATATTCAGTAAAAGTAGATTAAACTATTTTTATTATAGTATTTGTTTGACCCTATTCTTTTTACTATAGAAACCTCCAACACAAATCTAGTATTATATATAATTAAAATAAAATACTTCCTGATTGGCCCAACTACTTCTTTTGGTCTCATTATTTTAAATATTAATTGCTCCATAAAAAATATACAGTCCACCAACATGGTACAGCTGGTTGCCTTCTGCAGCTGGCTACATATTTAAACCGTGCAATTCAGTGCTCACTTATCTAAAGGCTCACCCACACTTACCTTTTGCCCTGCAGTTTCCAGGCACAGATCCGTGCTTATAAAAGCTCTGTGTCCAAATGTTTATTTGTTTTACCCCAGAGCTTTCCCTGCAAAAACCTGCTCTTTAGTGCTCAATTGGATTAAACGGCAGTTCGTGTTTCCTGCAGATTGCTGTTTGCACCGACTGAGCTTTAAAGAGCAGGTTTTCACAGGAAAAGCTCTGGGGCAAAAAGGAAAAAAGGTGCTCATACATGGAGCTTTAAAGTGCGGACCGTGCCTGCAAAGAGCAGAGGAAAGGTAAGTGTGGATAAGCCCAAAGTGACAAAAAAGACAAAAGAATAATAATAACACATGCTTCATGGCTTCAGTCACTAAATCTTCAATTTACTGTAGGCTTATGCTGTCTAAACGCTCAAAGGATTTAAGGGTACTTGAATAAATTTTGCTAGATTACCCTCCCCCCCCCCCCGGTCTTCCAAACAAATGTAAGATTTACGCTGTCGTTAGAATGAAAAATCTACTCTCCTGACATCTTATATTGGCACTCTAGTTATAGCTGACTGCATGTAGTTCATGCAGAGGAGACATGTTGCAGAACACTTACTCCTATCCACTTGGATGCATGTACAGCTGAACACTGACATCCAGTGGATAACCAGGCTAATGCTAGATATACCAAGCCAGGAATGTTCAAGTTTCATCAAGGTAACCCCCTTTTTAGTTCGTTATTAAGGGAGGAGATTGAACCACTGGCTATTTTCATCTCAGGCAGAGTAGGGAATAGTGGCAGGAGATTAGTGAGAAAAAGGTGGAAGCAGGGCTCCATGCATCTCTTGTACAACTGCAGCTTTCAAGACAGGGGTTCTAAGAAAAGCAGACTAACTCTGTTACATACACCCCTCACAAAAATGATTTTCCTGCAACATTGTTAGGCTGAAGATGTCAACATAATGGCTTGAAGCTCAATCAAAGCAATTGAGGGAAGGCAACACACTGAAATTCAGCAAGAAAAGGTTTGCCATCCTGGGCACGCTTACTCAGAAATAAATCCCAATAAAATCCATATTCCTGAAGCAACACGGTTCAGTGTAGTTTCCATTGTCCATCGATCAAACTACTTTCTCTCTCTGGATAAGCATGAGCAAGATATCTTGGCTCAAAAAATGTAACTTGAGAATTAGAGACTGGTCCTTTGTGTCATCTTTCTGAACAGCTGAAAGTGGTGCAAATGCTTCCAGGATTAAACTATACAGTCTATAAGCAAGTTTAAATAGCGCTCTGTTTAAATAAAGTTGGAAGGTTTAACCTAGTACAGTAACATGAGCAGCAATGAAAGCATCTATGATGCAAGTCAGTAATGCCTGCAGGAACTCATTCTCCACTGCCACTAGTTATCATGCAAGTCTAGCAAGCTTAGTGACCACATTACTACCAACGAGAAGATAAAAAAAACAACATTTGCAAAAGCAAAGAGTCTCTTTGCTAACTGATCTTCAAAACCCCAGAAAGATGAACTTGTACAGTTGTGGGGCTCGGCTGAAAATAACGTGTCTCTAGCTGCTGCAAGTTCTTTGTTTTGGCTTGGCAGCTTATGCTAAAAGAGTGAGGCAACTTTAAACTTAAACAGAGCTTCAAGGATTTGCAGTTTTGAGGTAGAGCATCTGGATGAAGGAACTATGTTGGTCAGGCATTTTCATCCACAGCAGTAAGTAAGGGATAAACAGGAATCTTTAGTTGCAAATCACAGCCCACCACAGTATAACTTTCGCAGACCACCAGCCAAATGAATCTCTTTATAGAGATTCCTAGACTCTAGAAAAGGATTTCTTTGCACGCCAGGTGGATATTTTCTAAGCACCCCAGACATACTAGCTCTCTCTTAGCACAAGCCATCTGCTGAAACTTCAGTTGTGGATTTGTACTTACTTCATAGACAACTGGGGGGGGGGGACTATATGTGATGCACCAAAATGCTATCCACTTTGGGTTAGAAGCATGCCCAATGGACTTACACAAGCCAGGAATGCCTTTTCTGATAGAGAGTAGTGTCTGCTGCCTGAGTGTTTTTACAAAAGAATTTGCGTTATCTGTTAGCTTTTCTGTGTCACTATGACAACTGCAAAGAGCATACTGAAAGAACTCTGATGCTCTAGGAAGTAAGAGCACACCACCCACTTAGGTACCTGATGTGGGTTACATCCATCACTGTTAAGAGAACAAGTAGACACAGTTGCAGAAGTAACTTACAATAGAAGAAAGTCTTGAGTACATATACAATCTTTTCTGCACTGCATGCAATTTTACCTTACTGAATATAAATACACAACTACAGTCAGGTATGCTTTCCACTTTCTCCAAGTATTCAGAAATTAGTACAAAAGTATCTAAATTATAGGAATGATTGCTGCTAGTGATGTCAATCACTGAAACATTAAATATAAGAGACTGCCTGTTACAAATTATTCACAAAAGAGGTAAGAAAGTGTCCAAGATGTCATTAACCATATAAAGTTATGATTGAGAACATGCATAGAAACTTGTTCATCAAAAGCACTAATTGTACTTGACCACATAATTATGACTACCTGTATGTAGAAGACTAAATTTAGTGCCAAAAAGAGTAAGACTTGTTTTATATCTGTATCCAAAATAAAGATTTCCAGTTTTAAGTAATGCCAAATGGGGAAAAAGTACTAGAAAACAGATGTTACAAATGCTGAAAAAAGCTTATTAAAATGTATTTTAAAAACACTTTACAAATTTGTTCTGATGGTTACAGGTTTGAATTTTAAAGAAAGGATCTGTAAAACCACATAGCTACAAACGCCCATGTAAACTTTTCTTCTCAGAAGCATTAAGATGTTCAAGAGTTATTTGTAAAAGACAAAGCATTAACAAAATTAACATCCTTTTCTAACGTTGCTTGTCTGATGTTTCCTTAAGTGACATGTAATACATTAATTCTGTTGCCTGCGTTTTGCCGATCTCATTTTCTCAAATCGTGACTCCATCTCTTCCAGGACTTTGGGTGTGTATCGTACAACCAGCTTAACTTTTCCTTGAGCAGCTTTTAGCAGTTCCACAGCTTTCTCGTGGTGCTCCCCTTCAACACTCTGAAACAAGTATTTCAAAAATTAACCATTCTGTTAGTAAATATATATTAAAAAGCACTCTAATATTCCAACATTGTTATTTATAAGGCTAGCTGAATGACCTCACATAGAAGAGCTAGATTGTATGTTGGCTGTATCATAACGTTATCTGTTCTAGGTAATTTGTGGCTTTCAAAATTAAGCACATATTTAAGGGTGGGAGAAAGAAAAGGGCAGTTGCTCTACGTTTCACTTACAACAGTGCTTCTCAAAATGTCAGTCATGATGTGTAAATGGGTCCTGATATGTTCCTAGGTAGATTGCCAGACTCCCAAGATTTCCCCACCTTATCAGAGCACAGCCAGATTGCCTGGCAAAGTTAGTTCCCCCAAATGAAGTTACCAGGAAAAATGAATGAGTCTATAGAAAGGTAAGGATTTTCTCAGTGCCACCCACCAGCTGGAAGGCTGTGTGGGGACTGGTCAGCTGAGTGTCAATGACTCCTTTAGTCAGCCGCCAAAACAGTTCATTGTGGGAGGACTTGAGTTGCTGTGAGCTATTCCAGTGGCTACCTATTAGGAAAATGTAACAAGGCGCTGATGGCCGTTGCTACATTTTAACCGCATTTAGGAAAAAAGTAAATGTGCATGCAAAGTAGTGTTGTATGGGGAGAACTGCTTTACCTCAGGTGTTCTGAGGTAACTTGACAGAGAAAACTCAAGGAGTCACAACTAGGAAGGGATGAATCTCTAGTTCCAGTCTGTGTCGTTTTTACATGGGTTCACTCAATCCGTGCTTATCATGCTGTTCCCTCCAAAAACAGATTATTTTAAAATGCATTTTGATACATTTTTGGCACATTTGGGAAGTGTGGAAACTGGGAGGTGAAGTCCACTCAGCACAGTGGATTAGGTCCTTTCCTATCCAAATTCTCTCTCTCTCTCTCTCTCTCTCTCTCTCTCTCTCTCTCTCTCTCACACACACACACACACACACACACACACACACACTCAAATTTCTGAAGCACAGCCTCATCCTTTCAGGATTTTGTCCCTATACCTTCAGCCTTCATTATTTATTTTGTATCTTGCCTAGACTGGAGCTCAAAGTGGTATGCATGAGGCTATCTCATTTTATCCTCACAAATCCTGAGAGGCAGGTTAAGCCAAAATATAGCTGACAGGTCTCAAGAGTAGAAAATATTTTTTCATTTAAAGTTGCATAGTATGTAAAATAGTCATTGATGAGAAACTGCATATGGGCAGTTTCTCATCAATGACAATTTTACGAACAGACTATTAGTAATAAACTATTTTACTAACATCTTGCTAATGTTATTTCAACAAACTTGGGATCCAATTCTAAAATATGTGTATCCACCTGCTTTATTAATTAAAAATGTTTCCTCACGCAACAGCAGGCTTCTATCAGTGCTAGTGAACTTAGAATTGCAAATCTAAAACACGCTCCATAATATTTTACTCTCCATTATGATTTGCAAAAGGAAAATATAAACCTTTTTTTTTCATACTGCATAATACACACAAGACCAAGCAATCAACATCCCCTCAATGCCCTCAAGCGGTCACAGGTAGCTACTACAAGTGGAAGTTAAATTCCATCCCTACCACTCCGTTTACAGAAAGAAGCTGGTCTCCACGCTTCAATCCCCCGTGTCTATCAGCAATACCACCTGGGATAATTCGGGATATATAGATTGGAGAATTTTGCTCTTTGCCGCCCATGATGTTGAATCCGAGCCCTTCTTCTGTTTTTGGTAGTTCAACGACTCTGGGATGGGAATGACCCTCACTGGCAGCAAAGGCAGCAACAGTGGCCTGCAAAACATGGAAATCTCATTTTCCTCCCCATAGTTCACATAGTCTGGAATCTTATTCACTGTCTTATCTCAAAGGCAAATATTTCAAAGCATCTAGCTAAATACTGCTAATACAAGTGCATCCCCTGCAAATGTACTTCAGAGTATTTTCAATCTCTGGGCTGCTGTTCTGAAGACGGTTTGTACTCCAAACCATGGGAAAACAAAAGGCAAACAAACCAAACATATGCACTGTTTCACTTATAACTGCATTTTCTTTGATGATACATGGACAAAGGTGAATAATAATAATAATAATTTTTTTTATTTATATCCTGCCCTCCCCAGCCGAAGCCAGGCTCAGAGCGGATAACAACAGTAAAAATACCACAGTTTACATAAAATCACAATCAATTAATTGAAATACATTCTAAAATCAGTTCATTCTAAAATCAATTCAGAGTCAAATTAATGGCAACCATTGGGCTAGAGTTCTATGAGGATTACAGAAGGAGGGGGTCAGACTGTGCCTTGGCCAAAGGCCTGGTGGGACAGCTCCGTCTTGCAGGCCCTGCAGAAATATGTCAAGTCCCGCAGGGCTCTAGTCTCTTGAGACAGAGCGTTCTACCAGATTGGGGCCACGGCTGAAAAAGCCCTGGCTCTGGTTGAGGCCAGCCTAACCTCCCTGTGGCCCAGGATCTCCAAGGTGTTTTTATTTGAAGACCGTAAGGTCCTCCATGGGACATACCAGGAGAGGCGGTCCCATAGGTACAAGGGTCCTAGGCTGTATAGGGCTTTAAAGGTTAAAACCAGCACCTTAAACCTGATCCTGTACTCCACCGGGAGCCAGTGCAGCTGGTATAGCACCGGGGGAATGTGATCTCACAGCGAGGACCCCATAAGGAGTCTTGCCGTGGCATTCTGCACCTGCTGGAGTTTCTGGGTCAGTCTCAAGGGCAGCCCCACGTAGAGTGAGTTACAATAATCAAGTCTGGAGGTGACTGTCGTGTGGATCACAGTGGCTAGGTCAGGGCGAGAGAGGTAAGGAGCCAACTGCTTAGCTTGGTGGAGATGAAAAAATGCCACCTTTGTTATAGCTACCATCTGCGCCTCCATGGAAAGGGAGGTGTTGAAGATTGCACCCTTAACGGATGGTGCTGGCACTAATTGCATCCCCGCAAGAGATGGGAGTTGCCCCCCCAATCCCATATCATCCCGACCCAGCCAAAGGACCTCCGTTCCCCTTGCGTGTATTTTGAAAACACACACGAGTTCCTCATAACAGATACACTACTATGCATTTTTAACTTGGGCACTGGAATCAAGTAAACAAATGTACAAATGAGAGTCATTTTACACAGCAGAATGCTCTCTAAGCAGAGGCCGTATACATCACCCTGTCCTGAACCCCCTTCAACATCCTCATAGTAACAGGTGCTGACAATCCCAACCCTCCACATTCTTGTACTGTACCAGGCATTTATCCAATGCACTGACTGTTCAGCAAGAATGCTATTTTAGCATCCCATGCACTGGGGTAGGAAGGCAGTCAATAAACACGTAAAAAGCATCCGCATGAGAGTGCATTAGTGAACTGCTTCAGTGAATTAACAGAAAAAAACAACTTTAAAATAGGAAACTGCTATAGGAAAACTTTGTCTTTGGTAAGGAGCCCTTTCATTCTTCCCAGTTTATCTTAAGCCTACAATTGTTTAAAGTGTTTGTTTCACGGATATTCCCATTGAGCTCAAAAGCACAGCTCACTGCAATATTTTCATAGCCTAATACTTCAGCTTTTATAGACTGAAGCTGCCAGTTGAGCTTTAACATATTAAACCTTCCTAACTAGGAGTCTTACCTTGGCTGTGGCATTAGCTCTCACTTCTGGGCTACTGCTGATGTCCACAGTCTCATACACGTGCTCATATACCTTTAGAAAGAAAGAAAAATCAGGTATGTGATTTATTGGATAGGGGATGACTAAATCAAACCACATTAATAATATTTCCAAATGAACTGTGCGGATTAACTATAATTTTGCATGCATGCATTGAGTTGTGAATCAGGAAACTTGGTTTGTCATTCACTACAGTCATACCTCATGTTATGTTTGCTTCATGTTATGTTTTCTCAGGTTGTGTCCCGTAGCGACCTGGAAGTACCGGAAAGGGTTACTTCCGGGTTTCACCGCTCGCGCATGCGCAGTAGCGCTAAATCATGCTTTGCGCATTCGCATAAGTGCCAAATCGCACTGTGCACCTGTGCAGATACGGTGCTTCAGGTTGCGGGCTTTTCACATTGCGAATGGGCCTCCGGAACAGATCCCGTTCGCAACCAGAGATACTACTGTATTATCTTTTTGCTTGGAACTGCACTTCAACAGAAGGCAATTCCCAGTGTAGCTCCCAAATATTAATGAGAAGACACTGATCTATACATTCTCCACACACTCCTCAAAAACATACCTCCCGCACAGCATTACAGAATTCACTTTGAAGGACCCTTTGCAAAGCCTGTAGTTTTTGTGGGGGCACTTCTCCGCTCCTTTGCAACTTTTCCAACAACTCAATAGCCCGACAGATGTCTGTAAAAAGAAAGGCAAGGAAAGAACATGAACTACTAAAATCTACTCAGAGGGTAATGATACTGGTTCTGACCATTGAATTGGGCTAGTGAATCAGACCATGTGATCAGCCTATATACCTCAACTGTGTGGGAGCCACTCATAGAAATGTGGCTCCCACGCAGCTAGAGTAACATTCGAAAGCACTCCTTCCCATTCATCTGGAGCAGGAAAAACCCAGTACAGATCTTGTACCAACTTGCTCTTCAATGTTTGTTCCGTGACTAATGAGCATCAGACCAATATACTTGTCAACAAAATCCCAAGGACAGAATCCCGATGATCATCAGCTCTCCTGTTTCAGGCAAACATTGTTCCTTGCAATGTATACCTATTAGGGATTCTTTATTACAAATATTTCAGTGGCAGACAAACATTCATGAAAAACAATCTGGACTCCCTCTACCATTCTTCCTTTGTAATATGCAGATGGAGAATTAAATGCCGTCCCAAAGCAGCAGAATAAATATTGTTCTAGGCTCTGTTCAATGTTCACATGCTTAGATGAGACAAGGTCTCATCTTAGCATGCCTCTGCTTAGAGAGCATTCTGCTGTGTAAAATGACTCTCATTTGTACATTTGTTTACTTGATTCCGGTGCCCAAGTTAAAATATGAACCGTCTATGCTCCAGATTAGAACATACTCCTGAAGTCACTAACAGACAATGCACATGGTTCCCAAAGCAGACAGCTCTGTGCAAATGCTGTAACAAGCTTGGGGCCCCTCTCCTGAGAGCAAAACATACCTGAAACTGCTTGAGTACAGGGAAAGACCACAGAGAACATTTTACCCAAATGATTAAGTTAAAAGGTGGTTCAAGGGGCAGGGGACACTGATATTTGCATTTGAATAGAAACCAGAGCCTCTGAAAGAGTACATTTCCATAGGATGACCATTGGAACACTGAGAGTCAGGCATTGACGATTATGCAATGAGCTTTTGACAGGAAGCTAAGTACAAATGTTATTGCTGCCGGATACACCTGCCATCTCAACTTCATGGAAACACATGGCATTTTAACTTTTTCTCCACTATCAATTCTAACATCTTCCTTAAATATTTGCTTCCACAACCAAGCACTCGCTCACTACGGAGCATGGAAAAAATTAAGTCATCTGTTGTTGCCTCTGTTACCCATCAAAACAACAACTTAGCAAAAAAATTGTACTTTTCAAAGCTTAGTCTTTGAAGATTAGAAATAAAAACACAGCCTTTGCATGACAAAGAGCAGAGCCAGCAGCTGAGTCCAAGCATCCAATTTTTATTTTTATTTGCAAATATTACTTAATTTTGCTTGAATGACTGAGGAGCAAAGGATAAAATGTTGTTCAAAACAAATTTGAGGTTACAATAAGCCACTACTGTACAATGAATGTTAGAAGTTTCAAAAACAAACAAACCTAGCCATATTTGGAAAACTAAAACATGACAACTGATTGTCAATTATATGGGTTACACAACATCCATTCATGGGAGAATATCATCATGACTTTAACTGTCTCAGTGACACCCTCCCTTCTATTTCTGAGAATTCCTGGGTTGTTAGACCCAAAAGGTCAACTGTTACTTAAGAGTTCCTATTGAATTTTGCCTAGCATGGACGTTTTGAAAACAGTACTCTCCAAGATAGTAAAAGAATTTCAATTAGGCAAGAAGAATTTCCCAGAGGTGTTTGCACATTCCCTATCCTTTCTTCAGTGTGAGCTGGTGACCCAGTTCTGTTTGGAATCATGCATGTACAAAGGGGGGAAATGTTTCTGGGAGTGGCAAGAGATTCAAAGGCTGAACATCAGATGTCGAACTTTTGGGGTTGAGCTTGAGCAGCAAAGTTATGCAGGGTGCAGTGCTTAAAGTTGCACATACAGCAAGCTGCATGGGTGATGCTGTTTGACTTCATTCCATAACTAATGAGGAGGTCAGTCATCAGTGATACTAAATCTTGTCCTCTGTCATAGCTTTACACAGACACTACATTTTAACCTGCTATTTCCTTTTTCTTTATCTGAACTGTTCCCTCATAAAACACAGGATTCCCCCGGGAGCTTGAGACATCAATACTTTGACAATTGACTCAAAAATAGCCTACTTGATTTGCTAAGTTTAGTTTCTATTGAAATACTGTTAAGATACAATGTACATTTCTTCAACAGCAAAGTAACAATCATTCTGTTTTCTTAAAAATGTCATCATTTGTATCAGCAATTCTGTGAAAACTTTGTATCAGCAATTCTATGAAAACTTTGTATCAGCAATTCTACGAACCTGCCCAAACCCTGTGATCAACAACTGAGGCCCTTCTTCATGAGCAGTGCTAGAAATTCGCCAAGCGCCAATTTTGCAGCTCCAATTGTGACCATGTGGAAATCTCTGAAAGCCAGGTTGGTGAATGACATCTCCATCTGGCTACCCCCTCCAGCTTTCTTAAGCAGGTAGGCAGAAAAACTTAATTGCATTTATATCCCACCTTTCTCTCTAAGGAGTACATGGTTCACTCCCTCAGTTAATCCCCACAACAATCCTGGGAGGTATGTTAAGAGCCTGTGACCGGCCCAGGGTCACCCAGTGAGCTTCACGACTGAGAGGGGATTTGAACCCTGATCTCCCAGTCTGACTAACAACTACACTACACTGGCTTCCTACAGTACTTCTGCTATGGGGCAGCTATACAAATTAAGTGGGTAAATAAATACAGGAAAAGCAAAATGTCATTTGGAGAAGGATTTGAAATATTTTCCTTGAAGCCTGAATTTGCTTTATTCTGGATTGTTTTATTTGATGTTTTAATGCATTGTAATGTGCTTTGAGATTTTTTCTTTAAAATATAAAGTGATATAGAAATAACTAATGCTAATGATGATGATGATAATAATAAAAAAAACCATTGTAAACAAAAAAAAAGACACCTAGGTATTCTGTTTTGGTGGCCGTAACTAGGTTTAAGGCGTCATTTAGTGATTAACTTATATATCTGAATTTCTAAGGCAAACAAGGCCAACAGTGATTTAATGCCTAATAAGATATTTGAACCCTCATCTACCAGGTGCAAGAACCACACAAGCTCTGAGGAATACACACACACACACAAAATATTACCATATATGTTATAAGTAACATATGTGCATTACACTTCAGGATAACTCAGAGCGTAAAGCCTAAATCCTGTTTAATCACACGAGTTCACCTAAAAGTTTGGGGACATGCAGCAGTTCTTAAGATTCAGTACCTAGCCTTTCCTGTAAAACTCAGCTCAATGAGGACTGAGCATATTCAGTGACCACAGAATGTTGACCAAATGGGGGCAGGGTGTGTGTGTGTGTGTAGGAGCACCCTGGAAAAAGAGTATAGCTGGCTGGTTCCTAGAACACCTTGCTATGAGCACTCAATGTGACAACATTTTGCTGCAGCGCTGTAAAAAACTTAACCCACTAAATTTGATTCTGTGCCTAGGAATCCGTTATTTCAGTCTGCATTAGCATTTTGCAGTCACAGAGAACCCTCTCCCCCTCACAGAGTAACAGTTCCCCGAGTTCCCAGGGAAGACATACTGACTGTTAAACCACTCTGAAAAATGCCCATCCCTCAGGGGAAGAGGAGGTATCCGAAAAGCACTCAGCACTCTTAGCCCATGACACTTCCCAGTCCCGGGATTCTTTGGGGGAAACCATGATAGTTTAAGGGACGCGGGTAGCACTGTGGGTAAAACCTCAGTGCCTAGGACTTGCTGATTGCATGGTCGGCGGTTCAAATCCGGCGGGGTGTGCTCCCGTCGCTCGGTCCCAGTGCCTGCCAACCTAGCAGTTTGAAAGCACCTCCGGGTGCAAGTAGATAAATAGGGACCGCTTACCAGCGGGAAGGTAAACGGCGTTTCCGTGTGCGGCTCTGGCTCGCCAGATGCAGCTTCGTCACGCTGGCCACGTGACCCGGAAGTGTCTGCGGACAGCGCTGGCTCACGGCCTCTAGAGTGAGATGAGCGCACAACCCTAGAGTCTGTCAAGACTGGCCCGTACAGGCAGGGGTACCTTTACCTTTATGACAGTTTAAAGCAGTATGATGCTCTTTAAATGTACAGTGCAGATGCTTCTAGGCTCATAAATTAGACCCTCCCACCTAACTATACCTAGTAGCAGCTCACAGTGCATTTTCCACCGAGGCCTAAGAACTCCGATTTAAAACTTCCATAACTTTACACCCAATATTGGCAGCCAGAGAACCGGCTGGCTCCCCAGGGGCCTTGTGTTGTCCATTAACCTCCTCGCGCACCCCGACCCACAGGGGAGCGCGCAAGCCACGGTCCTAGCTCAGCACCAGCTGACTCGGACCAGGCAGAGAAAGAAGCAGCCGAGGCTGCTTTGACAGACGGGCGGAGGGAGGGAGCCAAGAACCGAAGAAGATCCCCGCCGGGCCGGACGCCACGCCCCCATCTAGGTCTCTCTCGGCAGCCGCGCGCTCCCCACTTGCGACGGCCATCCCAGCTAATAAGCCTGGCACTTCTCTAATCCTCGTCTTAAGCCACCTAAGCTGGAGCACTGCTGCGGAGGATCTCTGGGTGTGGGAGCGGCGGGGGGGAGGGGAGAGGCAAGGGCACCCCCTCTCCCCACTCTTAGCGGAGGCTTGCGGGGCTGCTGTTGCTGCGGGCAAGTAGTTGCGCCTACCCTGACCAGCCTCAGGACCTAATAACGCTTTGGGGCTTAGCCTGCCCGCTCCCCAAGGCGAAGACACACGTCGCCCCTGCAGGGCATTGCTGAGAGATCTGGCTCTCCCGTTGCTGCAGCCGAGGCCAGCCGTTCCCCGCCCGCCCGCCTTTGCTCTCACCTCTCTCCAGCCGCACCGGCTCCCCCAGCGCCGCCATCTTCTCCTTCTCCAGCTGCTCTCGGGGAAGTGACGCCGGGCAAGAGGCGGCGCTGCTTCCAGGACGCGCGGAGGCGAAGGAGGGGCGAAGGCCGCGGCTTTTCCCGGCTCTCGCCGGAACTAGTGAGGCGCGCGAGGGGATGGCGCGTCGGGTGCTCTCGTTCTGCCTCTTAGGTAGGCGGGCGGGATTCCGGAGCCCGTTCGCCCAGGTGGGCGGAATGGTAGCTGCTCGAGAGAGAGAGATGGAGAGAGAGAGAGAGAGAGAGAGAGAGAAGTAAATGGGGCGCGTGTGTTAATGGTTACCAAGTGGGGTCCAAAGGCCGAGAAAGTGCGAGCAAGAGGTTTGCCCAGCACGGATGGAAACGGAGGTGCCCTCCGAAGAGCAGAGAGGTCCTCCCAGGGCGGGTGCGACGCGCTTGCCGGGTGAGATAGGCAGGCAACGCAGAGAGAATTCGGCTCCCGCAGTTTCGAGCTAGATGCCTTTAGGGCATGAGGGCAAGACTGGTATGCTGAGGGCGACGCTTTGCATGGCGAGTCCCAAGACCAGAGGAGCCAACTCCTAGGGGTTTAGGTCCCTTTGGGCCCCGGTAAAATATTTGAGGGCCCCCAAAGTTGATGGACATTGCCATTCAAATAGTGTGATCGATGATGCAGGGCCCATGGGCATAGCCAGTATTTATGTTGGGGGAGCAGAACAGAACTATCAGCAATGCAGCTGGTCAGTTGGTTAAGTATTTTTATTTATTTACTTGATTTAGGGGGGCAGTTGCCCCCCTGGATGCCCCCCCATATTTTATTCGAGTTGGTACCCCTGCCCAAAATGATGGTGTGGAACTTGTCCCTGAAGTCCAACCCAACAACTCTATTCCACAGCCTCGCTTTGAAATCTTTGGTAACTTTGAACTCTTTGTTTCCTGGAAAACTGAAATACTGGTTTCAAAAGGTCTTTGGACTCACTAGGTGTGTGCCCCTTCAGCATGTCTGTCTCAGTGTGGAGGTAAAGTAAAAGGTAAAGGACCCCTGGACAGTTAAGTCCAATCAAAGGCGACTATGGGGTGTGGCACTCATCTTGCTTCAGGCCAAGGGAGCTGGTGTTTGTCCACAGACAGCTTTCCGGATCATGTGGCCAGCATGACTAAACTGCTTCTGGTGCAACTGAACACCGTGGCAGAAGCCAGAGTGCACGGAAACGCCGTTTCTAGGTTGGCCGAAGCTGGAACAGATCACCTTGTCGCACGGATTCAAACTGCTGACCTTCCGATCAGCAAGCCCAAGAGGCTCAGTGGTTTAGACTACAGTGCCAACCTCTCCCTGTGAAAACAAAGTAGTGGAATCATCATCCTAGAGATAATAGTCCTGTTCAGAGGGTCACATCCATGTGTACAGTAAATTTGTGGAATGGAGAGGGGAACCTCATTTGCTGGCCCCACCCTTAAGTGTCCATGTGTTCTATTTGCCCCCAACATCTGTGTGATGTGTGAAAAGGGAGCCTTATTTCTTATCCAAAAAATCAACATAAATGGCATCTATAAAACTACAGATGCACTAGCTTTTGGAACATGCGAATGTCATGCCCCTAATATAATGGTGGCACAGGTAAACTTCAATACGGATTATGGTGCCAAGCCCTAACACACAGCGCAAGGATGTTGTGAGGGCAGCCCAGATAACATTTGCAAAGTGCAGCCTATCCTAAAAATGTGATCAGTGTGCTCTTGTGGGTGGAGAATTAGTTAAACTTTGAGTAATCTGAGTTCATATTCCACAATACGCCCCATGCTTTTCAACTATTTTTCTTCAGGATTAAAAATCACCATACTATTGAAAAATACTGAATGTTTAAAGTGGCAATCCTATGTATACTTCCTGAAGCTGGGTAGCCAATGTGGTGCCTGGCTCCACTGACCGATGTTGCTGGACTCAAGCTCACATCAGCCTCTGCCAGCCTGGCCAATGGTTGGTCATGATGGGAAGTAGAGTCCCAACAACATCTGGAGGTCACCATATTAGCCTTCCAAGTCCTTGGAAATGAGTTCTATTGGACTAAGTTCTGAGTAAATGTGCATAAGATTGGCTACACATCTGCTGCCTGTACAAGGGATGCTTTTTGCTAATACTGAATCAATCCCTCCTTGATGCACATGGCTATGTCCTCAGTACTATGCCTGCTGGCTGTATGTGTGTTGCACTTTTTCCTGAGTGCTTCATCTGTCGTCAATTTACTCTTAGTGTGTGGGGCGAGTTTCTTCTGTGTTGTTAAAGTGATCAAAGCATCGGGTGCAAGAAGGACAAACCCATTGCATGCCAAAGCTTTTTTTTTTTTTTTTTTTTTACAGAAATGGGTGTGGACTAGGGTCTGCCTGGAGGGCATGTGCTTATGTGTTGTTAATTTCATCCCAAAGTATTTGAACTCTTGTTTGAAAGCACATGCTTTGGCTTAATAAATGACACGACCAAGATGCCCACTACTAGCCCTTATACACCCAGAGGGATTCCCAGCTTCTGGGATTCATTTTAAGGTTGTCAATCCTTCAGTTGTGTGATGGAGCATTCTGCTATGTGTCTTTCAATGAGACATTCAAATGTGAAGGAATTTATGTCAATGAACAAAGTCAAATCACAAACACGTTTTCAGCCAGGGACAAGCTGGGGCTGAAAACACTATAAAATGTTTCTTTAATATAATCCAGATGTTTGCACTTTATGGTGTTCCATGATCTAACTGCCCGTTTGCTTTGGCAATGGTGTCCTTTTTAGGAACCTGCAGCTGATGTGTGGACATACAAAATTAGCTGGTAGTATAAAATCCAGATATGTACATCCTCCACACCATACATTTCATAAAGTTATAGAATTGTAGAGTTGGAAGGGACCAGGAGGGTCATTTAGTCTATCCACCTGCAATGCAGGAATCTTTTCCCAATCTGGGGCTCGAACCCACGCCCCTGAGATTAAGAGACTCATGCTCTACCAACTGAGCCATCTCATTTAAAGCACTTCCAATGTATATTTAAAACACATGGTTCCCCGCCCTCCCCCCAAATCCTAGGCACTGTAGTTTGGCTCTGTGAGGGGCAAATTACAGTCCCCAGGATTCTGTGCAGGAATCATGAGATTTTAATGTCCATTTGATGTGCTTTAAATGTATGGTGTGGATTGTGATCCACAAACCACCAAAGTCAGAGTAGCTTCCCACAGATCACAGTACAAGCTACAACAGGACCAATTTATGACCAAGGAATTTATTCTCATGAACACTTTAGTATTCTCCCTACCTCTGCATCACATAGTAGCAAGGCAGGTGTTCTCCTATGCTATCCTGGGCTGAATTCAGCACAGGTTCAATCTCTGACATCTTCAGGTAGGACTGAGGACTTCTGCCTGAAACTCTGGAAAGCAGCTATGAGTTAGTGTTAACAACGCCCAGCTAGATGGACCAATGGTCTGAGTCAGTAGAAGGCAGTTTCCTGTGTTCTAAGGTGATCTACATCAGGCATAGGCAAACTCGGCCCTCCAGATGTTTTGGGACTACAACTCCCATCATCCCTGACCACTGGTCCTGTTAGCTAGGGATGATGGGAGTTGTAGTCCCAAAACATCTGGAGGGCCGAGTTTGCCTGTGCCTGATCTACATGATCTCTCTGTGCTGACGTGGCTGAGATTAATCAGGTGCTTGATTCTCTACCTCTTTCCTGTGGGCCCCCATGACCTATACTGGTACTGTATGATAAAAATATATGTTGACTTGACTCATGTAGAACTAACTGTATAATACAGCCATGGGGGTGGCACTGTGGTCTAAACCGATCAGAAGGTCAGTGGTTTGAATCCCCACGACGGGGTGAGCTCCCGTTGCTTAGTCCCAGCTTCTGCCAACCTAGCAGTTCGAAAGCACGTCAAAGTGCAAGTAGATAAATAGGTACCACTCCAGCAGGAAGGTAAACGGCGTTTCCATGCACTGCTCTGGTTTCACCAGAAGTGGCTTAGTTATTCTGGCCACATGACCCGGAAAAACTGTCTGCGGACAAATGCCGGCTCCCTTAGCAGGTAAAGCGAGATGAGCGCTGCAACCCCAGAGTCATTCGTGACTGGACTCAACTGTCAGGCGTCCTTTACCTTTACCTTACTGTTATTGTGTCTTCATTCTGTCATCTTGCAACTGAACCCATACTGAACATTGCAATAAATATTGAATGTTTATTCAGTATGTTTACTCAAAAGTAAATCCCACTGAGTTCAAAGGGACTCCTTAGTAAGTGTGTTTAGGATTGTAGCCTTAATGTGCTGCCTCTTGATCAATTTGGGGCAGCTCTGAGACAACAGAAGCAATGCAGGTTTGAGCTGAAAACAAAACATATTGTTCGTTAAGAGGCACATGGGCACATGCTTGGCTGCAGCTAAATCTGTTAAGAACTCTTCCGAAGTTACAACTTGCTTGCGTCGTGCCAAGAAGAAATTTTGAGCCTCTTCTCACTAGATTGAAACACATTTAATTGATCTTGAAAGGTCATCCTGTGCCTCCAGAAATGTTAATCAAGAGTTTTGTGGGATTGCCCTCAGTACAGAGGGAGTCTTCCATATGCCCCAGCAGAATACACTGATCTGAGTAAAAGAATGTAGAAGAAATGTTGGCATTGTACTCAAGTTTGGCAGAATGCTCATTCAAGCAGGTGAAAATGGTTGGGAACTGGATGGGATATCTCGGGGTAGGGTTGTTGTTTTTTAATAACCGTCTTGGGTATGCGGATATGAATGCTATTTTTTAAAAATAAAAAACCCTGCCTAAATTGCAACTCATTTTTGTCCCGGCTTAGCCCACTTTTTGATTATTTTTAGCTGTCTTACAATTACTACAGCATAGTCAAATTCAGGCTTCTGAGAATTTGGCCCCAGTATTTGTTTACAACCTTACTTATTGGCAGAACCCAGAATAAGTTTCAGCGCTCGCTTTGCTTGCACAGTCTCATAGATGAATTGATGACACCGCATAGTAGAGGCCACCGTTTTGTGCATGCTTTGGGAAGTGTTCAAGGATTCGTCATGCATATGTTCATGTGGACACCTGGCCTCACGTCACATAGCAGATTTCTGCACTGGTACACACCAGAGAAAATGCCTTATGATTAATCTGAAGTGCCGACTAATTTGCATGTAAGAAGAACCCAGCGTTTTGTTATATGCCACAGAATGCTTTTCTTGATTAATTTTGCACAGAGATTGACTGGCACAAGCTCATTTAGAGAGTTTTCACATTCACTTCTGGCAAGCGTGGGAGTGCACAGCGGACATATGGAAGGACCTTTTTGTGCATCAGCTGTTGGAATTTATGTCATTATGATGCTTTTCTCCCTTCTGTGCACATGAAAACTGATTGATATGATAAATGTGACTGGTATGATAATACTGACACAGAAGAACTTGCTGATTCCTTGGAGAAGGTTCTAAAAGACTTTGGATGGGAATGTTAATTAACTTTCACTTTCAAGCATGTAGTTTGTTAACTCTTTATTTATAGGATCCTAGAGTTGTAAGGCTGTCAGTGGATAATCAAAGCCAATGTCCCTCCAGATTCACTCTGAAGCAGGGTATCTTAAACCTGAATCGTCACTTATAGGCCCTACCTTTCCTTGAAATGTCCCTGGAAGGAAAAATCTGGTATCAAAATTTCACCATAAACCAGGAGCTTCAATAAAAGATAAACATGAACATAGCAATAGCATAAAACTAAGCATTTCTGAATGCCTGTGCTGCGACCAGGAAGTGCAAGATGTGCCTCTAGGGCTAGATTATTCCAGAGATGAGTTGCCACCATGGATAATTTTCTCTCCCTTGTACCTCAACTGGGGCTGTGACCAGTAAGAGAACCCCTCCTGAGCAGCATGATATGGGGTGAGGCATTCCTTCAGCCCCAAGTCATTTAGGGCTTTATAAGTCAAATTAACACTGTGACTTGGCCTCCAAAGCATATAGTCTGCCAACGCAGTTCCCTCAATACCTGTGTTATGTAGGCTCATCTAGAAGTACCAGTTAATATCCAAGCAGCTGCATTTTGCACTAGTTGCAGCTTCTGAACTGTCTTCAAGGGTAGCCCTACAGGAAGCATATTACAATAATCTAATCTGAAGGATAGGTAACTGTGGCCAGACTATGACCAGCCAAGGCCCTTGCTGATGTTCACCTTGATTGGCCTTTTCCCCTCTCCTACCTTTCCTGATGTCATGCAAGTGGCTTACCCTGCGCATCAGGACTTAATTGGGATGGGCACAGGATATCGGGCATAAAATTCAACTTGAACCATGGGAAAGATTATTAAAGATTGGTATCAGATTTACAACATCCAATGCAATTAAAGAGAATATTATGACAATGTTTCATAGATGGCATGTAATGCCAGTAAAACTTGCCAAGGTATATAAATCAAACTCCAGTCACTGTTGGGCATGTATGTGAAAGTGTTTTGGAATAGTGTGCATGAGGAGTTGAAAAAAATGTTAAAAATGCCTTTGGGAAAAAAACCGGAAATATATTTACTAAACTTGCTAGGCAAAGAGATCATGCAAGATAGAAGAAATTTCTTGCTTTACGCAACAGCAGCAGCAAGGTTACTGTTAGTGAAAAATTGGACGAGTGCTCACATACCCTCGAAAGAGGACTGGTTAAATAAGTTATCAGATTTTATAGAACTGGCAAGACTAACTGCGATAATAAGATATCAATCAAATCAGAAACTAAGATCTCAATGGAAATACTATGAGGAGTATATCAATAAGTTTGCACAGTATAATCAAACCCAAATGAGAAGAGGAGTAAAGATCAGATAATTAAGTTCATAGATTCGAATTGGAATATATGCAATGTAGAACGCAGTTTATGGGATAAGGTACGGATGAGAACTGGTGGAGGGAAGACACATGGGATGGGGAAGCTGGGTATAACTTTATTATAACTTTTGATTGTTAGTATTGGTAGTGGCATTTGTAGTGGCATCTCATTTTTTTCTTTTTCTTTTTGTATATGTATGTTGACTCTTTTTTTTAAAAAAAAGCAGAAAAAAGGACTTAATTGGGTTAGTGACACTTCAGCTGATATTGGGAGTCAAGACAGGCTCCTGCCATTACTACAACACTATCTACTATTGTTGTGCACTTCCTTGATTGGTGAGACCAGCTTCCTCAAACTCGGCCCTCCAGCTGTTTTTGGTCTACAACTCCCATGATCCCTAGCTAGCAGGACCAGTGGTCAGGGATTATGGGAATTGTAGACTCAAAACATCTGGAGGGCCGAATTTGAGGAAGCCTGGGTAAGATGCTTTAGGGATTAAATAGGCAATCCTATAATGCAGCTCCCCAGATACTGTATCTACTTTGGCAGTCCCTAGGCTTCAACCCAAATTTCAGTGTGTCCATGTGCTCATTCTCTCTCTCTCTCTCTCTCTCTCTCTCTCTCTCTCTCTCTCTCTCTCTCTCTCTCTCAAACATACCTGTTACTGTAATCAGCTGGAGGGTGTCACATTGTGTAAATACTTTATATACATTTATGACATTTGTAATCTAATCTTAAATTTGTACTCCATTTTAAATTGCCTATTATTACTGGTGGGTCTGTTAGTGTAAGAAAGCCTGTTGAGCAGACACACACTCACTAACAGTCACTTTTGCAGCAATCAGTAGCTCCAGTGAAAGTATATGAAACTTGGCCACTGGGGGAGTCTGTAAAACCTCTAAAAAAACAAGCAGTGTACTTGATCAATTGCGATAACAATCAGTTTGCAAAATACGTTTCTGTTGGATCTCTAGGGGTATTTATGTATTTTCTCTCAGTGTTTGTGCCAGAGTCTTCTTTTTGCTAGTTTATAAGTTTAATTTTTCATTGAATGTTGTTTTACTGTTGGGACCTTTACTAGTAAAATATTTTGTGTCTTTTTAAGAAGAGAGATTTTGTATTGCACAGATTATTGAAACTGACTGTTTTGTGATTTCTTTGATCATTTTTCTTTATTATTTATATTTTGCAATGGATTGCTATTGATAGAAGTGCTGTTGCTAATGTAGCTATTATTAGTTGTAAACTACTTTGGATTACACTCATGCAGAAATGGGTATATAAATAAATCTGTCTTTACTTTGTTGTACCTTGATGATTGAAGTTTCCAGGCCTTTAAAGTGAACCAACAAGTACCAAAATTCTACTGTTTGACTGTAGACTATCAGGGCCTTGTGGAATAGACCACAAGGGCCATCGAGTCCAACCCCCTGCCAAGCAGGAAACACCATCAGAGCACTCCTGACATATGGTTGTCAAGCCTCTGCTTAAAGACCTCCAAAGAAGGAGACTCCACCACACTCCTTGGCAGCAAATTCCACTGTCGAACAGCTCTTACTGTCAGGAAGTTCTTCCTAATGTTTAGGTGGAATCTTCTTTCTTGTAGTTTGGATCCATTGCTCCATGTCCGCTTCTCTGGAGCAGCAGATAACAACCTATCTCCCTCCTCTATATGACATCCTTTTATATATTTGAACATGGCTATCATATCACCCCTTAACCTCCTCTTCTCCAGGCTAAACATGCCCAGCTCCCTTAGCCGTTCCTCATAAGGCATCGTTTCCAGGCCTTTGACCATTTTGGTTGCCCTCCTCTGGACACGTTCCAGTTTGTCAGTGTCCTTCTTGAACTGTGGTGCCCAGAACTGGACACAGTACTCCAGGTGAGGTCTGACCAGAGCAGAATACAGTGGCACAATTACTTCCCTTGATCTAGATGCTATACTCCTATTGATGCAGTCCAGAATTGCATTGGCTTTTTTAGCTGCCCCGTCACACAGTTGGCTCATGTCAAGTTTGTGGTCAACCAAGACTCCTAGATCCTTTTCACATGTACTGCTCTCAAGCCAGGTGTCCCCCATCTTGTATTTGTGCCTCTAATTTTTTTTGCCCAAGTGCAATACTTTACATTTCTCCCTGTTAAAGTTCATCTTGTTTGTTTTTGCCCAGTTCTCTAATCTGTCAAGGTCGTTTTGAAGTGTGATCCTGTCCTCTGGGGTGTTAGCCACCCCTCCCAGTTTGGTGTCATCTGCAAATTTGATCAGGATGCCCTTGAGTCCATCATGCAAGTCGTTGATAAAGATGTTGAATAAGACCGGGCCCAAGACAGAACCCTGTGGCACCCCACTAGTCACTCTTCTCCAGGATGAAGAGGAACCATTGATGAGCACCCTTTGGGTTCGGTCAGTCAGCCAGTTACAAATCCACTGAGTGGTAGCATAGTCAAGACCGCCTGAGTCACCTGATGTCATGATCATGCCAGGTGACTGATGGGTGGGTAGCCCCACCTACTTGTCAAAGTGGGTTGTCAGGAGTTTAGGAATTGGCCTGCTGGGCTGAAAAGGGTTCTCCCAGACTTAAGTGGCAATTTAACCTATGGGCATGTGCTACAGACAGGTCTTCAAGTTCCTAACGTGGAACTTGGTTGGTTCACTATGACTAGTCAACTTGAAATCATACAGCTCAGAACAAATGAATCACAGTTAGTTTTACGTAATGGAGTCCATATGTCTAATTAGAGGGAAACACACACATGGCTCAAGGTTCAGGATTTGCTCACATGTCACATCCCCCCCCCCCCAGCACCACAGGAAGTAAACACTTACCGAGTCTTGGGCTGCAGATTATAGCAGTGAACTTAAAACTGAAATGTATTTAAGACTGCTTGAATACAGTCTATTGTACTACCTATGGAAAGCTGCTCAAACATACCACACTGGAGAGACCACTGAAAATATTTCCCTCATCACACTTACTAGGAGCTGTGCCTCCAAATGCAAAAGTGATCTTTTTCCTTGGAGGGTTTTAAACAGAGGTTGGACGGCCATCTGTCATGGTTGCTTTAGCTGAGATTCCTGCATTGCAGGGGGTTGGATTAGATGACCCTTGGGGTCCCTTCCAACTCTTAAGATTCTACAGTATGATTCTGTGATCTTGCATTGTGTTCTGCCTTGCCTAACAACTCCATGGGGTGTGACGCTGCATCATAGAGCCCACTCACATGTGTTCTGGCTTATGCATTGTGAAACCTGCTCCAATTTGTATTCACTCCAAGATGCAGTGAAAATCCATGGTCTCAGTTTTGAGCAGAATATTAGAATTATTAACACAAGGGAGGTTTGACCTGACATTTTGGTGGCTGTTAATTTTTATTTTCCTTTCTTTTCTTTTCTCTTTTTAAAGAGAAAAGGTTATATTTCTGTAGCTCCATCTGCTCATATCTGCTTGATTTGTGAGTGATCTGCAGCATGTAGAATTTGTGTGTGTGTGTTTGAATAGCAAAAATGCAGCAATACAGAATAGTTAGTAGAAGCCACAATATTGCAAAGCACTTGGGTAAATGCTTCCAAATAAATTATAAATAAAATCACACATAGGAATAAATAAAGTAATGCTTGAGTCTCACAAGGAGCAAATAATGAGGAAATCAAAGAGAGTAAGCTTTATTTTAGTACACGCCAACGGTGCTTCCTGTTCTTTTCCCATAGCTCAAACGATTTACTGGTATTTATGCAAGACACAGATTTCATTTTCACCCATCAGAGATCATCTTAAAGGAGATCATTGATGCAGCATAATAAAAGCTTCTTAATGGACTTGTGTGCAGAAGCAACAAGCTGCTTCAAATAATGAACTTTCTGTGCTCAAAAATAATTTACAATAATGAATTAATGGATGTGCACAGTAAAAACTTCACGGGTGGGGGAAGAAGCTGTGTATTTCCCCCAACCCCCATCTATATATTATGGATTGGCTAGTGGCATATCCTGCTGAATTTGCGTGCATCCACAGGCTGCAACTTCACGCACTCTTACTTGGGAGTAAGCCCCACTGCAAAAACACCTCTAGCAAAAGTGAATCTTCTGTAGGTGGCTCTTCCACATTCTGTATATGTCCGAAGATATTCATTATACAGCGGCACGTCTTCCCAACATGAACCTGAAACTCTTTTCAGAAGAGTGACCCAAGAAGAAGAGTACTGTATTGGGTTAAAAGCAGGGCTTTTATCCAGGGAGAACTCAAAGGAACTCAGTTCCGGCACTTCTCACGTGGATTCCATCACCTCTATGATGGGCGTGTTTGTGAGGTACAGATTGTGTATCCTCCGTATATAAGACACAGGGCTGCCCCTCCTCCCCAGATACATTCTCTGGGGACAAGGCCTTATCCCAATAGTGCAGGGATGGGGAACATGTGGCGCTCCAGATGTCAATGGGCTTCAACTCCCATCCTGCAGCCCAAGCCAGCATGACTAAGGGTCAGTTTGAAAGTGTCATAAGGCAAAATGAGGGGGACACACGGAGAATTCATTTTCAGCTGTGTATTTTGGGGTTATTGGCTGCTTGTCCCTGGAGATCTGATGGGGAAACAGCAGAAAAGTTTTTAACCTGTGCCACTACCAGTGCTCAACTTGCATCTCTCTAAATAAACTCCACTATTAGAAAATACCCTAAACCTTTTGTGACTTCCTTCCAAAGGATATTGTTATTGTTGTTGTTATTAATAACAAATTTATATGCAACTTATTTGTAAAAAACCAGGTAAATGCTGTCCCCCATCCCGCCACCCAGGCCTCCTCACTGTGTAGAGTAACAATACTCAATAAAAGGTAAAGGGACCCCTGACTATTAAGTCCAGTTGTGGATGACTCTGGGGTTGCGGCGGTCATCTCACTTTACTGGTTGAGGGAGCCGGCGTTTGTCCGCAGACAGCTTCCAGGTCATGTGGCCAGCATGACTAAGCCGCTTCTGGTGAAACCAGAGCAGTGCATGGAAACGCCGTTTACCTTCCCGCCAGAGCAGTACCTATTTATCTACTTGCACTGTGTGCTTTCGAACTGCTAGGTTGGCAGGAGCAGGGACCGAACAACGGGAGCTCACCCTGTTGCGGGGAGTCAAACCACCGACCTTCTGATCAGCAAGCCCTAGGCTCAGTGGTTTAGACCACAGCACTACCCCCTTCCCTTAACAATACTCAATAAAATATTGCAACCTCTATGAACTTTCTGAAAGTAAGAGCTGTTCAACAGTGGAACAGTCTCCCTTGGGAGGTTGTGGACGCAAATGGTATTGAAAGCCTTCCCAATGGCATCATGAGTGCAAAGCATGCTGAAAGCACCATAAAAAGGACGTATGGAGAACCCCCAGGTGGTGTGAGAGAAATAGTCCAAACATTGCTAAAAGACCACTCTTCTTTTTCTAAGTATTTCTCATGGTTGAAAACTAAGCACTGAGTGGTTTTATGGCTAAGTCCCTTGTCCATAGTTATATCCTCTTTCTTTTCATTTTTCATGGCTGTTAGCCTTTTGAACCAAGGACGGGGAACCTGTAACCTATTTGTTCCCCCTTATTTCTTTTTCTGTTTTCTTTTGGCATGTATTTTTCAGTCTTTCTGATGGTAAGAGCTGTTTGACTGTGGAATCAACTCCCTCAGAAGGTGGTGGGCTCTCCTTCCTTAGAAGTTTTAAAGCAGAGGTTGGATGGCCATCTGCTATAGATGCTCTAGCTGAGATTCCTGCACTGCAGGAGGTTGTTCTAGATGACCCTTGGGGTCCCTTCCAACTCTACAATTCTATGATTCTGTGACTCGAAGAGTAATGCAAAAATACATCAGTACTGTATACTGAATTGGACTTGTGTGGTTAAAAAAAATGCAGAAAAGGTCAATGTATAATTGTCTTTTAAGTGCAGTCCAGTTCTGCTTCCTAAGTCCACTCATGGTGCAAATTTTGGAGCTGTGTTTCCAAAGAGCAGTCCTGCATGTCTCATGGCAAAGTGCTTTTGAAGGTGACATGCTTTGAAAAATGGCTTGTGATCCAAGAGCAGGCTGCGTGTATGCAAGCGTGCAGGCGTGAGGTGTGCAAATGCACTGCTGTTCAAACGAAAACATTCCTCTAGGCATGCACAAAGCTTTTGGCTCATGTAAAACAGCCCTATGGAACCTGGCCATACATGTGTTCTCTGCATATGAATGTCCACTCCTTTCTCTCCAGAGGGCACTTTTTGGGGTTCCTTTTGTTTATGTGATTCATATGCTATACAATTGGAAATTGATTTTAAGTGGAATGGTGAAATTCCTATAGCCTTCAGGAAACAAACATTAGGGTGTGTGCGGGTGTACCTAACTAACTACAGGAGCCAGATGGGGTTTTTCCTGCTGCAGGGCTGCCTTCACTCTTCTACCGACACATAGATCTGGCACTGAATCCAATGTCTGTTTTCACCCTTTTCTTCATGCTTCAGGCAGGCTTCTAGCTTTTTTCTTACTTTCTTCAGGTGTCTGACATGCTCATTTGATTAAATATTTATTTTGCAATCTCTTTCGTAAAGAGCTGAAGCAATGCTCTAGGGTCAGTGGTTCTCATATATTTTTCTCTGGGTCACACTTTCAGAATAAAAATTGCCACACTGAATTTTTTATTGATAAGAAATACATTGGACAAAACAAAAATAAACAACTCCTAGCAAGATTTGATTTATAACATAAAACACAACTACTTTATAATATGATCACGAGACATGCAGAAAGTACAAAGCAATGCAGCTACAGAAGAACTCGAATCATTCCCAAAATATAATAATAAATGAGTCTTCTTCTGTACTCTGTTTGAACAGCAATTCTGGATCAAAACTAGGGTTGTCATCAGTGTCACTTGATGCTCTTGCTCTCTTGAAAAGATATCTATCCATATTCTGAAAATAACAAAAATAAAATAAAATGATACTATACTACCCTTTTTGTGTGTAGCAAGCCTTTTTCAGGGTAGTAAGCAACAAAGTAATAAATAAATTCAGAGAACTCAGAACCTTGCTCACAATATTGTGACATTTTGGTTGGTCCTAATACAGGTACTGCCCAGCTCTAGATTTTGGAAGTCTTCTTACAGACAAATACCGCTTCCTTGGCTTTTTATCAAACACAAGTGGCGTTGCTATCCAAAGGCTGCCTATTCAGAGAGGAAAAGGCTATCAGTGACAACTAGGTGTGATGGCTCTGCACTGCCTCTACTGTCAGAGGAAGTACGTCTCTGGATACTTGCAGGTCCCACTTGCAGGTTTCCCATGGGCACCTGATGGGCCACTGTGAGAACAGGCTGCTGGACTAGATGGGCAACTGGCCTGATGCATCAGAGTTCTTCTTATTATTATTTTTCTGCAATCTTGATTAGGACTCCTGTCAAACAGACAATTCCACGCTCTGTTAAAAGTTCAACTTTGAGAGTCTTCCAGACTGCAGTGGGGATATCCATTACTGGAAGCACTTCATTTCGTACACTGTGTTCTGCTCGGCATACAAGCAACCACGGAACACCTGCTGGCCATTAGAAGATGCACAAAACAGGCTTCTTATGTTTGAGGCAAGCCTGGCCATGTTGAGAAGAAAAGGATGGGGTCTTTGCCAAAGTTTGTGTATGTTTTCTGCCACAGTCACGCTCTGTACACCCTAACCTTAAAAGCATGAATCATATCAGAACCCGGGGCTAGGTCTACCAAATAAATATGTTCCAATCACTGTTTTAGATCAGAAACACAGAGGACTTAATACCCTGCAGAAGCTTCCCCAAAGCTCTATAAAGGGAGGCTCAGTATTTTGTATTCTTTGCCATTCACCCCCACCTAACACTACTCCTTTCTCAAGGGCGTGATCCAAATCACAGATATGTAGACAGGATTACCACCACCCCTGCCTCCTCTGTAAGTCAAAAGCTTTGGCTCCTGATCAAAGACTATGCCTACACTAAGAGAAGGACCCTAATAAAAATGGCTTTCTATACAGGGGGACAAAAAGACTTTCTTACACCTGCAGATCTGCAAAGTCATCAGAAAGCAATACAGGAGTTTTCCTCTTGCACACCCACAGCAGATTCGATAACTGATTCCGGAGCCCCCATATATTGTCTTCAGATCAGGCCTACAGGTATATTTCTGAAACATGGAGACTTAAGTATATCATTCAGCAAACTCTGTATTTTTAATGCCTACAAGGCAAGGAGATGGGTGTAACTTTGGATGTGTATCTGTGGGTGTTTTTGTGTGTGTGTTTTTTACTGGTGTAACCTTATAGCACACATTCAAATGTGTGCTATAAGGCTATATTTATTCATTATATTTATCCATTATATTTACACTTACTTCAACTGTGCTTAAAGGACTCAACCTTTAGCAGTGGCATGAAAGGCAAATAAAGAGATTCATTGCCCTCATAGTTCACCACATCACCATGAACAGAGCACCTGTGTATTCATGCTAGGGCAGAGGCAGCTTCTCCCCTCATCTCTGTTCTAGAAAATGCCAGATACTGAGCTGGGAAAAAAAGTTTTAAACCCCCACCTTGGGCTTGCTGCCCAGGTTGCCCTATCCTTGTCACGTGGAGATAGTATGTAATTCAGATAGGGTGGGGCAGATGTCTGGCCTTTGCTGCTTTGCTTCTTTCCTGCTGTCTATGTGTCTCCTCTGTCGAAAGCCCTGAGACTCTGCCGCGTTGACCCTTATTAGAGCTAAATAGACGTTAAATAATGGGAGCAATTCTGTTACTAATATAATGGATGCTGTCAAGTGCTGCTGAATGAGGGCGCGTTTCACAGCAATCATTCTGTTTGTGCGCTTGATAGCCTTTTAATCCAAACATTTTGAGCGAGGCTGTAACCTTGTTGTGATGTGCTGGCTCCATCCCTCCCTCCCCGCTAATCAACCTTTGTTTATGGCTTTCTTTCTCTAAACTGTCTTCCTCCACCACCTGTTTCCCAAGCCAATTTGTTTCTCGTTTGAACTTTAGTCGCCTGCAAGATAGTGTCAAAAGCAATCAGGGCAGGAACAAGCTTTGTTTTATGCTTTGCATAAAATATCTCCGTTGAGCATTCTGCGTGGGAATCCTGGATGCAGCCCTGAGAGGCTGAGATACAAAAGCATTCCAGTGTGGAGTCCCCGAGCCACCATTTGTCTCATCTGCAACCTGATAGCTGCAACATGTGCGCAAAAGCTAACAGGGGAGCTCCAGTCAAATGTCACGTTTGCCCACTAGAGGATTGCACTCAGTTTGGCCTGCCAGCACTTGTGGCTGGGCATGAGGCAGAGGCTACCACACCAAGCCTGCACAAGTTGGGACCCATCAAGCAAAACATAGTCCAACAACTGTGGAGCATCTCCACTCCCATTGTGAGGTCCAGCTCCGAGGGCCTTCTGGTGGTTCCCTCACTGCGAGAAGTGAGGTTACAGGGAACCAGGAAGAGGGCCTTCTTGGTGGTGGTGCCCACCCTGTGGAACACCCTCCCATCAGGTGCCAAGGAAATAAACAATTATCTTACTTTTAGAAGACATCTGAAGGCAGCCCTGCTTAGGGAAGTTTTTAATGTTTGATATTTTATCGTGTTTTAATATTCTGTTGGGAGCCGCCCAGAGTGGCTGGGGTATAAATACAGTGGTGCCTCACAAGACGAAATTAATCCGTTCCGCGAGTCTCTTCGCCTTGTGGTTTTTTCGTCTTGTGAAGCACAGCTATTAGCGGCTTAGCAGCTATTAGCGGCTTAGCTGCTATTAACAGCTTAGCAGCTTAGCGGCTTTAAGAAAAAGGAAACAAGCTCGCAAGAACTCGCAAGACGTTTCGTCTTGCGAAGCAAGCCCATAGGGAAATTCGTCTTGCGGAACGACTCAAAAAACAGAAAACTCTTTCGTCTTGCGCGTTTTTCGTCTTGCGAGGCATTCGTCTTGCGAGGTACCACTGTAATAAATTATTATTATTATTAATCAGGCATGGCAGCTCACCAAGGTGGGTCTCAGTAAGCTACTCTGAGTGTATTGGTCCTCAGTGTTGCCAGACTACAGCTTCCATCATCCCTGACCATTGACCCTGTTGGCTGAGCTTGATGGGAGCTGGAGTCCAGAGGGCCACATTACCTGAGCATGAAAAGACACATTCAGAAAGGTCAGAAGCCAGGCTAAACATGACCAGCCTTGATTCTGTGGGTCTCTTCACAAAAGAACAATAAACCAAGCTGCCTTTCTGTCAAGGCAAGATGCACCTGTATCTTGGTGCTTTTCTGTATCTTAGCTGATTTCCATGTTATGTTTCGTATATTGCTGCTCCTTAAGACTGAAGGTTAGGTATGCTTGGAGCAGGGATGATTTGCTGCCTGAGATGAAGGAAAGTTGGTGCTGCCTCCCCTGACTGGGAATTGGAACCTACTTCAGCACTAGCAATGGGATAGCATTCTCCACTGAGGCAACAGGCAAGTTTAGGTGGCCCAGGAAAGGCCTCATGACAGACATGCCTTTCCTACAATGAAGGAGAATGGCTAGGAACAGCCTGCACTGTCTGCCTAATAGTAGGGCTTGCCTTGGAGTATTTTTTCTCTCCCTTTTAGGATAGAATCATGGTCAGCTTGAGGATGCAGACAGAATTTTCAGCATGCCGCCCTTGTCTTTCAAAACTGCCACCTCTGCACACAAATTGCAAGCGTGCCTCCGAATTTTCTGTGACATTGCTTAGGGTTCTTGCTCTCTCAGTTCATGCTCACACCTTTCCCTGCCTGTATAGCAAAACAATTTTAGCTGGCCCTAGATTGAATTAGGAAGATCTAGACTCCTGATGCAAATTTCTAATGGCCCAACAGTGACCTAACCAAGTCTCCTGGGAAATTAAAAACTAACATTAAATAGGGTGATATCATTGTTGGTCATACTCAGAGTATGACTCACTGAGAGCAATAAAGTAAAGTAACAAGTCCATTGGAATCAATGGCTCTACTCTGACCGTGTCACATAGGATTTGATAAAAAAAACTTCATAATACTGGTGTAGATCAATTTTAAATAATATTTGTCAGAGCAGCCATCAGGAACCCTGAGAAGAACAGTGTTTGAGAATGCCGAGAAAATTATGCCAGCAAAAAAATATGATTCCCAGGCAGTCTTGGTGTCCTCAGCTGAAAGCTAATATGGCACCCTCAGGTAAATGCTGGGTCCCTGGGACCCTCTGCTGTTGACAACAAATCTGTTCCCCTCTTCTTCTTCTTTGCCCAGCACTGACGGGAGAAATGGGCTTGTACAGCTGCACTCCACCACACACAATTTGAATTTCCCCACAGTATAACCCATTGTGAGGGCATTCAAGTGGCGGTCTGGTGCTCCTGTCCACAGCACAGTTGGGCCACTCAATGCTGGCAGCTCTTAGAGCCCAGAAAGCCACCTGCCTGACAGCAGTATATATGGCACTGAACTGTGCAGGGTTCAAAATGGCAAAGGGGCAAGTTCAGCCAGTTGAAGTATCAAGCCAGACCTCCTGTCAACACCCTGTTCGTTGTTACTGCCACTGCTGGACCCTCTGCCTACCAGCTGGTAAAAAGTGGGTATTTTTTCTGTTGTATTTCCCCCCCACTCCATTTTCTGGACCTTTGACACAGCTTTGACACTAGCCTCTTGCTGCTGGTCATTCCGTCATGTCATTCAGCCTTTGAATCTCAGGCTTTGGGATGCTGGAGAGAAGTGGTATCTTTACTCTTACCTCTTCTTGCAAGGCTCCTCGATGTTTTCCCTGGCACAGCTGTACTCCCAAGGGACAGCAGAGCACCCAGAGGAGAGCTGGTGTAGAGTGTGCACAGAGGAGAAGGGGCATGGCATTGGGGGAATCCTGAGAACAGAAAAGCCTGGATAGCTACATTCAGCCCCCAGGCCTGAGGGTCCTTACCCCTGGCTTAAGGGATGTATCCATTTGGTCCTGACCTGTGTTCAAAGCCAGTATGTGAATGGCACTGGGAAACCATATTCTCAGTGAAATGGCTAACTAGTGTACTGAATCTTATGTTTACTGAGGTAGGGGAAGGGGAAGGAGAGGCTGGCTGGCTCTCATTCGTCCAATCCAGCCTGCTGCTTTTTGGATAATTGTGTGGAATTTGTCTTTCTTTTGGGGGGGAAAGGAGAGGAGCAGCAGGTGTTCCTGGCTGCCCGGGCCGTAAATTGAGACAGGCCAAAATCCTCGAACCAGCAGTCTAGTAGTAATACACCCGCAGGCTGGCCACTCCCTTCTCTTCTCACCCTCTGAAGCTTGACTGTGAAAGGGAAGCTGATCATTCCACCGTGAGTGGGTGGCATGCCTGTTATTTTTCCCTGTGCTGTAGACATAAGCAAGGGATGACCTACCAAGCACCTCTACAACAAGGTGGGGGGAGGGAGAGTAGAGGGATGATGGCAGGGAGCTCAGACAGTAGAGCGGACAGCTAAAAATGCCTCCCGATGATGGAAGAGTAAGGGCTTTTGGCATTCATACCTTATGAGACTTAACACTTCTGCTTCTCATGGGATTTGGGGATGAAAAGTGCGTGTGCCTGTCTGTCTCGCTCAGTGCATTTTAGTGTCATGTGTTTAACTTTACTGAGGGCAGTCCTCAGTTGACAAAGTCCTCTTTTTTTAGCTCCAAGCTCTGTTTAAAAATAAAGAATTAACAAGGGAGTGCAGAGGCCTTGAAGTTACCCACTGATAACACCTGGGCAGCAGACTGAGGAGATACGAAGGTGAGTCGGTCACAGTCTTCCCCCACTATAGCGAGATGCATTGTATTTTTAAATTTTAAACTGTAGTCATAATTTCTAAATTTGCATCTATACTTATAAATCAACATATGCAAATGTTACCAGGAGCAGCCATGGGGCAGAGCCTTGGCAATTGCTTCCCAGAAGCAGTGGCACCGCCACTTAACAGGGTGGGGGGGGGGGCAAGGTAGTGGCTATTTGGGAGCTCCATGCTGCACTAGTCCTGCCAATGCACCACATAGGCCTGATACTGCTGTTGCCTTACCCTTCTTCCTGCTGGTAAGCAGAAGCAACAATATTGGTAGGAAGTTATCACTGTGGTTTGGCCACACCTGTGAACTACACCCTAACCTGTATCAGCGGAGTAGCTAGCTACTCGGGTGCCGGGTGCGGCCCGTGCGGCCTGCAGCCAGGGGCAGGGTGAGCCGTCCATGGGGTGGGGGCACGCTGTGTGGAGCCTCTCTGCAGCCTCCCCCTCAGCTGTAGGGCAGCTGAGGGAGAGGCAGTGGGCAGACACAAGCCCCATGCTGCCATTTTAGGCAGCGCGGAACCTGCAGGCGCCCAAGCCACAACATCACTCCCAGGAGAGATACTTGGCTCAGGCATGCTGCGGGCCCCACGGTAGGTGCCAGCCGCATTTCATTATGTTTGTTGACTGAACTAAAAAGTTTTGTGAGCCCATTTTAAAAAAACCTCATATTTTTGTCATTTTGTCACAACCCCTCCCCGCAGTGATGACACCCGAGGCAGCCCTCAATCCCCTTCCTCCGCCACTGACCTGTATACATTGCCATTTCTCTTTTACATGACTTCCTCTGAAAGGGGATGAATCCATGCAGTGCTTTTTTTCTAAAAAAAGTGTTTAGGGGTACTCTCATTTTTCTTTTCTCCCCCCAATTTTTTATTCATTTTATAACACATATAAAAAACACAAACAGAAAAGACAAACAATACAAACAAATTCTTGTCATATCCTTCCTTTTTCTAAACATTGTTAATCTAAACATTGTTAAACTCTTATTTTTCTACTCATATTGAAATACAGCCCTGCATGGGAAGTTGGGAGGTTGGGGTGAGTGGATTTTGTGTGGGAGGGTGGGGGGAGGGAGGAAAAATGGGGAAAAAAATAAGGATGATATGTTTCTGGATAATATGTTTTGTTTTAATTTTGAATAATAATAAAAAAAGAAATACTGCCCTGCAATGAGGCCAAACTTAGATTCACAAAATGTTTAGGGGTATGCGTCCCCCCCCTCCCGAAAAAAAGCACTGAATCCATGTGCATATGTAATGTGCCTGACAAACAGCTATGTTAAGTGACTTTGCATTGATGAAAGAAAAACCATCAATTATTTTAATTAATAAAGTTAATTTTAAAAATGGAACTTTGAACAAGTTAAAGTGAACATTTATAAAAAAAGACTTCATTTTTAAAAAAGTTATGCTTCATTTGAATCCTATACTTCAAATGCATCTTTTGTCTTGTTACTGAACTGTCATAAGCATTTACCGACTCAGTCCTGAAATCCTTCATCTATACCAAAAATGTATTCAAAGTTTGAAGTGTAGAACTTAAATACTGGCAATATGAAGATTTGGCTAACTCCTATCAGTCTCTCATTACACTCAATTCTCAGTTTCAGGAGAGAATGGAAAATAATATTGGATACTCCTCATGAATTAAAGTGACACATCACTTTATTTCTATGCCAAGAAAAGTTTCATTGGCTTAAATTTCTGTATGTCTGGTTGCTATTAAAAGCACAGGAAAAGGTCATGAAAAAGGTGGCAACTCTAAAAAGAAAATAGTGGCCCCCAATCCACAGAATGCTATTCTGAAATCCCATTGAATTCAGTAAGGCATAATGTAGTTGTGAGGGAGCTGTCCTGTGGATTTTGGTGACCAGCCCTTTTCATACATTATATTAACAGCAAATCCTATATACGTCTACTAAGAAGTAAGTGCTACTGATTTCAATGGGACACTCCCAAATAAGTGTGTAAAGGATTGTACTTTCAGTGTGTGTCGGGGGAGGGAAGTATTGTATGTGTCATTCCTATCACAAACTCATATTTGCAATTGATATACTAATCAAAAGGAAGGACAGAAAGCTGTCTACTGCTCAGTTTACCATCCCATATGAAATCATACTCAGGTTCAAAGTCCAAGTTATGGTGATGATTCTATCCAAGTTAAGTTGAATGATGAAGGTCTTATAAATCATAGAATCATAAAACTGTCGAGTTGGAAGGGACCACAGGTGTCATCTAGTCCCAACCTCTGCCATGCAGGAATCTTTTGCCCAATGTGGGGCTTGAACCTACAACCCTGAGATTAAGACTGTCATGCTCTACCGACTGAGCTATCGAGTCAGGAATATATAACTTGGCTATGGGAAGTTGCCAAGAAAGCCAGTGTTTCGCCCCCCTCAAAAAAAAATATTGTATTTTGGGCCAATAAATATGAGAATCAAACTATTGGTCAGGTAGGCACTCTGAGGAGTAATTCTCCAGGTTTGTAACACAGGAACAGGCAGCCTGTGGGCTTCCAGATATTGCTGGACTACAACTCCCATCATTCCTCGGCTTTGGAGGCCGAGGCTGATGATAGGCAAGAGCCCAACAACATCTGGAGTGGGGGCACTAGCCTTTATGGACCAGTCGGCAGCTTTTAAATTTTGAGTTGGTGCTGTGGCCACCAGTCACAAAATGGCTGCCATGGAGGCATGGTATAATGCAAAATGGCAAAGGACACCCAAATGGCAAAGGAGGTGGTGCCCCACATGACTGCCTCAACTTCCTTCCCTTCTGCTTTTTCCTCTACACCAACACATAAGTTAGAATTCTAACTGACTGTCATCCAAGGCTTCCTGGATCTGCTTAGTTTTCTTTCCTTTTATTTTTACTACAACTCTTAAGATCTACCAACCGGAGCCAAGAACACATGACATATAATTAGAATTAAATAACAGAGTGCCTCTGAAGCACATTCAGAGCCTATCAATTTATTTCCAGGATCAGATGTAAACTGGAATCACAGTCCTTTCACACAAAACTCTATTCCTGCTTAGCTTTCTAGTTCAGGTGAGGAAAGTTGGTTTGTGTTTGCTACCATTCAGCCACTGGTAGTAAAAAAAACAACCCCTTGACAATCTGCTTGCAGATCACCAAGAGATCTACCAGTAGATTCCAATCTACTTTCTGCTCCCCCCTGCAGTGAATCACACCACAAAACATTCATAATTTTAAACAAGGCAACACATCTCTCAAGATGCTCAGCATGGGGCTACATCATTTCATCCTCCTTCTATCCAGAGAACAATGGGCATATGGGGCAACTTGGGAGGATTGGAAACTTGGTGAATGTCAACTTAGCATAAAGGGTGTACTTTGCAGAAAAACAAATAGCCAAAAGTCAGACACACCGTTGTTATTTTTTAAAAAAATATTGTTTACCCTGCCCTTCAGGCTTACAAGTCCCAAGGCAGCTGACAATCCAGAGTTGAAAAAGGATTAAAAAATAAAGCATTGGTAAAAGGAACAGAGAAAAAGAGAAACTGGAAGATCCATGTCAACTAACAGTGTGCTGCTGTGAGTCTGTTCAGAAGTTAGCCTCTTTAAGTTCAGTGGGCCTTATTTACAGGCAAAGGGATAAAAGGTTGCAGCCTAAAACAGAGTTAGCCAATGAATTTTTTTAAAAAGGTCCTCAACTTCTGCCAAATTCAGCACCGGGTAAGGTTCCTTCCATAGCGTGTTGCATAACTGGGGCACACAACATAGAAGCCCTTTCCTTTGTCCCCATCCAACTATCAAAAGGCAGAGGCGGCCTGAGAGGGGCCTCAGAAAGGCAATGTTCAGGTCAAGTTCATATGGGTGAAGGTGGCCCCTAGGAAACCCAGACAGTCAATGGCTTTAAAGGTTAAAGATGGTACTTTGAATAGTTCCTCAAAACAGATGTTGCAGCCAGCAAAGCTGCTTAAGAAGTGAGAAGATATGTTTTGTGTGGCCAGTTCTGGTCAGCAATCTAACAGCTGCCATTCTGAGTCACTTGAAGTTTCTGAGTATTCTTCAAAGGAAGCTCACATGCTCTGCTTGTAAATGTGTTCTCATCTGTCAGTAGCCCACCAGGTCTGAGACTGCTCCCTGAGTACTAGCTGGGCAAGGAGAAGACCGCCTGTGAATCTCTTGGTTCATACATACTGCCCACTGAGTGGTTTCTACCAAGTCTGCAGTCCATGTGACTGCTCAGTCCAATGTGTAGCTGCTGCTATGGGCTATCATACTGCTTAAGTCAATATGGCTTTCCCTGTTACTTTCCAATAGCACCTTACTCAAAGAAAATCCAAAATAGACACATGCTTGGGACCTGCAATGTGTTTTTCTTAGAAAAAGGAGCTGTGGAGCGTGAGCTGAGTTGGGACTTTGGTGCAAGGAGAAGGGGATTTAACCCTTTCCCCCAACCCCCCCCCCAATTGTCTCCCCCTCTGAAGCTGCTATTTTCATTTTGAACTTGTTCTAGTATTTCCCCCCCCCAAAAAAAAAAAAAAAATCTGCAGGTGCAAAGGCACTGCATTAGAAGCAGCTCTGCTTTTGCTGGATCTGCTGTACTAAGCCTGACCCAATAAAATCAATGTTATAGTTTCCTTGCAAGCTGACTTATTAGCGGACCTATGTCATTGTTGATTCCCTTTAGTGAAACACAATAAGCATCCACAATAAGACTACATGCTAACTATGCAAAACTTTCCCTGCATAATTAGGCTGTGGGGACTGAAATACTCTCGCTGCCAACCTCCTGTCTCTCTTACACCTGATTTGTGATCAAGGCACCAAGGCATGTCTGCTTTATATGACCCCTTGGCGCAAGGCTAATGGATGAGATCAGATGCCTGTCCATCTGCAGCTCAAACAGCTGAGCAGTGGGATTAGCACATTAGTGTGTTCCGAAATGGGAGGCCTACCAAATGAGATTAAAGCTTTGGCTAGCGGTAGCCAGTAGCATCCTGTAACATGATGTCCTGTTGCATTGTTTGAGAGAGGGGGGCCTGTATGCAACTTTTGGATAGCAAGAAGGATCAAAAAGAGTTGCTGCGGGAAGCCTATAATGGGGGGGGGGGAGTCAGATTCATTGGTAATTTCACTTTATAAGGATATATATATATATATATATATATATATATATATATATATATATGCTTTCGTAGATTTTCACGGGTACAGGAATGCAGGTTTTGGTGTCTTCGGGTGTCTCTCAGAGGATTGTTAAAGGTGACCTCTCATCTTGAGGTCCAAGAAAGAAGTGTGACAAGGAGAGAGAAATTGTAAAACAGGATGCAACCTGAGAGTATCAGTTTAAACAACAAGGAGATAGAGAAGTAAGCTAACTGGGACCTTCAGATTCCCAGACTAACCTAACTCTGTCTATTTCAAACCATGCAACACCCTTCTTCTATAAGCTGAGTTGCACTCAAACATCCAACAGTTTGGTTTGAGAAGTTCCTGGGTACTTGTGCTCACCTGTAGAGGGAGATGTGAACTGCATACACAACACCAGCCAGTTCCAGAATCTCACAAGCCTGGGCAGCCCTGAGGCAATAGGAAGCACCCTATCCACCTGCTACCCAACACCACAGAGATGGCAAGCAGAAGCACCATGTTTGTTCAGGCTTCAGATCTCTCGGGGCCAAGCATCTTTGTGGCTGAAGCCCAAGAACATAACAAGATCCTGCTGACTCCTATCAAGTCCAGCATCCTCCTGCAGCTTCTGCCTCTAAGAGTAAAGGCAGGACATAGACATCAGTCTATGGGTGCTTCTGCAATCTGATGGAAATTTTATTAAACCCCTGTATTTCAGTTCAAAACCCAAACTTTATGTATTCGCTCCCATATATTGAGAGAGAGCTGGACCATAAAGAAGGCTGATCGCCGCAGAATTGATGCTTTTGAATTATGGTGCTGGAGGAGACTCTTGGGAGTCCCATGGACTGCAAGAAGATCAAACCTCTCCATTCTTAAGGAAATCAGCCCTGAGTGCTCCCTGGAAGGACAGATCCTGAAGCTGAGGCTCCAATACTTTGGCCACCTCATGAGAAGAGAAGCCTCCCTGGAAAAGACCCTGATGTTGGGGAAGATTGAGGGCACAAGGAGAAGAGGACGACAGAGGACGAGATGGTTGGACAGTGTTCTCAAAGCTATGAACATGAGTTTGACCAAGCTGCGGGAGGCAGTGGAAGACAGGAGTGCCTGGCGTGCTCAACTAAAACACGACTAAACAACATATATATATATATATATATATATATATATATATATATATATATATGCAGGTTTTGGTGTCTTCGGGTGTCTTCCCGTGTAAGAGTTGGGGTGTCTAGGCGACGTTTCGACGAGGTCTCACTCGTCATCTTCAGGCTGGTGCTTTCGGCTTCTTGTTACTGGAACAGAGCAGGATCTCAGTGTTTGAGTTCCTATAAATACTGTTGAGGGGGTGTGGTGTATAGCCTCCAACGTTCTGGGCAGAGAGGAAGTTCCCAGGTTAGTGTGCCTTTTCTTCTTTTGTTCATTAATTACTTGAGGGATATCTTGAGTGATTTCTTGAGTGATATTCTGAGTACCACTTAGGAGGGTCATTAGGTGTGGATTAGTTGCTAAAGCTTTTGTGTCTTGACCTCTTGAGCTTGTGAAGAGTTTTTCTGAGAAGATGGCTGTACTGCAAATAGTTGTGCTCTGGCTTGGCTTCGTGTATAGGGGCGAGCTGTGGTTTTGTGCCCTGTGCCAGCCAGATCTGTGTAGGGATTGCAGGGGGGTGCAGCATCCGGAGGTGCCACTATGGTTTGGCTACTGGATGGTGTCTGTAATTTATCTGTGGAGAGGGTCTGGGTTTGGGTCTGGTGTGGTTGATTGGAGATGGCGTTCTGTGTGCCTCTGGTTCTGGTGTCGGTTTTTGTGGGGAGGGCTAATTTCCAGATGTCTGGCAGGCGGGACGTGTCGTCACGCTTGTTCATGTTGTGAGGGTGTTTCTCTATCTCGATGGCTTCCATGATTATTCTCTTGTGGTGATGTTCCATGTTAAAGAGCAATTTGGAATCTGCAAAATTAATTTCGTGTCCTGTTTCTTTCATGTGTTGGTAAAGAGAGGAAGTTTTTTCTTCTTTTTTGACGGCATTCTTGTGTTCTGCGATACGTGCATTTATTCGTCTGTTTGTTTGTCCAATGTACGTGGCTGGGCAGACTTTGCAGGGTATTTCATAGACCCCTTGGTTTTCTAGCTGGATTTTATCTTTGGGGTTTCTGAGGATATTGGCTATTTTTTGGTTGGTGCAAAAGGCTGTTTTGATATTGTGTTTATGGAGGATTTTGCTAATTTTATCTGTAGTGCCCTTGATATAAGGAAGGAGGGCCATGCCATTGTTTTCTTCTGTGTCTTGGTTTTTGGGGGGTGTTTCTTTTTGGATTAGCTTCGTAACCCTGTTTTGCTGGTATCCGTTGGCGATTAACACATTTGAGAGATTCTGTAACTCAGTTGTCAAGTGGTCTTTGTCAGCCAGGCGTTTGGTTCTGGAGATGAGAGTCTTGGCTACGGAGTTTATTTGTGCAGGGTGGTGGTGTGATTGTGCATGTAAGTAGCGGTTGGTGTGTGTTTTTTTCGGTAGATAGTGTGTCCTAGGGAGCCATCAGGTTTTTTGTAGATTAGGACGTCAAGGAAGGGAAGTTGGTTGTTGGCTTCTATTTCCATAGTGAATTGTATTTTGGGGTGTAGGCTGTTGAGATGTGTGAGGAAGCTATCTAGTTTTTCCTTCCCGTGTGGCCAAATTACAAAGGTGTCGTCAACATATCTGAGCCAAAGTTTGGGTTTGTGTTCTGACTTGTCTAAAGCATTGGTTTCAAAGTGTTCCATGTACAGATTTGCGATGACCGGAGAGAGGGGTGATCCCATAGGTGCTCCTTCTATCTGTTTGTATCTTTGTCCATTGTGGATGAAGTACGTGTTGGTTAGGCAGTGGTTGGTCAGGTCCAGGATGTATTCGGGGGGATTGTATTTGTTTTGAATGGCTGTCAAGGCTTCATTAATGGGCACTTGTGTGAAGAGAGATACAACATCGAAGCTCACAAGTAGGTCATCGGGATGTAGGTTTTGCTTCTTTATTGTTTCTATGAACTGGAAGGAGTTTGTAACGTGTGAAGCGATAGATTCTGCATAGGGCTGAAGCTGCTTAGCGAGAAATTTAGCGAGATTTTGTAGAGGTGAGCCTATGGAGCTGACTATTGGTCTGAGTGGTGTTCCATCTTTGTGTATCTTGGGGAGACCATAGAGTTTGGGGCATCTGGATGATTTTTCTCTGGGGATGATTCTTAGCTGGATTTCTTCACTGATAGGAGAGGCTTTTATTTTGGATTTGGTGGTTTTTTCCAGATAGGTGGTGGGATCTGTTTTTATAGGTTGGTAGGTAGGGTCTTGGAGTAGATTTGATAGTTTTGCTTGGTAGTCCGATGTGTTCATCACAACAGTGGCATTACCTTTGTCTGCTGGGAGAATGATTATGTTGTTGTCTTTCCTCAGGTTGGTGAGTGCTTCAGCCCTATGCAGAATCTATCGCTTCACACGTTACAAACTCCTTCCAGTTCATAGAAACAATAAAGAAGCAAAACCTACATCCCGATGACCTACTTGTGAGCTTCGATGTTGTATCTCTCTTCACACAAGTGCCCATTAATGAAGCCTTGACAGCCATTCAAAACAAATACAATCCCCCCGAATACATCCTGGACCTGACCAACCACTGCCTAACCAACACGTACTTCATCCACAATGGACAAAGATACAAACAGATAGAAGGAGCACCTATGGGATCACCCCTCTCTCCGGTCATCGCAAATCTGTACATGGAACACTTTGAAACCAATGCTTTAGACAAGTCAGAACACAAACCCAAACTTTGGCTCAGATATGTTGACGACACCTTTGTAATTTGGCCACACGGGAAGGAAAAACTAGATAGCTTCCTCACACATCTCAACAGCCTACACCCCAAAATACAATTCACTATGGAAATAGAAGCCAACAACCAACTTCCCTTCCTTGACGTCCTAATCTACAAAAAACCTGATGGCTCCCTAGGACACACTATCTACCGGAAAAAAACACACACCAACCGCTACTTACATGCACAATCACACCACCACCCTGCACAAATAAACTCCGTAGCCAAGACTCTCATCTCCAGAACCAAACGCCTGGCTGACAAAGACCACTTGACAACTGAGTTACAGAATCTCTCAAATGTGTTAATCGCCAACGGATACCAGCAAAACAGGGTTACGAAGCTAATCCAAAAAGAAACACCCCCCAAAAACCAAGACACAGAAGAAAACAATGGCATGGCCCTCCTTCCTTATATCAAGGGCACTACAGATAAAATTAGCAAAATCCTCCATAAACACAATATCAAAACAGCCTTTTGCACCAACCAAAAAATAGCCAATATCCTCAGAAACCCCAAAGATAAAATCCAGCTAGAAAACCAAAGGGTCTATGAAATACCCTGCAAAGTCTGCCCAGCCACGTACATTGGACAAACAAACAGACGAATAAATGCACGTATCGCAGAACACAAGAATGCCGTCAAAAAAGAAGAAAAAACTTCCTCTCTTTACCAACACATGAAAGAAACAGGACACGAAATTAATTTTGCAGATTCCAAATTGCTCTTTAACATGGAACATCACCACAAGAGAATAATCATGGAAGCCATCGAGATAGAGAAACACCCTCACAACATGAACAAGCGTGACGACACGTCCCGCCTGCCAGACATCTGGAAATTAGCCCTCCCCACAAAAACCGACACCAGAACCAGAGGCACACAGAACGCCATCTCCAATCAACCACACCAGACCCAAACCCAGACCCTCTCCACAGATAAATTACAGACACCATCCAGTAGCCAAACCATAGTGGCACCTCCGGATGCTGCACCCCCCTGCAATCCCTACACAGATCTGGCTGGCACAGGGCACAAAACCACAGCTCGCCCCTATACACGAAGCCAAGCCAGAGCACAACTATTTGCAGTACAGCCATCTTCTCAGAAAAACTCTTCACAAGCTCAAGAGGTCAAGACACAAAAGCTTTAGCAACTAATCCACACCTAATGACCCTCCTAAGTGGTACTCAGAATATCACTCAAGAAATCACTCAAGATATCCCTCAAGTAATTAATGAACAAAAGAAGAAAAGGCACACTAACCTGGGAACTTCCTCTCTGCCCAGAACGTTGGAGGCTATACACCACACCCCCTCAACAGTATTTATAGGAACTCAAACACTGAGATCCTGCTCTGTTCCAGTAACAAGAAGCCGAAAGCACCAGCCTGAAGATGACGAGTGAGACCTCGTCGAAACGTCGCCTAGACACCCCAACTCTTACACGGGAAGACACCCGAAGACACCAAAACCTGCATATATATATATATATATATATATATATATATATATATATATATATATGTTGTTTAGTCGTGTTTTAGTTGAGCACGCCAGGCACTCCTGTCTTCCACTGCCTCCCGCAGCTTGGTCAAACTCATGTTCATAGCTTTGAGAACACTGTCCAACCATCTCGTCCTCTGTCGTCCTCTTCTCCTTGTGCCCTCAATCTTCCCCAACATCAGGGTCTTTTCCAGGGAGGCTTCTCTTCTCATGAGGTGGCCAAAGTATTGGAGCCTCAGCTTCAGGATCTGTCCTTCCAGGGAGCACTCAGGGCTGATTTCCTTAAGAATGGAGAGGTTTGATCTTCTTGCAGTCCATGGGACTCCCAAGAGTCTCCTCCAGCACCATAATTCAAAAGCATCAATTCTGCGGCGATCAGCCTTCTTTATGGTCCAGCTCTCTCTCAATATATGGGAGCGAATACATAAAGTTTGGGTTTTGAACTGAAATACAGGGGTTTAATAAAATTTCCATCAGATTGCAGAAGCACCCATAGACTGATGTCTATGTCCTGCCTTTACTCTTAGAGGCAGAAGCTGCAGGAGGATGCTGGACTTGATAGGAGTCAGCAGGATCTTGTTATGTTCTTGGGCTTCAGCCACAAAGATGCTTGGCCCCGAGAGATCTGAAGCCTGAACAAACATGGTGCTTCTGCTTGCCATCTCTGTGGTGTTGGGTAGCAGGTGGATAGGGTGCTTCCTATTGCCTCAGGGCTGCCCAGGCTTGTGAGATTCTGGAACTGGCTGGTGTTGTGTATGCAGTTCACATCTCCCTCTACAGGTGAGCACAAGTACCCAGGAACTTCTCAAACCAAACTGTTGGATGTTTGAGTGCAACTCAGCTTATAGAAGAAGGGTGTTGCATGGTTTGAAATAGACAGAGTTAGGTTAGTCTGGGAATCTGAAGGTCCCAGTTAGCTTACTTCTCTATCTCCTTGTTGTTTAAACTGATACTCTCAGGTTGCATCCTGTTTTACAATTTCTCTCTCCTTGTCACACTTCTTTCTTGGACCTCAAGATGAGAGGTCACCTTTAACAATCCTCTGAGAGAACAAAAGGAGCAGGCATAAGTGCCTTGTTCTTCTCTAGTTAGACTAGAACTGGAAACTCCTATTCAAGTTATGTATTTCCTACAATAAGCAACTTTATTATTTTGTTACCTACAGGTATCTGTGTATGTAACATGTAAAGTAAACTCTTTGAGCACGATTCACGAGCTTAAATGCTATTCATTCTGCATACAAAATTGGTTTCAATAGGTTATCACATTATGCTTCCTATTCAGAAAGGCTAGGAATGATACTAACCTTATCTCTTAGGAATGATACTAACCTTATCTCTTAGGAAACTCCTGGTGTTTTGAGATTAATTCCCTTGTTATATGAGAGGTTTGGGTAGGTTGAGGAGTCTGTCTGTCCTTTTGACAAGGATGAGGAATCTACTGAATGTAGAGAGCCTTTGCTTCTCCATCCAAATACATCAAATTGCTTCCTGGGCTGTATACATGCCTAGCCAAGGTACCTAATTAAATATATATATGTTCAAATGCAACATAGTTCAGTAGACTGAAATTGAACTTGGAAATCAAAATCTCCTGATTTTGTTCCATTTTGAAAATGTTGGCAGTGATATTAGTCTAAGTTTCTTGTCTTTTAGTAATTATTATTTTTTTAAATAAAGGGGTTTTTTATTAGCAGGTGAAGAAAGCATACAGAATTGCAGGGCAAGGTATATGTTTTGCTGATGTTGGGTTGTCAAAGAGATCTTGGTTTGCTTGAAAGCAAGTGAACTGTATGAATTGATCAGCACAAAATTCACTGTCAATAAAGCCAATTTTTCGGGGCCACCAGGGGGAGCATTGGAAGATGGCCGACAATAACATCTCTCCGACCCACACGAGGTAATTAAGAGGCTGCTATGGGAAGTATGCAGCCTTCCTGCCCCCCCCCCCAAGGGGATGGGGGGACTGCCTTGCCAGCGGTGTCCATAATTCACCCCCGGATTTGAAAGAAGGGGGTGCGGACACTTGGCACAAGCCCTCGTGTGAAGTCGGCTCTTCCTGATGCTGTCTCCAATTAGCGCACTGGTTCACTTTGGCTTGAAATATATAATTGGAAATACATAATTGGAAAGAAGCTAAAGCACATACATCAAGCGAAGATTGGGAGTTAAGACTGCTGATTAATGGATCTCTGTGAGTGGAGCGATGGGCGGGACAAATAAATCAAGTGATGGGGGGCCACTAGGGGGCGCATCGGAAGATGGCTGACAATAACATCTCTCCGACCCACACAAGGTAATTTGGAGGCTATGATGGGGGTAATTAGCCTCCTTACCCCCCCCGGATGGTGGGGGGGGACTGCTCTTGCCTGCTGTGCCCTACACCACCCCCGAATTTGTGGGGGTGGGGGCACTAGGCACAAAGCCCTCCTGTGGGATTCCGGCACTCCTGGACACCGTCCCTGATCCGCGCCACTAGCTGCAAGAACTTCAAAAGAAACAATTTGGATGAAGCTAATTGCACATATTTCAACGAAGAAGGGGGAGTAAAGACTGCTGACAGAAGAGATCTCTGATAAAACAAGACAAGAATAAATCATGAGAAGATACGCCAAGATACGGTATGGCAAATGACTGATGGGGGAGGGGGAAAAACTTTCCTTTCTTTCCTTATGTGATTAAACAAGAATCCCCTCCCCTCACGAGTCATAAATGTCATTTTAAGGACTTAAGCTGTGGATTTAAGACTGTGTGGAGATAAACTTTCGAACCAAAGCATGTTTTAAGAAGAGCGTGGAATGTACATGAGCTCTGGAATGACGCAGTTAAAATTGCCGTCGCCATATTGGGAAGTTCTGTCGGGGGTTTTGAGTCTGGGAGGAGAAATAGAGAAATAGAGCTGCTTTTATACTGTGGGTGAAACTCCTCAGAGGGACTCAAGAGCGACAGTTTTGCGAGATAATGATGGAAAGAGCGATGTTATCTATGAAGGTGATGATATATGAAAACCATCTCGATTTGAGGATTGGAAGAACGGAAAAATTCACACAGGATTAATATTGGTGTTTATTGGCTTAAGGAGACTATCAGAAGAGATCATAAAGAAAAAAGAGAAAATATATGAACAAGATGTGATGTGGAAACAGCAAGATAAGACTGGATAGAATTATGAACTCTGTTTGGACTGATTTGGTCTGATTTGGACATTAATGCAGTAGCAAGAAGATGATCAGAATCCCCCTTCGGATCTTGAAATATGGGTCCCCCCAACAAAATTTAAAATTCGGCTTTGTAATTCGGAACTTATGTGATGTGATTTAATTTGATTTGATTGGCCGGTTAATAAAAATTATTTTTTAAAAAAATCAAGTGATGAACCACCATTAAAAGACTGGTAAGTCTGGAGTGAAACAGAAAGGGGGTGGAGGAAAAAACTTTTCTTTCTTTTTTGCCTTATGTGAGTATTAATAACCCTCCACCCCAGAGAGAAGAATCGTTGCAATTTATTTATCACAAGCAGGAATTTAAGAACTGTGTGGAGTGAATTATTGTTCAAAGAGAGGATTGGTAAACATCGGAGAACGGAGGAAAGCTTTATGATGCAGTTTCAAATGGCGTCTCGCTAAGACAGGCTTGCCTAAGAAGGATGGGGGAAGGAGGACCAGGGCCATCGGAATGCGAAGGATTTTTGGAATGTGATCTAGACCTGGCAGAGCCCTCTGAGATATGTTTGGCAAGCCTGGGGAAATCAACGGACAGACTGAGGGAAAGTTCTTTACGGAGGTGTGGAATGGCGTCTGTCCTTATGTGATATGATTTTTGGAGAGTGTAAAACCCACACAGAGGATGTTTGTTTTCAACCCGCTTGTGAAGATTATCAGAGATCGCAAAGAAAGGAATATATGATAACAACAAGAAGATGAGGAAAGTAACAAAGAGACTATCTGGACAGAACTGGATAGAACTGTCTAATTAAAGCAGCAATATAAGTGATGTTTGGACCCCTTTTCGGAGCTTGAAGTATGGGTACCCCCAACAAAAAATTAAAAATCTGGCTGTATAATTTGGAACTAATGTGATTGGAAATAATGTGATTTGATTGGCCTGTTAATAAAAATTATATTTAAAAAAAAATAAAGCCAATTTTTCTGTAGATTACTGATTCCATCATATGTAGCTATGATGATTTACGTTGGGTATTAACAATTCTCAATTCAATTATTCCAAAGCAGCTTTGAAGTAATTCAGTTGGATAGAGGAGAATGGGTGGTTACTTCTGTCATAGTTTTAAGATGTTTTAAAGATGCTTTTAATTGTATTGTTTTACTGTTGATGTGTTTGTCACCCTACAGTCCTTTGGGAGAAAAGATGGAATATTACAGTGGTGCCTCGCAAGACGAAAAGAATTCGTTCTGCGAGTCTTTTCGTCTTGCAATGTTTTTCATCTTGCGAAGCACGGTCCGTCGCAACTGCGCCTCTTCAAGCGGCTTTAAAAAAAAGCGCAAGATGTTTTCGTCTTGCGAAGCAAGCCCATAGGGAAATTCGTCTAGCGAAGCAACGCAAAAATGGAAAACCCTTTCGTCTAGCGAGTTTTTTGTCTTGCGAGGCATTTGTCTTGCGGGGCACCACTGTATTATTAATTATTATCATCATCATCATCGTCACCACATCTGCATGCCCCATGCAGAAGTGTTTGTGGGCTAATTTCATTAAATGTTTGTCTCATAACTTTTGTGTGTTCCCAGCCCAGAAACACCCACCCAATCCATTGGTTTCTTTACAAAGGCCATAGGTACTACCTTTCTACCATCTACCATTCAAAGTGCTGAAGGGTACTGCACAAAATAAAATAAATATTCATTACTCCACCCACTTTTTCTTCTGGCCCGCCCACCACGTGGCCCCTGGAAGGTTGCCTGGAAGGTAATGTGGCCCTTGGATTGAAAAAGTCCCCCCACCCCTGGTGAAAAGAATGGGGCCCTCACAACTTCACCAGTTCAGCCTCAGCTTTTGCCATGAGATAGAACTTAAAGCCAGAGATGAATGTTCTTCCACCATCTAAAGATGGGACTTGATATTTGGTGATTTCATACCCTCTGACCACTAAGTAACATTATCGACTTTTACCTAGCACACCTCCACTTTTGTTAATACAACCACTACCTCCTTCTCTCCTTAAGTCTGCAGCACAAGGGACTTGTACTTGGAGCTGGACAAAAGAAATGTGTGTGTGCACTACACAATAATGCCTTCATTTCACCACTTTCTGTTCTCATGACAACTGTCCTCTGATTCCAGCCCCAGTTCATCAGGAAGACCAGTCCCCAGATATGTGGATTGCAAGTTGTCAATGCTATGCTTCATCCTGATGAGGCCTCACCGTCAACCCTCTCTGTTTCGTGACAGCGTTTTCTGTAGCAGGGAAGAGTTTCTGTGGAGTAATAATTGGTTTTCTTTTCGTTTTGTGGCGCTTCTTAATTTTTTTGCTGCTGACAAAGCCCTGAGGGCATCTTAAGCCGGTCTGCAAAAGAGCAACATGACAATAACAGTAGTAACCAGAGGTGCTTTTATGAGAGATTTATAAAGCAATTCAATGTGTGTACTTTTTACTTTATTTTTTGGAGCTCATTGCAAAACACCTTAACAAGGGAATAATGAAATCTATTTTGTAGTCTTGTGTAAGAGCTCTGCCATTCTAGCACATACATTTCCACCTCCACTTACATTGTGTTGTGGTTCTGAAAAACAGCATCTCCCTTGGATAGCTGAAGTGACAAAACTAATCCAGTTTTTCATAAACGTTCAGAATGGTGCACTATTCTCAGTGTGATAAAGTTGTTCTTGTTGTTTTCAAAAACCAGAAGGTTATGATTGTGATTACAGAAGACAAAATACAAAGCATATTTATCAGATGTGTCTGTGTGTTTAACATACATTAATACTGTTGTTTTATGTTTGTTGTACTTATAATGAATGGCAGGGCTGTAACAACAACAACAACAACAACAGCAACAATTTTATTATTAGCAGACCCAACAAGGGTCCCTATTTCCCAAGGACGTCCCTGATTTAAAGAAGCTGTCCCGGTTTCTGATTTGATCCCAGAATGTCCCACTTTTCCTTAGGACGTGCCTATTTTCATCAGAGAAATGTTGAAGGGTATGGAGTTATCCGACCCCTGAGCCATCTGAAGGCAGCCCTGTATAGGTAAGTGCTTTAATGTTTAATGTTTTATTATGTTTTATATATGTTTGAAGCCACCCAGAGTGGCAACCCAGTCAGATGGGTGGGGTATAAATAGTAAAGTTGTTGTTGTTAAATAGGATGTCCCTATTTTCACCAGAGAATTGTTGGAGGGTATGCTTTGGGTGGCTTCCAACATATATAAAACATAATAAATCATTAATTTTTTTTAAACCTCCCCTCTTCAGAGCTGCCTTCAGATGTCTTCTAAAGGTTGTGTAGTTACTTATCTGCTTATGATGGGAAGGTGTTCTACAGGGCGGGTGCCACTGCCCAGAAGGTCCTCTGTCTAGTTCCCTGTAACCTCACAATGAGGGAACTGCCAGAAGGCCCTCAGAGCTGGATTTCAGTGTCTGGCTGAATGATGGGGGTGGAGATACTTCTTCAGGTATACAGGGCTGAGGCCCCATATGATTTCCATCTCTCTTTGTACTGTTTTCCATTCCATAACCTTTCACTCAGATTTGTGATAAAATGTAATAAAATACTGAACATAACTGCTCCGTCCAGCCAGGACATATGTGCTTGCTACTAGCCAGAATGGCTGTGTTCTGCCTCCACTGTTGGAGGCAGTATGCCTCTGAATGCCAGCTGCTGGTAATCGCAGGTTGGAAGAGTACTGCTGCAATCTTGTGGACTCCCCATGGGCATCTGTTTGGCCAATATGACCACAAGATGCTGGACTAGATGGGCCTTCAGCCACCATGGCTTTTCATGCATCTTATGTATGAGGCAGACAGGCTTTAGCATGGCTCTTCCTACTCATTTCCTAGCCCTTAAAATACTCTCTAGAAAAGGACTCCATGTCCAAGTCAGATCATTGGTGGTAGTGCTATTAACTGATTTGTGAGGAGGCAGAATGTGAAAGACTAGATTCAGCACCACCTCTCTACTCTCAGCATCTGAACAGATAACCACTGCCACTTCTGATGATCTGATTGAGACCGTAGTTGTGTCCACACAGCAGCCCCTGAGTGCTTTGGAGGCAATGCTTTTTTGTAACTATGTGGAGGTGGAATTAGAATGGAGGTTCCACATAGCATGTAGTATAGTATATTACAACTATATTAACTAGCAGCATTATTCCTCCCTATGGCCAAAGCCCATCACTCATGTCTACTCAAAAGTAGCCTGCAAAGCAAATTTAAATAAATGTTTGTTGTTTGCTTGGTCAGCCAGTTTTATTGCTTCCTATTAATTGCAGGAGGATTCGTGAATAGCGTTGAATAGCCTCTCTATAAATTGCCCCGTGTAATTTTATTTCCAGGGAGGGGATGATGATGATCAAAATCAGTAACTAAACACCCCACGAAAAAATAAACTGAGGCAATTCACATATAATCTACTCAACTAATCCCCCAACCAGAATGAACAGGAACAAATGAAGGCATCTGACCCTGCAAAAAAGGAAATGTTGCATTTGAAGGCACAGGAGCCCCCACCTACAAATAAAAATACCCTTAATGAGATTTTGTCTATTCACATTGGATGAGGTGGAACATCAATTGCATTTTATTATAGAAGAATGGTCACAAATTAGTCAGTAGGGGTGGAGATAGGAGGTGAATAGAGTAAACACTGAAAGGCAATGTTTTGCAAATGATGTTCTCTGGGTATTCTGGGAAAAGTGAGTAAGCATTCAGAGAATGTGGCTGATGTGGAAGCACCTGGTATGTGCCTCTCCAGACAGCAATTATTTGGTAACATTGGGGACTCACTGCAGATCAACTAAGAAAGCAGAATGTTGTGTGGGCACTCAGAATACCAACCTATAATATAATTATTAGAGGAAGTTCATATATTAGTGACAGTGGACAGTATTCTCCCAATGAGTCCCATCAACACAAAGATTTAGGCTTTCACAATTAGACTTCCACCCCATCTCCCCCGGCAGGCACCCCACACCATTTCTCAAATCTGTTCCAAAGGGTTGGAGGAATCCCTACAACAGATTTCATGGAGAAGAGGGGACATGTTCTGTTGTGGAAGGTGTGTTGAATTTTGTCCAGGAACAGCTAGTTTTTCAACAATTGAAAATTCAGTGTAGTTATGGGAAAGATTTCTCAGTTTTGTTTAAGTCTCAGAACTTCATGGAAGATAACATATAATTCAAAATAGTCCTCAGTGAATTAAGATAGTAGGCAGCATACTTGGACTGTGAGGAGGTGAGTTCAATAAATGCAGAGGAGCTAGCAAGAATGTCTCATTATTGTCCCTCAAACATTAAATTTGGTGAATGGATAATATTGGTAAAAGAGTGGGAACCTATGAGCAATTTCATTGGGTAGAGGGGAGAAGGAAGAATCTACTTTGCCTCTCACACACTTCATGAAATTTATATTTTGGCAATCACCCAGTGGTATAATGAAATGGCATTTAAACTAACGGGTCAAGATAGTTTGTTAATTGTAAATCTCATTTGGTAAGTCAAAGTTGTTAATTGAGCTGAGAATACTGCTTGATACAGCAGGGTTCTCTATATTAATAGAGGACCTGAATAATGTAGAAGTCAAAGAAAGAACAATTTTGTGTGTCACTTTGAGCTTTTGCTTTGAAATTGCTACATTCCTTAGATTATGTAAGATCTGAAATGTTGATACAAGATCCATTTTTTAAAAAACCACACCACTATATAAGCAAGGGATTAATTTATTACTGGTCAAAGGAATTTTTTCTCTTTTTTCGAAGTGAGAAAGATGTGAGAATATTGCTGAACTCTCTATTTATAGCTGTAGTGAAGCTAAAAAGCCTTGGGTTCTTAAGTAAGAGACATACTTCTAAATATAACAACGCTCTCCGTTGTGAATTTATGTCATTTTCCAATGGCAGGAGAGCAACAGTTGTCTATTCCAAGAAGGGCGATAACTTTTTGATTTAGGATGGGTCAAAAAGACTGTTGTTCTGATCTCTGTACTAGCAGGACTCCATGTTGAATGTCTTAATGTGTATTTGGTGCTTACAACATGTTGGGAACACCTTAGCATACAGACCTAATCTAGTCCCTGCCAAGAAGACTTTACAGAGACCACATAGGGAAGGAGTAGTTTTGCATGTATCAGTAGAAGCAGAAGCAAGGCATGGCAAGGTTAAAGAAGAGGGTCTGGAGGATGAAATCAAAGCATAGGGAGACACCCAGTTGAGTACCAGGAAGAGCTTGATGCAAGTATGACAGAAAGCATGTAGGTAGGAGAGGCAAAGGGAAGTGATAGGAAATGAACATGTGCAGAAATGGTCTCCTATAAACGCTAACAGGATGTGCACCACCATCTTCCTGCCCTGCCATTTAACTGTATTTGTATGTTAGCCAGCTCTTGAATGATATCCTGAATTTTGGTGTGGAGGATACAATTGGTTTTTCCATCTTCCCTCTGGTGGCAGAGCATGATCTCAGCTACGGGGAAGATGCTGGCTGAAGACCACATATGTTTGCAGTTCACAGCGTTCTCTTACGATGTGCCATTTGTGTATCTCCGAAAAACCTTAATGTCATTGGAACATAGGAAACTGCTTTATACCAATTCAATCCATTGGCCTGCCTTTTTATTAACACTGACTGGCAATGGGTTTCCAGGGTTTCACATTCTCAGTCCGAACTGGAGATGCTGACGATCAGCAGTGTAGCGTGGGTTGCTGGCACCCAGGGCAGGCCAAGTGTTACGCCTCCCTGGTGGACTGGGCAGTTGGTATGGGGGCGCAAACAAGGGGGGCATGCACAGAGCCTGCATGTAGGGTGAATGGAGCCCGCCTCCCCCTTGCAACCCCATACCCCTAAACCTGCTCCAGAAGTATGTCTTTAAAAGTTAGATATTACATTATTCCAGTTATTGAACTACACACTGGAACAGTTTCATGCACCACTATTGTTACCCTCTTTTTAAACCAGGAAATGTAAGAAGGATGTGTACTGATTTTTGGATACTCCTGAATAAATTATTGGCATCTGGGGCTGGGGTGGGAATGTGGTTTCGATTTTTTTAACTGAGCTTCAAATTTTTTATCATTAAGATTTATTTTATTATTACAGGACTGTAGTGTCATTAAGTGTACAAAGGCTTGGCAGTTATAGCAGAAACATATCTTTTTAGTGATGCTATGACTATGTTCAGTAATGTACAATTCAAGCTGGGGGTGTATAACCATCATTTTCACTGGACAGCTGTAATGACTTGTAACCTTGTCAGAAATTCCTGCTATCCTAGATTTCTTAGTGACAGGTGTGATTGGCAGATGATCATGTGAACACGGCATGAATGCATCACCTGCATCCCTCCCATCCTCCACAGAAAAAGTACGTAAGGCCAAACTACACATAATTGATTGCTTAATAGGACTGTACTACTTCAGATTGCTTGTGGGGAGGTTGCACTGCTATGTATAAAAGAACAAAAAACAACAGCAACAACCTCTCTGCACAAAGTGAAGTCCTATATATTGCAAAAGCACAGGTTGGAAACACTGATTCTGAAATTCTAACTTTCCACAAGCAGGGACTTTTTGATGGGGTACCACCTTTAGCCATGTGATCTCCATCCTGCATTCTTAAATGGCAGGTTTTCTGTAAGTACAATTACCTTAAAAATGCAGAAAAGGATATAAAAGCTGATCAGTGTCCCAGTTTTCAAAAAATTCAGTGCATGATCTGTCTAACAATGATGGCTCATTTTGCCAAAGTTCTAGAGCGGGGTTGGAAAGCCTATATCCCTGTCGCTGGTCAGGCTGATGGGAGTCTGGAGGGGCAAAGATTCCCCACCTGTGTTCTAGGGAGTGCTGATGCAGAGCAAGGAAGAACTCTTTTATGTGAGCAGATTGGTCTTTATTGCTGAACCAAATTGAGCAGCTCAGAACTGCACAGAGCAGAATCAGTACATTGGAGACTTTAAATATTTTCTGGAGCTATCAGATCCGGACATCATATATTCACATACATGATTCAGTTTTTTTATATTGATATATACAAAGTTAGACTTGTTCATTGTTTTATAGTTGAATGAAAATCATGATGTTTGATCCATGGATGCTAGTTTTGCTAGGAATTATTCTGGGAGGAGCGGGGGAATCCTTTCTTTGTGTGTGTGTGGAAAAGGACCTCTTGCAACTCCCCCTCCCCTGCCAACTGTCCAAATATGAAACAGCTGCCTAGCTGCCTTACCAAGAAGATTTTATTGTTAAAATAAAAGTAGATTTTGCTTTTGGGGGAAAAAAAGAACACACATCTTCATTGTAAAACTCATGTTTGGTTTACAATTAGAGAAAAGTCACATGGTCCCAAAAAACCCGAGTTTATATATACTGTATATATATATATTGAAAATATATTTAAAAAACATAAAAATCTATATTTAAACATATATTATATGTTAATCAGTACACTTAAATATAGCTTAATTTTATTTACAATGTGACGCAGATGCTTGTAAGATTTAATGCCAGATTCATTTTTTTCCAAAAATCCCATAAAATTATATAAATATACAATAAATATTTGTTACACATGGTGAATAAGAGAGAACAAGGCCACAGACATTAACTTACATTTGCAAGAGGTTTTTTTTTTTTTTTAACAAAACAATAGGGCCAAAGACATGCATGAAATACTTTTGCCACAGACAGATCACAGCAAAAAAATAAAAAATAAAATAAAAATCAATTGAGTGACATTTTTGAAACCCCAGTTCAACTAAAACTGCCAAGCCTGTGATCATGTATTTATTTTGTTGTAGTAGGTCTGGCATAGAATGGGTGTTAAGAATAGTGCTTGTTTCAGTTTACAAAAGCTAGGGCTATATTGATTCGTTGCATAGCAGATTCTGCATCCAAATAATGATTTGTAGTTGTTTGTGTGTTTACAGTGTACTGTACAACTGTTAATAAAAATTTAGTATTCCTAGATATACGAATTACATTCTCATGTAGCTTTCAATCTGTGATACTCAAACTTGTGATTCCACAGTAAGCCCATGGAATTGAGTAGATCTGCTATAGTGGTTGGAGACAGTGAGCCTTAAATTGTCCTGTTTGAAGGCTGCAATCTTTTGGGTTTGTATCAGTCATTGTCCACTAACGGAATAGGATTCTCCAGTTTATTAGGAATAGGACTGGCTAAATCTGATTTTATTTAATTTTTAATCCTATGTTATACGATGCCCAACAGGGATAAAGTTATTATAAAGCTGATTCACTCTGGATATGTACAAAAACATTTCCATGTTCTGTTCTGCTGGTGGATTATATTACAGCAAAAATCATTTTCTTTCCTTGTGAGTTAAAAAATAGCCAGAGACCAATATTATGCATCCAGATATAAGATCACATCTATTCCAAGAGTCTTTTATATAGGCTAAATTAGTATAGTATATCTGATATGCAATAGTTACCTTATTTTCAGATTTTCCCTTTGTTTAAATTGTGAACTGCATGACTCTAAATAATGATCCACTGCAATTTTTTAGTGGGAATTTAGGTGACAGGCTTTAGTTAGGACTGAGTGAGGATGTTGACCTAGTTATATACACAGTGGGGCTGGAAGGGAATTCATTTATATCAGCGGAAATGGTTTGAGAACAAGTCTGCACACTGTTTCACTACATAAAGTTAGGAACAGCCATAAAGCAGGGAACTAGCCTAATGGATCTGAAGGAAATCAGGATCATGATATTTTCTCATTGCATAAGAAAACATCACCGAGGGATGACAATGATTCCCCTCCATTTCCACTTTCAAAAGTGTGAACAAAAGCAGCTTCTTGCTTATAACACAATCTTACAAAGACTTTCCATTCCAAATGCATGGATTAATGTAACCCAGATATTTTCCCTGCCTTTAAGTTATATGTCTTATATTAAATGTCTACTAGGATTTTGTGGTGAAGATAGCCTGGGATGCAGGTTAAAGCTAAATAAAGGGATTGCCATTGGGCTGAAAGGCTGATTTAGCTCCAGTTGGATTGCCTATTAAAAATGGACAATGACAGCATCTGCTTTCCTTTAAGGTAACAACCATTTATTTGCCCAGTCTTGGGCAGTCAAGAGTTCATTAATGGCAAAGCATCTACCTGCATACTGTCGTTAATCAATTGGGTTAGTGTTTTGTTTTTCAACAGTGAACACATGTCCAAGGAGAGTGAATAGATTTGTAATAACCAGAACCAACCTTCTTCTTCCCGTATTAGAAGTTGGTGAAAAGCTTTGATATTTTCTATAAATAAAATAAATAAATACGCTAAGTTTGTTTGCATCCAATTTTTACTTCTGATAACTGCATAAACTGACCATTAATGAAATGAGGGACTGATTTCTACTGCTAAATTAATAATCCCAGGATCTGAAATGAGCTTATTTTTGGATTGTGGTGTTTTAAGACACATTATCTTAAGGCCTGAGTCTTCTAGTGAATTATCACCCAAGAAAGGTTGGGTTTTTATTTATAGCCTAGTTCAAACAAATAGCACATGAAATAGTAAACCAGTGTCTGGACTGTACTACTTTAGACTGCAGGTGGAGATTCATATAATTGAATGCCTCCTTTCCCCCTTCACATAGAAAACTAGATGTCAAAGGAGAAGGGCTGTAGCCTAGCCTTCTCCCTGACACGACTGCCTCCCCACTCTGGGGAGGTGGGGGTATTTCATTTTCAGTTTGAAATGGTTCAGTCCAGAAACAGATTTACCTTATCTACCACTTTCGAAAACCTAGGCCTACATCAAAGCAAAGACCTCTGTTTAGCAAAACATTGGACCCCACCCATGGAAGTAGGCATCGTCACTATGAAATATACATGCAACTATCCCTTGATAAATGACACTGTCTGCATTGCAACGTGTGGGTTATATGATGCATGCCAAAACAAAAACCGAATATATTTAGTGAGAGGTCACGCTCTTGCTGTGGCATTTCTAATGTAGTCATTGTCTATTTGTGTTGCAGGTTGTGATGGATTTGCTGATAATTCTCCAAGGCCAGAGGCATCAGTCCTGTGCTCAGTTACTTACTTAAGAGTAGCACTGGAGTTACCTTTAATTAAAGTGCATGCAACTGATTTCAGGATTGCATCCTAGGATTTCCTTTTAAACCAAGAGCTATGGTTCTACAGGATTCTCTTGCCTGTAGAAGATAAGGCTATTGTGTGCTACCTCTCAAAAAGCCATAGACCGTTGCAGACATATTTAGACGAAACAGGTAGTTGGGTTTTGAGGTAGAAGGCTCTGCCTACCTGATTCCAGAGCCACTCCTTCAGGCCTGGATTCTGTCATATTATCTCAAGTAAAAAAAGTAGCAGGTATTTGAGAACCGGGGCATACTAGACATTCTTTTTTACAATAAGAGCATCTGGCTGCCCTGCATATATTTACTTGCACAGGGAAGCCTTTACTGCTTCACTGTCTGTGCAGTTCTTTTCAGTAGCGATTGCTAATCCTTCCGTTGCCAACACAACTGTAGACCGTCTGGATCCATAAGTTACAGCATTGTGGCATTCCAAATGTATTTGCTAAAGTACCATCTGATATTCATGTGATTCTTTCCCTTTTTTTTCTTTCTTGCCAAGATTTGGTAATTGTACTTCAACGGGATAGTTAATCCAGACACAAATACTACTTCTCCCTGAACCGACTCCGCTCATACAACGAGAGGATGGTGATGAGATTCTCCATCCTCACCAACCTCAGTGCAGCTTGGCGAAAGATCCTGGGGAATCCACACCAGCTGTATATGCAGATCTCCCTTCCTAGGTTGGGGCAATCATCTTTGTTCTCAACACCCAAGGAAAATGGGGGGAATATGTTTGAAAGAGAATGCAATTTGTTTTCTTCCTAAGAGAGGAAAAGTGTTGGGGGACGGACGGACCCCAGAAAAACCAAAATACAAAACAAGCAAAAGGCAGGTCTTTAAAGCAACAATCATAGAATAGAAACCACACCTAGACAAACATAAAAGTGCTGCCTGTAGATTAGAAAAGAGCACTGGGAGGAACATCAACACTGTCTTTTTCAGTTGCCTTTTTTATTATTTTTTTCAGTAGTCTGATTTGATATTGCAAACACCTTCACAACATACAAAAAAACCCCAAATTTGTTTTATCCAGAACATATACGGTGACGACAGGGAGTAATCTCCTCTTTTTAAAACCATGTGGGAATTTTAAAATTAAAAAAAAAATCAACAGTAAAACTATGACAACAGCACCTTGACATTGTTTTAATTCCAACGCTACCAGAAGAATTTAAAAGCAGTAAACAGATATAATACTAATAGGAATCAAGATACTTACTGTCTAAAATGTAAACGGAATGTTTTGGTTCATTTTCTTTTTTTTGAAAGGACAGTTTATCATCAATTCACAATTGAAGCAGCATGCAATTTTATTTTTTTAATTTTTTTAAGTTTTCAATTCTTGGCAACAGCAACAAACCACAATGTTAGAGGAATGTAATGCATTTTTTTCTCAAAGTTGTGCGCAAATGAATTTATCTCTCTCTCTCTCTCTCTCTCTCTCTGTCTTGTTCCTCTTTAGCTCATGGATATGTTCAATAAATAGATTGTGGAACCACTGTACTGTATAAACTTCATTTATACATGCAGTCCATAAAATTATTATTTTTTCTTTCTTACTGAATAATTTACCCTGTTATGTATATATACAAATAGATAAATTTTGTCTCAATATAATCTATACAACACAAATCCACTATCTTCCCCTTTTTATGGTCAGTGTACAAACACAGGAAGTGTCTATTCTTATAAACCGCCATCCAACTCTCTTCTTGTTATCCATAGTGAGAGCTCGCACATAAGACTGGGTAGTTCGGCACTGGGAATTCCAGTACCTCTTGTCTATGCCCCGGCAGCCCTCTTTCGTATAACCCTTGGAGTTGCATTTGGTCTCATAAAAATATTGCTTCAGTTGGCCTTTGGGTACCGGGACTTTTTCCAGGACTGTGACAGTTGCCCCCGACATGTCCACCGCCGTTTTTTTCTCGGCCGCCGTCACCCACTCGCTCGTACTGTCACACACACTCAGCTCCCCACGGCGAGCCGGGTCAGAGTGACGCCGGACCCTCATGGACATGTTTGCAGCATCCAAGTAGTTTTTATACTCCTCAAGCAGAAAGAGCAGTGGTGGCTCCAAAGGCACTTGACTGCTTAGCATCACCCGAGATGAGTATAAGTCGGCATCCTTATTTTCCTTGCTGGGCTGGATGACCTGCTGCTCATCCAGGAGCTCCTCTATGACATGTTCAAAAGTGTCCGCCAAGGACGTCAATCCTCTGGAGGCGTCATTGGGCCCGCCGAGGTTCTCCAGGTTTCCCTGTGTCCGGAGACCGGGATAAGCCAAGCTGCCTGGTCCTCTGATGCTCACTTCTTTCATTGGGGCAGCTTTCATGCAACTGAAGTATGAAATAACCATAGTAAGGAAAAGGATGGTCATCACTCTTTTCACTTGGTGGAACTGTGGGCGACAAGAAGAGGGGAAGAAAGATAGAAAAGAAGGAATTCAGAACAAATAGATGAAAGAAGCAACAACCGTTTGAGGTGCAAAACAAGCATACATCCCCCTCCTCTGCCAAGTTGGAAAGAGTTATGTGTTAACCCTATGTAACTTTTTAACCTCACACAGAGACAATGGGCATGCGTTTATATTCAGTCATCCCAGTCAAGCGACAGAAATCACACCTGGAAAAAGGTTTCCCACATTTATCTTTTATGTCACAAAGGCATTCATTGAGAGCACTCACTATGGCAGAAGCCAATGATTGGACTACCCTGCTTGGAACTAGTTAAAGATGTTGGCCTGAAGTCTCAAGAACCCTTGCACAGTAAATGTCACACTCTAGGCATGATAATTAATTACCCTCTATTTGCATGACAAGTGTAACAGCATGCTTGGAAAGGTTACTAAGCATCTGCGGTATGCATGCAGTAACGGGGAAAGATTTCAGAAAGTTATTGTCTTTTGTAGAAAGATCTCAGCACGGAGGTTGGAACTATATGAACAGTAATTACCTTTAAAAAGACAAAGGGGGGAAAGGATTGTCTCACAGTATCTAAGGCTCCCAAAACTACATTTCAGAAATTGGGGAGCAAATAACCATCTGTCGGCATGGGAGGGGGCATGGAGAGCATGCACACAAGCCCAAACACACACCAGACTTTCCTGCAATGAGCTTTGGCTTGCTTGTTTTTGTGTAAAGGTAAAGGTAAAGGTACCCCTGCCCGTACGGGCCAGTCGTGTCCGACTCTAGGGTTGTGCGCCTATCTCACTTAAGAGGCCGGGGGCCAGCACTGTCCAGAGACACTTCCGGGTCACGTGGCCAGCGTGTCGAAGCTTCTCTGGCGAGCCAGCACCAGCGCAGCACACAGAAACGCCGTTTACCTTCCCGCTAGAAAGCGGTACCTATTTATCTACTTGCACTTAGGGGTGCTTTCGAACTGCTAGGTGGGCAGGAGCTGGGACCGAAAGACAGGAGCTCACCCCGCCGTGGGGATTCAAACCGCCGACCATGCGATCGGCAAACCCTGGGCACTGAGGTTTTACCCACAGCGCCACCCGCGCTTTATTGTGCTTTATTATTTATTATTATTATTATTATTATTATGCTTTATTATTTCTTTATTGTGTAGCAATAAATAAATAAATTGACCTATGGAACTCACAGATGCCAGGTGCAATTACAACACATATTTTCATGCAGCTGAGGTGGCATTCATAAGTGAAGGTAAAGGTGTATTAAGGGAATACTGAGTAACAAGGGAAGCATTCAGCTATCCCAATTAAAGGTAAGCCAAAATGGGTGTGTGGGGTTGTTCATGAACATTTTAAAAATCCAGCCCAATTACATCCTTGCCTTTTGCTATTTTGTGGCACATGGAGGTGCTTGCTTGCTTGCATGCTGCTCATCTCTCTGTACTAAACTAGCAGCAATGAAATTCAGTGAAGCAGAGGTCAAGACCCCTCCTTCGTGCTCTGAGGGCCAGTGAAGCCCCTGCACTGCCCTTGGTCTGTATAACTTGGGGGAGAAGGAAAGGGAGTGCGACAGCCCATTACCAAGGCAACAAGGCGGGTGCTCCCTGTCAAGCTGTCCCTCTTCATCACTTTTCCAGTCTGCTCTTGTTTTCTAGCATGTGCTCCCTTGCAGAATATACTATGGTAATTTTTAGAAGGCATTTGTTCAATTTATGCCTTTAGTATATGGCAGTTTAGGTAAAACACTGTTCTGTGGGGAAATTTATCTGGAGCGAGTGTCTGGGAAAGATATACCCCTGGAATTCCTGACTGGACACATCTCCCCAGACCAGTTTTGAAGGGTGAAAAACCAAGGTAAAGTGTGAGTACATGGTGCCTAGCTTGCAAACAAGCAAAAGAAACAATCATGTACAAAGCTTTGCTGCTTACATAGTGTGCAAGTTTAGGAGTATGTCTTTAATTACCGTTTTAGCAGAAATGGTTAAATCTCGCCATAAACCAAAGAGTTCAATTATGGAATTTCTTTTCTTTTTTCTTTTTTAAAAAGGGGAGGAATCAATGTACCCTCCATGTTTCTTTTCATAGGGTGGGGGGGACGAGGAAAGCAAAATTGATCCTCATATGGGCCCTTTTCTAAATTATGGCTAGTAATACTGTTGGGGAAAGCAGATCTCCCATCCTCCCTCTCTGTTTTTTTACTTTATTTTCATGCTGGACCTTGCTATGGATGCTGTTGGCTGCCATATTTGAGGCTGGGCAGGAATTTTTTCATCAGGCAAATTGCCCCACGATTCACGGTGTTTGCCTACCTCATAGCAATCATCACAACTTTGGCAGTTTAGGCATTGGGTAAGCTTTAGTCTTGGCTGGAGGGGAAGCTGTAGCCTCTGCCTGCCCCTCTGAGTAATGGGTACCCCATTAAAGGGATCCAGGAGGAGTTTTGTCTGTCCAAATGCTAAGGCAGGGGCCACAGCACTCCTCAGGACAGCAGGTGGCACTCCTATTTGATGTAAATCATAGGTCCCCCTCCCCTCCATCTGCTGTTGGGTTGACCCAGGTTTTAGTTCCAGCAGGTGGACCTGGAAGTCCTTGGTAGAACCCAATGCTTAGGCCAGACCTCTGACACCTGTAAGCAATAAATTTGTGGCCTTATTTGATCCCAATACACTGTGTCAGGTCTATTGTGTGGATTGGGACGGCGGGTGCTGCGGGACCTTAGCACACAAAAAACAAAAGAAAATGAAAAGATCCTACAAGCCTGACGTTTCCCCACTCTTGAGGAAACATATTTGAATGCTAGATGCAATAGGCAAAAGAATTCATAGAGTGACATCATCACTTTCTGAGTAAATGCCATGTCACTACGGGAAAAAAGTTTCTCTTAATTGGGTAAAACTCCTAAACAAGTTAATGCACTGAATTATGAGGATGGTGGTATGTAGGGATTGCAAGAGCCATTCTAGATCAAGGACACCTGAGGGCAGAATGAGGCATAAACCCTATCTGCTTCTGCTGATTCCCTCAGCTAATTGCATCTATGATATGAGATGGATATTGTAGATATGGTTTTAATTTAAAAATGGTCCCCCATCATATGCACTCAGACGGATTACTGGATGACATGTGTGGTCTTTCAAGTTCCTGAACCCCACTATCAACCCAGAATATAAATGCCATGAACTACTGTACTTATTAATGACTGATGAAAATGTTTTCCTCACTTTTCTTTCTTTCTTTCCTTTAAAGCAGCCTTTCATGAATTTGTAAGGTCATAAATTTAGTTTTAAGAAGTTCTATTTTTGCTTTCATTTTTAAACCAGGTTATTTTTAAAAAGAAAAACTTATAGCTGAAATCTGAACAAAAGTTACAATCTAATTATTTTTTAAAGATGTGCTTTAAAAAAATCCACTTATTTTTATTTACCCTGATTATCCCACACAGAAGTACGGTAGTCCCCACACAGCTGTAGCTGTGTTGTTAATGTGAGCCTAAGTCACAAAGGAATAAAGAAACTTATCAAGGAGAAACCCACCACAATGGCATTAAAGCTGGTTGCCTTATACAGCTTTGAACAATCTGCTTTCCCACCTTTGCTTTGGTCTTGGAAGACTTATATCCCAACCTAGAGTAGGAAATATCTTTTCCTGGATAATCTTTATGTTTGTGACAGGTTGAGGAACTTTGCAAGTCTCCCTACGAAAAGACACAAAATCCCAGTTTTCTGATTTTACCAAAGTTAGGATCATGACTTTGAGAGAGGGTTTCAAGCACATACTGGAAAATTAGGTCTACACAATTAAATGTCAGCCTAGCACAACAAATCCACTTAAAACAACAACACAGACTCTCTGCAGTTGGGAAAGCAATGGGCAAAATGTATTGAAACGCATAGTGCATAACCACTGCACACATCCAGTTGGATGCTCATTGTTGTATAAACAAATCAGAGTGAATGTTCAATAAAGCTCTGGACATACTCTAACTTCAGGATGAATGATCAACACCTAAGCCATGTGGAGCAGCCTAGTGGGTTACCTTCCTTTCTGAACTTGTTCCACTCTTCTGCCCCCTTTCACAACTTTGTGGCTGACCAATTGCTTCTTTCTAGCAAGCAATATTTCTAGCATCTTAAAAAGTAGAGACATCACCTTGCCAACAAAGGTCCGTATAGTAAAAGCTATGGTTTTCCGAGTAGTGATGTATGGAAGTGAGAGCTGGACCATAAAGAAGGCTGATCTCCGCAGAATTGATGCTTTTGAATTATGGTGCTGGAGGAGACTCTTGAGAGTCCCATGGGCTGCAAGAAGATCAAACGTATCCATTCTTAAGGAAATCAGCCCTGAGTGCTCACTGGAAGGACAGATCCTGAAGCTAAGGCTCCAATACTTTGGCCACCTCATGAGAAGAGAAGACTCCCTGGAAAAGACCCTGATGTTGGGAAAGATGGAGGGCACAAGGAGAAGGGGACGACAGAGGACGAGATGGTTGGACAGTGTTCTCTAAGCTACCAGCATGAGTTTGACCAAACTGCGGGAGGCAGTGGAAGACAGGAGTGCCTGGCATACTCAGGTCCATGGGGTCATGAAGAGTCAGGCACGACTAAACAACAACAAGCAAGCAATAGCATTATTCACGTTTCTTAAGAATCAGCTAATACTCATTTCAGTGCTTTTGATGTTCATGCCGAAGTACCTCATACTTGGCAGTAAGGACTGGAGTAAACACTCTTTTTGTTTGCCAACACAGCGCTATGTATAAAGACTTACTTCACATCCTTATTTTGTGGGAAACAAAGAATCCTAACACTTGTCAGAGGAAAAGCACAACAAAGACACTTTACGCACTAAGACAGGAATTGCCCAAGTTTTAGGCCCCGATGTTCGTATGAGGAAATGTTATGCTGTTAGGAATTCTGTTGACAATAATCTAAGCTCAACACGTCCTTTGGATACTAGTCATTCTTCCTATTCATATATATCATTGTGGCATCTTTGTATAAATATTAATAGTTTACTCAGTCCCTGCAGGTCATCCCTCACTGAATTGTTTGCTGCATTTATTCTGAAAAATCCTATATATCTGTCATCTGACTTCAAAAAGGTCTTTATAGATTTGTACAAATTGATCTGGTTATTGAGGCGACCAAAGCCAGCTTTTGGCATGTAAATTCCATAAACATGTGGCAAGATGGCAACTGAGCAAAAGTAGGGGGCTTAAAGTTCATTTTCTCTCAGAGCTATCTTCACCACCCACCTACCACCTGGATTTCCATTTTTCCCTTTGTTGACTGAATGCACGTACCAGGGAATTCACATTGGGAGACTGCTGAACTGGTTCTGGAGCCAGGTTCTTGGTGTGGCCTGATGCCATACACTTCTAAATAATGACAGCAGGCAAACATTTATAGCAAAAGGTAACTTCAAAGGGCAGTTCAGAGGCAATGATACAGAGCAGGGATTAAAAGATCTGAGTGTCTCTCATAATAATTTTGATTTATTTATTTCAATTATTAGCCTTGAGTATTATCATGCTCAATTATAAGTTACCTTGGTGCTCATATATGACGCTCTTATTTGGGTAACTTATAATACATGAAATCTTCTCTCTCTCTTTCTTTAAAAAAACATTATTAAAACATATAAAGTCCACCTCCCTGATAAGTCCTGGGCAAAGCTAGCTAACCCAAAGAAAAAGATGTTTAGGAGCATTTCTGAATTGCTTCATGCATGGCTTTTGGGAGGCATCTGGAGGAAAAAAGCTCCACAGCTGTGGGGCAGAAGGGGTGCATGTACACACATGCCGTTCAACACTCTCAGGCACGGGGTGGCTCTTTCTCCTCAGAAGTGGACACTGCTGCATTTAAGGCCATGTAGACATGATGTCACTTGCTCTCATCTTGCCTACAGTTTGTCTTCCATTGTCTCAGTCCACACCTTGCCTAAGACACTTCAGATACATTTTACCGTCAACTTCAGCATCCCTCCATGTGTATGAGTTTACACTGGGCATCGAATGCAGTAGGTCTGGCTATTGCCTATGAAAGTTTATGCCACACGTTCCCCACACCATAACTGCTCATAGAAGTTCTTTTCTATATATTTTTTGTGAGAAAGAACACAGAGAGAGCACATCTTTTTTTACACACAAGACTCAGCAGTGACCTCATTGTGGAAACTCAGAGGCAAATCACATCAAGTGAGGCAGTCTTGTGGTGTGAGGTCATAATAGAAAAAGGGGTTCTGAAAAATCAGCTCATGTATAAAGAGACATCTCTTAGGCAGCTTAGAGAACTGGGTCACATTTTGAGTCACAAACTTTCTTTGCTCAGTAAATGAGCTTTTGTTTCTTACTTGACATGCACAATTCACATCTTTCTTCAAGGATGTGCTCCTGTTGCAAATATCCCCCTCCCACCTCGCAAAACTGGACAATTTTCTTCCTCTGAAAACATTACTCTCTTTCCAGAAAGTATATTCATTGCTTCTTAAGATGGATCTGCGAGCATATTTTCACATGAGGTGGGAATACAAACCTATACAATTATCGTTTCCAGATGACCACAATAATCTACTCTTTAAGAACCTTTTTCATGTTTGTTAAGGGTGTTGAAATCTGTTAGGGGACCCTTCCCAGAGCTTACAAGTCCAAGTACACCTTCTGATGGATATACAGCTACAGAATTGCGGGGGGGGGGAGCCTTATGTGTGGGGCCACATAAATACCCTTTACCCCTGGCCTAGAAGGCAGGCAAATGAAAACCTCCTCCCCTTTCCCATAAGAAGCAGACGATGTCAAACTTAATAATAAAAAATTTATACCCCACCCATCTGGTTGGGTTTCCCCAGCCACTCTGGGCAGCTTCCAACAAAAGATTAAAAATACATTAAGACATCAGTCATTAAAAACTTCCCTAGACAGGACTGCCTTCAGATGTCTTCTAAACATCAGATAGTTGTTTATTTCTTTGACATCTGATGGGAGGGCTTTCCACAGGGCGGGTGCCACTACCGAGAAGGCCCTCTGCCTGGTTCCCTGTAACTTGGCTTCCCGCAGTGAGGGAACCACCAGAAGGCCCTCAGCGCTGAACCTCAGTGTCCGGGCAGAACGATTGGAGTGGAGACGTTCCTTCAGGTATACTGGGCCGAGGCCGTTTAGGGTTTTAAAGGTCAGCACCAACACTTTGAATTGTGCTCGGAAATGTACTGGGAGCCAATGTAGGTCTTTCAAGACTGGTGTTATGTGGTCTCGGCGGCCGCTCCCAGTCACCAGTCTATCTGCTGCATTCTGGATTAGTTTTAGTTTCCGGGTCACCTTCAAAGGTAGCCCCATGTAGAGAGTATTGCAGTAGTCCAAGCGGGAGATAACTAGAGCATGCACCATTCTGGCAAGACAGTCCACGAGCAGGTAGGGTCTCAGCCTGCGTACCAGACGGAGCTGGTAGACAGCTGCCCTGGACACAGAACTGACCTGCTCCTCCATGGACAGCTGTGAGTCCAAAATGACTCCCAGGCTGCATACCTGCTCCTTCAGGGACACAGTTGCCCCATTCAGGACCAGGGAGCCCCCCCCCCCGTTAACATTCCGTTTCAACCTACATAGTTCCTGACGCAGACAAACACAGTCATTTGTGGCAGCCTGCTTGGGGTATATGTGTGAAAATAAACCAGTTTCTGCCGGCTGCTTGCAAGACCAGCTCACCCATGAGGCAAGGTGAGGTGATCGCCTCAGGTGGCAGGATCCACAGGGGCAGCAGATTCCAATGTAGCTATTCATTGCCCCCTTGTTCCTGGTGTAAAACTTCACTCAACCTTTCTTCCCCTGAGGCACAATTTTGTGGTTCACCTCAGGTGCCAAAATGTATTGGGCTGGCCCTGCTGTAGCAATGTAAGAAGACCTGGATGGAAGGGGTTGGAAAGGAACCTTTAAGGCTACAAAATATGGTCAGAAGCCCAGAATTGGCCTGGTGCAGGCCTGCAAAAGTCCACCTCTCCCCTTGCCTTGACATGTAGTTGCTACTTGCAAAAGCAGCACTTCCCAAGAACTCATCCAGACCTTTTGCCGCCCAGTCAGCATTCTCAGATATGGTAAAATTGCAAAATTTGAGACAGAGCTTGGCCATAGATTCTACTGACTATTCACCCTGGAACATACAGTGTTAATAAGAAGGAGCATGGCCAGAGTGCCTCTGCCCTATCAATAACTACTCAACAAAGCCCACAAGCCAGGAGCTTAGGTAGGCAGGCCTTTCAAATCAGAAACTGTGGCCTCCAATACAGCCTTGACATATCCAGCTCTCTTGGAAAAGTTTCCACTGTATATTATACACATAAAAATATATGTGCATGCACAGTTCATTATATTTCTTACCCATCATTCGCTAGCAAATGCACCAAGGTGGGTTGCTAATCCATGCACACCACATGCACATAACACAATAACAACTGAAATAATAGAGGATATGTACCAAACGCCTACACTCTGAATTGGACAGATTGAGATCACTTTGCAATTGTACTAAAAACTGAGTTGCTGTGATGTATGTTTGAGGAAACAAGAAAAATGCCATCCAAAGTTAACCTTTCCACATCTGAATTACCTTTACATCTGAATTACTCTGAAGTTAGTAGCAAAGGATTGCAACTTTCAGAAGCAGTCCGGCACTGAAACTTGCTTACAAATCAATAAACGGTGACATTTGCAGTGCAATCCTATGCCTGTCTTCTCAGAACTAATCCCCATTGGCTTCGGTATGGTTTATCCCCAAGAAAGTGTGTATACTCACTTTCCTGGGAGTAGTAGTGGATGGGGTGAGGAGGCAGCACCGCTCACCTGACCTCCTGTTGGTCACATTGCTGTTGCTTACTGGGAGATAGAGGGGGAGGGGCAAGGTGGCAGTGAAGCTGGAATGGTGGAGCCAATCAGGTTCTCCTGCTGGTGTATTTCCACCACGACAACCTCCCCACCCCTCGCCCCTGCCCTCCTGGTAAGCAACAGCGATGCGATTGACCAGAGTTCAGGTGAGCATGAGTGTTCCACCACACCATCAACTACTGAGTAAAACTCATTGGACTCAATATAACTTACTTTTGAGAAGGCATCTCTAGGATCACACATGGCAATTCTACAATTTATAACATAGAAAAAGATCATAGGAAAGTGGCAATACTATGAACCCCTGCCTGGGTGAATAAGTCCCATTCAACCCAGTGGGGATTATTTCTGAATAAAAATGCACTGAATCAGGTTGGAAAACTGGCAGGTTAATCATAAGTAAACACCACTGAATTTAGTGGGATGCTCAACTTCCCGAGTAAATGTGTACAGGATTCCATAAAACCAGGGAATTAATTTCCTCCTATTATCATGCATGCAGTACTTCAGTGTGCTTGGTGTTATTTAAAGGCGCCTACAAAAGATTCCTGCTTTATGTATCTTTTTATAGGTGTGGGAACAGATACCAAAATGCGCTGCATGTCAGGACATGATTTGCAAAGACTAAACGTACTGAGAGCAAGCAGAGTTAGCAGTCAAATGCATAGGCTGCTGGCAGTTCAGCACACACGTTATCCTTCGGGATATTTATTCATCCAGCTGTATAATTATTTTTTTAATTAATGAAAACAAGAAAACAAAGAACCACACACAAAAACACATGCTAATGAACTGAGCGCTCCTAAACTGCTAGTGGAAGAAGCAATTGTCTTGGTTGCCCACTTTGGCAGTTTACAGTTTTGCTCAGATAATAAACCATCAAATAAGAAACATCAAACTATTTGACCATGAGTGTGCTTGTCAATAGAGTTCACAGGATAGTACATGCCTTTCCTTCCCACTTTCTGATGCACAGGATAGAAAGACAATCCTTCCCATCACCTCCAAAATCCCCAGAAGATTCCCACCACCTACTTCCACGTTCTTGGAATATAGAGAATCATAGAAACATAGAAAGGTAGTGTTGGAAGGGATCCTGAGGGTCACCTAGTGCAATTGGCTGCCATGAAGGCATCTCAACTAAAGCATAGGGCTAAACCACTACTCTGCAAGTACTTGCAAAAGATTTTGCTGACTGGCCATTCATGGGATGTTTGCCCTTTGGCCATCTGCTGGAAAGTGAAATGTTTTCTACCATTCTTGATTCTATTACCCCACCCCTGCCTTCCCTCATCCCAATCCCTATAATTTATGGACTCATATTCTGCTTTCCAAAATATAGGTTAAGGAAGACACACACACATATGCTCAAGAAACCACAATGGCCAGTTTTTAGATCTGTTGCTCTCAAACTTGTCCGACCACTAAAAATAACTTTAATAAACTTCCCTCCCCCCCCCCATTCAGCACTGGCATCATTATGAAAAACAACGCCCAATTATGAAAATCATGAGCCCTAGGCTAGCTGGCACAGAAATGCCTCTTTAACCAGTAGAGTACAAGGGGAAAATTAGACCATGCCAGTGTTGCTTTTTGACAATTATTTGTCTTGGGCCATGGCATTCTTTGGCTGTTTGCTAACTGCACTTGACCAAAATGTCCTTGATCTCTCTGTGTGTAGATATGTCCAGGGTGACCCAAACTGCAACTGGATTCAAAGCACACCATGGCAGATGTTCTCAGAGATGTGGTTCCTCCAACCATTGCTATCTGTAACACTTCATGCAACAGCTCCGAGAAAGGTACAGTTCATTACTGTGATGGACTTTCCCCATTCCAATATGGATCTGATGCGCCGGTTGAAGTATCTTAATCAGGGGTGGGAAACCTGTGCAAACATTCCAGATATTGTCGGCCAACTTCCATTAGACCCACCTAGCATGGCCTATGGTCAGGGATGATGGGAATCGTTGCCACAGATTTTACCTCCTTGCCTTAAATGACGATGGGAGACCTCTATGCACATCCCCAGCTTGGTATATTGTTGTTAGTTAAAAAATGGATTAACTCATCTTGTTTGAAAGCATGACAGAGTCCTAGCAGACCTTGAAGGGTTTTGTATCTTCAGGGTGATGGAAACACTAATTAGTAAATATTAACTAGCTTGTACAAACAATGGAAAATAATTGTGCATTTTAAAAAATGCATGTATCACTCACTTTATCATAATCTTATTGTAATTCATACCTTTGATGCAAATGAGGCCTTTTAATTCTACAGAAAAGTTTCCTTTGCAGCTGAGCCCAAGAGAAATCATTTGGGAAAAGCTAGACACATAAAAATGGAATTGTAATTCATATGGGTTTGCTGTCAAAGCTGCTTCCGAGTATTTTCAATCCAATGTTATCCAGTGATAATTATGTTGCAATAATTATAGGAAAAGCCTTACTAAACAATAAAGATGTCAACAAATTGTAAATCATAGTTGTGTAGTGGGAATAATCCAGCATCAACAGAACGTTTTATGAAGAAGGCATTATATTTGGGAATAATGTCCAGTTTTGAGCAGGTACCCTAAATCTCAGCGCTGTTTGGAAAGCCTACATCTAGTAATTTTACTAGGTACCTCTTTTGATAGCCCAATCTAGAGCAATCTACTAGACCTGCACACTGAAGCAGACCAATTTTATAGGCATATTAAGGAACAAAATGCAAATCACAAGCCACATTCTCTGAATTTTGATTGAGTAGATAGTAACACTTGTTACCCAACTGGACAACAGCCATGATTTATTATTGATGCCAGTTTTGCATTATGGTTTTGTTTGGAGATTAATAACATGCCTACCACAAACAGGAGCACAATGTACAGTCAAAAGTATTGGCAGAAGCCAGTAACACACATGAAGTACTGTGACAGATGAAACCTAAGAAAAAATGAAGTACAAACTGCAGGACAGGGGCTGGGGGCCGCTACTTCTCAGGAAAACCCTAAATTAGGATATGGGAGCAAGGGCGCCATCTCACCCTCAGGATTGTGGGTGCCCGCTGCTGCAACACAAACGTGCAATGTCACATGTGCATACCTGCACATACAGTTACAGATAGGTAGCCGTGTTGGTCTGCCATAGTCAAAATAAAAAAAAATTCCTTCCAGTAGCACCTTAAAGACCAACTAAGTTAGTTCTTGGTATGAGCTTTCGTGTGCATGCACACTTCTTCAGATACTTCAGATACCACTTCTTCTTGGTATCTGAAGAAGTGTGCATGCACACGAAAGCTCATACCAAGAACTAACTTAGTTGGTCTTTAAGGTGCTACTGGAAGGAATTTTTTTTTATTTTATACCTGCACATAGTATGTGTGACGTCACATGCACTGTGTGCAGGCGTGTGCGTGTGATGTCGCATGTCCACGTTGCATCCGCCGGCGGTGACGGCGACTCTTGTTTCTCCTGCTACCCGCATCCAGTGAGGCGTGCTTTTCCATGGGAGGGGCTTGGATGCAGAGGCAGAAAGACTTTGCCTCCACATCTGCCTGCCAGCTTTTTTCATTGACTTTGTGGGTGCTTGGCCACCACCATTATATTATTGTGGGTGCCCACACCCCACACCCCCCTGGAGTTGGCTCTTAGGTATGGGAGCATGTTTTGCCCTGCCCCTAAACTACTGCTCAAGTGCCCATTGTGGTCCTCCTAACTGGAACTCTGGCTATTAACCAGAAGGTTGGTGGTTCAAGTCCACCCAGGGACAGCTGCAGGCAGGATTTCTGCATCGCAGGGGACTGGACTAGATGACTCTAGGATTCTTCACTTACAGTGGTGCCTCGCAAGACGAAAAGAATCCGTTCTGTGATTCTCTTCATCTAGCGGTTTTTTCGTCTTGCGAAGCAAGCCCATTGACGGATTAGCGCTATTAGCGCTATTAGCGGCTTTTAGCGGCTTATCTGCTGGTTGGATCAGCTGATTAGCGGCTTAGCGGCTTAGAAAAGGGGGGGGAAAAACCCGCAGGAACTCGCAAGGCATTGTCGTCTTGCGAAGCAAGCCCATAGGAAATTCGTTTTGCGAAGCACCTCCAAAACGGAAAACCCTTTCGTCTAGCGGGTTTTCCGTCTTGCGAGGCATTCGTCTTGCAGGGCACCACTGTAATTCAAGTATTGATATTGGGGAATACCAACTGAAAAACTCTAAGCTAAATCTGAGCCTCTGCGGTGGAAGTGATGCTCTAGCAGAACTAGGCTTGCTGGATCAGAGGATTAAATCCCCCCACAAACTACTCCAGTCACAGAGAAAGGCCATAGCCTTGTTCTCACGCAATGCTAAACCAAACCCAGAAATCTCCAGTAACTCCTTACCTCAAGGCTCACAGACTGTATTGCTACTGCCACATCCTTTTCATCTCCACCTCCCATAGTAGCAGTATGTTGCTGGGCTTGGCTGCAGAAAGGAGAAGAGTCCAGTCTATTACACCACTAGAATAGGGATGGAAAAGCTGTGGCAATCAAGGCTGCTGCTCCCAATATCCTGGACCGTTCCAGCCAGGACTGATGGGAGTTTGGAGTTTAGAAGGCCATAGACCTTGGAGGCCATAGATGCCTCACTTCTCCGCTAGAGCACATTCAACTCGCTTTCAAGCTCTTTCATATTAACAGGGAGTTCTGCCTGATGCGCAAACCAGAGTCGAGACATCTCTGCTACACACCAGATTTGCAGCACAAGGCAATTCCTTTCCAGCCAACCAAAACAGCATATCTGTAGGGCACTACTAGAAAATGCACCCAGTGCCTTTGCAGCAAAGAAAAATCAATGCGGAATGGCACAGAGTCCAGGATACCAGGGGACAGGCACAGTTGTGAACATCTGGCCCACTTTTGAGAGAGGAAGAAATCAAGGGGGACGGTGGCCACTCAGCCTCAGCCTATTCCAAGTACCATACCTAGGAGGAGTCCTGTAGCTCAGTGGTTGAGAATCTGCTTTGCAGGCAGAAGGTCTCAGGTTCAATCCCTGGTGTCTCCAGTGCAGGCTTGGAGACAACCCTGCCTGAAACCCTGGAGAGCATCTGCCTGCCAGTGTAGACAATATTGAGCTAGATGGACCAATGGTCTGATAAGGCAGCTTCTTATGTATGTCCCTATACTTACCTCTGCTGATATTCTGACAGTGGGTGGGCATTGGTGAAGGTGACAAAGAGTTGGAACCAACACCTTGCTATTAGCCATTGCTGGCCTCGGAATGGAAGAGATTGCAGCAGGCCGTGCTGAACTGGAAATGCCAGTTAACAGCGCTTCAACAGGTATTTGACAACAACAGGTTCTTTTTTTCCTCTCTCTCCATGTTTGAAGGCTTGTATTTGTCAGTCGGGCTGCCAATCATTTCCTGGCTATCCCTGATCTATGCCAAGATCCCTCTCGGCACATGCCCAGTCCAGTCCCTTGCTCAGCATAGCCATTAAAGGATGCTCTCCTTATTTGGGCAAGGGATCCAGCTTGCATGCTGGTTCCATAGTGGGTGGCCTCTGGAAGAAAGTCAGAAGGAAGAGCCGGACATTCCACCACAACCCAGAAGGACAATGTGTATTGACTTGCCATGCTGATCCAGTTAGCCAGTTAGCGAGTTCAAGGAAAAGCCTCGCCGCAGTCATTTACGCTGGAGCCCCTGGCAGCAGGGAGATGTTTGCAGTGAGGGCTGCGTGCAGCGCTAAGGGATCTGTGTTAATACACTCTCAAACGCTGGGCAGGCAGACCCTGGTGGTTTCCTGCCCCAACTAGTACTTTTTGATCATTCGTTACCATTACAGTCAAATCACATGCTTTCCTGACAGATCAGCACTAGAAACCTCTGGCCCAGGAACTTCCTTGAAATGAAGAGATTTATTCCACAATTATGAATATTTATGTGCACGCACACGCACACACACACACACACACACACACACACAGGCACCACTCTTATTTTAGTAACAAATAGTAGCCTGTGATCAAACCGCTGTGGTTAATAAAAGAACATCATGCACCAGTCGTATATAATGAGCCCTGCTAAGGAATTCATGCCCCCCAAATGTATATAAATACACCACTACCAAAAAATAATATAAAGTGATTTATACGTTTATCAGATATATAAGTGTATACATACATATGCATTTCTATAAATTATTTATACAAAGCTAAATGGGGCTTTAGGCAAAAGTTTCTCTCTCTCCACAGATAGGAAAGGACTCAGCCCCCACCCCCCTGCCGGAGAAATTGTTTGAACCTTTCACTCCTAATTTATGTATTTCCAACTTTCCATTTTAAACCATTCGGCAAAAGGAAAAACCTGGTTTGTTTCAGGCTTGTCTTGAGATTTAGGACCTGGTTTTGGTGTCTTCTGACATTCTTTCCATCAAAAGTAATGCCTTGCTGGGGCAAATCCCAGAAAGACGGCACGTGGCAGAAACTTGTCTGATAAAAGTTGGGAAAACCTGAGCTTTGTGACAGATCTCACAGCCAATGGCAGGCAAGTAACTTGCCAACATTAAGAAGAAAATACATAAATCTCATTGTATCTTAAATACACCTATTGCTAAAAAATAAAAAAAATAAAAAGTGGGTTTTTTTAATTGTCCAGTTTGGACAAAGGTTCCCCCTGTATGTGAAATTCTGTCTTTGTATAAGGAATTTACTGTTATGTTATTTTGTTCAGCATAAAGGATGTACGTAACAACCAAAGTCAAAAGACACAAAACTAATAGCCTCACAGTGTGTATGCAGTGATGGCCAAACGCAGCCCTCCAGCTGTTTTGGGACTACAATTCCCATCATCCCTGAACACTGGTCCTGTTAGCTAGGGATGATGGGAGTTGTAGTCCCAAAACAGCTGGGGGGCCTTTGGCCATCACTAATTTAAGGGGACAGAATGTTGCTTGGGTTTATCTACTTGCTGCAAGCCACGCAAAGGGAGGAATCCAACATTGCACTATTATGGTTATTCTGTCCATGCAAGCAGGAGGAGGGTGGGCAGAGCGTGGCTTCAGTGGCCAGTGTCTCCTCCTCTTCCTGCCTCCTCCTCTACCAAGTATGAGCTGGCCATTGAAGCGGCACTGCACTCAGCTTGTGTTTGGCCTCCTCCACCCCAATTTTGGGGGGACATTGGGGGGCCTGCCTCCCCAAATGGGGGGAAGGTCTCAGCTCCCAGGAGTTGCCCCACTTGATAGGGCTGATAGCATCTGAAAGGACCACAAGACCTGTGCTCCCCAGCAACCAGTATTCAAAGGGAAAGGAACCCCTGATTTTAAAATTGGCGCAACCACCTCTCAGAAACAAGGTGGGGAAGTATGGAGCTCCACCTACTGATCTATAAATTAAGGCGCTTCAATCATGTAGTACAAAATAAGAAGTTAATTAAGCTTAAGCTTCCATTTCCCTGTGTCCCTACGTTCATACAGCAGGGACATCTTTTTAAACTTCCTTTGCTTTTACAAAAACATTCCCATTGCCCCAATACTCAGACTACAAAACCCAGAGTGCTGATCTCCGTTCCCCGTTGATCAGACTGAAACAGGTAAGCAGCTTTTTGTGACTTACCTATAGTCATGCAACACCCCAGGGCTGTTGCCGGAAGAGGGCCCCACTCTCTAACCACTACCAGGCACTCCCTCCCCATCTATATATTTTGCAGTTTCCTATGGCAATGCTTAGGCTTCTAACCCAGAAAGAGGCAAGGCTTCTGATTAAAACCTTTGGGGTATTAATTTTTTCCCTCTTAATACATATGCTAGCTCACTCCCATCTGTGTGGTTAATTAGTTCCTGACTGTAGGTTAAATGTAGGGCATGTTGTCACGAGCCTAAGGTGGGGTGGCCAGACCTCCTGCTATTGCCATATGGCTTTTTCTTTTTTAACTCTTCCCATCCAAGCTTCTGGTTTTATAGGCACGCAAACAAAATAACAAACCAAAGAATTGAGTGTGAGGAGGGGATGTTTGTTCATGTTCATTTGCAATTCTAAGAGGAAACATGCTCTTTGTGGAAGCAGATTTCTCCAGCAGTATTGATTTAAGACCCAGCTTCCCCCCTCCCTTGCCTTTCGCCCACTTCCACCGCAGAGCAAAATCATTATTAAAAGCAGGAAATAACTCTCTGCATAGGGAGAAACTACTGCACAAATAGGGTGTTTCCAGGGGTCCTGAAACATGCTTTATGACAGCTGCACTGGCAGCATGACAAGAACATGAGGGTCACTCTCAATTAGCTTAAAACAGAGAACCAAACTCTCCTCATCACTGAAGCAAACATGAGTGAGAAAAGCAAATTGGGCTGATTAGAGGAAATCCACAAAGTATGTTGGTTTTGGCCACCCTGTCAGTCCTCAAGCCTGTGTGTATGAACAATGCACAGGTCACATTCCCTGCGAAATTCCAAGGGATTTTTCCAGGTACCTGCAACTCTCCAAAAAGTCGAGCCTGTTTGGTGAAAACAGCTGTTCAGGGCTTGGCTCCTCTCAGAATTTGGCTCAAAGCCTGGTTGCTTGCAAATAATATGAAAACAATCAACAGGTCTTTATCTTCTTAAGAGAAAGTTTAATATTGCAATGCGACAACCTTCCCTGGGAGCAAACGCTTGGGAGATCTTTGGAGATCTGTCACATTAGCCATCAGAACGTTGAGAGGGTTCTGATGGAAGGGAGGTCATATGCGTTCAAAATGAAGTGGCCTGTCTGGTCTCTGACACTCACTTTACTGATACTATTACTCATTACCTGCACTGGCTCTCAGGTCATGTCAAGGCTCAATCCTTGGAGTTAACTTCAAAGCCCCAGACTGTTTGGGAGCAGGCTATCTGAATGACGGAAGAGACAATGAACCAAAGGGTTCTAATTACAAGCAAATAACCTATCAAGCAAGTAATCTATCAAGGATGCTGTAGTGGTGGATTTCCTGCATCGGACATGAGGTTGGTCTAGAGGACCTCCAAGACCCTTTCCAACACCATCTTTCTATGATATCCCCCCACCCCATATGCAACATTAGAGGCTCTGCTATGCTTCCCACCACTTTCAGAAACATGGTTGGTTGAACCTAAGATGCAAGACGGGACCTTTTTCATATTGCCACCCAGAATACAGAGCTCTCTTGCTAGAGAGGTGTATTTGGCTCCTTTTCTTTAAAGATTCAGACATGCTTCCACCCACCCTTTTTATTCCTGCAAACTTTCTATATGGTTTAATGTTTTTATCTCCCTGGTTGTAAATGATTTTAGCCTGATCTTTTAATTGTTTTAATACCCTTCAGAAATTTTGTAAGCATGACATTTCTTAATAAATATTCCCCCTGTTCCCATTCTTTTAAATGGCTCTTTGCAGGACCATTTTTACAATCTTTACCTTCTGGCCAGACTTCTGTTTTTAGCATGTGGCAGATGCAATAAGTTTCACCTGGATGGGGTGATGAAAGAAAGGTTTTATTTTATATTAAAAAATGCTACTTAGGGTGTATGTGAGGATCTAGAGAAGGATAAGGAGAGCATGGATGGCTCCAAGCAACCATTGCTATGGGGTTGGAAAGGAAGGAGGGAGGCACCAAATGAGGAGGAGAAAAGCAGCGTGAAAATGGAAAAAGAAAAGGGAAAAAATGGAGAGTCCCAGGTTGCATCAGAGTCTGCTTCTTGGATTGGACACTGGAGCAAATACCAAAAAGGCACTGGTCATCCTGGTTTAGAAAGTCCTAAGCACTTTGTCTCCTCTTGATACAAAAGGACTCCATTTTGGGTCACTTGCCTGCTGTTGTTTGTGCCTCTGTTTTGAACTTCTACTTTGCTAGAGGTCTGTGTTGAAATCTTACAGGAAGTCAGTTATCACCTTCTCATACCATTGACTCCGATAAACAAAGAAGGCATACGGGGAGACAGACTTCTTCTGTGCTCCAGAAAACCACAGGTTCAATATTTGAAGTTCCCCAGAATCAATATTTGCACTTCCAACAACCCACTCCTTCCTTGAACTACTTTTGCCTATACAGTTGTACCTTGGAAGCCTTGGCTCCCGAACAAATCGGCTCCCGAACGATTGAAACCCAGAAGTTCCGGTTTTCGAACGATTTTCAGAAGCCGAACATCCAGCGCGGCTTCCATGGCTTCCGACTGGCTGCAGGATACTCCTGCCACCAATCAGAAGCTGCGCTTTGGTTTTTGAATGGTTCTGGGAGTCAAACAGACTCCCAGAATGCATTCTGTTCGAAAACCAAGGTATCACTGTACTCTTTCCCAGCTCTTGTTCATAACATCAAAAGTGGTGAGGCAGGCCCAGCTAGAGTGAGCATGGCGGTGGGGCAGTTTAGCAGTCACTGTATATTAATATATGGATAGGCACATAGTCCTTAACATACATAGAACTATGTGAAGATTATTGGATGCTGCTGCCGTGTCACAGAGAGTTATATACATCAGTGGCAAGAGTCCAAGATGCAGCTTGGATTTGGCAGTGAGCTCCATCTCTTCGTGTGGTCCTGTTTCCCATGCTGATAATAATTATGTCAATCCAGGGGGTGTGGCCATTTATCCTGTTGGTTCTGCTCGTGGGATTACATGTGTGCAAGTAGTGATGTTCCCACTCAGTTTTTCTCGGAGCCCTAAATATGTGAAGAGCTTGACATAGGCAGCGAGGAGGTGAGGTTGGGGAAGAGAATTCTAGAAAAGCCATTCAGAGCACATATTTAGATTGCAAGCATTGCTGATTTTGTATGTGTTTAGAAGTATCTGTTCTCAAGACTATGGGTGAAGTCCATTATCCTTCAGAAACCCAATGCAGTCCAATAGGAAAGACAGCTGTCAGTGGAGAAACACTTGTGGCTTCACATAGAGCGCCTGTCTTTTTCTGTCTTCTATTTTACCTCAGAACAATTAGAGAACTCACAGAATGCTCTCAGCGACCCAGAGCAAGTTTCACAATTTTTCAGACCGTGATACTGTCTTTAGAAAAACCCGTGTATTTAAATGTTTAGTTTTAGCTAGTAGTATTGCTCTTTAAAACATCGCACGTTTGTTATGTGTGTTTAAACTAGTTGTACAGATGAGTTAGATGTATTCTGTAATACAGTGCAGTATATGGATTTATACTACTTCATAATTGGAAGAAAATGTAAGAAGAAAGAAAGACACCAAAATGTGACCCTGTAACCAGCATGAGGGACGTTCTTTCTATTAACTGCACTGGCAAAACACTATGGTCATGATGCGCTGATGTTGATGATGTCACATCGTGATGCAAAACCTATCAGACCAAAAGTGCAGTATCTTTTTTCTACCACTACTATGTCCCTCAGGGGTCGTGCCGCTTTGCAAAGTACAAGGGGACACGTCTCTGCCCCCAAGGAACTGGCAGTGCGAACGCGAGAGAAGAGGGAAAGACGTGGAGGCAGGGACGCATGTAATCACGGGCTGCAGGAAAACACATGCTGTAGCATAATGGATTATTGCTCCAACTCTCCCATTGTTCCCCACTGTCACTTTGCCAAATGTGAATACCGTGTCTTTGAACCGCAATTCTGTAACATCCTCCTCCGCGAAAATACAGGGAAATGCAGAGAAGGCTCTCATCCCCACATGCAGGCAAACTCTGCTGGCAAAAATCAGACACTTTTCTCTAAGCACTGTCATTGCTGGCCAAGTTACAGCAGCAATGGGGAAACCTCTGATCTGTGGGCCTAATTTGGCCTGTAAAGCTGTTTCCCCAAGCCAAACCACCTGCACTATACCTGACATCTTATCTGTCAGGGAGTGGGGCAGGTAAAGACTGCTGCTTGCTATTATGGCTGAGTGGCTAGGGAACTGCTGTGTGACGTTTGTGCTGTGGGTTTGAGTCCAGGGTGCTCTCTCTTCCTTTCATTAACCCTGATATGACATTCCTCCCTGCCAGGCATGCTAACGGTGTGTGGGGTCGCTTCCCCCTGGTAGGGCTCAAACTCTTGTCTCCTGCTTCTGCTAGTCCTATGCCCTGTTCAGTGATTCATTAATGGCAGTGGCTGTCAGTGTGTGTGTGTGTGCCCCATTCCCTTGGCTGCTTGGCAAAAAAATGAATCTTTCTCTTCCTTAGGTGGGTTTTGAACCGTTTTCCAAGCCGGGGGGGGGGAGCGGTGTATGCTATGTGCAGGCAGGTAGTTGTGCAGATGTCACATTGTACAACCTCTCCCTCCTTCCATTTGTGCTCCAAAACAGTGGTTGTCATAAAGCACAAAGGGATTAAAAATCTGGACTGGTCATTGCTGGCTGTGCCATTGGGGTTGATATGAGTGGTGTTGCCTTGTGTGTAGTGAGACATATGCCTTGAGCATATTCCTGTTGTTAGCTCATTGGCTCCTTCCCTGTGTTGATGTCTTTACTAGCACTGGCTGTGATTGGTGGGCTGTGGTGGCATTCCCAGGGATGTTGTTGTGGATGTGTTTGCCATCTCCTCCTGACTTTAAATTTCTTATTGTGAGCATTTCCCTTCCAGGGTTAAGCATTGGATTGGCTGGCCTTTCTGCCAACAAAGTGGCACCATAATTCTGGTCCAGAAAAATGAAAGTAAAGGATTACTCTCTGACAGTGAAACCTGAAAGGATTTATTTCTGTGAGGGAAATCCTTTCATTTTACCCCCATCCCTCTTGCGGCCACAAGCTCTTCCTCCCCAGGGAGCTGTTGGTTTGCAAAATGTTGTGCACATTTATACACTACGTTGCAGTCATAAGGACCAGACAAACAAGAAATCTGGATGTAGAGAGTACGGAACAAAAGTCAGGATGACAAGGCAATTCATTAGTAGCATTTGGGCCACATTAGAATGCAAAGTGAACTTTCCACTGAGCAGAAGCTCCAGAGAATGCAAAATATTACTGAGAATAAGGTGTGGTGCCTTGAAGTGAGGCATGTATGAAACCAACCATAAACACAGTGGGAGCAGCCATTCTTTCACATCCTCGCACGCCTTCCTGCTAAATTGTTTCCTTCCAAATGGATTTTTTTATTTAAACTGAAAACAAATCCTTTATGAGGTTTTGCATCTTCAGCATTTGATGCACACGTTCAGCATGGAACCAAGCCTTGGTGGCCACCTGTAGCAAGACCCAAGAAATTTAATTTGCAAATAGTACCCTGCTGGCAAGAGCAGAAAGATAAACATGCACCTAGCTATTGATGCTAATCCTTGACATTTGACTATTTTTTTCCACTGAAAAAGGTGGGAAGGAACCAAAACTTGTTTTACTGGGTTGTTTGGATTGGGGGGGGGGTGGAGATAGTCTTGTAGTGGTTTGTGATATTGCATTGACACATTGTTCAATATGCTCTTATCTTAAGCTCTTGTTTCTTTATGACACAGGTCTAAAGATGTGAACAGGTGCTGGCTCTAAATTACTGGCTGCAAACAAGGAAGTTAGAACTGGAGGGAAGAATAAGTTGATCTGTGAGGTGGCAGTGCTTCCTGCTGAAGAGACAATCTGGGAAAAACTGCAGCAAAAACAAACAAACCCACAAGTGTGTATTTCATACCTTCATGTCCCTTCTTTGGTTCCCAGTTTTAGGATCCAAAATTTTAAAATAAAATAATTGTAGGGTGGCTAGAAACAAACAAAACTTTGAAGTGAAATTCATAAATATATTTTGTTTGCTGCCCTGTTTGTCACTAGAAGCTCAAGTGGCCAGAGTGCCTTCTACCATCTTCAGCTGAAAAGACATTTAGAGTTGTTGCTTGAACTGGGAAAGCCTGACCACTGTTGTCCATATATGCTGGTAACCTCCAGGCTGGATTACTGCAGTATGCTGGGGGGGGGGGGCTGCCCTTGAGGCTGGTCCAGATGCGACAGCTAGTGCAAAACGCAGTGGCTTGACTGGGGCAGGATATCACCAACACATTAGCCCGGCTGTTTAAAGGACTGCACTGGCTGCCAGTTAGCTACTGGGTTATGTTCAAAGCACTGGTTTGGGGGTATTAAGCCCTACTGCACTTGGGACCTGGTTACCTGGAAGATTGTGACACTTTATATACCCTTTGGAACTACCCCTGTTGCCATTTCAGCATTTACTGAAGACCTTCCTCTTCCAACAAGTCTTTTAACTGGAGATTTTTCACAGTCTGCATCTGTCTTGGAATTGTTTTTAGTATGTTTTTATTTTATCTCGTTTGCCACTCCAGACTCCTTTGGGAAGAAGGGCGGGATATAAATAAATAAATATAAAAAGAAATGGTAAGAAATTGAAATGGTCATTATGACAAATGGATGTATAGGTTCAATGGTATGAATGTAGTCTTAAAAAGTTTTCTGTTCATTGAAAAGGGTAATAGCCAAAAACAAGAGAGCCAGTGCTATCTGCTGTTAGATATGTGCAGTCTGGAAGCAGACCAGCATATCCCTGTCTTTCTTATGACTGTAGGCCTATTTATGAAACCTTTCCAACTACCAATTCCAGATGCAAGAACTCCTTCGGGGTCATGCCCATGTCTTGAACCTACTTTCCATATTAGAAATGTAAGTCATCAGTATGATCCTGGAAGTAGCTCTCACATCTGAAATAGCTAGATGGAATGCTTTCAAATCTATCTATTCATGAGAAAGACACAGATATGCTGTTCTAATTGTGTGCTGCTTGTGGAATCAGTCAACTGCTTTCCATACCATCCCCCTTTCCCTACCTTTTCCTCATTCTCCTTGTCTTCTTGAACATAGTTCATTCACTTGTCATCTTGATGGATGAGTGGGAAGTGACTGCCTAACTTTAGGTACCCCTGTGTGAAACCCAGACCCATTTTAGTCTGGCTTCCATTCTGCTTTGGGGACTGAAACTGCTTTGGTTGCTTTAGAACAGTTGCACTGGGAGATAATCAGGGGGAAATGCAACTCAGTTGATTCTCCTGGACCTCTCCATGGCTTAGAGTACTATTGACATAGTATCCTTCCAGATCACCTGTCTGGGATGATCCAGCTTTTTTTGTTGCCTCTTGCCTCCAGTGCTATTAAACACTTTCACAAAACTGCTGCTGGTAGCCATGTGGAGATCTGGAGATCTGCACCTAGATTCTCCTTTTCATCTAGTCCAGGTGAGGCACTGGACACTCTCAGCAAGTGCCAGGACTTGTAATGAGCTAGATGAGTGCCGATAAACTGGGGCTCAATCCAGCCAACAAAGTTTTAGATGGTTAAGTTTACAGCTGCCCTGAGTGTCTCTTTGAGACAAAGTGTGGGATACAAATGATCTACATAAATAAATACATTTTGGGAAGCTGGCATTCCAACTCTTTGGGATGGAGCTACACTAATCCTCAAGGATCAGGTTGACAGCTTGGGGTTGCTATTGGATCTGACCTTTCAAGTGTCCATTGCACAAAGCACCTTTCACCAAACATCCTTTGGTGTTTCAGCTGTTACCCTGCCTGAATAAAATGGATCTTGTCATAGTTACCTGTGCTCTTGAAACATTCTGCTAAAATTACATAGTGTCTAATACTTGAAACATGGCTTTGCCTGTGTTTGGAAACTTCTGAATGTAGCTGCCCAGTTATTAACTGGGTCCCCAATTCCAACATAATTAAAAGTGCTGGTCTCTTTTTACTTTAAAACAATCTGGGACAAGGATATCTGAAGGTCCTCCTTCTTGCCTGCATAGAAAGATCATCTGCTGAGGTATTCCTCCAAACGCAGCAGTGGATCTGCCACAATTGCTCCTCAACTTCCTCTGAATCCAAGCTTGTTGGAGGGACACCTCTGCCACATCCTAAACCCCTCTAGCAGAGTGAATCAGGGGGTTAAGATTGCCCTGCCCATCCCACTAAAATGAATGAGACAAGTTAGTCCCAGGCTGCGTTTTGGTTTTATTTGTGCACTGCCTTGTGAGGGCTACACAATGAAAGCTAGAAGTCCATGTAATTAATAAACAGAATCCCATTACTACAAGACCAAAGCATGACAAGCTACCTCTGGATTCAACCCTGTAATTCTCCAGGAATGGAAGATTCTTAGCTCCTCCAAATTTCTGAAAGCTTCTTTAGAACATAAGATCCTGCTGAGCCAAACCTGTAGCCCATCTAGTTCAGCATCATCTTCTTACAATGACCAACCAGAGGCCTGTGGGAAGCCCAGAGTATATAGACTGGATAGCAACCTTAATTATAGTGATCTACAAGCTACCGTAGTATCTGTACTTCAGCCACTTAAACAGGTTGTGGCTCACTGTTTATATTTTTCTCCGCTGGGTAAAGTCTGGCACTGTGATTCATTTAAGGACTTTCAGAGACTTAAGTTTGTTGGTTTTGATGTTTCGAATTATTCCATAAAGTTTTTCACATTGTTATTGTTTCTGGCCATCGTGTTGCTTTTGATATTGCTGACTCGTTTTTGCAACACAGGGGTTGATTTGTTTACTCACTATATTTTTCCAAAGACAGAGAGCTTTGTTTGGGTTTCATCTGACAACACACAAAGAGAGATCACAGACTGCCCTGGCCAGGATGTTTAGCTATGGACTCTTCTGCCTTAGTGCAACATGTTGGACTGGAGGAACTGACCAGCCTTATAGCAATGAGAAACACACCTGATGAAAGTCAATACTGGTATATCTTAAAAAGTTGTCATTATAACTAATATCACAGATATGGCCAGAGAGAGACCAGGCATTCTTCAGTGGGAAGAGCTGCGGATGTTGTCCCAGATTGGTTGCATTCTCTGAAGCTTCTGGTTTTGAAGAACTCAGTGGGCAAGTAGTTGCCCTGCCTTGGACAAGTTGTTATTTCTCTGCACCAGCTGTTCTCCCATGGTATGACAGCAGGACATGGGATCATGTGCTAAGCAGCCAGCATTGATGCAAGGGGAGATTAATCCCTTTGTTGGGCATAATGCACTGGAGTGCAAGTGTAGAAAAGAGAAATTTCCATAACAGACGGGTTGTATCCAATTAGTTCTGCTCTGAGTAAATGTTAGCTGGATACAACTTACAGTGTATAAAATTATGCACAAAATTGGGCACAAAATTGGGAAATTAGATAGAGAAAAATGACACTATTCCCCCCCCCCCCCGTGTGTGCATGGCATGAGATTGATGCTTCCTCATTTATTTCTGTCCCACGCCCAGCAGTAGAGCAACAATAGATGTTTACCCACAGGTCTGGGTAAAGAGATGTTATGTTGCTCCACACCACTGTGGAAAGGGGATTTGGAAGGGCATGTTATCCCAAAGACCAAGGGAGTGACCTCAGCCCCTACATAATCTTCGCTGTCATAGGCCCATAACAACACTAAGGGGTTTTTCGTAGAAGATGGGACATATCTTCACAGTCTTATCCTATGTTCCTCAAAGGGATATCACTGCCTCGACTACAGCACAGCACAAAAGCTGAGTTTATAAAAGACCCATGACCTTCAGATGGTCTGAACTAACTGTAATACAAATACTTAAATTTAACTAGTTTACAGCATACAGACTGTAAACACGTTCAATGGACTTTGGTTTAATGTTGATCTGCTGCTTATTAAATAAGGGGCAATCCATATATTGCATGCTATTTTCCCCTGCAAAATTGCAGCCTGTCAAAGCTATTCTTTGTTTACAATTAAAATAAAAAAAAAATAAAAAATGACAGGACTATATTATACACATGTGTAGCTTGGCCCCAAGGGTGAAAAGTAAAGGGCATGTTATTTTGGTACCCCTTGTACTAGTGACATACAAAGAGAGTTTGTTCTTTTTTTCCTAAGCCAGAGCTCTGTTCCTTAAGTTCATATTCAGAACAAAACACTCAGGAGAAAACAGTTCAGTTTTTGGTAAGATGGAGCGTGCCAGTATATAAACCTCTCCTAGAGATGATTAAGAGGTGTTCCATTAAGCTGCAATTTTGCAGGGGAGGGGGCTGAGTGCTCATAACAATTATGTGAAAACAAGTCAATGCAGGTTAGTAATTAACCTATTAAAAGGGATATATCCGCTCACACAGGAGCCTCTGTCACGATGCTCAGCATACTGAGCAAAATTTCCAATGCGGCCATAAATCAAAGGCTGGAAGCAACATCTGTAGATATTAAAGAAGCAGCCACTTAAAACAAGAGTAAGCATTACAGCTCGGGCTAAAGATATCCTCTGCTCAGAGCTCTCGTAGCATCCTGTTGACCTCTTTTCCCAAAGAAAATAGCTTGACCTTATTCTAGATAGCTACAACTCTTGTGAAGTTCAGTTTTCTTCCATGCTGTACCTTTTGGGTTTACTGAGACTGAAACAAGAAAACCAGTTTTATGGACTCTGGGTTCAAGCAATGAGCAGTTAAGGGAAACAAATGTAGAACACGAGTGTTAAAAACAAATCTTTACTGAAAGTTGTCTTTCTTTACACTCTCTCTTAGGAGTGACAAGCAAGTGCGTATTGTGCAAAAGCCTGGTTGCGCCTGGACAAATAAGCAGAACAGGGCAAGCGGCTCATTTATTTCAATTTCAAACTTTGGGGAGACGACTTGCGTTTAGTCTTGGTCCACAAATGCAGCCAGTGCCCATTTCCCATGACTTTTTAAAAGTAGTACCACCACAAAGTTGTTACCAAATACACATTTAAATAAGCAGGAGGATCTTTTCTCATCTCCTGCCATGGCACACAACCTTATGCCTTCCGTCAAGTGATTTGTAAAAAAATAAAATGCTCGAGACTTTTGGCTTGTTATGCCAACCACAATTTACAGTCTTCGAATGATGACATCCTCCCTGTAGCAAGAAAAATAGGACTCTAACAGAGAGTGCAATTTTTTAAAATGGGTTTTCCAGCTGTGATTCAGTGAAGTTGAACACTAAGTGGCAGTACTACAGAGGGAAAATTGTTCCGTGTTGTTGAATCTCAAAGAAAAGGCCTTTCTTTTTATCTCTTTTCATTAAATAAACAATAGTGAACAGCTCTTTTTCAATTGCCTCATATTGAGAGTTAAGTAGCGATTTTATCTGCAGCCCTGAGTGAGATATACTGGCCTGAACCCAAAGAGTTGTATTTCCTCTGTTCTTTCAGAGCAGGCCCCAATCCTTTTTATCAGAGACAGGCCTAACACTATAGGCGACAAGGCCTAGGGCAGGCACGGTGGGCACCAGGGTGGGCCATTTGCACAGAGGGGGGAATTCAAGCACGGACAGCTTCTGCCACACATACAAGACATGATGCACCTCCTATGAGGCTGGGTATTGGCTTGAGGGTCAGACAAGGGTTCAAATCCTCTCCTAGTTCTCATACACACCATGCATCCAAAGCACAACATCACCCCCCTCAAAAAAGAAGAACCCTGTGAACTGTAGCTTGAGAAGCTCACAGGAGTAGAAGGCAGCCATTTCTGAGGGAATTCAAACTGTGCTGCTAGATAGGCTTCAGGTAGTTCCCTGGAGATGAATGAGGAAGGGCCATAGCTCAGTGTAGGGCATCTGCTTTGCCTGGAGATGGTTCCAGGTTCAGTACCAAAGATCTCCAAGCAGGGCTGGTAGATAACCCCTGTCTGAAATCCTGGAGAGCTGCTGCTGCCTGCCAGTGTAAACAGTGCAGCACTGGATGCCCAAATGACGTGACTCCGCATAAGGCAGTTTCCAGGGTTTCTTCCCTACTTGCTGACACCAGTTTCCACCCCCAATTCCAGATATGGGGAGAGACGATGCGAGTGGTGAGGCCTGCCTTTATTCAGAAACTTTCTCTGGACAGCACATAAGAGTTCACAAAGACAGAAACATGAGTGAGCAAGGGATGGTTACTTCCACACTAGCAGTGTACTCCAGAATTAATACCATTTCATTACTCATTTATTGCAGATGATCCAGATGAAATCACTGTGAAACAGTTTCGATCCAGTGTGCATGCATGTTGCACCCTTTGCAGACATCTACATCTGAAATCAATGTATGAGACCCTTCTGTGTGTGTGTCTCTCCTTCTTTCTCCCTTGTCTCTCAAACTATAGCATTTGCAAATTATCAGATGTTTTTCAGCCTTGACTAGATTAGTTTTCAGTTGGCTTACTCAGAACCAGATGCCAATCCTGACCAGGCACACTGGGAAACTAGTAGGTAAGATGAAGAATAGAACCAACCCATATCAATGTACAAGGCGATGGCGATTGTGCCAAAATTGCACAGAATCATTCAGCAGGGATTCTATGGGCATCTGCCAGAAATGCTGATAACTAATGGATGGTTCTCATGTCCAAGAAAGTAGTTGACTGCCTGCAGTGAGTGTGGTTGTGGTGCCTCCAGAAGACAGCCCAAAAGGTGCTCCTGGATCCAGCATTGTCAGTAGAGTGACCTAAGTGACCTTGTTGGGTAGGAGAGCTTTTCACAGGCTTCAGCTGGTTAGGCAACTGCAATCGTTCGTGGACTAGGCCAGCTTGACCTCAGTGGTTCAGGAATTGGAAACCTCAAGACTGGGCTACTGCAATGCATTCTATATGGGGCTTCCCTTTTGTCTGCTCCAGAAACTGCAGTTAGTGCAGAATGCTCCAGGATGATTGCTGACAGTTTGTCAGGTAGAGTCCATCAGCATAAAGGTAAAAAGGTGAAGGACCCCTGGACATTTAAGTCCAGTCAAAGGCAACTATGGGGTTGCGGTGCTCATCTCACTTCAGGCCAAGGGAGCAGGTGTTTGTCCACAGACAGCTTTCCAAGTCATGTGGTCAGCATGACTAAACCGCTTCTAGCACAATGGGACACCATGACAGAAGCCAGAGCGCATGGAAACACCGTTTACCTTCCCCCCCACCTATTTATCTACTTGCACTGACATGCTTTCGAACTGCTAGGTTGGCAGCAGCAGGGACAGAGCGATGGGAGCTCACCCTGTTGCAGGGATTTGAACCGCCGACCTTCTGATCGTCAAGCCCAAGAAGCTCAGTGGTTTAGAGCACAGCAACACCCATGTCCATCAGCATATTACACTTGTGCTCAAATATCTTCACTTCCTGCCAGTTTGCCATTGGGCCGAGTTCAAGTTGCTGCTACTGGTATATAAAGCCCTTACATGCTTGGGACCAGTTTACTTAAGGGATTGCCGTATGGCAACATCTGTACTTCAGAATTTCCAGTCTCCAAACATGAGGCAGCTGCCATAATTGTATTCCTTTAGATGTCTGCTGAAAACATTTCTGCTTTAGTTACATGTGTTAGTTTTTGTTAGAAGTTTTTAAATTACTTTTACAGTGGTACCTCGGGTTAAGTACTTAATTCGTTCCGAAGGTCCGTTCTTAACCTGAAACAGTTCTTAAGCTGAAGCACCACTTTAGCTAATGGGGCCTCCTGTTGCCACCGCACCGCTGCTGTGCGATTTCTGTTCTCATCCTGAAGCAAAGTTCTTAACCCAAGGTACTATTTCTGGGTTAGTGGAGTCTGTAACCTGAAGCGTATGTAACCTGAAGCGTATGTAGCCCGAGGTACCACTGTAATTGTATTTTATTGAAGATATTTGCCACCCTGGGATCCTTTTGGAGGAAGGGCAGGATATAAATTTTTACAGAGAAATGAATAAAATACCATATTGGCCCAAATATAAGCCGCACCTTTAAAATTGGAGGGGGGGGGGAAATACCCAAATATAAGCTGCTCCATTCCTCGCTGCTCCTGGCTGCATATTGGGAGGTGGGGGGGTGCATGCTGCATTGCCAACAGCCTTTCCCCTTCATCGCTATCTCCCTTCCCAGTCTTGGGGGAGAGGACAGGGACTATGTGCAGGGCGGGCACCGCTTTGCCACGCTCCTGGTGCTGTCTGCCCCGCACTCCTGGCTGCATACTGTAAGGTTGTGAATATAAGCCCCACTTTAACTTTTCACAGTCGGAATTTGGGGGGAAAGTGAGGCTCATATTTAGGCCAATACGGTGTCATCCTAAGCACATAAAAAGAGGACCAAAGTTAAGAGTCAGAAAGATATTTCAGATTTTTAGGAGCCAACCTCAGTTATTCAGGACATATAAAGGAATTATGTATATATAATTTCAAATTAATAGGAGCTATCCACAATTTTTTTGTGCTCAGGAAAACTAGTGTGTGAGATTCAATCATAGTACTAATAGACTTAAGTTAAAAGTATTGCTGCTTTGAAGTTACATGAATAGATGGCACATGCCTACTGAAGGTGAAATAGTAAGCCTTGTCATTCATGCTGCCAGTCAGTGGCTCAATGAAATTCACTCAATGGGGCAGTATAAACAAGTATCATCATTATCTTTTTATTTTACTCATGCCACACAGCCTGGACCATTGCCTCTGTGTGTACGTGCATTTATAAATATCACAATGGTTTCAATTCTGAGTATTTTTATCAATCCATGAATTAAAGATAGCACAGGTACTTGCTGTATACTACCAGGATAGATTCTCTGCATACATTAAAACTCAGTTACTAGAAGCATAAATAAGTAATGGTTATTGATCTCAAAACGGTAATAACCTAAAAAAAAAAAATGTATAGCAAACAAAGTAATTAAAAAAAGTACTTTTGGAAAAAAGAAAAACCCTTAACGTTCAAGGCAAGAGGCTAATGGCAATTCTGGGAAAAAAGAATGCACGTGGTTGTAACACATTGCTCTTTTAATCTTATAAAAAATTGAAGAATTAGAGCAATCAATAGCACACAACAAAGCTGCCAAATAGTTCATTCATTGTTTGGACATCTGAAAATAATTACTAGGTAGCATTTTCAAAAGCACCTCATTTAGGTGACTTGTAGCATAAGAAGAATTGTATTTACCTGAAAGTAAGACGCACTGACTTTAACATAAATTAAAGAAAGTTGATGAGGACAGTGACTGCAGCTGCGATCCGCAGCAGTGATGGTTGGTGGGAAGAGAGAAATAAACCCCTTTAAGCATTGTGAGACTTACTTCTGGGTAAACATGCACTTAATTGGTTCCCCCCCTCCCCATCATTCAAATCTCACCTTAGCCACATATTTGTTCAATGGTCTTAGGCAGCCTTCTTCAACCTGGTGCCCTCCATGATGACTCCCATCAGGCTCCAGGCAGCACAGCACAGAGGTGTCATCCCAAACATCTGGAAAGCACCTGGTGGGGGAAGGCTGGCCTTACGCAAGCCACTATTATCAGCTTCAGCAGTACAGTATGGGGATAATAATGATCTAATGGGCAGGGCTGTCGTAAGGATTCTCAAGGCAATGTATATGAAGTGTTTCAAGCACAGTGAAGTGCTATAATGCATTATGAAGTCTTGTTGACACAGCAGCCTAATTCTGCTGCTGCGCCTGTTTGAGATCCAAATATGAATGCTAAGAGAGTTGTGGTAATAACTAGGATGGGGTACATAATCCTCTATGCTACTCAGTGCTATCAAACAGTTTCATGTGTATGTCAGCAAGATCCTAATCAAACTTACTTGAATCCAAGATGCATTTAAAACAACAGGATTTCATTCCACATTCAGGACTGGGGTGGCAGGAGCTTAATCTGTGGTCCTCAGTTATGCTTTGTCATGCATGCAATGCTTAACTAACCTATGAATCCCCAGGTTGCAAGTTGAATTTTCAAAATAGATCTTAAACAACCAGATTCTCAAATGGCCAAAGCAACACAACCCCTGTTGAAATGGAAAGTGCTTATTCTGCGGGAAAGAGAATGGCAGACCCAAGTTCTGTTACAGTACTAACTAAACTTTCATGTAGATAAGGTGCATGGAAATGAATGGGATGAACACTTTCAAATAATGGATAGGATTCGAAGTGCCATCTGTACACTGAGCGTTCCCGGACTCTCCCTTTCCACAGCAAGCCCTGGTGTGGATGTGCACACACTATAAGATGCTGCAGAAGGTCAAGGGACCATGGGGCGGGGGGAATCACTGTGTGCACACAAGACCACTTTAGACAGCCATATGGATCTCTTTAAATCCTGGTCACTGTGATAAGATTGGGATCACAAATTATTGCAGATCTGATAAAGCAACGAATAGGAAATGAATATTCTCTGTTCTTGCAATGAGTGAATGAAATGCACAGGTGAGTATTGCAGAAATATATAGAGATTGCTTGCTTTTATTAAGTTGTTTCCTCCCATCCACCGACTGAACGCACAATATAAAAGGAGTTTAATAATTTACGGAAAGCATGCACACACACACAGAGAGAGAGAGAGACTTCTGTCTAGCGAAGTAGACAAAAAGGACAAATAAGTTTATAGCCCTGGAATTCCAGTTATGGTAACCGGCGTGTTTTAAATTCCAGTAAAGGTTACATTTCAACAAGTGTCTCCTTCCGTTCACTTACTGAGCCTTGCTGGCTTGTGTAGATGCATAATTCTGAGCTGCAGCCAACAGAGTAACTTCCCGTTACATTCCATTTATAACCTCTGGCAGTGTGTCATACCTAGGCGGTTATGCATCCCCACTGCTGCTGCCACACATCCTAATTCTCTCTACAGCAGCAACAACAACGTCAAGTTGCCCAAGTCATAAATAGATCTCTACATACCCTGAAGAATGAGTGAAACTTTTTGTTTCCAGGAGATGACACTCAAGTTAGATTTTGAATCACAGTGATGGAAGGAACTTGAGGCAATGCTAGAGGGAATTACTCCTAATAACACGGCCAGTTTCTTGGGCTGGTGGGGAGATGGACCATGCAGCCACCACTGCACACAGCCAAACCTATGTCACTCATTTCCCAAGCAATTAGCTGCAACAGACTTGCATTCCCTGGAGCAGGTTAAAATCTATGCACCCCAGCATCCTGATCGAAACATCCTGATCCTTGAAACATGGAGGTTCCACTAAGCTATCATAGCTAATGTGTGTAAATAGATGTCTTATCCATAAATTTATCTACCCTGGAATTGACCATCCAGATATTGTTGGACTCAAAGTCTCTGGTGGGGCTCCAGCAGCCTGTCAGAGTCCAGGGTTGGTTGGTGCCCATTGGGACAAGCAGGGTTGTACGCAGGGAGACCACCATTGGCTGGTGGAGCCAGAGCCAACTAATACTTGTTTTGTTCCCATTCTCCTCCCTGCATTACATGGAGCAATGCTGAGACAAAGGTGGAGGAAGGTGACAGGCAGTGGAACCCCTGAAGGTGGACTGAGGATGGTGGGGCAGAACCATATTCGCCCTAAGGAACCGCCTACCATGTGTCCCAGGTAGCATGGTCAATGCAGCAGTCCATATCTAGAAATCCACAGTTCCCCATCTAAAAGTGCATCCCCATGTATGCTCATTCAGAAGTTAAGCCGATTGAGTTCACTACCATGTATAATACCATATAATGACTGCAGCCTAGACGTAATTCTCAAATCCGTGTGAAGAACAGCTCCCCCAGATTCACTTTTGTCCCCATGTTCTCCCCGCCCCTCCCTTTAATCCATTAGGAAGTGCATTCTTTGCTTGCAAGCTCATTTCTGTACCCAAATATTTTGGCAGCTTCCTCCCGTTAATCATTAAAATAAACGTTGGTGGGTGGGCATTGTATTAAAAGGAGATTGATCTCCGGTAATTTTCAGAGAGAGAGAGAGAGAAAGTTCCAAGCAGGAACCCATTTCCCTGGCTTTCCTACATCTCTCACACATACAAGATTGGTCTCCGTCGCTTAGAGCGTTTCTCTGCCTCCTTGCCCAGTTGCCTGCCTTTGATGTCATCAGGAAGCGTTCCCCGCGCCCTGGCTGCTCTCATCTGGGCAGGAGTGCTCATGCAAAAAAGTTCCTCTAGCACATCATGTTACACAAGGAAATCCCCCTCTGGATGCGAGGCCCCTCCGAGCCAGCGATGTAAGACGCATCGAGCCTGACGCGGATGATCCCACCTAGCCCAGCTGCGTGGAGCAGAAGACCTCCCACTCCCATTCAGAGGTTGGCGGCGGCGGCGGCGGCGCTTTGCTCTGGAATCCCGCCCTCTCCTCTGGGCCTTGAGCCGCTGCGCCTCTCTCTCTGACCAGCAGAGGGCCCCCTGTCCCATTAAAAACGCACAAAACCACCACCCGAACAAACTCGCTCCACACAACTAGACCACCACAAAAATCCAAGGAGTATCGCAATTGCAGCGCTGCTTGGGTTGTTTTGCTGGTTTGGAGGGGGGGACACGCCCCCCGTCACAAAAACCCACCCTTCCTTCCTAAAACCCGCGGCTGCAGTCTTAAGAAGGCTGCCCTAAAAGGAGGGAACCCCTTCCTCGCCCACCAGTAATCGCGCGGCAGGCAGCCAGCCGCCCCCAAACCCGCTTCCTCCGCTCCGCTGCGCTGCAGCCTCGAGGGGCTCCCCACCTCTCCACGTACCGTCGGATGGGACCAGCCGAGGGAAGCCCTGCCTGTTTGCCTGGGCTCCAGCGAGTGGGCTCCAGCGGCGCGCCTGCCTCGCTCGCTCTCTCCTGCCGCCCTCGGACTCCCACCGCCTCCGTCGGGTGGGCTTTCTGCAGAGGAAAGTGCGCGGCAAGTTGCAGGCAGCGAGCAAGCGAGAACTAAGTGCGCGCGTTGGTGAGCCAGGTCGTGCCATAGCCTGGCCAGAGGCGGCCACCCCCGGAGGCAGCGAGGGCGCCAAGTCCCTGCCAGCCGCGAAGCGAGCAGGTGTCTGGTGCTCTGGGGGCGACACCCGAGAGGGGGAGATCGGACAACAAACCTCGCTCGTTTGGGCCACGCTTACCTGGGGCTGCGCTCGCTCTCGGGCTTCACTTCCGAGGAAGCGGACGGGCCCGACGGGCGTATGGCGCCGCGATCCCCTCGCTCCCAATCCTCCCACCCGCCCGGCGCTCCATCAGCTTCTTGAAGGGAATCACCCCTCGGCAGGGTCCTGCCGGAGCCCCGGGTCCGCAGCTCCCTAGCCCTCCCCTTCCGACGCCCTCTCGCGTCTCCCGCTTTGCTTGGCGCCCCTGCTGCTGCCCCTTTCCGGGGCGCCTCTCTCTCCACCCAGCTCGGCTCGAGTCAACTTTTCTCTCCCCCCCCCCGCCCCGTCCCTACCTTGCCGTCCACACAAAGCCTGCTGGGGTCTCCTCCGGAGAGTCACATCGTCTCCCAGCCGTCCAGTCCCTGCAGCCGCCTCCTGCAGCTCCAGAAACACAGGAGGAGGCGAGCAGCTCGAATGTCTCATCAAAGCTTTATGAAGGGTGGGAGGGCAGCGGCGTGGTGGGGAGCCTCTGATCTCGTTCTCTCCCTTCCTCTCCCCCCCCCCAGCGGGGCGGAGGGGGGGGCTGGCGTAGGAGCCTCTCTCACACGAGCCCGCCTGCCCCCCCCCGCCCGTTGCTGGCTTCTGCTCACTCAGGAATTATTTAGATCTCCGTTTGGGCTTCGATTGGTCAAGCCGCTTCCAAGCAGGAACGCCGAGGACTGGGGTGCCCGCTTTAAAGGAACCGCGTTGCCTCTCCCACCCCATCCCAATGCCGGACGGCAAACGCTGTTTGCTCCCTAGAAGGGGAGGGCTCCCTTTCGCCTGCTACAAACTTTTTTGTCCCTGCCTGGGTAGGGTTGGTCGACCAGATCTCTCTAGGGAAGGAAGAGGATCGGGTTGGACTAGGCACCCAAATCGCTTCCCCACCCCAACCCCACGCCTTATCGCGAAGCAAAGTTGCAAATAACTGAAAGCCAGTAACAGCCACGCATATCGCAGAGACTTATGCCTTCCCAGGTTAGTTTGAGCCAGACCCATCCGCAGGCTGGTCATGCTCAAGCCCCCCCCCCATCGCAATGCAATAGGACTACTCCGGAGTAAGTGGATTGGACAAAAAGGCGTTGGGTGAGGAGATGGGTAGAATACCAATAACAAAATTTTATTATTTCCCCCCTTCCAGTGCCTGGCTTTTAATAGCAATTTAAAAATCCAGGGAACTGGGGCTTCCTCTGGAAATGTTACGAAATCCCTTAAAAAGCTGGAAAAGATTGGCTTACTTGTTCGTGCATTAAACAAACCAGATCCATTTAAATATAGCTCCCTCACTGACCTCTCCATAGTCTGCCTATTAAGAATGCAATCAAGATAATAACAAACATTCTTTATTAATGAAGGCTCCGGGTAACGTTACAACTAGTCACTTTCGAAGAGAACACGCAGCGGGCAAACGTGCTCGATCCAGCCAGCCGGCGGATTCTCTCGCAGACAGAACCAGACAGGCAGAAGCAGCGCAACCCCAAACTCACCTTTCGCTTAAAAAACAACAACAAAGCCCCGCAAAACTTAATTTATTATTTTGGTTCAAAAGCGCGCCTCCTGGCAAAAGCCAGCCACCCCAAGTGGGCTCCTGCGGGGCTGCTTTGGGAAGCGAGAGGGAGAAAAGAGACCCCCCCCAACTACTTGCCCAAATTTTGCAACTCGTCCCCTCCCGCGCGCGCAGCTCTTTCCCGCTCATGCCGCCAACGCAGATTAAATTATTGCGAGTGGAAATTGCGTGGCGGAGGTTAATAATTGCAACACACGCCCCGCCCCTTCACACACGACTGAGCAGCTTCCTTTGATCTCGGCCCGGACGGAGAGATTGCATTGTTTATCAGCGGCTCGCCTCGGGTCAGCCTAGCGCCGGATCGAAACCTCCCGAGCGCCGCTAGGGTGGGATGTGCGGACGGGAAGCCACGCGCGCCATGCGTGGAGGTCACGTGACGCCCCGCCCGCCTCTCCGAGGGAGACGCCGCTGGCAGCACTAACGAGGAACCGCAATCCCGACGCAGGCGAAGGATGCCTCCCATTAGAGGGGGGGGCGGGGGAAGGAAAAATCGCTGCCAGCCTCCGGTTGCCGCCCCTGGCACGTGCTCGATGATGCTCCCTCGTCACTTGTTTCGCTTTCTCCTTAAAACTCTGGAAGAGGGTTTTCCCTACCTTGCGAAAAGGAGACATTGATTTGGAAGCGCTGAAGGCGCCCAGAGTGGCCGGGGCAACCCAGTCAGGTGGGCGGGAGACAATTTTTTTTAAAAAATATCATCATCATCAAGCTGAAACACTTAGTTTTTTGTAAAGTATCCATGCTTTTTCTTCCTTTCCTAAAAAGGTGCTGCAGTTGTGCCTTTAGCTTGTGCTGCCAAAGATTTTGGTTTCATAACGATCTTGAAATGTGGTCCTCATTGCAGTCCTCTACATGTCCTTAGGAATTTCAAGGGGTTCAGGATTGCAGATCAAGGCTCTTAAAGCATCTCCCAGGCCCATCGCACAGACAGCGATGCAAATGTCAGTCTTTGGCTATCTACACACTATACCTTTAAGGTGCAATTTCTATTCCTCCTCAAAGAATTATGGGTACTGTAGTTTGTTAAGGGGTGCTGGGAATTGTAGCACAGTGATACCTTGGTTTTTGAACATAATCTGTTCCGGAAGACCGTTCGACTTCCGAAACGTTCGAAAACCGAGGTGCAAAGGGTGGCCTGCAAATTCAATAGAGAAAATTGGGGGGGGGACGACTCCGCGGAAGCTGTTTGACTTCCGAGGCGCATTTGTAAACCGAAACATTTGACTTCTGAGACGTTCAAAAACCGAAGTACCACTGTACTGTGAAGGGTTAACTACAGCACCCAGTATGCAGCCTCAGCTGGAACTAGTAAACTAGCGGATAGGCCAAGCAAAGTCAACAGTGCAAGGGTGGCTCACAGTATTTTGTACAACATAAAATGGTGCCCAGCTGCCTTCAAGTCAAGTTGCGTAGGACCCAAGGCCAGCCAAGGAAATTGCAGAGCTTCAAGAGGAGGGAGGAGACACAGGATATTGGAAATGTTTCAGAAAAGAGCAGTCAAAATGGTGAAGGGGTTGGAGCAACTCCTCTACATAGAAAGGGGGTAACCTCTGGGGTATCTTAATTTAGGGGGGGAAGACAAGCAAGGGGGGGACATGGTAGAGATGAACCCTCTCTCATAATACTAGTGCTTTGGACCAGCCAACAAAGCTGAGTGTTGGAAGATTCAGGACATACAAAAGAAAGTGCTTCCTCACACAGCCACATAGTAAATTTGCTCCCACATGATGTAGTGATAGTTACTAAGTTTGGTGGCTTTGAAAGGCAATTGGACAAATTCATGGAGGATAAGGCTACCCATGTCCACTAGCCATAATGGCCATGTTCTGTCTCTGCTACTGGAGGCAATATACCTCTGAATACCGGCAGCTGAGAATCACAAGCAGATCCTTACTGGCTTCCCATAGGCATCTGCTTGACCACTGTGAGAGCAGGGTTTTAGTCTTGGTTGATCCAGCAGGGCTCTACTATTTTGAGGCAGACAATCCCATATGCACCTCTCCCCCTTCCAGGGAGCAAGAATCCATCAAGATGGTGAAAAAAAATGAATGAAGGAGATACGGAGGAAGGAAATGGCTAATATACCTTAGATTTAATAAGAACAAAAGAGGTAATTCTACAAGCGGCTCTTTTTAGAGGGATCACACTTACAGTGTGATCAAGAATACATCTCCTGAATATCCTGCCTCTAGTTGCACCAGGGAAGTGTTTGATTTCGAGAAAGATCAGGTGCCACAGGTCATGTAAGCTTGCTGTTTTAAAGAAGCAGGGCTTCATTTGCCTTTAAGCAGGTATGTGACAGGTAGAAATGCTTCACCTCTCAAAGCTCTCTGTGGTATCTAGTGTTAAAGAACACGAGACCCTTGCCAAAAAGAAAAGAAAAAGAGATGTGAAAGTCCTAGGCTGTTGAAGTGTGCATGGTGGACTCCATCCACAGTCCTAGATGTGTGCAGGTTTGTAGTGCACACACATCAGTGAGAAAATGGTACCTTCAAGCATGTGCAGAGTACAATTGTTTATATTTTATAAGTTTATGTGATGCAGGGCTAGAGCCTGGCTCAAACCAAACTTCCTTGTTTTTCACTACTCCCCATCCCTCCCCAGTCATCCTCCTAGCAGTGCCAATGGAGATATGCAGTCATCAGTAACTAAAAGAGAGATGTTAATGTGAGGTCTCCAGGATCACAGTTGCCCACTGAGCAGAAATCTTCATGAAAGCACAGTGAGAAGGATGTCGGGAGGGGCTTAATGGCCAAGTAAGACCAAGTCAAACTTCTCAGGCCCGGGCCGCACTTTCAACCCAAACATGCATTTGGGGGACCCATTTCTTAATTTTTTACCATGTATTTTGCATGGTTGTAGTTGAAGACCAGAGGTCTAGTCTAACTGGATGCAGCTGTCCAAGGTCTTAGACAAGAATCTAACCCAACTCTGTTACCTGAACTTTTCTCTCTCTCCCTGCTGAACTAGGAAACTATGTATAAGAGGCAGATCTGGGCTTGATGTTCCCCCAAAATGGGGAGAAGCCATGGCTTAATTTTCCTAGAACCCTAGGGATGTAAGCTGATATCTGCAGCACCTAGTAGAGACTTGTGCAGGCCGGAATCTCCACACCTTGGAAATAAGTCTAAAATTGCCTAATGTTTAAACTCCTTCCCCACCTTATGTAACACCTTGCCTGATTTTGGGGAGAACTCCAAAACTTATTACTATGTTGTGACATGTTGGAGTGTCCCAATAAATATCCAACTGCAACTTTTGGAGTTGTTTCTTTTACTTTTTAAAAGGAGATGCAGAGAGCTGAATGGACTACTGTAATGCATACTGACCTCAGTGGTACATAACACTAACCCTGGTTAACATGGTTATAAACCATGGGATCTCACAGACAACCATGGCATCTTATGTCACATCATAGTTTCTCTCACTTCCACTTCCACCCCCTTCACCTCTCCACAGCGCCAGCTTGCAACCCTAAAGGCCTTTCCAGCATCTTTATACTGACTGTGCCTCACCATGTTATCAGTGTCGGCAACCTGCTTGCTATTAGCTGGATGGATGAATGTAGGGGGCATGGAAAATTCCTCAGCCAGACTTGGCATCTGCCATAGCAGCCCCCTCCCTTTCCCCACGGAGTTAGAAACGAGCCTGGAAAGAGCTTTAACTCCCTTGCATGCAGCGTACTGGACTGGAAATTTGAAGTGTAACCACAGATGCTGAAGGAGGGCAATTCTTCCCCAAGCCCTCTCCTCCTTTTCATACATTCTAAAGCTTTCCTCCACACCCCTCTTGAAACATTATTATCTCCCCTGCCCCTCACCTTTCCCCCTTGTATGGGTCTGGCCTACATTTCCTACAAACTATATGCAGTGGTACCTCGGGTTAAGAACTTAATTCGTTCTGAAGGTCCGTTCTTAACCTGAAACTGTTCTTTACCTGAAGCACCACTTTAGCTAATGGGGCCTCCCGCTGCTGCCGCGCTGCCAGAGCACGATTTCTGTTCTCATCCTGAAGCAAAGTTCTTAACCTGAGGTAATATTTCTGGGTTAGCGGAGTCTGTAACCTGAAGCATCTGTAACCCGAGGTACCACTGTAACATGTACTAAGTGGAGCTGCTGTTGAGTGCAAATCAAAGTGCTGGCTATTACCTATGAAGCCTTAGATACCCGAATGACCGTCTCCTCTAATGTGAATCTGCCCAGCCTTTAAGATCAGTTGTTGCATCCCTGTTGCACATACCTGAGGCAAGATTAGTGACTATGAGTAAGAGATCATCCTTGGTGGTGGCACCTTAAACGTGCAACTTCTTGCCCTAAGAGTTTAGGTCAACCCTCCCCCCCCAATCCATTTTTCTATTCGCAATTGGAAACATTCCATTTGAAACACTGCTCTTTGTGTTCTTGTGATGATGATTTTGCTGCTGATGGTTTTAGTGTGAACAGCTGCATTTCACTGGTTGGATCACTGTGTTTTTGTTTTTTAATGTTAGATTTTATGTTTGTAAGCCACTTTAAGCTATTCCACTGAGAGGGAAAGTGGGGCTATAGGTGATGGATTTCTAACATTTTAAGAGAAAGGCAAAACTTCATTAGCTAAAATTAAACACTTCCCCCACCCTTCAAAAGAGTCACATTTTAATCTACCTATAACAGGCTCCTAGGATTCTCTCTCTCTTTTTAAAAACATAAACAAACTTCTCCTTGCTATCTATTTAACCATCTGTTTGGTTAATATGATTTCATCCCAAACCAGTTTTCTGAGAAGAAAAGGTCAAGAAAATGTCCTGGATTCTTGTTTCTCCTTGTCAGGAAATCTAAATTAATCCTGATTATACAAATGAGAGTGATGTCAATGAACTCAGAGTTTTGACACCGGAGTATTTTTTCCCCATTAATACTTTTTAATTGGCTGAGGTCACTTCTAATACTACTAGCAGCATTTTATATTTAATTGTGTTTATGCGCGTTTCCTAGTTACGTATGTCCAACTATTCCTGTCCTCCTTTTGTACTCCCAAATACAAGCAATAGGAAGTTGCTTGAAATCAGCTAGCTCGCGTCACGCTACAATTTAAATATAATAGCAGCAATAATCAGAAATGGAGCTATTCAACACAAAATGGAGCTTGTAGACATGGCACGTAATTTAGTTTAACTTGTATGACAACATGCTAGCTATGGGAGGGCACCATATAGATTGTACTTTTTAGCCAACACAGAAATCTCAGCAGAACACACTAGATGGCTCTCTGGGTCCCTTCCAACTCTACAATTCTATGATTCTATGAAATCCATCATTTGCTGCTGCACTCATTGGCCTACATTGCCCAGTGAATTATTATATTATAAAAGTGTTGGTTTCCACTACAAAATGTTAATTTCCCAACCATCACAAAGGGGGAGGGAGAAGCAGAAATAATGGTCTTTCATGAAAACAATGATTTCCACTGATCAAAATGAACACATTCCTCTTCCTTTCTGTCTTTTTCCATTTAATATGAAGTAAGTTACCGGTATATTTCTACACCCACTCCTATTGCAATATCTGTATGCCTTACAGACACACAACACTGTTCCTAGTATCCATCTCATGCAATAAAAGTGTTAACAGGGCCATTATTTTCTGAAGAAGAAGAAGAAAGTAGGAAATATACATATATATATATTTTGCAAATAAACTGTATTTTCTTCAGTGGCTCCTCTGAAACCGTTTTTCTCCTGGCTTTCAGTAACCACGAACATCATTCATCTTTCCAAGAAGTTAATGCTACCAATGCTCTATTCCAATTTCTCAGCAAACCCAATCCTAAAAGTGCACCTCCAAAAGTGTGTATCCATCAAATAAAGCTGAACATTTTATAAGTGGTGCCATCACTGATAACAGAAGAGCTTAAGAAGAGCCCTGTTGGATCTGACTGAAGTCCCGTCCATCATCCTGTTCTCACAGAGACCAACCAGATGCCATTGAGAAGCCCACAAGCAGACCCGGAGCCCACCAACACTCTCCCCACTTGTGGTTCCAAGCAACTGGTATTTACAGACATACTGTCCCCAGCAGTGGAGGTTGAACCAAGTAATTGTTGCTCATAGCCCTTGATAGCCTCCCTTATTCTCCATGAATTTATATAACCCTCTTCTAAAGTTATTCTACTTGGTGGCCATCGCTACTTCTTGTGTGAGAGAATTTCATAGCTTAACTCTGCACCTTGGCATCTTGGCTCCTTCAAAGATGAGTAATTTGGTGAAGTAATGCATGGAATTTAGTATAATAGGTATTTCCACCCCTTTAAAAATGGGGGGGGGACACCTTCATGTTATTGTTGCAAGCTATCCAAGAACCCAACAGCAGTATCTTTACACTGAATTTCACAGTATACGCGGGGGCCATTTTGGGCACATCCAAGTGGCATGTGATCGCTGATGTGTGGGACCTTTTGGACCTGGAAGAAGGCAGAATGGGGGCAGTGTGTAATAGGGCATGCTTATATGTGTTTCGCCAGTGCACAGGTGGGTTGGGAGCAGAACCCCCCCCACACAAAATTGTCGCTGCCCGTAGTGCTTTATTAGTGGTCAGAAGTGCACTAGTCACTCAGCGTCTATCTCTCTTATAGGCAGCCTGTCTTTATTCCATGCCCAAACCCCAATTGCCTCAAGCAATTCAGATTCTGCATCAAGAAATTCTACATTCCTGTACAGATTTTGCACGTTTATCAGACCCATATAGCTTATCACAGTTTGTGTTGTTAATTTTGGCATGCTGATGCTGCAATCCTATACGTACATCCCTGGGAATAAGTGAATTCAGTGGGATGGACTTGTAAGTAGGCATGCATATGGATTGTATTGTGACTCCACTGGTCATGGGGAGGGAAATAAAGTCATCTATAGCATTGGAGCCTTGCCCCAACAACTAGAAACCTTATTCAGCCACCTCTCAGGCTTCTGAGATTTTTGCTGGCATTGCCCACATACCTTCAAGAATATCTTTGCACCCACAGGGCTATAGGCTTGTTTTTCTGAAATGAAAGCTGGGATTATTAGGAAGCTGAATTTTGCCCCCCAAATACCAGATTTGCATTTTTCCCGTGTTGCTGCAGAATCACAGCATACATTCAGTTCTGGCTATCAAGGAGGGAAAACTTCCAAAGGTTCCAGCATAGCAAAAATGTGGGGTAACGATGCCCTGAACCACATAGGAGAAATGGATAATATAGAGACAAAGGTCTATCATTAAATATAGCAGCAATGCACACACTGTGAAACCCAGAAAGCACCGGGAATAAGATGGACGCAAGGTTTAGTTTGTTGGGTCCAATGTCATCTTTCCTGATGTTTGAGATCCTTCAGTGGTGACAGAGTTATACCTTGTGCCTATGCACTCACAACTCATAAGAACTGGGAATTAATTTCACTGGTGTTACTGGATTACTCTCATGTGCTCTGGTAGGCATTAAAAAGTTAGTGTCTGAGCAGAGAGCAAAGTATCTGGGTATCTGGTGTCCAGAACCTGAGTGCATTTCTGCCTCTCACTTCATGATTCTCTGGGCTAACAATACCAGAGATCTTGACCACATGTCTTGGTGATAGCTGAAAATGAGAAGAAATAACAGGAGGGGAGATCAACATGCAGACAGAGAGAAAGTGCAGCAAAAAAACCCCCTTTGTTAACAAGAGCCCCAACAAGATAGGCTTAGCCACAGAGAGATACGGTGAATCCTGCCATTGGATCTCTATTATTCCATTTCCAACGAGCCTTTCAAGTGATTTTCAACCCAGTTTATCTGCATTGGACTAGACATATTTAAAATATGTGGTTTATTGCTAAATTGCTTCAGGATGTTTCATAAGAAGCGGTTCATAGATTCAGGACTGACTAAATGTGGGAAATCAGGAAACTCTTCCTGCACTGTGGGTCGAAACATGCTGGAAATGACTTCTCTTTCCCTTCCAAGAATTTATTGAGTTTATTGATGAATTATTCATGATATTTCTCCCTTGTTACCCATTAGGCCCGGAACTCCTTCCCAGAACTGTGCCACATCTTCATCTTCCTTCAAATTCCTCAATAACTCATTTTTTTCCATGATGCTTTTGACCAGAGACTTTAACTATTGGTGGGAAACCTGTGACCCTCCCAGTGTTCTTGGACTCCAGCTCCCATCAGCCCAAGCCAGCATGGCCCATAGTCAAGGGTGATGGGAGTTGTAGTCCAGAACCTCATTCCACATTAAGAACAAAATATTAAGTATATATAACATGGATCTCTTCTTCCCTCTGCTCTCTTCCTTCCCATCCTCATTCAAATTTGAATTATAAAGTCTGAGGCTGATGGAGAGATGGGCAGAGAGATAGATTTCTGTCAGGTCCTGTCTCAGGACTTAGTGGTTCCTCCTTGCTGGGGACTGGTAAATCTGAAAGTGGGTTGTATGAATAAAAGACTGTTGAGGAAGCCCGGGAGAATTATGGAACTATTTTGTCTTTCAGAGTATAAATGTCAGCAGAATGCTAAAAGTTAAATATCCTACTGGGTACCAATCCAAACCACAGTGTTCTCTTCAGCCACTGTGTATGGCTTGTGGTCAGAGATGAAACTTATATTGAATTACATATGCATAAGGTCTAAGGGGTTCCTTATTAAAATGACTCATTTGTGTGCTGTCATTCATTTCATTGAATATGTGAGATGTTGAATCTACCATTAACTGAAAATACAGACCATGCTGATACCCATTAGAAGATGGCCAAATGCCAGCTCCAATGGTTCCTGCCCCCTTGAATCCATACTAAAGGTGAGAATCCCTGTGTGGTCCCATTGATCTGTAAACTGGCAGATGCATTTGACCCCTGTGGCCAAATCTATTGTCTCTTTCCATCATTGTGGCCAGTCATCTTGTTTGACCATTTAATACTGGTATCTAGTAATGGGTAAATTATAAAGTCCCAGGACTCTTTAAGATTTCTCCACAATGGTTTTTGTTCTGATTTGTAAAGCAAGACAAAAGCATATTTCTCATTCATACGTTGATAGTGGACTATAACAACAGTAGAACCCCTCAGAGGTATAATAAAACAAAATTATTACCATATTTTTTTCTTTGATTTTATCTTGTTTCCACGACCTACAATCTATTAACTATACAGCTGGTGGATAGTAAAACCAAATGAATGCATGAAAGAGTGTGGTTAAAAACAAATCTATCTTTGATATTCTTATATGGAAGGAATCAGAATACTTTATATCTCTAGAAGATTCTGAACATTCCAAAACAGGGCAGGCCCAGATGGGGTCAGTTCCAATTCCAAGCAGAAAATGGCCAGTCAAATGTTCTCTAGCTTTTCTCAACAGGAGCAACCATTAATTTTGAAGTCATCTCTATGATTTAATATGAAATGTCAGATGTGCTGTAGACATTGTCACAAGAAAACCTAGGATCCTCTTGGTTCTGGAAATCAGGTACACCTAGAAAGTCAGTTTTATTCCATTGTCCCCTATATAGCTCCAAGGTCTGCTGCATACTTTCAGCCTGAGCAATCAATCACTGAGTTGATACCTCACATCAAATTTATGGACATCCTCACCTAGTGATTTCACAGAGGTGTTTATCCAGCATGGGAGGCAAGATAGAACCCTGAGGGGTCACATAGTATCAATGCCACAGAGCTGAGCAATAATTCTTTAGCATCACATTCTAGAATAGGTGATACAAGCTGATTCAGAACCCTTGTACTGTGGTACCCTCAAACTGGACTTGTTGCCTAGGAGATGGTATGTCATGTCATCTTTCCAGTGTGAGTGAGTAACAGATCTCTATCTATCTATGATCTATCTATCTATCTATCATCTCAATTGAAGGCATCTGACACCCATAGAACAGTCTAATTGCTAGACAGAAGCTGTTTCATTTTCATTATTCTTTCCCAAAGATTTTTCTGAAATCTAATCTTTGGAAGAATAGCTACTTAACGTGGAAGCATTTTCCAAGCTGCCTCCCCTGCCCCCTGCAGTCCTATTCAGTAGTGATCACATATCCAACCCATATATGCAACATGCATTACTTTGCCGCGCAATAAAACATGTTTATATCCTGCTATGACATTACTGGTGCTTACTGTGTTAAAAATTGACTTGCCAAGTGTGTTTTCATTAAGGAAAAGAACTGAAATAGTTAATGAAGGCTGGCTTCCTCCAGCCAATTAAGTGCGACAGTAGTGCAGTTTTGGAGGAAGTGATATTAAGATTACAGAAATTTGTGAAACAGACAAAATTGCACATATAGTCATAAGCATGTTTCAGGCTACAATCCTGTACTTGCTTACTTGGGGGGGGGGAATAGTTCCTTTGAACTAAGCCGGACTTACTTCTGAATAGGCACGCATAGGAGTGCATTGCACAACAGTGCCACTACTGAGCTTAAGAGAAAGGAGGGATTGACAAGTAAACCTGTGGGGCATTCTGAGCACCTATGGGTGAAAACAAGTCATGTGATAAAGTCAGAGCCACCCACCACAAGTGATTCTGGGTGAGGTCAGCTTTTTCACTCTGAATGGCAGCAGGGATTCACACAATGCTGAACCTGCTACAGAACTGCTTTGCTTTTGCCACTGCCTGATCCACCTTGCCTTGCTTAGTATTCTTTGCCCTTGCTTCCTGGATCTTGTCACCACACGGATACAACAAAAATCAGAATGCTAGCTGCAAGCTCCATATTCTGTGAAATCTGATTATCAGAATCAAAACTGGCGTTCACTTTTCAGGCACAGACTCAAGTTTGGCATTGTGAAGAAGCTATTATTTACGGAAACCCCATCTTCAGACTCACACCCTTGTTTAGCAACAGGAAAAATCTGCTAATTGAGTTAAATTTGGCAAATGTTTCCATTGTTTTGCATATGTCAATTCAAATTGGGAACCCACGGGTTTTGCATTATTTTCCAGCTCTGTTTGCACAGCCTCTGTTTGCCCTCGAGAGCTGGAGCCAAAGCTTTTCTTTTTATAGGAGTGCCTAATTTGCATTGTAGAAGCGCTTGCCTCGGTGGTGTTTAACGTTGCTGTTGCTGAGGGTTGACGTTAAATAGCAAGCTAAGCAAAAATGGCAACAGATGCAACTTTTACTGGCATTCAAGCATCCCTGCAGCTGCAGCACCACACACTGAATTAGTGGTGTCTGGTGCCCATTGAGACTGTAGTGGGGCATTCAGGCAGGGAGCCCAATGGTCAGTTTACCCAGAGCCAATGACAGATGCAGCCAACTAATTCTACTTTTCTCCACAACTCCTCCCTGCAGAGGCAACATTGCTATGAAGGAGGGAAACTGCAAGCTGTACCACCCCTGGACTGGTTGTCTGTTTAGCAAGTAGGCAAACGGGGGTTGGCTGAGAACAGACTGAGGTTAGCAGAGCAGAGCCCCATTTGCTTCAATGGACCGGCCTCCAGTTAGCTGCATCATAACTCGGCCAATGGGTTGCTGGAGAGCAGCTGGTCTTTATTGAAAAGCACCATAAAGCACTGACTCATGAAAATGCAGGCGATTTGATATTTAAAAGCCTTGAAGGCTCATAAATCACCAGAGATTAGATTGCTAAAAATACTGTCTTCTTTAATTTGTGGAGTTTCTGTTCCCCCACCCCCACCCCCTGCTGTTCCTGAATTAGTAGCTCCTTTCTCGTCTCCACCAGGCAACCCTTTGGCAAGACTTATTACATTCTAAAGGTCATAACTTGTTGGTAAAATGGGATCGCCTGAGTCATTATCATGCTGCTATCAACCATATCACCATCTCTTACCAGATCCACTTGAGGGCAGAGCAGGGCTCACTTCACATGCCTTATTATGAAGAACCATTAAAAGTCAACATAGTGTTGATTAAAGAGTGTATTGTTATATATTTATGGTGCAGGAGGCAGTTCAGATTCCCTGCCTCACTCAGGCCAAAACTCTTTTATGCCACCTTTGCTTGGGTTGGTAGCATTCATGCAATTCTCTGAAATTCAGGGCTCGTGCCAAAGGCCAGCATCACTGGGCATCTGATGAGGCCTGTCTGCTTAGCAGGAGCTTCACTGTTGATCCCTGGAACCTCTGACCCGTGTTGCTCTGCCTTGGAATCTGCTCTTCTCTTGCTTTTTGACCATGCAAGTGCTCCCAAGAGTGACGAGACAAAGCTGCATCCTCTCCTTGCTTTCCACTCTCCCTCTGGGTGGTTGAAAATGGGCAATGGTGGTGGTGAGGATGCCCTAACTGAATGAGGCTATCTTGATCAATAAAATATTTGAGGGCCACCCCCAAGTTAATGGGCATTGCCATTCAAATTGTGTCCGTGTGCCGCATCATGTGATCAGTTATGCAGGGCAGGGCTTACTTGCCCCCCCCATATTTTATTCAAGTTGGCACCCCTGTCATGAACTATCCAAAATGTGGAGTTGGCACTATCTAGTTTGTTTATATCTTGGATAATCTTTCCACTCTGATGCATCTGAAAGGTGTGCAAGGCTTCTGTTGCACCAACTGACTTTTATGTTTACTTCAGAATCAGAGTTGGCTTGTACTCAGGTCCTGCTTGTGGACTTTTCACAGGTGTCTGGCTGGCCACTGTAAGAACAAGATAATGGACTAGGAAGGCCTTAGATCGTACAGGGCTCTACCTATGTTCTTAAGTGGGGCTACTTCCAACTGTTGATAGCCCCATGGAGCTCCAGATTGTGTCTATTGTGATAAATAGTCCGTTGCGATGATAACTGATATGGTAAAAGTTCTTCTGCAGAACTATTCTGTGATGACCATACATGAGCCTTACATTTTCTTGAATGGTGAGGAATATCACACATGTTGCATGACTGCTGTTATTTAAATGGGATGTGTGCTCTTGTAATTAGTTTAAAGTAAATGACTTTAACCTGAAAGGAGTTTGCTTTATACAGGTGAGGAAAAGAACCAGGTGTATTCAATTAACAATCTTATTTTTGAAATACTGAAGCTTTTTCTGATGACGTACTCTGGGATATAGGCTGCTCACATAAAACATCTTGTAAATGTGTTTGGAATACAGGCCAGCATTAAGAAAGCTGACCTCTTTCAGCTTGTTTCAATTCTTCATTTGAGATTTTAATGTTTGAGGAACAAAGAACTTTGCCAGGCAGTTTGCAAGTTTATGGAGTTCTGCTTTGGGGAAATAATGGAAAACTGGTTTCAAAAAATAATTTCCTTTAGATTCATTCCCATAAAGATCTATGCTTGTCATATCCTGTAACAGGATTCACTAATAGATTTCAGGATCCTTTATTGCCAGGGGAAGGTGAGTTGAATTAATATGACCTATAGTTACTCTAGTTGCTTTGATGCACTTAGTGAGTGGAAATCAATAAGCTACAATTCCCAGAGTTCCCTGAGAGAAAGGATTGGTTGTTAAACCACTCTGGAAATTGTAACTCTGTGAGGGGAATGGGGGGGGGTGTCTCCTAATGATTCTCAGCATCCTTAACAAACTAAACTTCCCAGAGTTCTTTGGGGGAAGCCATGATTCTTTTAACATGGAATGATACTGCTTTAAATGTACAGTGGTACCTCAGATTACAAACGCCAGGTTACAAACCCTTCAGGTTACAGACTCTTCTAAGCCGGAAGTAGTACCTCCGGTTAAGAACTTTACCTCAGGATGAGAACAGAAATCGTGTGGCGGCAGCAAGAGGCCCATTAGCTAAAGTGGTACCTCAGGTTAAGAACGGTTTCAGGTTAAGAACGGACCTCCGGAATGAATTAAGTTCATAATCAGAGGTACCACTGTATAGTGCAGATGGGGCCTTAAGAGTGATGTAGGCTGAGGCAGAATGACATTGAGAGTTGATGGTGTGGCTGTGGCATTCCTTGCAGTTTCCTGAGGGTGCTGTTTACAGAGGAAGACAAAGGCCTGAGAAGTGATTGTTAAGAGCCGCACAGCAGCAGTGTCCAGGGAAATGGACGCTTGCAGAGACTTTCTTGTGGGCCACCGTGTCAGCTTGAAGCCGTGACCCTACCGTGCTCATTGTCACTCATACTGGACTCTTTTATTTCTCTTTGTCAGCAGTTGCACCAGCTCAAAGGAAAAAGAACTATGATGCATTAGTTGTTTCTCCCTTAGCTTCCCTCTCAGAGTTCCATACTTTATTTTTTATAAGCAGCATTACTCCTCAGTCCCTACCACAAGCCTTTCTTGCAACAAGGAATCCACCGAAATGAATAGTAGCTGCTGCTAGGTGTTGTGAACCTCCTGCGTATTTCAGCAAGGGATAGCATAAGAGAAGTTCCCAGTTGGTAGGGTCCTGTACTCAAGTGGTAAGGATCCTGTACTCAAGTGGTCATTAATTTATATGATGTTTTATGGCTCATGAGAGGAAAAAATCACAAGTAGCTTATATGATCACTGCTGGTGGTTCTTCTATGTAGCTACATCTCAGTTTTGCTTCTATTGCTATTTGATAGGGTGATATTTACTGCCTTGCTTAAATTCATTTAAAAATAAAACCATCAAGTATTTTTCTTAAAGAAAGTTAAAATAAAAGTTGAATAAAACTGTATATCACTGATAAAACCAAGTGGTGTGTAAAAGGAAAAAAAGTTTTAAGATTTAGGAATCAGAGTCCAGGATAGATATGGGTAAACATATGTCTCTGTTATGCGGACACCTCTTGAACCACCCATGCAAGGACATGCCAAAGAGTGGCTGCTACCATCAAGAAAGCTTGTCACCAAAATACAATCTATAGAAGATCTTAAGCGTGGTTTAGTAGTTAGAGTATTGGGCTAGGACTTGGGAGACTAGAGTTCAAATCCCTGCTTAGCCATGAAACTCACTGGGTGAAACTCACTAGGCCAGTGCCAGTTTCTCAGCTTAAGCTAACTCACAGTGTTGTTGTGAGGAAAGAATGGGGAGGAAGACAACCACATATGCTACCATGTGTTGACTGGAAGGTAGAATAGAGATGCAACAAATGAATAAATACATAAAGACACAGCTTGGTCTGTACTGGGTGAGGCAGTCTGCTAGGTACCTTAGTTCTAAGTTGTTTAAGGCTTTAAATGTCAACCCAAACCCCCTTGAACTTGGCTTGAAAGCTAATAAGAAGCCAGTACAAATATTTCAACACTGGTGTAACATGTGCAAAGCTGGATACACTACTGAGAATCCTAGAAGCTGTGTTTTCAGGTAGCTTCAGCTTCTGAATCGGGCACAAGGATAGTCTATCTACTGCATGGACCACTAGGTCCAGGAACTGTTGTAGATGGCAAAACAACCAAATTTGGTAACATGTGCACCATGCTACTGAGGTCATCAAGGCCCATAGTGACAGTGATGGCTCTAGGAGCACCCTCAAACTATGCACCTTCTTCATCAGAGAGAGTGGAACCCCACCCAAAGCTGGTACAGACCATTTCCTAAACCTAGGGACTATCCATCTAGAGGGTTTCTGGGCCCCCCTCCATTATTTGGTCACAGTTTATTAACCCTCATCTAACTGTATCCAGGCACCAGTTTAAGATGTGCATGTCCTCTGCTGATTCATGTGTTACAGAGAAATAGAACTGGGTGTCATCCACATATGGATGTCACCTTGCCCCATATCATCTAGTGTACACCTTCAGAGGATTTGCATAAATGCTAAGTAGCACTGGGAACAAAACTGTGCCCTGTGGCACCCTCAAGATCACTTACCAGGTGTGGAGGCACTGTCATCTAATACTGTCATCTGGAACCATCCCTGGAAGTAGGAGTGACACCATGACAGAACAGTGACCCAAACTTCCAACTCATGAGGAAGACATTGTGGTCAATGGTATCAAATGCCACAGAGCAGACTCAGTAGGGTTGCACTTCCTCTGTCTCTCCATCAGGGTGACCGAGGCTGATTCTGTCCCCAAACAAGACCCAAAGTACTTGTCTTATTTAGTAGCTGTGAGGTCTCTTAGTCTGCTTAGCAGAGTATATATAACCTTTCACCTCAAATCTGACCACCATCTTTAATTACAATAGGCTGAGAAAGTTCCTAGAAACCTCCCAGTGGTGAAGATGGTAGCAAAATTCAACACACAGTGCTTTATTTGGTATCAAATAAAGTAAAAGTAGGCTGGGAACAGAGACCACAGTAATATGCGAAATGAATCTTCTGTTGGGGATACACTCTATAGCCAGGAAAAGCAATGAGGAGCAATGAGGATCTTGGAAAATGTCCAGGGCAGGAGATTAGGGAAACACACAGATCAAGGAATTAAATTACAAAGCAGCTGATAAACTGCAAGGCTTGTTGTGTGGGGGTGGGGTGGGGTGAGGATATCACAGGAACTCCAGGGGCATCAGAAAATTGAAGAAAACTATTACACAAGCTGAGAACTTTGAAATCAATAGATGTTTTGTGAACGAAGACCGAACAGAGAGGAGTATACATGACAAGGGTTGTATCTTGGTGATTGCTATGGCTCAGCAGTGGAAGCAAAAATGTATGCATTGATAGTCCTTCTGCTAGCACTGATCTCCAGCTTATACCAGATCCACATCTATGGGCTAGGGGAAAGCTCACACATGCATGTACATCACCTGATTTCTATGTGTTTAGGTAGGTACATATTGCATGTTTGCCACTTGTTATAATAAGATCAAATAATGACCTGCATGGGTCAGTGGACCATCGTAGTATAAAACACCAAAGATGGAACTTTAATCTCTTTCATGTCATCTCACATGCCATGCTTTTCAGTGAAGGCAATTTACACCTTCATCTGCCAGTCACCAAATGAACAGTGATCAAGTGCAGAGATGTCAAGTGGTGCAAATGCATGTGTGAGCGAAGCCTTAACAACTGACCGGTGAATGTGCGAGAAGAATTGCAGTTGAATTGACACTGTGTGATATGGCCATTATTTATGTGCAATGATTTGGCTGCAGTAGCTCATTTGAGCTGTAGTAGCTCATTGATGCTACAGCCATGTACAAGACAAGGATTATTATTCATCCTTGGTCTTATTGACAATGTGGACTAGAAATCCAATTCTAAAAAAGACTTAAAAACCTAAGGGTCAAGCCAACCTGCTTTTTACTCTGTATTCCAGAACAGTATATACAAATGGGGGGGGGGGGATGAGAAATAGATTGAAAAGAAGATGGAGAACGTGTTGTCATAGAACATTTCCTAAGACAGCTGAGAGGCTTCTTACAAGACAGAACATCTTTGGATTGAACTGAATATATGAGTAATTTGCTATTTGACTCTTCGCGGACACAACAAAATATAAGAACTTCAGTAGATAGGCTGACATTTATTGCCATGACAGAATCCTAGACAGGAACTTGTCAAACAATGAGCTTAAGACAGCATTTTAACTCTGGCATCTTTATAAAGTCAATAACAGCTGCATCAAAGGGCAATCATGACCAATGTGGGCGTCTGCCAATTGTGTTTTGAACTGCTGCAATAAGCTAGCCAATCTATGGGAAGTTTGCTAGGTTTGTGTGTGTGTGTTTTGACACCCACATTTCTCCTTAATTATCTTCATGAGGCTGAGGTAGTTAACGCCAGATCTATAGCGCTTCTTAGATGTCAAAATGCCCACACACCTTATGCAATCCCTGGGTTCCCGGCCCCCTTTCGCATTCTTCTTAGCTGGTCCATCTAATTATCTCTTATCATGCCTGTATATCATGTATTATTCATGAAGTTCAAGGTGTAAATAGCTTCTGATTTAAAAAGCCAGAATACGTCTAATTACCATTGCATGCATTTCTCCCCTTCCCAGTATATATATGAGAATATGATCAACTTTGGCATTTATGATTGAGAAATGAACAAATACTGTTTATAATGATGTTTACGTTTTTAAAAGTCTCCCATGAATTCTAGACCAGTTGACACACATACTGGTGGTTTATTATTGTCTTTTCCTGTTCTGAGCCACAGGGGGGGGGGGGAAGGACATTAATCCATACCCCACCCCCCACATGTGATATGGTCAGGGAAACATTTAAGATGGCAAGCTAGTGAAAAAGTTGAGGCTTAATGATTAGGTTACCTAATCATTCTGCCTGAATGTCAGAGTAAATTGGATGCCACATAGGATATAGGTTAAGTACCCAGCTGGAAAAATGGTGCCCTCGATGCACTGCAGAAAGAGAACCAACTTTCTAACTGATCCTGCCTGCTTCAGAAGGAAAGAAAAGGAAGCATGTTTGCTTTGGGACATTGAATTTAGAATAAGACATGCTTCCAGTGCTGGAAAGTTTATACACATTCTGTATTAAATGGCCTTTTCTTTTAGAAACTTTCTTTCTTATTTGTATCTTTTATGCAGTTTTGTGATACAGTAATTTGAAGGTGTATCTCCCCCTGCTTTCATTTTTCATAGGGCATGACCCAGACAAAGTTTAAGCCCCACTGATTTCAGTAATTTAAACAAATGCTGAGTTTTCACATTGAAACTAAGCTGTCCTAACTTTAATTGGATACACTTTTTTCTTTAAACAAACAAACAAACAAACAAACAAACAAACCAAAAACCCACCAAGCTGCCAAAGTTGTTAAAAATGAAAACGGGGCATGCCTTGTTAAGAATACCTTAACAAAAATGCAGGATAAATGCATCTCGAGGGTTAATAATCCATATATCATTTCCCCTGGTATTCCTAATTCCAATATTTCATGCCACCAGCGCATTTTACTGTGCTACTGCAGCTGCTGATGACATACTTCAAAACTTTGCAGTGGCCCACACAGGGAATGGACGGTGAAGTGATCGCATGGCCAAGCCACATCAATGCAACTTGCATCTTGCCACTTAAACAATGGCCATGCAAAATTGGCCCAAAAACTAATGTTGGGAGGACAAGCATTTCTCCAAAAGGGGGTCAGCATAGAACATCCTGTGTGGCAGGATCAATATGTCCCGTCCTCCTGATCAGAAATTAAAGGCTAGAGGCTGATAGTCTGTAAGATGGTATACAGACCAGTTCTCAGGGTGGGGGTTTGTGTACTTGGATTGTTTTTATTTATTATTGCTTGTCACACTTTATATTGACCTCTGCCACCTTGTAGGACATGTTCTACAAGGCATTTATTTATTAAATAAAGAAGAGAAGCAGGAAGAATCCAGAACAGTCGCTTAAAACAAGGAGGTGTGAGGTTTATTGACCTCCAAGATTCTACAGGAGGAGGACTAGCTGGCTTGGAAGAAGAACAAGGATGAATTCATCATGAGCCCATCTTAACATGCCAGCACATTCAAGTTACGCTCTGCATTGAACTACCTCTGACTTGGACTTCTTGGAACGATTGCCCCTATATAAGGGGCTGCAAAGTGGGAAATCAACGTGAGGGCGTTCAAACGTACCTCTGGTTAAGAACTTAATTCATTCTGGAGGTCTGCTCTTAACCTGAAACTGTTCTTAACCTGAGGTACCACTTTAGCTAATGGGGCCTCCCGCTGCTGCTGCACTGCCACCGTGTGATTTCTGTTCTCATCCTGAAGCAAAGTTCTTAACCCAAGGTACTATTTCTGGGTTAGCAGAGTCTGTAACCTGAAGCATCTGTAACCCGAGGTACCACTGCACTGTGTAAAACAGTTACACCCCCCTAGCCATCTAAAGAGTATATTAGGGGGAGAGCCAAGAGACTACTGGCACAATATTGTACCACTGTGAGAGGAACAGAAACGGTATTTTTAATCCGTTTACTCTTCCGAATCCTATGAAACGACTACAACTGGCAACTTTTCCGGCAGCATCTGAAGGCCCAAACTTTGAGATCTTTACTCAGCCCTATCGTTGGCAAACCCTCAATTTATTTCAGAGATTTGGCACAGCTTCTTTCACATGTCATATCGCTCTGCCAACATCCTGTAAAGAATTTCTTTTGGCACTTCACTATCCTTTGCTTCTTCACAGGGATGTAACTAGGCTTAAATGGTCCCTGCTGCACAGAATGGAAGTGGGCCTCATGGCTGCCAACTCTGTATGCTTGTGAGGTCTGGAAAACCTCCACCACCTGCACGTATTGTATATATGATTTGAGGCTGCCCTAAGTCACTTTGCTGCCCGAGGCAGAAGGCAAGATGGCGTCCCGTCCCACTTCATCTGCAGAAGCTAACCCAACTGGGAGTTGAATCTTCCTTTGAGAGCATAAGAACATAAGACGGACCTGCTGAATCAGGCCAAAGCATCCAATCTAGTCCAGCATCCTGTTCTAACAGCAGTCAGTGAGAAGGCCACAGGCAGGAACAGAGTGAAACAACCACCCCTCAGAAGCATATTGCTCCCTAACTGTGGAGGCAGAACATAGCCATCAGGACCCTTAAATTGCCTAATGCCCTTTTAAAGCCAACCCAGTTAATGGTCATCCCTGCCTGTCATGGGAAGGAATTCTCTGGGATAGCTCAGATAGTACAGCATGAAACTCTTAATCTCAGGTTCATGAGTTCGAGCCCCATGTTGGGCAAAATATCCCTACATTGTTGGGGATTGGACTAGATGGTCCTTATGGACCCTTCCAACTCCACAATTCTATGATCTTTGATCCACTGTGTGCTGCATGAAGAAGTATTTCCAACACTTAGCTGCATAGCCACAAGTTCTAGTGTTATGACAGAGGGAGAATAGGCAGTTCTCTAACCACTTTCACCATACTGTACATGATTTATTTATTTATTAGCCACCTTTTTCTTCCAATGAGCTCAAGGTGGTGTAAATAGTTCTTGTCCTCTCCATTTCATCCTCTCAACAACCCCATGAGATAGGTCTGAGAGTTGGTGACTGGCCCAAGGTCACCCAGTGAGCTTCAAGGCTGAGTGAGGATTCAAACCCCGCTCTCCCAGGTCCTAGTCCAACATTCAAACCCTTATGCCACACTGGCTCATTGTATACATGACTGTCATGTTGCCTCTTACTCTAAGCCCCAAAAGTTTTAACGCTTTCTCGTAGAAGAGTTGCTCTATCCCCTTGAACATGCTAGTTGCTCTTTTCTGAAGATGGTGAACTTGGACTCTGGTGACGGCACCTGCAGCCACCAGGCCAGTTCACATGACACTCACAGCCTGGATCTCCAGCATCTCCATGCCACCCCTTGCAACCACCAGCAACATTTGTGGCCTGAGGGAACTGTCACACTCTGTCTAATGGGAGAGGTGGTCCTGCATCTATTTGCTTACTAAACAGAGAGTCAGTCCCCATGCTCCATTCCTCTGGGGAATACTTAGGATTTTTAAGTATACACCTGAAAAAGGAAAGTATCCATGCAGAGGATTTGAAAACAGGGATGCATAAAAGAGCTGAGATTGCATCCAGCTTCTTGCTGGGTTTGTGACAAGTGGCAAGACCAAGTTGGTTGCTATCTAATAGCTAAAATGGCCCAGATATGGATGTTCTTGCATCAGAAAGCTCAGAGTCTCATCCCAGCGCTGACCAAGCTCAGATCTGACTCACTTTAACAGCATCACATGAGCCCAGTGATTAGCCCCTCCCTCTCCATTTTCCTCCGAAGAGGTGCCAGCTATCCATATGGCATCTGCTCCAAAGCCATCCCATTGACAGGCTGCCCTGGAATAAACAGGCTCTGGAATGCCCCCACATGACGTCAACGGGACTACTCCAGAGCAAGCGGCTCGAGGATTGCAGCACAAGAATAGAAACAATATGTAAGCAGATGGAAATGTTAGCACTGCCAGGGATGACAGCTCACGAGCATGCATCACACATTGGTGAAATAATGAAAAATGGGTGGGCAGTTGTTATGCTAACTTCATGCTGCCCGTTATGTTTTTCTGACTCCAAAATCTGCTAGAGAACTGAGGGGGAACATGCTTGTTGCTTCTCAAGAGATATTTTCAGCTAAGCAGAGCAGCCAGAGTAAGGATTCTTTCTGGCTTGTGGGTGGAGGACAGACGCTTATATATATATATATATATATATATATATATATATATATATATATACACACACACACACTCTCTCTCTCTCACGCACACACTCACTCATCAGAGCCTGTCTTAAGGGAATGTGGCAGATCCAATGAAAAGCGCTCAAAATTTGGGATGCTGTCAGTGGCAAAGGACAAAAAAAGTCACCCTTGTGGGTGAAACAGTCCGAGTCCCCTTGGACTTTAGCTGTGAGAGTAATACGAAGCTCCCTTTATATGTCGATGCTATGTCCTCCACTGGGAAATAAATCTCAGTCAATCAAAGCTACAACCTCCAGTGGGAAATAAATATCAGCCAACCCAGGTATTTAATCTTAACAGGGCTGGTGGAGCAGGATCCTCGAAACACACACATTCATTTTGTTTATCATAGGGTTGAGCTGCACATGTCATTTTCGTCATGTGGCAGGTGCAGCATGAAGTGGCGACTGGCCACAGATAACTCCACTGGCAAAAGAGATCTGGAAGATCATGGGTCCCTCCAGCTCAGTCTGGTCTGCATTGACTGACAGCGGCTCTTCAGGGTTTCAGGCAGGGCACATTTCCAGCCCTACTTGGAGAGGCAGAGGATTGAGCCAGGGGTCTCTTGCATGGAAAACAGATGCTCTAATACTAAGCTGCAGCCCTTCTTGGCCATTGTATCGGAAATGCAATGGCCAAGATCCAGAGCACCTGTGAAGGCAAATATAGTGACCACAAGAGGGCTTCTTAGCCTTCTTTCCTTAAGCATCAGTATATCCATATCCCACTGAGGAACAGATGGGAGTTTTAAACAGAGGCAAGTTTTTAGAAGAAGCCTGTAATATAGAAGAAAGAGTTTAAAAAGAGAACAATATATACTAGGCTACTGCTATCAATTCACAAAGGGCTAGTTTTCATGTCCATCTCCATCACTTAATCACTGGGCTGTACCTGCACTCTTTTTCAGTGCTTCTCCTCATGCATAGCCTGAGGCTGAGGCGAGATTGCACATAGGGACCGTCCCCTCTGAGCACCGGGTGAAAGGGGCCTTCTTTACACTGCTCTATTTGCCTTGAATCTGAATGTGCCCAGTTCCCACATTCAGATGAAAAGCCTATGCAGGAGTGGGAATATGCTGCAGAAGCTTCCTTCAGACCTTCAACCAAACTCACAGAAGTTGCGAAGACGGGGCCAATCCACCTGTTCCGTCTACACATGAACAGATGGTCTGAAAGGGCTTCAGATGACTAAAGCATATGTGAACTGTGGGAAACATTATTTGTGGGAGGCGGCTGCTATGGAAGTGCATAGCTCGCCCCGTTTTCTGGCAGACGTGCGATCTTCCCCGGCTGAGAAGAGGGGAAACCCATTCTTCCTACTTTCAAACTAGGAGCAGTACATGGTGCTGATTGGTTGGCCTTAAGAAGAAATCGGCGATGTATGTAGGAGGAAAACCAACTACAGTAGGGGAAGGATGACATGTTTGAAGTTCTGTACAAGCATGTGTGAACCAGCCTTTAAACTACAGTGCATGGGTGCATACTTGGAAAGTGGCGGACTGTCCTTCATTGGAGGTTTTTAAACAGAGGCTGGGATTTCCTGAATCAGGATTTCCTGAATCAGCAGTGAGTTGGACCAGATGAGCTTTGAGACCCATTCCTGAACTAGGATTCCCATACTGATAAAATACTGATAAAATCACAGTGTCCATGTACCAACTTGGTAATCCAGCTGTCCCTCCTGCATGTGGAGGAGGATTTTACTGCCCAGGTATGGAAATACAGTAAAAATTATCATTGCCTAGCAAGACGTTATAAATGATTCCCTTCCCATGTGGTGCACTGCTGTGCTACGTGCAGAGTGTGATAAAATACCCCTTGGTACATAGTCTCAATATTTCTCCTAAGAGGCAAATCTAAAGCACTGAAACAGCAAATACTTGCTCCTCCTCATTATGGTTTGTGATATTGTATTGGCAATGCAATTGAAACATCTTGACTTAAGATTGCATGGGCTAATTGTAAAGGAGTTAGCTGTAAGGAATACTTGCATATTGATAATCAACAAGTTGTGTTCTCAAGTTACTCTGCTTAGGAATTGATTTCTAAAACTACAGCCCCTTTCTTCAGAAGTACTGGAGTCAGTAGGATGACTTGAGTATGTGGATGTGAGGGCAATTTGGCTGTGACATCGGCCACCCCATTGAGTAGAACTTGTTTCTGATCATAGCCCTAATCACTCTCACTCCCAAATAAGTTTCACAGAAAGCAGAGGCAAAGAGTTAAACACAGTAAAGGATAACAGCTTACTTTCCTCACAGAATATGAAAAAGTTGGCAGGACCCATCATTCCATTGCTATGCTTGGTTCTATTTATTGTTGGCAAGTAGATGTTGCAGATCATGCTTTGTCAACCAGCTGCATCCCATATATTTTGGACTGCAACTTCCATCCGTCCCAGCTGTATGATGTTGGGGCTCATGTGAGTTACAGTCCAAAACATCTGGAGGGCACCAGGTTGGAGAAGCCTGCTGTAGACACTGAAGCCGTTTGATTTATCTACACTAGCCTCATGTAGATGCCTTATTTTAAGGCAAGGATGGCCAAGAAGTGGCACCTTAGAATTACCTGGCCCCTGAAACTGCTTTACGTGGCCCCTGGCCCACCCTGCCAAATTTTGATCATTATGATCAAAAGGCGGCACCCAGTTTTGCTCTAAAAGGGAATTCTTAATGCAAAACCACTCTTTGGTATTCTGTATATAACACGTGTAGCATAATAATGTGCATCTTTCTATGTAGAACTATGCCTGAGCACACAGCTTTGAAGCACTTACTGCTATAGCATTCCAACTTTATGACTGAGTCTGGGCATTGCATGTGCATGGGTGAAAATCCACTTACTGTCCTTGGACTATTTAAAATAGTGTTCCAGGGAAGCCTGGATTGTGTGAAAGCTCATTAGAGGTGCCCCAGAGAAGTCAGAAATGGTGGGCAAGCATCCCTAGACTACCAACCTTTCCTTGCATTGTGCAGCCATAGGGGAGCACTGGACAGGTTCTATGGTGGACTCTTAGGCATAGAACCTAAGGCAACGGTGAGATTTAGCTTCAGGCCCATTGCTAGATCCCTGAAAGACTCAGCACACAGGACCATGTCCACATTTAAAGCACACAGCCTCCCCCAGTTAATCCTGAGAACTATAGTTTGTTAAGGGTGCTGGGAACTGCAGCTCTGTGAGGGGTAAACTCAGGATTCCCATAATTCTTTGGGGGCACTTAAGTATTTTAAATGTGCATTAAATGCATGGTGTAGGAAGACCTGGGTTCAAATCCTGATTCAGCCACAAACTCCAAGTTAGGCTTAATTTTAACTGGGCTCATAATGGCTACATCTTACAACCTGTTTTCAAGGGCAGGGTCTCTATTGCACAGCCTGCAAAGTAACCAGTACATTTTTTTCCCAACTACCAAGGCAAACACATCCGGAATTAGTGTTAAGAGCTAAGGGGGGAGGGGTTTTTCTTCCAGGCACGCTTGAGTCTCACTACATCTAGGTTTAGAAAGCTATGACTACTGTCTTTGGGCAAATCACTCTCTTGCACCCTCATCTGCAAAGTGGCCATGTTGATGACTTATCTCAGGGGACTTATATATATATATATGGTGAGGATTCCCACACCTGGCCATAGCCAAGGGAGGGCAGATGCCCCCCTAAATCAATAAAAAACACTTAAGTAACTGAAGTTCTCTGCTCCAAAAAATAAGCTTGCCCCCCTCAACAAAAATCCACGTTACGGCCATGCAGGCAAGTGTTCCACAACACTATAGGCATGCTAGAAATGAACGCCTCACACCACCTACCCCAAGGCTGGCCTGGCTTTAGCACCAATCCTATTTCTCTACCCAGAAACTCCTTTCTGGACAACTTTGTTCGTGAAACCAGTTTATGTCGCGGCCACAAGGACCTGCTCAACCAGAAGCCACCGCGGCAGATCTTTAGCTTGGAAAGGATCTCCCCGTCCAACACACACACACACACACGTGTTCCTTGAGCTGCACAGCCCTCTCTACGCCATTGCCTCGGTCCATCTGCCCACCAAATGCGTAACTCCGCTCAGATCCCCCTTAGCAACCGAGGCAGGTTCTCCACCCCACCACGCACCGCAGCCTGGACGGCTCCTCTCCCCGTTGGCGAAAGTCACAGTACTGACTTCCCTCGCTCCTGCGGGCGCCAATTGGAACTCGGAAGAGCAGGGGCTCAAGCGAGAGGCAGGAAGGCGCGCGGCGCCTTTAAGGGCTCCCTCCGCATCCTCCCTCTCTCGCTCTCCGCCAATCTCCGCCCGAGAGCTCTCAGCCCCGCCGATCCGTATTTAAAGGCGCGCCATCTGGGCAGGTGGGAGGTGCGAGTGATGCCGCCGCTGCCTCGGAGTTCCTTTGCAGCACGTTTGGGATTGCATCAGACCGAGCAGAAATCCCCCCTCCAGCGCCTTGGCCGGCCCGCTCCGCCTCCTCCTCCTCCGGAAGGCGAGCTCCAAATCCGAACGAGGCGCTCCTCTCCCCGCAGGCTCCGCTTGGAGCGCCTCTGGGGACCCCGGGGTAGCTTCCTCCTCCTCCTCCTCTCCTCCGGCAGCGGGATCCCACCCGGGTCCCCCGCCCCTACACACCTCGACTTCCGACCCGTGCGTGGGAGGCCGCTCTGTATCCTTACTCCCCCGCCCCAAGCCACACCCTTTTGCGAAATCCTCTCTTCCCTCCCCCTGCCTGCCTGCCTGCTTGGGATTCTCCCTTCTTCCCTGAGCTACGTGATCGCAATCGCGCCGGAGGAGACACTCGCGGCCCGAGGAGCTGCGCTGGGAAGCGGGTGGGAGGAGGAGGAGGAGGTGGAGGAGGGAAGGCGAAGCCAAGGAAGATCGCCAGGCAGGCAGGCAGCAGCGCGTTGCAGCCAGCTAAAGCCGGCCGAGCAGCCCCGGGAACAAAGAGCGAGGCCGGCGAGATGGGATCTCTCTCTCTCTCCAGGACGCAGCAGAACCTGCGATGGGGAGCGAAAGGGACAGGGGAAAGCAAGGGCCGGATCCAGCACCAACAGTCCAGCACACCCTTGTTAGTTTCAGCTCGGGGCGATGGCCGAGCGTTGCTTTGGGGGAAGGCAGCGGAGCGGCTGTCCCTGGTTTCTCGTGCAGGCTCCCGCTTCTCTTAAAGCCATCGCGCGCCTCCTTGGTTTGTAACACCTGGCCAGGCTGGCGGTGGGTGAAGAGGCCGCTCTTCGCCGGGGGTTTCCTGCCTTTTCCCGTAAAGCCTAGCTCGCCTGCCTCCCACTTTGCTTTCTGCGGATGAAGATTCCCATTCCCTCCTTGTCCCTACCCGGCTTCTTTCTCCACCCCCACTTCTCTGGGCACCACGCCGGACGGACGGATTTGAGGCTGGATCGGATCTCCGCTCTCAGCTAGGATCCTTGCAATGGGCAGAGGGGGGTTTCAAGGGAGCGGGGAGACGATGACGACTTAAGAAGGGGAAAGATAGAAATCAGGGATGAGACGCCCCATCACCGCCGCGCGCAAAGCAAGCACCTCTCTCTCTACCTGTGAGCAGCAGCAGCAGAAGCACCCGCTGCTCCAAACTGCTGACTTTCCACAGCTTATTTTTAGCCTGGAGACTAAATATTATTAGCTACATTTCTACGTAGGAAGAATCGACAGAGGAAAGGGGAGGGGAGAGAGAATGGAAGGGAAGGAGGGGGGGGGAATAAAACACAGGAGCAGGAAGACTGCAAGAGAATGGAGTTTCCGCTGCGTTGATACGTTGGAGGGTTTAGAAACACCCCGCTGGAGAGAAAAAATAAAACTGGCAACTAAAGTACCACAGAGAGCCGCTTTTGGAGAAGGCACCACACGTGAATGCAAGCGAAGGTATCGTCCATGTAAACACAGGAAGGCGATCGTTTGGAGAGGAGTTTCTGGAGAGCTGACTCTCTCTCTCTCCCCCCCAAAGCGGTGACCAGCTCCTAGTAGCTTATCACTTGCCGGTGATCTCTCTGTCTTTGCGCCCATCTCTCTCCAGAAGACACACACTATCTCGCTCTCTCTCGCACAAACACACACCCGGCAACCTGGGATCCAACCCCACGAGTTAAGCCAACTCTTGGGAGTGAGCAGTCGCGCCAGGCGCCTCTCCCTCGCCTACCTTGCCTCTCTTCCTCCGCGCGCCCAGATCGGAAATCAAGAGAGCACAAACTCGGCCAAGAGGAGCGAAGAAACCTCTCTCCCCGTCGCGGGGAGACGGAGGACGGGTGGGAAGGCGCGCACGGACACACACGCACACCGGGAAGCGAGGAGGGGGAGGCGAGAGATCGGCGCCCTTTCCTTACCTTTAGTCACCGCTAACCCACAACCCGTGGCGAGCTCTTTCAGAAGCAGCGCACTCGCATCTCCCAGAGTTGACCCGACCCGTCGGGGCCAAGCGCCGGAGCTGCTCGCTCTCGCTCTCTGCCTTGCACTCCCCGCCGCTAGGAATCCGAGTCAATGTCAGCCCAGAAACCGGGACGCAGTTGAAACTGTGACGGGAGAGGGTTTGCTCCGTCTCTTTCTCTCTGCCTCTGTCTCCCTCTCCCTCCTCCTAGCCAGATCTTATCAGTGTGAGGGGAGGTCCACCCTAGCCGCCTTTTAAGAGCTCCGGGATTCGCTCCGGAGGGGAGACAGATACCTGGGGTGCCAAACCCATTGCCTCTCTCCAAGGTACTGATCGACACCCCCTCCTCCTCCCTCCTCCCCACCCCTTTCTCCTCAACGCCCCAGGAAAGGTGGGGAGGGGGCGTCGAGGATGTTCACTTTCACGAAGTGTCACTTGATACGGGTTTCGCCTTTTCTTTCCCTTTTCTCGGGCTCTGTCACGTGAAGCGAGCTTGGCAAAAGAGCCGGGCTGTAAATAGAAGATCACATGTTGAGTTTGCTTCACCGGGGCGGCGGGGAGCGGGGGGGGGGGGTTGGAATCACCCATTACATTATTTTATGTTTTTTGTTCTCCTGCCTCCTCCCTACAACTGTCCCCCCTCTCTCCGCCCCAAACATCCCGTTCCAATATTATTCTCCCTCCCCCCCAAGTGTCCGTGTGAAATAACAACAAACACCCTCGCCACTATCATCCTCAACAGCAGAAAGGGTGAAAGTGGATCGCGCAGCCAACAGCTTTCCCAAGGAAAAACCCCGCTCCAAGTTTCTGATACGCAGCCTTAAATCAAAAAGAGCGTTGCCATTAAAGTTGGAGCCTCTTTAAACACACACACACACACTTCCCGCACGCACGCAATTCATCTGGCCTCTGAGACTCATATTATGCCTGGTGAAATTAAAGTGCTACCGAGTGGGGACGTCGGGGGCGAGAGGAGGGTTGAGAGATTAATAATAATAATGCTAATAATGATGATGATAGTAAGGTGAGCTGTGAACTATTGTTGTACAGCCCCAAGCTTTACTGAGATCTATCTATCCATCTTCTTTGAAATCACAAGTCTGGAAAATAACAATACCTGGTCTTGGTACTCACCATTGTTTCTTTGCTGTCCTGGCGACAGAAGTGCCTTTAAAATCCAGTCTCTCCAACAGATGCTGGGAGGTAATGTGTCTCGTTTGAAGTCATCATGTGAGAAGTTCTGCTCGGCTCAGTGGATCGCCCACCACTTGGTGTGACTTATGAATCTAATAACAACCCTTTGCAATATCCGCAAGCCTCAACTCTTCCACCACCTTGGTGGCTACAGGAAGGAAACGGAAAGCGACGGGCTGGCAGGGAGTTCTTTAAAAACCGATCTCGGATTTACGCAAACGCCTGAGCTCACAGACACGTTTTCTCTCCCCCTTTGGGTTCTTCTTCTTACGTGATCTTAATAAACGAGAAGGGGGTTGGCAACGAGACCCAGCTGGAACAATCCAGGGAAAGAAGTGGCGCGCGGGGTGGGGAGGGGGAGAGAAAACGTGTCTCTCTCTCTCGCCCCCTCCTTTTGAATTGCCTCCCTCCCGACACGTGGGGAGTGGGCTTCAAAGTTCCCCGCCAAAGTCTTCTCAGGACACCCCATAGAACGCACGCAGGGAAAGAGAGAAAAAGTCCAGCTCACTTTACCTCCCCCCACCCCGCGCCCGCTCTAACCCGTCTGGTGCGTGCAGGCGAGCAAGATGAGCCGGCTGGAGATTTGCATTTGGTGGGAGCAGGTAAGGAAGCAGCCAGCGTTTCCCTCTCTCTCTCTCTCTCTCCCCTTCCCTTGCCGTGTCACTTTCACTCTAACTGAACACACGGACGGCACTCCAGGGACTTGTTGCATCCGAGCGGAGTGGAGCCAAACAGGCGGAACTATGCAGGTGGCATGGCGAAGGGAGGACGAGAGGGAGGCAGGCAGATGGTGGATGGAGACCGGCAGACAGGTGCTCGAGGATATTTACATATACCTGCATACACATATGAATGGCTGGCTCGCTGATGGAGTGTGCGCGCGTGCGTGTGTGCGCATCAGGGAAGGAAGACTAAGCAACGCTCTGCGTTAATACGCATGGGTGCCTATGGGGTTTAGGTCTAGGATCCAGGTACAGGATTGATGGCCATGCTCAGGTACGCACCCTCGCACACCTGTATAATGGTGGCGGGATGGATGGGGGTGGGATACCTGTGTATACCCATCCGTTTTGTACCTGGATCCTAAGCTCATTTGCTGGGGAATAAGACCATGGATTTCAACGGAGCTTACTTTCAAGGAAGCATGTTGCAGTCCTATGCGCGTTTACCTGGAAGTAAGCCCTGCTGAGTTCAGTCGGGCTGATTCCCAAGTAAGGAAGTGTGCAGCAAGATTAAAGCTGTAGTTCTTCACTCCATCCTTCAACTCCAAGGACTAACCCCCTGTTCATTATAGCAAAGCATCGATCCCCTATATATCTGCCTCTTTCTCTCCCTATCAGGCACCTTCTGTGCTTCGGCCTTTTCTGCAATCAGTCTGCGTTCCTTGTGAGTGTGACACTTTGGTTCTGGACAATAGAGCTCTGGATCTTGGTCTCTCAGCTCCTCCAGAGATTAGCCCAAAGGTCCCGGGAATGCCACCGGCCCCTCTTAGCCTCAGTTGCCCAAATCTTGAAAATGGGAATGGCAGTGCCCTTTCTCACGTGTTGAATCACATCATGAACATTGTAAAACCTGAAAAAACAACCCATACGACATAAAAAAGAACACTAGCTAGGAAAATATCCTGATCCATTTGGTTCTCTGGCAACTCCTGCATCATCTGGCAACCATCCACTTCTGGGGTTATCAATTCCTTACACAACGGAATCATCTAGAGAAAGACACTCACGTTGCAGTTTACTCCCCATTTCGGAAATTCGGAGAAAAGTAGCCAAAGAGTTGCAAGCCCCTAACTTGCAATCAATCAATCAATCAATCAATCACTAACTAACTAACGGGGGGGGGGTGGAGAGGTGGCCCTCCAGTGAGTTTGCCTGCCCCATTGAGGAGACCAGTTGCTGTGCTCCTTTCCATTTGGCGTTCCCTCTCTTCCAACGAGACTCTCGGTTTGCAATTAGAAGCGGGGTCTCCATCGAAAGTTTGCCTGAAGTTGCCTGCAGGATGCCTTAATGGCTTCGCTGCCTCTTAGCTGTGAGTAACGACACTTGGTGTAGCCAACTTGGCGTCTAGGGCTGCGGCAGGGAAAGCCTCCGCTCTCTTCGCTGAATTGCCCAGAGAAACATTTTTTTCCATCTCTCTCTCTCCTCTCTTCCCGTAAATTGATTAGCAGCAACCGAGTTAATCCAATTATGGGATCCAATTAGGGAGTTGGTTTGCACTTGAGGATTACTGAGCCCCCGTGAATCTCCCAACACGTAGGTACCGGGTGACTCCTTTCTCCACCAGCAAGCAGAGGGAACCAGATTTTGGGGGTGCTGGATCCCCAAGTGCATCCCATCTGATGAAGCATTTCCTACATCTCATTCCAATCGGTGAGACTCCAAGCTGAGGGATGGGGAAGCCTGCAGCCCTCTAGTTATTGAACTCCATCTCCCATCAGCTCTTGGGCATCAGGGCCAGTGGTCAGGAATGGCGGAAGCCTTAGTCCAGCAACATTAAAGGGTTCCAAGTTCCCCAACCTTGCAGTGCAGCAAATTTGGCTATGCTCTGGACCGCAGCCTTTGAGTTCATGTGAAGTCTGATGGGGGAGGAACTGGAATAGGAGGGACTTAAGAGATACCATCTCAGATCCACATTTGGATTCAAGGATGGAGAATTGCTTGTGAGGAGCATCTCTAGACTTCCTTTGCTAAGCACATGCCTGTAAAATGGAAAGAGCTCTTGATATGGCACTGCTACCATTTCTGTCATAGGTAGATTGCGCTCAGTGGGTAAGCCTCTACTAGGAACTTTGACAGCTTTGACGAAACTGCCATGGAGATAATCATCATGTCGAGACAAGGAGGATATTGTTGATAGGAAGGGAAGAAGGATTGCTTCCTGTCATAATGAGGTCATTCATAGAGTCATGAAAGGACATCTAGACAATCCTGGCTGACCCACATGGAAGGACCACCTGTCTCCACAGATTCCCCTCTGCACCGACTACATTTTGTGTTTATTCTATTATTTTGGTAGTGACAACATTTCCAGTGATGAGTTTCTATTAAAATGGCAACCCATGCTTTGATACAATTGGTCATTTTAATTCTGACAGCTGTAGCTTCTGCTCAGGAGGACCGAATGCTTCCCATGCTAAATCAGTGCCCATTGAACATGCCACCTGTTATCTCTCCCTTTTGGTGAAAATTAATCTGATTGCTCTTTGCTTGGCCATATGTTCACGTCAATGGGTTTACCGGCACAAACAGAGCAATAAACCTGTTGCATACCTCCTTTTTAGATGCGGATAATACCAATATTTATTTATATTTGGAACAGAAACCTTGCTATGTATTTGATAAGAACAAAATATCAAGCTATGAATCATTCTCTAGCAGCTTGATCAAACTGCAGTTTCTTACCAAGAGGATGAGAGAGGGAGAGGGAGAGAAAAAGAGAGCAAGTTACCAAGCCCAGATATCATTTATAGGAAGGACTTCCTAGTTTTAAAGTTTGATTTTGGCGAGCAGCTCATTTTTTTAATGTATTGTGAGTTTCTCTCTCAAATCTCAAAAAGCTTGTCAAGAAAAAGCAAACCTTAAAGCAAATGGTTCCTTCAAAGGAATTTGGTAGAATTGTGGGATGGAGAAGTAAATTAAGTCAGTAAGATTGAGTCAATGTGATCAAGTCAAACTCACCAGTCAAGAGACAACCTTTTGTCTGTCCAGCCCTAAAGTTCATTGCTTAAGGCTATTACTTTCTACAATTTAATACTGAAGATGCTAAATGTCTCTAGTATTTCATTAAGTCATTGCTTTCTCAAGCATTTATTTATTTAAAAATGGAGTGATCCACAAACCTATCAGTTCCACGATTTCAAGTTGATTTCAAATTGGGCTTATTCCTGTGCTTCTGCGTGCAATATGACAGTTTATGGGTTATGCCAATCCCGCCCACACCAAGCTCTGAAGCTGTTGATGCAACAAAGACCTTTATCTGGAAGGCAAAGCAAGCATGAGTCCTCATGTGGAGCCATGGAGAAAGCAGGAGATGCTGCCCTGAGATTGATCCCTTGCTGACAGCCCTGCCCAGTATGGGCATAGCCAAGGGAGGACAGGGAGGGGCAGCTGTCCCCCCCCCCAATCAATAAAAATACATAGCAAACTGAGGTTGTGCTCCCCCAACAAAAATCCTGGGTACGTCCATGCTGTCCAGTCTTCTGCCACTGGACCTACTACTGTAGCATTCCTCTCTAGTGAAGCTGCTCATCTCCCAGTTCTTCAAATCCCTTTGCAAAACAGGACATTTTGCATTACTGCTCAACAAGAAGGTTGTGTTCTTCAGATAACCTGGGGTGGAAACAGCCAGCATCTTAACAGGCCTATCTTCAACATATGCCATTTAAACTGTCAGAAATCAATAGCACTAGTAGGTTTCAAGATTCTGTCTTCAAAACTGGGCAGACCAATTCACCCTTTAGTAAATGTCTTCAACTAGTGGATTGCGGTCAATAACTGGGTCCTGATCTGGGTCCACGATGGACTGCTCCAGTACCACGCATTGAGTTACATTTGCAGTATGGGGTTTAGGTGTGGCTGTAATGTAGGCAGCTTGGATCATGGAAGTTACCCAGAATCTTTCTCATTAGCTACTGCAATTGTTCCTGCTAGCTACCCAATTCTGAGTGTCAGTACCTCTCTTGGGGCTGGCTGGTTAATTTACAATACTGGTGCATGAGTTTACAAGTTGTAAACCCAAGCATTTGATGCTGACAGTTCTCTCCTGCTGCTCAATGTACTGTTGATAAGTTGTCTCTACACATGCACATATAATCATTGTATGGCAACAATCTATGCATAGGACTCGGAGGAGCTATTTCCACTGAACCACCCATTCATGTTACTTATATAATAAAAGCAGCTCTCCTGGTTTGGGTACCATCCTTTCCTGGAGAAGAAAGGGAAGGGAATGGAAGCTAGAGGCCTTAAGAACAGAAGAAGAATCCTGCTGGATTAACCCAAAAGCATCACATAAACATAAACACATCACATAAAACACACCTCACAAATGCAGACTTTCAGTTCTTTATTTATTTACCTTTTTGTCTGGAACATTTCTATACTATTCTTCAGTTGAAATGGTTCCCAGGGTGCTTCACAAACAAAGCATACAAGCAGCAGGTTGGATCCTGACTATGTTAGTTGAACTTGGTTCCAGCTGAAATACATGGGACTTAATTCACAACTGACTTCTCCCATGGATTTCAAGGTGTACCCAGCTCAGCTAATTTAGTGTGGATCTGACCCAGTAAAAGCAGTACAATAAAAGAGAGTAAGAAAATGTCACCGTAAATATCAGCAATTAAAAGCAGCAGTTTAAAACAAGTTACAATGCAGGACATAGTAACTTTTAAAGCCTGAGAGAATAAAAAGCTCTTCAGCCTGGTGCCAAGAAGCTAACAGAGAAGCTGCCAAGTGAGACCTCCTGGGGAAGGAATTCCATAGGCAGGGGGCCAACACCCAAAAGGTCTTCTACTTGTTTTTTTACCTGCCTAAGCTCAGTTGGCTGACATATCTGCAGCAAACCCCTCATTGACGATCTCAGTGATTGTTCTCAACTTTTTATCTCCCTATTTGTCCAAGGATTACAAAAAAGCACTCTATACACACAATGATGTTGTATAGTGAATCAGGTTGAGAGGCAGCAACTTGCCCGAGGTTGCCCAGTGGGCTAATAGAAAAGCAGAGAATTGAACCTGGGTTTCAAGCCTGTTCCTTTATCTATCATACCTGAGCAACTTGGCTCTTTAATCAATAGGCTGCATCACACTAAACATTTTGTTTTGTTGTTCAGCTTTTCCCATTTCTCCCTTATTACATCTAATTGACTTTTCTGTCCTTCATAAACAGTTTTAATTTATTATAACTGGACACAATGATGTTCAAGGAGGGTGGGCACTGGAGGGTTAGAATCTGGTGGTCATCCTTGGGGTATTCTGCCTTTACAGAGGCAGTTGGTCTCAATTTCTTGGTGCACCCCAAACGTTTTTGAGGTCAGGGGTAAGTCTGAGCCTGGTAAAGGCCTGAGAATTTTCTTGCACCCACTCAGAGCTTGCTCATGCTAGTTTATGGAGCAGGAAGGCTGACCTAGATCTGGGATATCAAAGGGCCCAGAGCTTAATGGTAGATTGCATGCTTTACTTGTACAAAGTCCCAGATTTAACCCCTACCATCTCCAGAGGAAAAGGATCTCAGTGTGAGGGCATGGAAAGATGGGAGACCTTATGAACATAAGAAGAACCCTGATGGGTCACACCAAAGATGCAACTCATCCACCATTCTGTTCTCACCTTGGCCAACCAGATGCCTTGGCCAACCAGATGGACATGAGCACAACAGCACAACCTGAATACAGAGAACTAAAGCAAGTTAAAAGGGCAACTTAGGAGAGGACCCAAAGAGAAAGCACTAAATGTTCCATTGTCTCTTGCTCCTCCCAGGAAATGTGGTATGGGCCTAGCTGGTGTGTGTGTGTGTGTGTCAGTTAGTTATTACTTAACTAACTGACTAATTGTGTCACAGATAACTCTGTTCTGTCCCACTAAAATAAATCCTGGCTATGCCCATGGTGAGTAGGGTGTGGACATCAAGGGGTTACAATTCTTCATGAATCTGTAGAACTTTGAAGATATTATTCTTGGTTTCCAACTAAGGTTTGCTCAACCGTAATTATTTGATCCTTAAGTTCTATAGCTCTGATGGTAGAGCATGAGACTCTTAATCTCAAGCTTGTGGACTCAACCCCCACGTTGGGCAAAATACTCCAGCATTGCAGGGGGTTGGACTAGATGACCCCTGTGGTCCCTTCCAACTCTCTACAATTGTGCTCTTTGACTAATGTTGGAGACAACCCACTATGTTTAGCAGTTTGGACCCCATGCTATTATATCCTTCCCATACTTGAATAAAACATTTACTTTGACCTTCAGTAGGAACTGAAAACATTTACCCTTTTGGATCCAGGCATACCCATTTCTGTCTCGTTTTCTAGACAATGCCTGTACGAGTTATGTGTTGGAGAGCTAAACTGACCTTTATCAGGGGGTATGGACATACCATATCATGTAACAATCTTGCTATAAAACATTTTGAGAAATTCCCTCATTTAAGTGCCTAATATATATGATAGAACTGGCCTTATAGATGTTTTCTTACATACAGTAGTCTCTTTATTTGATCTAGCAGCTCCTGGTTGTGTAATATGACTTATCTCTGTCTGTCCTTGTTACCATATTTGACTTTTTCTTTTCTTTTTGCAGATTGTTACTTTGTAGCCAACCTACACAGAGAGGGTCAGCTTGTACTCTAGAGTCTAACATAGCAATTTTGTTGTTTCAGCTCTTGCATGACAAGCTACATCTCCAAAATTTATGTACTGTATTCTATAAAACAATCAAAGGTGCAGGAGCCATGCACTCTCTAGCATCTGGCCACCCTAGTTTGTGGCACCTCATCTGTGATGTCTGTTTCACACATGCAGGTGTTCTCTAGATTGTGTACTCACCAAGCAGTAAATAAGCATGTGCGAACTCACTTTAACTGACCCAACTTGGTTTGTCAGCAGCAATTGTTTGTGCCTACTGTGCCATGTCAAGGGACGCAGGTGGCGCTGTGGGTTAAACCACAAAGCCTAGGGCTTGCCGATCAGAAGGTTGGCAGTTCAAATCCCCGTGACGGGGTGAGCTCCTGTTGCTCAGTCCCAGCTCCTGCCCACCTAACAGTTCTCAAGCATGTCAAAGTGCAAGTAGATAAATAGGTACTGCTCCGGCAGGAAGGTAAACGGTGTTTCCGTGTGCTGCTCTGGTTCGCCAGAAGCGGCTTAGTCATGCTGGCCTCATGACCCGGAAGCTGTACGCTGGCTTCCTCGGCCAATACTGCAAGATGAGTGCCTCAACCCCAGAGTCAGTCACGACTGGACCTAATGGTCAGGGGTCCCTTTACCTTTTACTGTGCCATGTCAGCACAATATTACAAATTATAACATGATCTCTGCACTGAAAAGATGTAACCCCAGCCTGATAGGATGATACAAATGTTTTGGGTCAGTGTGCTTATTCTGTTGAAATCATTGGGCCTGAACAGTCTTCTAACACTGCATGGGTATTGTGCATTCCTGTACTTGGGTTTCTCTAAATATAAATCATCTAAAATTGTGCTTATTGTATGTTTCCATGTGCTTATTGCATGTCTATGTGCCTTGATTGCATATCTTGATTTCCCTTGTTGTAAATCACTTTGAGATCTGTGGATAGTAAGTAGTTGATAAATGGACCAAATCAGGGGTACCAAATTGAATGAAATATTATGGGGGCCCCGGTAAGCCCCCCCCCATAATCAATCACGTGACACAGTGCACACACTCCATTTGAATGGGAATGCCTGTCAATTCTGTGGGGGCCGAAGCCCCCATGGCCCCTAGGAGTTAACTCCTATGGACTAAATGAATAAATAACACAGGACACTGTGTAGACGTTGAAGTCCTCACAGCCCTATATGAATGGAGAGAAGAGAGAAGGGTGCATGTTCTCTCTCACAAAAGTAATATGAAAAAAATACTTAAATATGTCTTTTGTTTCGCTGGTAGAAAAGCAAGTTGCAAATGTCTTAACAGTTTCACTTAATTATAAGTATGAATGTTAGACTATATTTAAGCCACAGTCTATGGAGCCTCACAAATTGTAACTGAAAGTTGAAACTTCTAAATTCTGCCAAATTGAAGAACAGATATGGACGCTGCTGTTCTCTGACAGTCGGGACCCAAAGTAATAAATCAGTAGACTCTCTTGCGGCATAGAGCCTAATGTCCAGGACCTGCACCTGAGGCTATTGATTCAATCCTTTGTCCTATGTCACTTTATAACTCTCGAAACTTTTCACCCTGTTGTCAGATATACGTTTTGCAGGGTTTTACGTGAATCTGTGACTCCTCTGTACGGGCAGGGGTACCTTTACCTTTACCTAGGGACGTGGGTGGCGCTGTGGGTAAAACCTCAGCGACTAGGACTTGCCGATCGCATGGTCGGCGGTTCGAATCCCCGCAGCGGGGTGAGCTCCCGTTGTTCGGTCCCAGCTCCTGCCCACCTAGCAGTTCGAAAGCACCCTTAAGTGCAAGTAGATAAATAGGTACCGCTTTATAGCGGGAAGGTAAACGGCGTTTCCGTGTGCTGCGCTGGCTCGCCAGATGCAGCTTGTTATGCTGGCCATGTGACCCGGAAGTGTCTGCGGACAGCGCTGGCTCCCGGCCTCTAGAGTGAGATGAGTGCACAACCCAGAGTCTGTCAAGACTGGCCCGTATGGGCAGGGGTACCTTTACCTTTACGTGAATCTGTGACTCCTCTGTTTCAACTACAGCAACTTTGAAGGGGTTACAGACATGATAGGGGAATGGATTGGTTTAACTTCCCTTGTTTCCATGAAAATTTGGTATCTGTGTCCCAGTAAACTGGGATTCTGGATGCAGTGAACCTACTACTCTGCCTTGCAGATTTTGGGCTTAACCAGTAAATACTTTGACTTGATGAATTTGCTACTTGGGCTCTCTCTCTGCTACCAACCTTTTCTTTTTGCTGTAATCTCCCTGCCCCAAGTTGTTCATCTTTCCCCCTGTCTACCACAGAAATAGTTTGCAATCTGAGCTGGGTGTTGATGGGTTGTTGTTGTTGTTTGTTTTTTTATTTGGTAGCTGATGCCATTTCCTTTTCTGGATCAGCTTTCTGAGCCTAAAAGCCATTCCTAATTATGTATATTCCTTCTATCCTCTGGCATGCAGATGAAAACCACTGAGTCACAATGCCATTCAGATAATAAACACCCCTCCCACCACTGCCTAGTGCACTGCACAGAATCACAATGATTCTCTCTAACCCCCCCCCCCATTCCTCTTCTTTCAGGCTGCTTCTTAAGATATCAGGAAATGCTCTGTTTTAAGTACGCCTCAGGCACTGCACTTGTTACATTGACACCTTGGGGCACACAGGGAACGGGGAATCACATTTAAATGATAGTGGGAAGAAAAGGTGGGCTCTCTCATATCGCTTGTTATCCCTCAAAGACACAATTTGCCCGCACTGCCGCTAGACAGAATTTATAAATGATGGGTTTTAGTGCAGTGCTTGCTTTTGTACTTCTTGTTCAGATGAAACTCCCAGTGAATCCCCATTCAGAACAATGGGAGTTTCTGTAACTTAAGCAAGACAAGATCCTAGTGTCCAATTGACTTGGGCCTGGCAGGACAATGAGTTCACTGTCAGAACTGAGGTGCAGAATTTCACGTACAAACAAATTATCTGTCTATCTATCTATCTATCTATCTATCTATCTATCATCTATCTATCTAAATAATTACTTTTTAAAAGCAGTATGCAACACCCCCACAATAAAACAATATAATAAGAACAATGTCAAATCTTAGAGGTCAGGGGGAACTTGGGGGAAAGGTATGTCTGAAAGTACTTAACAGAGGGTGCTTTGTGTATGACAGAAAGAAGGGCATTCCACAGGGCAATGGTAGAAAATACATTATGTAGGGTGCAGTGCCACAAGGAAAAATATGATCTCAGTGATCTTACAGGTCTATAGAGGTCTACCAATCAGGTGCAAGTTATATATATATGTATATGGTGTCACAGCTAAGGATATCATGATTTCATGATAGCAGTATTCTGAACTAGAGAAGTAGATGGCATGGAGGTAACAAGAGCCCAATGTATAAAGATCATTTTAAGCCATCTCTTTGCTTCTCTCAGTTCTCAGTTTGGATGCAGGCCAAACCAATCCATACCTCAGGCTAAAATAGCCTGAGGGCTGCTCTAGTTGTGACAGGACAGGAATGGAACTGTTCTGCTGGCCCAGGGTCCTTATGTTCTAGTCTAGAAGAAGAACCACTGTCCATATTTTCCCCACGCTAGGTCAGCAGTAGAAGGGAGAGTGATTTGTATTGGACAGTCTTTTGTACCACCAGAGACTTTGCCATTTGTCAGCTCCCTGATGAAGACTCCCATCATGTTCCTTTAATGTTGCTTCTGTGAAGGCCTGGGCATTCTGTAAAATATGCTTTAGACAGAGCATGTGTCAAGCCAAGCTGGGGGGCCTCTATTGTAGCCTAGACATCTGTGCAGAACCAGCCCGAATGTTAGTCACGGTGATGTGACCTGTTTCAGCTGATAGATCTTGAGGTACCATCAAAGAAGAACAAATGGTCCATTATTCATGATTATAATTTTACTGCTGTGGGATGGTATCATTTGGAATTTCTGCCTCGGGCACCTAAACATCATGGGATGCCGTAAGCTGTTTCTGCCAGCCTTTTTTGGCACCTATGCCGGCTGCCTCTAACTGTTCATATTAAAATGGCTGTTCTTCTGTCATATGATAGGAGAACCCAGGGCTGTTCCCCCCTTGCTACAGACACGTTTCAAATAACAGCAACCAGACTTATGGAAAGAACCAGCTACTCAAACAGATTTCATTTGCAAAATTGGCAGCATAAGGAATGAGCTTCTGCATGACAACTCCGCTTTATCTTCTGTTCCCAACCCTGGTTGCATAATGTTTGTGATGCAGGGGTACCAGTGCGCATGCAGAATCCCTAGTGCTTATGGGGTTTCCAGTGCATGATAGGGATTCTACATGTACATACAGAGTGTTACCATTTACAGAACAAACTCTGGAAAGCCTTGAGTATGCATAGCTTTGATCGTGCCCTGTATGTGAATTGGTAGCACATGGGATCCATTAACTTACTGACCTGTGCTGATCACATCTGGGCATTCTGAATTGCACAGCAACCATTAAGACAGATTTGTGCACTAACAATTTCTCCTGGCCTTGAACCTCGAACCAATGCAAAAGCCGCTTCAAAGGCATGTGCACAGAAAGCTTTCCAGTCCATTGAATGGGATATAGGCACTGCAGGTAGGGAAAGTTGGGGCATCAAAGCCATTTCACAGCAAACAACTGGATTCACATGATGAGATCAAATGATGGTACTGGTATGTGGCTGAGAAATGAGTGCTAATGGAAAAGGACCAGTGTTTACAGTTGTCTAATACAGAGGACAGCCACCTTTTTGAAAGCATCCTCTGTTTGAACACTTGACTGGTCCAGATCCAGTTTGAAGATATGGAACCATTAGAAGGGAGAGCAAGGCTGTGAATTTGTCCACTATCAGTTAGCATCTGGACAGCAGATTGAGCAGACACTTACAGGTCACCTGGTCACAGTCTTCCTCACTCTGGTAAATGTATTGTATTGTGGTGTGATGTGTTTTTTTAAGCATAGTAATTATTTCTAAATGTGCACCTATACATATAAATTAGCATATGCCTACCTTCTTCCTCTGGTCCCAATCTCAAGGGGACCTACTTATGCTGGTGCCCTGGGAGTCCACCACAACCTGAACCCAACTCTGGCCGAGCTGCAGAGCTGTTTGTGTTCTTAACTTTTACAGTTAAAATCGTGGGCCGAATATTCTTTTGCTAATACCTGCCTGCAGCTGCCGCCTGGAGGACCACCCTCTCCTTCCACCTGTTGGACCTGTGACCTCGACTGGATCTTCAGACCAGGATCTGCCTGCAGCTGTGCAAGACCCTGGGCAGGCAGGCAGCATTGGAAACACCTGCTGCCCCAGCTAGGCATGCATCAATTTCTGGCAGTCATCCCTTTGGGAGCAGAATAAAGGTGTGGGCTAAAATTATGGTTTTAATGGGGATGGGTGTTGTTTATTTGGGGGGGGTGTGTGTTTTAAATTGTTCTTTTAAATTTGCATTGTAGTTTTTTGTTTTCTAAGGCAGGTCAATATTCTAGAATCTTTTAAGAGTTGGCAGAAGAAGACTGGAAAAAATTTAAGGCCTATCTACAAAAATATTGTAAAATTAAGGAATGTTGAATGATGCTGGATTGAAATTAAGTGGTTTCAAGCTGTAACTATGATAAAATGACTTTCTTTTTGTAAGTAAGAATTTAAAGCTACAATAATTTAAGATGTTGAGATAAGGATTTGCTGTATAAATAATTTAAACTAGGTATACAAGAAGGGGAGGTATGAGGAGGTCGGGGAAATAAGTTACAAGAAAATAAGTTGTGAAATTTATGTGTTTTTAATATTTTTATGTTTGTTCTTTCTTTTTGTTTGTAAAAAATTGGAAACTTTAATAAATATCTTTTCAAAAAACAACAACAATATTCTAGAATCTTTTAAATGTGTTTGGGAGAGTTGCCTTTTCATGTCACACAATTATAGATACCTGGTTAAGGAAAGGGATTTGGGACTAAACATCTGCACCAAGTAGATCTACTGCTATTGCTACAATTTTGATTATTTAGAATTGGAATAGTATGAAGCCAGCAATATGAGCTATTGTATTGTTGTGTTTGTTTTAGCTATTTACATGCGCTTCTTACCTTGTATTTTTATCCTGTGAACCACCTTGAGACCTTGTGATGAAGTGCAGTATATTAATAATAATGATGATGATGATATCTGAGTTGGGAGAAAGTTTCTGAGGCACATGACAGTGTGTGTGTGGTCCATGATAGTGGACTGTATCTTCAGGAGTGGGGCTGGGAAACCCTTGAGAGCTGCCTTTGATCTCTGAATCTCTTCCCCACCCACAAACAGAGAGTATGAATATTCAGGCAGTGCTGTTGGTGTTGTTACCTTTCCTTCCTTCCCTCCCTCCTTCCTTCCTTCCTTCCTTCCTTCTTTCCTTCCTTCCTTCCTTCCTTCCTTCCTTCCTTCCTTCCTTTCTTTCTTTCTTTCTTTCTTTCTTCAGGGGTACGCAGCACCTCTCTCTTTTTTGTTGTTGTTGTTAAAAAGTGTGGCGCTTACTTTCACAACTTCATGGTAAGTACTGGCACCTATTTTTCTAGGGGGGGGGGAACTGGTTGTTTCTATTTTAAAATGGATTTAATTTGTGTCTGAGATAAGTGCCCCAAACTTGCCAAGGACTTCTGTGCCATATGAGCGTTTGAACACAGCATTACATTCAGTTGTCAAAGAGAGGAGGAGATGAGCGAACTGTAATGGAAACTACTGGTCCAGGTACATTCTCCCAGGTGACCCCAGCAAAATGAGCCTTCAGGTATCTCTTACTAGGGCAAAACCAGAGATAGGAAGGGAAATCAGAACCTGAGGAAAACGGAAACATGACTGCAGTAATCTGTTACTATTTGCAACTTGACTACTGGAGTCTTTGAAGAACCGCACAGCCTCCTCTTTGGTATTAAAACAAACGCATCTAGCTTTCTGCATCCAGGGTGTGAAAACCTTTCAATGAGCAACAAATTATGTCCATGTTCTGGTAGTTTCTTTTCAGTCTTTCAGACTAAATATTAATATATATCCTATGAGGAAACTCATTTGAGAATGAAAACGGCCCCTTAGTGTTGTGTGTGCCTTTATCAAATAATGCCCATTAAATGTTGATATTAAGCACTTTAAATATAAATATTCAGTTTTGGATACTATATGTACGTGAGGTCAAATGATGTTCTCTCTATATTTAATGTCAGAAATATGCTTGAAGTGATTGCTGGCCTTATTTATTTATTTTAGACAAGCCTACTCAGATGTTTAGAATGTTGATGTGTGTTTTAATCTGTTTTTTTTGCCCATTGTTATTTTATCTTTGTGAAAGTCTTCAATTACTGTGGATAATTTTTCTTAGGTTTATCTTTTTATGAGATAAATAATAAATATATTTGTTTTACAAATTGATAAACTGCTTCATGGTCCGAGGCCATTAAGGCAGTTTGCAGCAGGATAAAAAATATAAAATACAAATAATACAAATTAAAACCTTTTCTACAAACTCTGAAAATAATAAAACCATTCCTACAGATGTACAACTAAAATTTAATAAATTACTAGGTCTTAAACCTTCTAAAACAAATCTTATAAAACAAAATGTCTTCATCCTAAACTTAACGAGGCTGAGTGTCTGTCTAATTTCAACTGATAATTGCTTCCAGAGAGCTGGAGCTGCAACACTAAAAGACCAGTTTCTAGTATGACCTAAGTGGACCTTTGGTGCCTGAAGTACGTACTCACAGCAGTGCCCCATCTGATTAGGCAGAGTGAGGCTCTTATTAGGCTCTGGAAAGACAAAAGTATTGGTTCCAGCATTACTTATGCCATTTCCCTGCATGTGTTTTGGAGACATAAGTAAATAATTGAGATGTCAGAATCAGTACATATGATGAAAGAGGAATGTATCTCTAAGAGTGAGACTATGCATTGTGGGGGGGGGGTGGCTGGTGTCTGTCTGTCTTGGGAGACAGTGGAAGAGTGCACCTTTGGGGGTGAAGTCAAACCATTAGAGAATTACAGTGCCTGCTGTGGCTGTAGAGACCAATATGGGAGAGACATGTTTTGTTGCAGCTGGGGCAGATGAAGGTGTTTGGTTTCACTGTTACAGATGCACCATGGTGTTTCATCTCTCCGTGTTCCTCCCAGCGGTCATTTCTCCTCTGGTCACTTGCTTTGATGAGTGCATTGAAAAATGATCCTGATGGATGAAATTCACACACGCAAAGCTCCTTACATGATTCAGGATATGTATTTGTTGATTAATTATCTGCCTTTTGGCCAATTAATCCATGGAATCTAAACGAATTTGCATACTACCAAAACCACAGCATAGACTTTTTTTTTAAGCTATTGAAGAAAGTGTGTTGTGCTTTACAACTCAGTTCACAAACACTACGACTTCTTATTACAAAGAATCACTGTTAACGTTTTATTATATGCTTCCTATTACAATTACAGGCCGGAACAAAAATAGCCTTCAAAACATAAACCAATTAATGTGCCTTTAAGTCTCAGCATCACCGGTTAACAATGGCCCACATCAATTAATCAGCTACAGCTTTAGTTGATTAATCTACCTATTATACTTGCATCCCTATAATTTAAGCCATTCATCACTATAGCGATAGTTGAGAGGGGCACAAATTGTATGCGTGCTGGAATCTTTTAAAGCATGCTCCTAAGTAGTGGCTTCGCAGAATCTCTAAATTGCTGAAAAGACTCCTCTGAATTTTAAAACAACAGGGCTTTGGGGTGTTTCTGTGATTTGAACTTCCTTCTCAGCAACCTTCACAACAAACTTTCAGCTGCTTTTTTAACATCAGTATATTTTCTAAATTCTCGTACTTTTTTGTGTATAAGACTAGGTTTTTTAAATTTTAAAATAAGGTAAAAAATCTGGGGCATCTTATACATGGATAGTGCATATGCCCATTTTCTAAATTTGGGGTCCCCAAAAGTGGGTCTGTCTTATACATGGGGGCATCTTATACATGGAAAAATATGGGGTGTGTGTGTGTGTGTGTGTGTGTGATTATTGTGGGGTGGCAACTACTGGAGCGAATATACAGAAAGCATCTAGAACACAGCAAATGTGGTGTCAGAAGGATTGCACAGGTGGGAGAAGAGTATGCTTCATCTTTGTTTACCTGTCACCTCCTACCCCCAGCCTGATGGGTGGGAAGGATAGAGAGGAGAGGCCTGGGGCAGAGAAAGCAAAGAACAGTGGAAAGGCTTAAGCACCTATGTTCTGTCCACTGCTCCACTCTCTGAGGTCACTAGGTGCATTTGTTCCCATGCAATTGCATTACACTACAGGGTGCCTCCACACCAGCCTGTTTGATCCAAACTGCAGACCAGGACCACTGCAAATGATAAATTTCTGCTAGTCTTTGCTGCAGCTGATAACCAGCTGAGGACCAGTTTTCCTCAGTCCTGGCAGGCTGAAATCCACTGTGTGTGCCCCTGTGCTGTAAAACTGAGCTCTCTCAGCAAGGGATCCCCCAGCAGCAAGAGACCACTCCCCAGTTCAAGCAGTGTCTGACACTAAAGCAGGGGCCAAAGGACAGCCACAGAGCAGGAAAGAGTAAGCTCTGCAGCACCCAGGACAGCTCCCTTGCAATAAACATTCTGTATATAATTCACTACGACAAAGTTCCAAAGCCAGACTGAACCCTCTTCTATGTTCTGTCAGGCCTCTTGCACATTGCAGGCTCTGCCCTCACCCTGAGTAATGGAGAGCCTTAAAGGCACCGTCTCGGAGCCTGCACACACCATTGCCATCCTGTTCATTCTGATTGGTTGGTGACTCTGATGAATTGGGACGGAAGATTACAAGACTCTAGATGGTGAAGGAGATGCTTCCTTGGGGAGAGGTTCTGGCTTGGGAGACTTCAAGTGACTGAAGCCTGAGGAGATCTTTGTGAATGCTTGGCTCCTCTGTGGTTCCTTGAATTTGTAGGGGAGAGGAATACCTGCTAAATTATAGTGCAGATATGCTCTAAAATAAGAGAAGATGAAGAACGAGACAGTAGGTACACCGGCAAGGCACAGCCAGTCTGATCATATGATGTTGACCCGTCAATCAGCCAATAGGCTCTTTTTATGTCCATTGACAAGGTCGTTGAAAGCCTGGGGCCACAGAGAGGAGAGTACTTCAGGAAGTTTCTGGTCTGCTTAGTTTGTGTGGCAGAAAGGCGCCAGCTGTTAGATGATATCTGATATTTATGTTCTGCTTGGGTAAGCTATCCAAGCTTTTTTTTCTTCTTAAGAAAGATTTGAGATCAGGGTTGCAGCTCTAAACACGCTTACTAGGGAGTAAGTCCTATTGAACACAGCAGGAGTTGCTTTTGGGGAAATTTGCATGGATTTTTCAGCAGGAGAAAATGAGTAAGGAGCAACCCCCCCCCCCACATACGCAATGCCTGTATCTCTGATTCCACAAGGATGGGTCCTCAAATACAGCAGCAATTCCCATACTGGCTATGCACAAGCTCATTCTTCTCACCCCTATAAAATTCAATTGGGCAAACAGTTCTGTAATTCTAACTCCATTTATGTGGGAGTAAGCCCCATGGAATTCAATGGGACTTACATCTGAGTAGACATGGCCAGGAAAGCAGCACCAAGCACTAAAATTTAATGTTTTAAGCTCAGCTTTCAAACACTGTGAATGTTTGGAGGTGTCGATACTGAGGATTTCACTTCTGGTGTATTTAAGACGTGATTGTGTTTGCATGAAAGATCCATTGCTAAATATAAGTCAATTGGCACCAACGTCAGCATCAACTCTTTACCTTCCATTTCCATCATTCATTGAAGATGGTTTTTGTTCTGTTTTCAGCCCACATGCTCTTCTAGCATCCCTCTCTTTGTGTTCCCAGATAGACTGTAAATATTAGGTCAGAAAAGTACATATTAGCCAAATCCACCATTGAGAGGCAATCAGTGAATCAGTGATTCCTTCACTACAGAATTTAAAAGGGGGGGGGTGTATTATAAAACGGGCCTTTTGTTTTTCCAAGGTTAAATGCTAGAATGGCAGAGAAGTATGGCTCTTTTCCCCTAACCATTTCCACCGTATGTTTCCCTGCCTCAAACATTGCTTTATTCTTCAGCGTATGACTCAGTTTCACATATACAAATGAGCCTCTTTCAATAAAAAAATGATGTACCATTCGGAATAAAATTCAGAAGTGTCATCAGACAATTAAAACTCATTTTAAATCAAAGAGTGGATTTTTAGAACTCACTTCTATCTCCTGCTTCCCAGTAATTAGAGAGTAGAAACTCTGGGCTGAAATAATCCAAATTTTGGATCAGCAAATCTCAGATCCTGCAAATCAGAGATCCCTTTGTCTTCCCTGGTTCCCCCCTCTCCTCAGGGACATCAGGGTTCTCTGGTATGCCCATTGGCCTGGAAAGGTTGGGGACCCCTGTGTAAATAAATATGAGTTATGCAAGTTTTTATTTTTGTGGAAAGGATAATCTAAGAATTAGCTAGTATATGAATTCAAGCCCTGTCTACTTAACAAGGCAAATAGTGGCCAGATCTCCATTCTGTCTTTCCAAACTGATAGATTTTTAATAACCTTTCAGAATTGGATATGGAGATTTTAATTATTTGATCCATAGTACTGTGCCAAAGCTACCATCAATATTTTTATCCACCGAACTCAACTGTCAGTATTTTCATTCATTTTCATTCTTCCTCATGTCTTCATATACAACTAGAAGTTATTATCTCATCGGATAGAGCAAATAATTTTAACATCAAGTGGCGGTGTCTCAACTTCCTTGCCACAGAGGCTGAATCTTTGTTCCCAAACCACTGTTGCAATTTGTGGGTTATATAGTTAGGTGTGGCGTGGGGGTGGGGCTCAACATTTTGGAGACAATAAATTTGAGATACTATTTCCCCCCCCTCCAAATGGAAAAATAAAATGCAAAAAAGTTCTTAAGCACCTTCTAATTTATATAACAATCTTGCATTGTTTCACATCAATGAATCTGATCAAAGGCAAACAAGTTATATGTAGCCAGTGCGTTTTTCCTTAAAAAAATGTTTACGGGTACTCTCATTTTGACTCAAGAAAATCACCATTTTATAGTTCAAATCGGAAAAAATAAATACAGCAAATGGATAAAAGTACAAAGAACATGCATTACCTCATATAACACAGCTGATAGCTCAGAGTAACTTCCACATTGGCATGAGGTTGTGTGCACCAACATCACACATCAACATTCTGCACTGCTTCACACATTAAACGCTCACTTCCATATGAGACTCAGGAAACACGGGAAAAGAAATAAGTCCACCACTGGAGGTGGTAACAACGAAACTGACTAATCACCATGCTAGATTCCGACTCCTACTTCATACATTAAATGCTCGCTTCCTTTTGAGACTCAGGAAACACCATGACAGGAAATGAGGCCACCGTCGGGGTTAGCAATGGAACTGACGATTCACCGTGCCTAGAGAAGAAACTATTTTTTAAAAAAATTCACAAAATGTTTAGGGGTATGCATACTTCTGCATCCCCCCAGAAAAAAGCACTGTATGTAGCTATAGGTATCTTTTAAGCAATATTATCCTTTTTTATGGGAACATAGGAAGCTTTTTTATACAGACGAAGAAGAAGAAGAAGAGGAGGAGGAGTTTGGATTTGATATCCCGCTTTATCACTCCCCTTCAGGAGTCTCAAAGCGACTAATAATCTCCTTTCCCTTCCTCCCCCACAACAAATACTCTGTGAGGTGAGTGGGGCTGAGAGACATCAGAGAAGTGTGACTGGCTCAAGGGCACCCAGCAGCTGCATGTGGAGGAGCGGGGAAGCGAACCCGGTTCACCAGATTACGAGTCCACCGCTCTTAACCACTACACCACACTGGCTCTCACTACAGAGCCATATGTCCATATATCTCAGTATTGACTACACTGGCTGGCAGCAGCTCTTGAGGATTTCTCACCAGGAACTCTCCTAACCTTACCTGGACTACCACAATGGCCCTTCTTTTTAATAACTGAAAGCAGCTACCACAGCTGCAAGATTCAATGAAGGAACGCTAGTAGGAGAGGCTATTAAAGATGTATTGTCTCTCTCTCTCTCCCTCCTTTACTGACTTTTTGCTCAAAATTCTTCTTCCGAACTGTTTGGCATCCTGTATGAGTAAAAGATAATTCACAATAATCACTCACAGTTATTAAAATTTTATCCTTTGCAAATTATTACTCATGGTCACATCAAATCAGCAATAAACTAATTTAATTTAAAGCCTAATAAAAATGGATTCATCACAGACATGTTGTGGAGCATGTCTCTCAATGTTTTACACAGAGCTTTTTCTTTTTTTAGGGCTTTCAGAAATAAGAAATGGGGAGCTGGAGGAAAACCTGCTATATATTCCCGGAACCTAAGAAGAATGATGCTGTGGAGGGCTCCAGTTGCCCTGCAATGAGGACAGCAGGGTGGAAGTTTCAGAACACCCTCCCAAAACCTTTCTCTTATATAGCAGGAAAATCTACTGGTAGCTCTCTGGATGATTTGCAGCAATCGTTTCTGATTCCCAATTGTCTTGGAAGAGCAGCAACGAAACACCTTTCCCCTCATCTAAATTAGCTAAGTCTGTTAAATTTATACATCACTTCCCACTACAAAATCCCAACATGATTTAAAAACAAGATAAGAAATGCAACAATAAAACTGCATAAGCATGACTGAAAACAAAACAACCACCAATATTTATTTATTTATTTATTTATTTATTTATTTATTTCAGCAGCAGAACACTTTATCACTTAGTGCTGCCCAGTTTCCTGGGTAAACAAATATGTATTTCCCTGGTGTTGAAAGAGTGATAAGGTTGGCACCAGGTGGGCCTCCCCGGAGAGGGCATTCCAAGAGTGGGTGGTTATCACAGAAGAAGGCACTTTCCTGTTGCCACCCTCCAGACCTCTGTGCAGAGAAGGGTCCCACAGAATGATTTCAGGGTCTGGGCAAGTTCATTTGGGGAAAGGTGGTCCTTTAGGTGTAGAGGTCTTGAGTCATATAAAGCTTTAAAGGTTAAACACACACACACACACACACACACACACACACACACACACACACACCACACAACTTGGAGTTGGGTGTGGAAACAAATTGGAAGCCAGTGCAGCTAGGCCAGAACCGGTGTTTTATGTCCATGCTGTTAATCACCTAGTAGCTGTGTTTTGCCCTAACTTTGATTTCTGAAACATTTACAAATACAGCCCCACATACAATGCATTTCGGTGCCATAATAATCCAGAAGTTGCTAGAGCATTGACAACCAAAGACAGGCTTCCCACATCCAGATAGGGTCGCAGCTGGCTATCAACTGAAGCTGGTAGAAAGCATTCCATGCTACTAAGGCCACCTGCGTCTCTCAAGAGGCTGTTGCATCCAATGAGTGGCCTGAAGTTGCACACCTGCTCCTCCAAGGGGAGTATAAACCCATCCAGAATGGGATGCCTTCCACTCATCTGGACACCCACTGAAGGAGGCTGCTAGCCAGAAGCGGACTTTTGTGTCAAAGAGCTGTGGAGCTCTGAAACTGAAATATGCATACTTACCAAATATCAGAATGTGTTCAGAGGCACTGAGTTCTTTCATTCTAACTACATGTCTTTTGCATCTGACTCTTAGTTGTGTATATTGGAGGTCTATTGAAAAAACAAAAAGACTGTGAATTTGACAAACCTGAACCCGAAGTTTGCATGGACTCCACCAGCTCTGAACCTAATCCTTTTATTGCTGTATTATATAATGTGTGCTTGGAGTGGAGAAGTGGTTTCTGGTGCTTGGCAAAACAAAAGGGTATATTCCAGAAAACCCCTTGGTTTCAATAGGATTTTTTTTAAAAAAATTACAGCATCCTGACTCCAATTCTTTGAAGGATGCTGATTGGATTGAGCAGGCCAATCCACACCCTCCAGCCACTTTTTCACCAGCTTTCAATAGCTATGGCTCCTAGAGGCCTTGCTCAGTCTTTGCCAGCCTGTTCTAGGAATTTATATTCTTTTTCTTCCGAAAAGATCTCCCCATCACTACCTGACGAGTCACCTCCTCGCTACTTTGCCTGCAGGCAGTCCCATTTTGTGATCCATCTGATCAGCAGGAGACCACAGTAATTGAAAGTATGAAGATGATTTAAAATACTGATATCCATATTGGACATGGCAGCTAGAGCTGAAGGGAGTTTTTAATTCAGCAACATCTGGAGGGCACCACATTGGCCACTTCTGCTGTAGCATTAAGGTATGTTGAGGAAGGAAGGGTCAAGGCAGATATGGCTGTCCTTGGTTCTGCCACCTGCCTTGTCCATTGTGTGTATGTATTCATTCATTCATTCATTCATTGCATCTATATCCTTCCTTTTTGTCCAAGGAAGGCTTCATGATTCTCCTGCTCCTTGTTTAACAAACCTGTGAAGGAGGTTAGGCTGAGAGGCAGGGACTGGCCCACCCAGTAAGCTTCATGGCTGAGTGGGGATTTGAACTCTGCTCTCCCAGATCCTAGTCCAACACTCTAACCACTATTGATCCCAATCGATTCCCTGAAATTACAGATTTTTGGACAGCTCTTGCAGGTAACTAAAACACAGAATCGTTTATGTCAGAGAAACGTTGAGAAGGGGATGGAAGGCAGGCATTGAAACCTACCAATTTTTCATAGGACTCTCCCACACTCTATATGTCATGGGGCACTGAAATGTAACTAGGTTTATGTTTACCCTGCTATTCAATTTATTTGATTGTCACCTTTAAGTATCTGGTTTCAGCAAAGAGCCTGTGTCAGACATTCTCACATTTCTTTTACTCTCACCTTTCTCCAAACCTTCTGTGACCTGCTGTGGCAGCCACAAAACAGACAAACAAATTGTCAGAGAAGCCACCCACCAGCCTGTTATATTTCTGGGACTCACAACAGGGGAAAGGGAAACCTGTGTTAGAGCAAACCGGGCTACTTGACACCCAGGGCCTATAGACTAATGTGCTGAAAGGAGGACAATAGAGGAAGAGCAAAACTGTGCACTCAAACTAGCAATGTTGGCTACTATGTTTCTCCATATTTCTGCTTCAGTTTGCTTTTAAAAAAGTCATTGTGAAAATCCATCAGGATTTTAGTGTGAATTTCTCTTAATACACAGTTTTGTGTTCATTTATGCGTAATATACACCTTTTTTTGCAAGCAATTTCCCCAAACATAATGCATTTGGGCCTGTTATTATTCCTAATATAAGCACTGTAATGCACACCTCCCCTCAATTGTTGTACACATTATTTGATAGGAGAACTGCGACACCAAATTCAGAAAAGTGCCGAGCATTTGGCCCAGTTTATTGATACCTGTCTCATCCAGGGTAATCCGAATCAGCTCAATTGTGTGGGAAAATCTAGATAAAGAATCAAAAGTGACTAACACAGGAGCAAAGTTTCAAGGAAGAAGCCCAAAACCAGCAATGATTGCATATTTCTACCGATGTGCAATGAATCAGTAGTCTATAAAGATGCTCGAAACTTTGGAAACTTTCTTTTATTATTCATGTATTTTTGCAAAGACCTGTAAAATGTATTGCAATTGCAAAAACTGCAGGAGCATAATTCAATATGGCAGGACACAATAACATCAAAGATGGAAACAATTAATTAACAGCATATCTGGTGCAACATTAATTTCATTTTTATAGTGGCTTGGCCAGATTCATCCTCGGTGCAAATTAGTGAAGCACAGTAGAAGCCAGTGATCTACTCCAATAGGCAGGTGGCCAAGTTTTGGCCACATCATTTGCTTCTGTTCCCCTCCTTCTGCCCCAGCAAACTCCCCCTCCTCACATAAAACCCTTCTAATAATTATTGTTCTGAATCAATAAAGCACGCCTCCAACATAAAGGAGGACAGGAACACTTTTTGCCTTGAGATAACTTTTATTACTACAAGGAGCTAATACAGGAAGTTTTGTGTAGGACTGCAGCCTTACAGAAGTATTTGTATTTGAGGGCTTGTTTCAGGGTGTGGAAATGGAAGATGCTTTTTATTAAGATAAGCCTCTTTTGGTACACCTGCAACAGGGGACTGACACAAATGCTGCCTCCAATTTGGAACAGGTAAATAATCATTAATTTTTTAAAAAATTGTCCCAGTCTTGTGCATGTATATTGAATTAATTTTTTTTAACCTTTTCCCTTGAAGACAGGAGTGCCTGGCGTGCTCTGGTCCATGGGGTCACAAAGAGTCGGACACGACTAAACAACAACAACAACAACCTTTTCCCAAAATGGCAGATGTTTTTGCGCTGTGCCCACTGAATAAGGAGCTGCTACTGACACACAGAAGCTCTGTACCTGACATGCAGAGGTTGTTTCTTCCTTGGTTGGTAATCACTGTCCAAAATGTGTAAATCAGAGGGCCAGTCACTCCAGAGGTGAATGGGTGATAGAACCAGAAAACAGAATAGCCTGTACTGTGCAGGTGAAGGCGAAATTGCACTATTTTGAATGAAGAAGCAGTTCCTGGTTAGTTCATTTGGTAGTTCCTTTTCCAAGAAGAAAGGCCGACTCTCAAAAGGACCAGTCATGCATTGTCTTTCTGCTGGGTGATACTGAAAGAATGACCACCAGATTTACCTAGATGAAGAATGGAAAACCTGTGGGCATCCTGATGTTGCTGGACCACACCTCCCAACAACACTGACCGTTGCCCATGCTGGCTTGGGCTGAGGGGTGTTGAAATCCAACAATATTGGGATTTCCATCCCATCATTATGCATATACATGAATTAATTTCTGGTTCCTAAGAGCTGGGCCTTACTTTGCATGTTAATCCCACAATACAGACCCCATTCTTTCCACCAGAGGACATAAGAGATGGGATTAGAGATTCTACCTCTTGGTTTTCCTTGTTTGTGGTGTTAATGATGAGCATGTTCCAGGGATTTATGTACATTCACACAGCCGGCACCAGTTCCACAAATCCTGATTAACTGCAGCTACCATGTGAATAACACAATATGAGAACTAACCTTCCATGGTACGAGAGAGAAACTGACATCTATTGTTAAGTTTAATGAACAGTTTTATGAATCAAAGGGATGGAATAACTTTCAAAACAACAAAATAACTGTTAAACATGTCACACGGTGAGGCTACAGCAATCCAACAAGATCTATGATGTTATATAATGTCTGAAATCATCATAACATTGACTCATCAGCTGTATAAAGGATGCTAGATTCTTACACCTTAAAACAGGCTAGAGCAAGCATTGTGAAATCTGCCATCGGAGAGCGTCAATGGTAAGAAAAATCCCACCTTACCTTGTGCAGGGCAGAATATTTGCGTAACGCAGGGGAGCAAGAGGCGTATGTTCTATGTCGGCAGCATATAGCATGCTCCCTTCCCCATTGATTTGTAGGAATTTTGTGACCACAAGGGGCTAAAGTGTATGGGCTGCATTAACATTATATTATGCAGACCAAGAATGTTTTAACATTCATATCAATATTGGGGAAAAGATAGCATTTAGGTGATCTGCTAGGGCATTAAAAATGGTTGCAGAGATATAAATGTGACACAATATAAAAGCACAGAACACAATAATTTGCAGGGGGACAAAAGAATGGTTTTATGAATTTGTCACACACAAAATGAATAATAGAAATGTTAAAACAACAAAGCTCTATAGACTCATTTTTTCTTTGAAAAAACCTCTCCGTATATTTTTTTTTTGCAAGAATTCTGATTTCACTTTGAAATGAGACTCCACACCCCCCGCTCTGCACCGACATATAACACTTGGTATAGAGAATGGAAGCTCTCTGAAGCACAACCCCTTCTTTCTTTCTTTCTTTCTTTCTTTCTTTCTTTCTTTCTTTCTTTCTTTCTTTCTTTCTTTCTTTCTTTGCAAGAATACAGAGACTGGAGTTGATCCAAGCTAGAGGGGGGCAACTTGGAGAGCCCCACCCCTCCATTGTCAGCTATTTTTCAGCAGCTGCTCAAAAAAGAGTGGATATCTTCTTTAGGGAGGATGAAAAGTTTTTATCTCAAAAAACACACATCGCCGCTCTACTCAAGACAGCTAAGCTGCTCTTCCTTTCATCCCTTTCCATGCTGAGTTTCCATCTTGACTCCATCCCACCTCTGTGTGTTCATTGTGGAGATCCATTTCTTTAGAAATCATTTCAGTGCTTTCCTTTGTAACTATGTTGGTTTCTGCGTAGTACCCACCTTATTATGAAGGGCATAAAAATGTCCATTGGCTGTGTGTGTGTTGGGGAGGCACAAATAATGAGGTGAATTTGGGTGATTTGGAGGTCTTCCCCCCCCCCCAAGTCAATGTGCGATGTCACCAATCCCCTCCCAGGTCAGATCAGGGCTTCTGCAAAGCCTTGTGTGACTTTTTAGTTTCTGTAGCTCTATGCTTTCCTTTCTCTCCACAATTCTCTAGACTTTGTAAGAAGTGAGGTTGTCCAAAATGTTGCCCGTGGAGCACTGATGAGCTCTGAACTGCTCCTCTGTTCAAACACAACAATGGAACGTTTTTATTAAAAGTTAAAAGCTACGTTTAAGTTCCTAAGTACTCATGCATTGCTCTGCTTTAACAAAAACACAAAACCAGAACAACGCCTACTGGAGGACAGAAAAGAACACCAGAAAGAGAAGACTGATGTGAATCTGGAAAAGTTTTTTTTTAAAAAAATGTACAAGCAATAATACTCACCCCCTCAACCACATCAGTATAGGCAAGAAAGAGCCAGAGTCAAACCCCTGCTTCCCCTCATAAGAGATTACAGAGGAATCCCATTTAATTTCCCCCATCCCCTGAACCTATTTGTTTGTGATATGTCAGGCTTAATCCACACTTGGATGGGCTTCTTTGACTGTAAATTCACTCACTTTGGCCCAGTCTCCATCACAGTGAGTGGGGAATACAGAGCTTAATTTAACTAGAGTGGTTCAAGCCTTGAATTCAGGCCAAAGTTGAAGAAGTATAGAGTGACTCAGGATCTGAATTTTCAGGAATGCACAGAGACCTGCAATAATTGAGAAAGGCAATAATGAAATACTCAGATCTGCTTCAGTTCCCACCCACTTTTCATTCATTTCTTCTTCTTCAGGTTTTTAAGCTCACCACTTTCACGGCAGTCTACTAGACTCTACTTTCCATCTAATCAGTTTTTGCCTTTACTTCCTAAGATCTGTTATTGTCTTTATGCCACACTTCTCGTTAGCTTAACTGTAACTGACTCAAAATGGAGCGATTGTTTCCTGCTTCCGGCTTTTCTCTCTTGCTCCCCCTTTTCTCTGACCCTCACCACCTTCAGATATCCATGCCTCTCCCCATGCACCTTAGCATCTGAAAATGTGCCTCTTCTTCTGAACTGTTGACCTCTAAGTTCTTTCTCCACTTTTGTGTATCTTCCCCTTCCCCCGCAGTCTTCTTTTTTCAGAGCTTTTCAGCTCCTGTTAAAATAAGCACCATGCACTACCTCGTTTTAGACAACATTGTGAAAGAATGGCTGCGCTATTTCTCAAATGATTCTGTTAAAGGGATGGGTTTTCAAGTTTTAGCTAAATGCCATAATTGGACAAGTGTAACACACTTTGTGCCACTGAGATTGATCCGGAAGCTGCAGCTGGTGTAGAACGCTGCAGTTGCATTGTTGAAAAAAGTACCTGCATGGGCACATATTACCTGTCCTGAGGGAACTGTATAAGCTGCTGATTGGATCATGTTCAAAGCCTTTGTTTTGCTCTTGCTCTTATTATGTATTTTGTGTTTTTCTCTTGTGGTTTTTTTATACTGTGAACTGCCCTGAAATCTACAGAGGAAGGGCTGTATACAAATTTATTTATTTATTTAATAATAATAATAATAATAATAATAATAATAATAATAATAATCATCCACTCCCTGGAAAAGACCCTGATGTTGGGAAAGATTGAGGGCACAAGGAGAAGGGGACGACAGAGGACGAGATGGTTGGACAGTGTTCTCGAAGCTACCAGCATGAGTTTGACCAAACTGCGGGAGGCAGTGGAAGACAGGAGTGCCTGGCGTGCTCTGGTCCATGGGGTCACGAAGAGTCGGACACGACTAAATGACTAAACAACAACAACAATAATAAGCCCTGAACAATTTGAGGATCAAGTTACCTGAAGAACCATCTCCTTGTATGCAAACCTGTTTGACCACTTAAGACTTAATTCATCAGGTGAAACACCCTTAGTAGTAGCATCATGCCTTAGAGATGGTTGTAGGGCAATGGCATCCTGGGGTGCATTTCCCATGGTCCCTCCATAGTCTGGAATATCTTCCCTCTGTAATTCAGGAGGCACCATCAGTTAATCTATTTTAGGTGCCTCCAGAAAGCATATATTTTTGCCCAGGCAAAAGTAAGGTTGGATTTTGAAAATGCTTTGGGGGTGAATTCAGCATAGTGCTGTGGCAATTATTCTACCAGTGCAAACTTTCCAGCTTGGCAGATGGAACGATTCCCCTACTCTCCTCCCCACCATGGTTTTTCTCAACCACCAGAGCCATTTGGAGGGGGGGGGAGCCCTGTTCTGCTAGTAGAAATCCTTGCCCAAGCTTCTGCCAGTGACACTTGCTCTATGAATCCTGCTCTGTGTCTTTGTACTTATGCCACTGTAGTTTGCTTTTTATGTTTTTGTTATGTGTTCAGTAATTTTATACTGTGTTCTTTTGTTTTGGTTTTTTAATTGCATATTATATATGTATAACTTGCCCTAAAAAAAAAGCTAAATGGTCTAAACAAATCTCCGGATAAATAAATAGATAAATATAAATGCCAACTATATTTCAAAATGGGTGTTAAAATGGATTCCTGTTAAAATCTTAATAAGCATTGTTGGAAACTTCAATTATTATGTTATCTAAACTAAATACCGGTCAAAGCTGTTTAATCAGACGAGGCATAAAAGCAAAGGAGAGAATGTCTGTACAACAGACTGGAGTGTATATTGACAGATCCAAGCTGAATATTTGTGTGTTGCTCAAATCAATCCAGTTCATGAACCAATTAAATCAGAATAACTTGATCCAAATGATTTATTCTAAATAAATCATTTGCTATATTGCAATGTTATTTATTCATACTAGCATTTTCAGTCATTGGAAATAGATGCTTTTTAAATCATTTTTTTTCATATCACATATGGATAGCTATACTTGATGTGTGAAGATGCTTGGGATGTGGAACTATGTTGTTTATATAACTACGTAAATCAAGGGTTATGGAGAAGGAGAAAGAAATAGAGCGCAGATTTATTTTCTGGCTGTGTATGTTTTTGTTCTGTTGATAACTTCTGCAGACAAAGGAAGCAAAAAATGATGTGAATGTCTTTGATCCCCTGAAGTTCTGTGGGGTATTTCTAACCCCCTTCCTGCCACACCTATCTCTTCCCCAAACAGCTAATCATTCTGTGTTTTAACTCCTATGCAGGTAATCTTGTTTTGGCTCAGGGAGGAAATTGGATTTTGAGTCTGTAAGTGGAAGTTCAAATGAATGATGAATGAAGATACACACAAAAATACAGATTTAGGGAAGATATTGATGAATTAAAGAGGGTACTTTGGAAAAATACAGATTTCTTAGCTGATTACATCAAATTGCACGAGTAACTGGCTTGGTTAGTATTACATTCTGATCATACAAAAGCATACTTCTCAAAGATATTTTGGTTCTAATTCCTTGTTTTCTACTATTGGAAAACAAAGATTCTCGGGGATAGTTTAATGAATAATTATGAGTACTGGTGAATCACTGTACAGAGAGCCGTCAGCTTTCATTGAGCAGGACTGGCATATGAGGAGGATGACTTGGCATTTTGGAGAGCAGAGTTAGTTAGCTAGTTGTCCCCAAGTGCTCTGGCCTAGACTCTTCAAATCTACATCTTTCGTTAATAAATGACATTGCTTGAATAGTGGCCAAAGGATCAACCGGAAGCCAGCCTTATGAAACAGACAACTTTGGTAAGCAACATTTTAAACTAAAAGAATTAAGGGTGGTATGCAACTCAGTTTTACTTAGAACTGTGCCATTGAATGAACATGACTAAAATAGATTAATTAATTTCAGTGTGCCTACTCTGAGTAAAACTGAGTTCAATACCACCTTAAGGAATTGGCTTCTTTAATTTTTAGAGTAAGACGAAGGCCTGAGCTCAGTGGTTGACATCTTTCGGCCCTGGACAGCTTACATCTGCAGTTCCTCCTGTCTTCCCACCTATTTATTGGTTGGGGGCAAGAGGGGTTTTAAAGGCCAAGCTGGCTGGTTGAAGGAAAATATATAAGGAAGAGTTGGGATAAAGCCCATAGTTTTAGCTTTTGCAGCCTGATGTTGTACACAATATACAAGCAAGTATGTGCTCAACCATTCATTCGCTTGACTTTTGCCCTTCATGGCTGAGTACAGCTAACTGGGAGGACAGGGTGTGGTGGATGTGGGTTTGCAAGAGGAGATGGTATCTGCCACCTTGAAGGAGTTGTTGGTGAGGCCACTCCTGGGGGTGGGTGGAACCTTTGTGGACTTATGGGTATTTGACAAATACCTGAGAGGGTTGTGGCAGTGTAGTGCAGTCATTCTTGGAGGAATTATTTCTCCAGACCCATTCTAATCTGGGTTCACGACCAAATCAGCTTTGGTCGCACCAATAGAAGACATTTATTGGGACAGAGGGAGTATGACCCTGCTGCTTCTCTCATCAGCTTTTGATACCATCAGTCATGGTGCCTTCCTGGACTAGAACACTTACACTGGAGACACTGATCTGCAGAAGTTTCAGTATTATCTCCAGGGATAATTCTAGAAGATAGCATTGGATTAGTGTTTCTCAGCTCCAGGACAATTTAGCTACGGGGTGCATCACAGCTCTATGAAGCCATTGGGAGTGGTCATTAGGAGATTTCTCTGTAGCATCTAAATCAGGAGTGGCTTTGCAGGCCCTGGATTAAACCATCAGGTTAATTAAAATGTCTTCCAGTGAAGTTGCACCAAGCTAATGTGACATAAGCTCACAAGCCGGAACCCTTTGCGAAAAACTGTAGCTATATGGTATTCTTTCTGCAAGAATAAATTATATCCCACTAATTCGTAGTATCTTCTGCTTGGAATTCAGGAAGACTCTTGTTTGAAATGCCATGAACAGAGGAGGCTTGCATTAGTCAAATGCATGGAGGATAAGGCTATGCACGGTAGGAGTCATGGTGGCCGTTTACCAGTTGTGATCATGACAAAAGAGTGCAAATTAGCAGGCTCTTCTTATGTTCTTGAGGCTTGAGATCAGCTTCCACTACCTAGCTTAAGAAGGCAGGCTGCTGTTGGACTAACTCAGTAAGGCAGTTCTTATTTTTCAAACCTAGGAGCCATTTTTGTTCTCTGTGTGCTACTCAGCAAATAATACCCAGGGCCCCCTTTGTGATGTGGGAACAATGGTACCTGCCTCACTAGATCTCTTCTGTGGACTTTCAAGAGCTCCCAGATCTTCATTTGGAGGTGCTGCGGCAGGGCAATGTATTAATAACAGCAGCTGCAGTTCAGTGACTCATGCCTAGGCTAGGGAAGAATGAAAGGCTGGCAGTTGGGAAAGGCATTTATTACTTCAAAATGTGCCTTCATACCTTGCCGTTAAATCTTCATGGTGTTAAAAGAAAGAAAGAAAAGAAAACCAGAAAGGATTCAAAGTAAAGATTCAATCCCTGCTCATCCAGATTGGCTACTGCTTGTGATACCCGGAATTTGAAGGTCCAAGCTGATGCCTAGCAGAGTGTTTCAGAGCTGCTTCCTTCTGTCAACAAGTATTGTAGATCCAAATGCACAACAGTGGCTGTGCTTCCTCAGGCTGAGGCTGGGATTGCTTCTTTATTCCTTTCCCCTGTTGAAGGGGCTGAGATCAGGATGCAAGATATTCTTTTTTCTTTTTCTTTTTTGAAGTTCTGGGTTTTAAAAATGCAACCTGTCATCTTCCTGCAGGTCTTTTAACATGGTAACCGTGATTTCATATTGATATTGTATTGGGCAGTGGCTCAGTGGTAGAGCACCTGCTTTGCATGCAGGAAGGTTCCAGGTTCAATCCCTGGCATTTCTATGGAGGGCTGGCAGCCCAGAAAGTCACTGCCAGCCAGCGCAGACAGTGCTGAGCTAGATGGAGCAATGGTCTGATTCAATACAAAGCAGCCTTCTATAATTCCCATACTCATTGTAAACTCCCTAGAGACCACTTGGGTTAAGGGTACAGTATGTAAAATAAAAGTCTACTTACATTTTCTTCCAACAACATCCATACAAAAGAAGAGGCTGACTCTCCTAAAGGTACCCAGAGAGCTTGATGACTGATGAAGGATTTGAACTCACGTCATCCATTTCTTAACCAGAATATATTAGCTCATGTGCCACAACGGCTTCCATTCTCACATCATCTTATACCAGGTCCAGGTGAGAAGACTGTGAAAATTTGTTGCTGCTTCAGACCTGGAAGCCATCAGAGCACCATTCATGATGGAGCTGCTGCAATAATGCCTTCATGGGATTCACCTAGAACAGGACTAGTTAATGGGACACCCTCCAGATGTTGTTAGATTACAATTACTATTACCTCTGACCATTGACCATGCTAACTGGGGCTCAACACCATCTGGAGGTTAGCCACCCTGATATAGAAGACTTTTTAGAAGTTCCAGCTGTATTTGTGGTTCATATATCATCTAAACCATAATCTCATTAGGTAGCCTTCACCTCTCTCTAGGCTGCTTCATTACTGCTTCATTGAGAGCCAGTAAGGTGTAGTGGTTAAGAGCGGTAGTCTCGTAATCTGGGGAACCGGGTTCGCATCTCCACTCCTCCACATGCAGCTGCTGGGTGACCTTGGGCCAGTCACACTTCTTTGAAGTCTCTCAGCCCCACTCACCTCACAGAGTGTTTGTTGTGGGGGAGGAAGGGAAAGGAGAATGTTAGCCGCTTTGAGACTCCTTAAAGGGAGTGAAAGGCGGGATATCAAATCCAAACTCTTCTTCTCTTCTTCTTCATTAGGGAAGCTAGTTTATTCTCTGCAAATGATCCCATCTGCAATATGTAGATAGTAAAAACAAAAAACAAAAACTGGCCTTCTTTACAAGGTTCTAATGATGTTATGCAATGTTCTCTAGGATGCAATAGAATAATGATCAGTGGCGTAGCGTGGGTTGTCAGCACCCGGGGCAAGGCAAGTAATTTGCGCCCCCTAACCTGCATGCCTGGCACACACCCCCCTCCACAGTGGGCGGCGACACGGCGGCTCGGATCGGATTCGCACAGCCAGCACTGCAGTGAGCGAGAGTGAGTGAGTCAGGTAGAGGCAGAGAGCTGTGGGTGCGAGCACACCCCCCCCGATGTTGTGCCCGCTGCGGCCGGCCCCCCCTGCATCCCCCACGCTACACCACTGATAATGATACTTATAGTATAAAGAATATTTACAAATTTAAGCAGACAACCCCATCACTGGTTCTATTGATCCTCTGTAATTTATAGGAAATGCTTTTGAAGTGCATATTTGACTCATGGGCTTATGCCCATTTTGGTCTCCACAACCATCCTCACAGCATCGTTAATTTAGACATCACATGAATAGAACTGAATGTTGATACAGGATAATGGTCTCCTGCTGCTGCTACACGAAGCCAAGACATTTGCTTTTGACGCAGAAGACATAAGGCCTTGTGACAATGTCCTTTTACATCTATGTCATCAATTTCGGTTTTTTATTTTGAGAAACAGAGCGACAGCTGTTCAGAGAGTTTCTTGAAATGTCTCATTTTCACTTCCTGATAACTGGTATGACTGTATTTAAGGACCCAACAGCACTTCCCCTCTAAGAGAGAACATAAAAGTTCACAGCCCCAGGGCAATTTCCAGGTAGACGCTTCCGACTGCCGCTATTGGCTAGGGACAGAGAAGATTTCAAAGTTAGGAACTTGCCTTTCCCTGCCAAGTCCCCCTTTATAAAGCTATTCAGAATTTTAGCTGAGGCAATGCCAAGCCAAGCCCCCCCCCCCAAATGGGAACAATTTAAATCAGGCCTTTAATATTATCAGTAGCAGATGTGTGCAGAGAAATTATGGAAAGCGAGGCCAGCCCCCCCCCCCCCAAATCAAGGGTCTCAGAAATTCCTATAAGAGTGCAAAACCTTGTATATTTCTGGAATCAATAATTCCTCCAGCAGCAGCTTAGGAAAAGTGCAAACTGACCCCGTTATCCAGTCTATGAGCTAAGTGTGTACCAGACTGAAGCCTGAAAGGAAGCTGCTAATAGCCATCGCAGAGGTAGGAAGAGGTACCAGATAATATTAGGTTATCCTCTAGAGAATACTGATAACAAGAAGGTTAGCTTCGCAGGACAGAAGGAGCAACAAAATAGAGACTTGGAAACAACTGATGATATCGCTAAAAGCATTGTTCACATTAAAACAAGAAAGAGGCGAAATGTCTAAATCAGGGAGAAGAAACCACTTTAGGACTGGAGAAAAGAAGGATAGGCTCAGAGAAATGATCATGGTTCAGAGGCTGCTATGATTGTGCAAGTAGGACGGGGCCACAGCATGGCGTGCTCCTGCTCAGACTTCCAACCAGTCATGCCCTTTCCCAGGTTCCCTCTGGTTTTCTGATTCTTCCTCCAAACTTCCATGCCCACTTGTTCATGAGACTGTGCATAGATCCTTCAGTGATATATCCAGGGACAATATGACACAAAGTGAAATATACGAAGTTAAACTATAGAAGTTCTGTTGCTTTATGATTCCTGGGAGGATTTTGTTTAGTTGTTTAGTCGTGTCCAACTCTTTGTGACCCCATGGACCAGAGCACGCCAGGCACTCCTGGGAGGATATACAACACTTTTAAAAATAATGCCTAAGATTTATTCAGATGTCACGTTTTGACTCCCCCCCCCCTTAAATGTATTTATGGGTGATAGACAAGTAATTTTTACTCAGAGTAGACCCATTGAAATTAATGACCCTGACTAACCCAGGCCAGTTAATTTCAGTGTGTCTGTATTCTGAGCAAATGTTAGTTTGAATATGTTTTTAGTCTGGCACCCCAGCACTGGATTGCTTTAAATCCCAAACCATTCATTTGAGCAATCGCAAGATGGTCAAACCTCTAAGATACTCTTGGATTGCAATCTATGCTTGTGGATCTTGGCACCCATCGTAGGTGCTTGTGTTCAGATCTATTACTAGAGTAATAAAAATCAAAGAGCAATAAATACGATCAAAGAGGTTGGTGGTGATAAGGTTCTGAGATGTCTAAAATTAAGTTGAGGCAGAAATAGTTCCAGGAGGTATCAGGGTGATTTGGGAGATCTGGTGATGGATTGAACGTCATTTGCAATAGCTCTCTAGCTACTTTGCCAGCATAGAAAAAAGGTTTTTAAAATTCCAGCAGCTGAAAGCCTGCCATCAGTCAGTCAGTAGAACACTGCCACCCACCCACTTGGCTGGTATTGGAGTAGAAATGATGAGCATAAGTCACAATCGGTTTGTTTGTGCAAAAATTGTGGAGTTGAAGTGCCAGCCAATGCCTGACTTGCTGTGTGTACTTGTAGCAGTATTTACAAGAACATCTGTGTACACTCTGGCTTCAACATGCTCAATTAAAATTGAACTGAAATATACTGCAACACTCATTCTCCCATTAGGCAGGTTGAACGGAGAAGGGCTTGGGGATTGTATAGTGAATAGTGGATTATTGCTGATCTGTATTTGTGTCAAGGTAATAATGATGCCTCATTCCTAAATGCATTTGAGTTTATTCCATTTCAGTTTGCAGGGCACTGATAATTGCCAGGACTGGGTATTGAGTGCTGACTCTGGATGACCATGAAACATGTCAGTGAGCGAATGGCACCTGCAACAGAATGTTGCAGTATATCTGATCTCCTAGGATTCCAGTTAACCAGCCATACCTTCCTCCTTTCCATACACAGTGTACCACTTAATCCATTCTAGGAGTCTGTTTGACTCCCAAAACTGTTTGAAAACCAAGGCTTGGCTTCTGATTGGCTGCAGGAGCTTCCTGCACTCAAGCAGAAGCCATGGAAGCCGCATCAGACGTTTGGCTTCTGAAAAACGTTCGGAAACCGGAACACTCACTTCCAGGTTTGCGGCGTTCGGAAGCCGATTTCTTCAGGAGCCAAGCCGTTCTGAGTACCAAGGTACCACTGTAGCAGCTTTATAATTCTTCTCAAAATGATTCTCAGCATTCCATTCCAACATTGAATCCTTATTGGACTATTATATACATATATACATATACATATACATATACATATACATATACATATACATATAGATAGATTAGATATAGATAGAGATAGAGATAGAGATAGATATAGATATAGATATAGATATAGATATAGATATAGATATAGATATAGATATAGATATAGATATAGATATAGATATAGATATAGATATAGATATAGATATAGATATAGATATAGTGGAAGGAGTTGCCCCTTTCATTTTTAAAGAAAGGGTGGGTGTTTACTGTGAGTGAGAGTGTTGTTGGCCTGGTTCACACATCGCACGAAACCAAACCATGGCTTAGTGCAAACATGCAAGTGTTGGGGCTCCTAGACAGGAGATCTCAGCCGCTTTGCTCCCCCCTAGTCATTCTGCAGCTGCACCGTCCTGGGCTAAGCTATGGTTTGGGTTAGTCGGTCATTCTGCTGCTGCACTGCACTGAGCTAAGCCATGGTCTGTCTTAGCACGTCATCTTATTTATTTATTTAATTACATTTGTATGCTGCCCTTCATATGTAGATATGAGGGCAGTTCACAACACAATCATCTGAACCTGGATTTATGGTTTAACACTCCTGGACAAACCATGAGCTGTAAGCCATGTAGGATAAACCCTGGTGACAGTTCATGGTTAGCCTTCAGAGAGTGAAACCATGAACTTGGTTTCAAACAGCATGCTAAGAAAAACCATGGTCTAGCACAGCACAACTGCAGAATGACCAGGGAGAGGAGCAAAGCAGCCACAGTTTTCTCTCTCGGAACCTACACACTCGTATATTTGTGCTAAGTCATGGTTTGGCTTAATGCGATGTGCAAAGCAGGCCGCTTTGGCGTTAAAGATTCTGAGTCTCATTCACAGAACAGTGAAGTCTCTAATCCCAGTGTAGACAGAGCCTCTGGGACTGTGTATACTTCTTTATCAGGGTCAGGGCACTCAAAACATGACTACAGTTTGCTGGCATTGGGGAAATCTATAGCGGCAAGTACACATGGTCCATGCATGCACCCAGTATTTCCCTTTGTGAACAAGATGCCTCCCAAGGCTGCAGACACCTTTCTTTGAATTTCCAAAAGTTCAAAAAGCTGTGTAGCAATAAACTAGTACTGTTCAGTAAGGAAAAAATTATAATCTACTGGCATACTGATTCTTCTTTCAAAAGCCCTCATGTTAATTTGATTTTTGGAGCTCAAGGGAATTGAAGGAACAATTTTTTTGGGGTGGGGGGTTTGAGCTCAAGGGAATTGAAGGAACAGCGAGGAGGCAAAGTGACCTGTTATGAAGTTAGCCAGTGCTTTTTTTCTGGGGGGGACGCAGGGTTCGCATACCCCTAAACATTTTGTGAGTCTAAGTTTGGCCTCATTGAGGGGCAGTATTTCAATATGAGTAGGAAAATGAGAGTCCCCCTAAACATTTTTTTTAAAGAAAAAAAGCACTGAAGTTAGCTCACGAAATATACCCACGAGGCAGCGATACCCAAGAGTGTCTGGCTTGTGTTTTAACTTAATGGCATTAAGTTTCACCTCAATAAACCTGGCATAGTGTTTGGAACTAAGCTATGGAATCAATGAGTGCAGTTCAGCTCCATGGCAGTGAGTGCAAGTGTAGCTAGCCATGGATTTTAATGGCATGGGGCTGGTACACATGGGGCTGGTACTTCACCCAGCACTGTATGATGAGGTGTGCATTGTGCACACCTGCCTGCAGATCTCAATGCAACCCTGGCACCAACTTTTAGGATCATTTGACCTTGAACCTGGGCACCCTCTGGAATTTGACACCTCAGGGGTTAACACTGTTAAAAAACAACAACCCAATATATCTCCAGTAATTATGACTGTCCCCAAAAGGGAATCAGCATATTCATTTAAAAGATGTTAAAACAGAATTAGCCAGCAGAGACTTTCATAAGCAACACAGAGACAATAAGCTATTTATAAAAGAGCCGGCACGAATCATTCAAGCTATCAAGACGCATGCAAACATGGAAGAGAAGGAGGAGAGGGAGAAGGAGAGGGGATGCTCACAGGAGGATTCCTGTGCAGGGAAATGAGTTCTCTTTGGGATTCAAAATTTCCCTAGTTGCTAAGGCGAAGAAGAAGAAGAAGAAGAAGAAGAAGAAGAAGAAGAAGAAGAAGAAGAAGAAGAAGAAGAAGAGGTGTCCTTGTGGCAGGGACAGGATGTATGATTAAAATGAAAGTGAAGACTAAAAATCCTATTTCCCAGTTTCATCAAGTTCAGCACATCTGTATAACTAGGCTAAGAGGTGACAGCCGGGCTGAAGATCCTGCCCCATCCTGATCTAACAAAAGGAAGGTGAAAATTAATAGAATCTGACCTGCAAGTAGTGATGGAAAGAGCTGCCATTTTTGGTTCTCTCTGTTTCTCCATTTCCCATTCGCCCACATTTCTGCAGCAATTAGTTCATTAAAAAAATAATAACCCCCATGACAATTCTTCAGCATTTTATTGTGATTTCTTCTTCTTCTTATGAACACATTTTTGAATGCAGTTTGGACTAATGTACACATTTTTGCAAGCAATTCCTCCTAATATGATGCATTTCCATTTTTTTCATGAGTATATTCCATTTTCATACACTTTCCCCTAATATATGCATATTTTTTTTTGCAAACACTGGCTGAAGAACTGCATCACAAATTGTCGGTAAGTGCAGATTTCAAAGGGTGTGTGTGTGTTGTGTTTCAGTTCTCACCCTTTCTGGAAACTGAATCCAATGAAGTCACTTTTAAAGGTGAGCTCAATTGAATTCCCGCTCCCCATATCCCAAGCTGTGACCATACCAATTTAGCAAGCAATCCAAAGAGAGGTGCAGGAGGCAAGGGGTTAAATTAGGGTGCAATATGCATACCAGATCAGTAATGAATGACTCCACTTCAGGGACACCACTTCAGAATACCTGCTACTCCTGGCTCTTCCTGTGTCTGGAATTTAAGCTTTCCATTCCATGCACAGCTCACCCTTATAAAAAAAGTAATCAAAACGGAACATGTCGACTAACTTGCCACGATGCTCATTTCCTTACTTTGCATCATGACTCATCCCCCCCCCACATTGATTTCAATGAGACCTAAACACAACTCACTTAGTCTGGATCCCAGTTGCTGTGCGCAAAAGGCACCTCCCCATTCTGATGGCTGCAACACATTGTTGACAGATGGTGTGGTCGGGCAGCAATGCTTACCTAACCTCCCAGAAGGCGAGTCACTGCTGCTTACTGGGCGTCCAGGTAAGCAGCTTCTCCACACCATGCCATCTGCAACTAGTTGTAGACATTCAAGGCAGATACAGTTGTTGTGCTATATAGGCTGGCGTAACAGTATGGACAGGAAGAAACCCCTGACATTTCCTGCAAGTGTGGCTACTCACCTGCGTAAGAGCTTCAAGATTTAGCCTGATGACTGATTAAATTAAACACTTGACTGTCTGGCATATCACTCCGTTACCCACGGATGGTACAGATAGTCACTTCAAATTGTACAAACACAAGGAATCTATTATTGGCATTTTTCTCTTGATTTTTCTCTGACGTTCAGCCCGAATTATAAGTGTTGTTGGCCGTATAAGGCTCCCAGCATAAATTTAAATCTGTTATCTTTTAGGCGATGGCAACTAACTGCAATCTCAGTAGCATACGGCATGGGGAGGTGGGAGATTTTCTTGGCTCTGTTGTGAGAGAGAGAAATTAAAAAGGAGCCTACTATGCTGACTCACTAAGACAAACAACTTACTATGGAATACATTCAGGGCTTAGCAAAGAAGCAGCTGATATTGAGTCAGTGACTGACTAGTGTCTCCTCTTCCTCCCCCCACCCCTTGGGAAAGATTGGGCTTAATGTAATGAAGTAATAGCAAGTAATTAATCTGGATGCACCCTTTTATACTCGTATCAGTAATTATGTCGACAGCGAAAATGAACAAATAATTCATAGGCATACAAATAATTTGGTGGCGATTTAGTGTGTTATTCTCCAGCGAACAAAAGCTTCATCTTGGGACCAGTCTGTACTGTGCTTGTTTGGGGGTCAGAGATTCTCATTTGGCTCATCCCAGCAGAAGACATAGGAACATCCAAAACTAATTCCACAATGAACGAGGGATTCCAAGTTGGAATGGTTTTCTGTAATAATCTTGCTTGAGCTTAACTCTGACATCATCTGTGATCACAAAACTGAGTTACTTTTTTAATGAAACATTCCCCTGCACTTGCTTGTACCATTGCTGAATAATGGAGATCCTTGGCACCTGACCTTTTCATAGGAGACTCTCCCTTGATACATTCTGTAGTGCAGAAGGAAGGAAAGCTGGTTTCTCACTTGCCCTTTTAAATTAAGAGGGTTCCCCCTTCTAAAATGCTATTATAGCTTATCCTCTCTTAGACAATAATAAAAACAAACCAGCAAAACAAACTCTTCAGTCATACTGCACGTAGGAGTAAAGAAACACACCTCTGGCTGATCTCATTACTCTCCCTTCGAGAATGCCAATGCACATTGTTTACCTTTTAATAAAATGCCCATGTTTTGTGTTGTATGTAACTCGTGCAGGTTTCCCTGGAAGTTCAGTTTTCTTTGGGGTTTGTATACCTGCTTCTGCACACTTAGATTCCACTGGCAATTGTCTGCACTGGTTTGCAAAACATCATGCTATATTAATAGGGAGTTTTGTGCAAGGTGGTGGCAAAGCTGCTTATGATCCCACAATGCCAAAACTGAGGAGAAAGCCATCTGGCCTGGCTTTTGTAGGTCTCGATTTCTTGTAGCCCAAACTGGTTACAAAATAAAACTGAAAGTATCAACATAGTTGCCTATCGTTTGTAGAATAGGCCATTCAAAGCTGTGCTGAGACAAGAAAAGATTCCACGGAACCAGTCTGAGCATCTGGGTGGCCAAACACTCTGTTTGGAGAAGATACAGACAGTAAATAGGCAGAATAAATATTGTGTACGCCTTAATAAAGCTACCATCTGACATGCACTCTGTACTCATGCCAATCAATTATACAACCGCCTTCTTGCCCAGAGGGAATGGAACCACCCTCTAGTAATGATGTCCACCTTAACACCTGATTCACCACAATCATACTCATGCAATAACCACACCTAGTTTGGATAAGATAAAGCTATAATTAGACTGTGCATAAGAACTGTCTAGAGGGACTGCAAGGTATCTGTATCTCATTTGATCATGACAAGAAGCACCATTCTGAAAGGGAAGATGTCGGACCAACGCCATCATCTTCCCCAAAGACTCATTTGACTGGAATGTTGGCAATGTATTACGTACACTGCAGACTGACTGAATAACCAGGCGTTGTTGCCTCTCAGTGCGTCATCTGTTGCAAACATTGGTAACACTGTGGGCATTAAATGTTCCACACAGAATTGTCAAGTACAAGACTAGCCTGGGCAGAATTTTGAAACGTAAAGTGAAATATGTATCTCCCAATACCATAGCAAACCTTACAGAAGCCAAGTGCTGATGTCATCCTGACTCTTCACCCACTATATGTGCGTGCATCTGGTTTGTCACCATCCTGCCATATTTGCCCCCTTTCCTCTCTTCCCCCAAGCTGCTGCTCTTTCCTGGAAGCCCTTCCTCCATCTATCAGCAATTACTGGGTTATTAAAGCTTCAGGTAGGCACTACCCAAGAAAGCCACCTCAGTGCTCCTAGTGAGATAGCTGGTGCAGTGCAGTTTTTCATGGTGATGATTTTACAGGTACTGTGTAAATTAAAAACACACAGAGATATGCTCATCACATTCAAGTGGCAATACGGCTGTCAAAGTGGAATTAAAGCACATGACCTAAGAGAAATATGTTTTGGTCTGGGCAGCCACTTTCTTTGCCTCCCAGGTATCCAGCGACTGGGGCCATACAAGTTTTTGCTCTCGGGTGCTGAAGGAAGGAGGAAAGTTGGCAGGGATTGCCGTAGAAGCATCCTGTTAAAGGAGTGAACCTCTCCTTGGCAGTTCTGGCTCCAGGCACTAAGAAAACAGCAAGTGCAATCCAGCCATGGGGAAAGAACTTTAATTTCCCATTGGTTTCAGAAACTATTATGGAAAACCAGTGTGGTGAAGTGGTTAGAGTGCCGGACTAGGTCTTAGGAGACCAGATTTGCATCCTCATCCATGAAGCTCCCTCAGTAGCCTCAACCTGGAGTCACTGTCTCTCAGCCTAACCTACCTCTCAGGGTTGTTGTGAGGATAAAATAGGAATGGAGAGACCCATGCATGACACCTTGAGCTCCTTGGAGGAATGGTGGGAAATATTATTATTTTATTATTTATTAAATTTGTATACATCTGAAGGCAGCCCTGTTTAGGGAAGTTTTTAATGCTTGATGATGATGATGATGAGAGCCGCCCAGAGTGGCTGGAGAAACCCAGCCAGATGGGTGGGGTATGTATGTATGTATGAATGAATGAATAAATAAATAAATAAATAACCCTATACCCGCAGGGTGGTTCACATAATCAAATTACATATAAATGTAGCTAGCTAGCTAGCTAGCTAGCAAGCCAGCCAGAAAACAAGCCAGAAAACAAACAAACAAACAAACAAACAAACAAACAAACAAACAAACAAACTACAACGCAATCCTACCCTTAAGGGCTAAGGTAGATGATTGTAGCACTGCTAGTGAGGAAGCCTGCTAGTGTTGTGTGTGTGTATTTTGAATTAATAGCAGGCATGGGGAGGCCTAGTTTTAATTTGAACCAAAGGGAGTTTTTTACCCTCAGGCTAACAAAGTGTGAAGGTGATTTTCATTGGGACCTTGGGGGTGGGGAGAAAGGCTGATATCTCCCTATTTCACATGGTGTGGTCCTGATGCAAACTCCTCCCATTACTAAAATAATTTAGACAGGCTCCCCCATGTTGTGTTACATGTACAGTGGGACCTCGGGTTACAGACGCTTCAGGTTACATATGCTTCAGGTTACAGACTATGCTAACCCAGAAATAGTACCTCGGGTTAAGAACTTTGCTTCAGGATGAGAACAGAAATCGTGCAGCGGCGGCGCAGCAGCAGCAGGAGGCCCTGTTAGCTAAAGTGGTGCTTCAAGTTAAGAACAGTTTCAGGTTAAGAACGGACCTCCGGAATGAATTAAGTACGTAACCAGAGGTACCACTGTAGTTTGCACTTTAGTTTTGTCCTCTGGAGGAGGTAGAACCACACTCCAAGCTGTGGTACATTTCCCACAATTCCCTGCAAAGAAACTTACACTAGGGTTCTCCACCAAGAGAGAAACCTGCCATGGAAAGCACTGCAAAAGTAGTAATTTTTGGTAACTGTGTTTTGCCTCTGCTGTCTCCTTAAATGACTCAAAGTTGACGGGGTGGGTGGGTGGTGAGGGCAATGCAGAAAAACCACCTGAACCCTACTAGAGATTGTCAAGAGGTTTCTTCAAGGACTTGCTAGAACAGGCAGCTGCTGCTCGACTCAAAAACCTAGGCCAATATCCATGCTGGGTGAAGGCTTAACAGCTTCCCTGCCACCCTCAACAGTATTTTCTTTGGACATGGATTGAGATGCATTTACCTCCACTTGACACATGGCTGCCCCCTCCCGCTGGAGACTGTCCCTCCCCCAGACAACGCAGAGTCACAGCAGCACCAGAGGGTGTGGGGGCAGTAGCATTTTGGGCATCAGAAGATCTCACCGTTTTTAGAACATCACAAATCATGGGCGACACAGCGCTGTGGCTCTTCTCCCACCAGTAAATCACAAAGCCACCTCTCTCTTTCTCCGTCTCTGTCTGTCTGTCTGTCTCACTCCTTTTCCCTTTTGTTCCACATACAGATCCCTCCTCTCATGCTCAGAAACATGCGAAGACAGCTCGTCCAGGGTCTGCTGCCAGAGCTCTGTTGATTTCACTGTGGCAAATGGGAACAGAAACTGGCCTCCCGATTGTGTCTTCTGTCAAACGGAGCACAGAAGCATTCACGAGGCTGAGTGCTTTGTATTTTGCTCTTCCCATTGGTGTGTGTGTGTGTGTGTGTGTGTGTGCACAAGCCTGCTGGGGCACACACACACACACACACGAAGCAGAAAGTGGAGCCGCTCTTTTGATCTGTTTCAAAGACCATGCGTGTTTTTGGGGGGGGGGTTAAAAAAGAAGCTAAACAAGTTGAGCTGTTTATGACTAGTTTAAAGGCATCCTATAAATGAAATTGTTGCTCCTAGAGAAACTGGGAAATGGGTATAAAAGCAGTGCCACTTAAGGTAACGTCTCTCTGCCTGGGAAATCCTGTGTGAGTTTGGTTTACAGATTATGTAAGGCATTTCCATAAGGAGTTGCTCACAAATACATAATGCCAAGGGAAGCCCTTGTGAGGAAAGACATATCTAATGATCCAAGGAAAACTGGAGAGAATAAAGGAATCAGATGTTTTAAAAATGACATCCAGCTTCACTGGGTTGCATTCAGTGTAAGACAGTGGCAGTTCCCACTGAAATCAATAGGACTTGGCTTACCTTTCACATTGGTTTCATTGGGACTAAGTGCAACTAGTTTAGTCTAAATCCAATTGATGGTCCCTGAAAATGTAATGTAAGAGGGGGCCCATGGGCATATACAGAATGCCTTTCCTTCATCAACAAGCAACCATAACCTGGACAGGCCCTCCTCTAGGTCAGAGACTGTGCTTTCCATTAGGTTTGAACCCCAGGATTTGTTTGTTAAAAGGTAAAATGCTTCCCCACCGTATATAGTTCATGTACCTGCTGTGCTGTGTGCATATGTATGGAGGAGAAGACATGCAAGCACATGTCTTTTTCTCACAGGTAGTTAGTGAAACTGAGAGGGGAGGTAAGATGCGAAAAGATGACGCAACCAAAATCTTGATTTCAAGCATGCATGTTCTCTGATGGTGACAGCAGTAAACCTTGCACATAAGGTCCTACTTAAATCTGGAACCTTCAAGAGTATAACTGTGTCTACAGGATTGCAGCATAAATGTTCAAGTTACAGTTTGAAAGCCATAAAAATTGGAACATCTGGTGCTTACGTAAGCCCCATAAGGCTACAGGGCCTTCCTTGTGTGTTCCAAATGCAAAGTTAAGGGCAGCCTGTTACAACAACAGAGCTTTACAACCGGAGGCTTTATAGCTATATAAAGACAACTCTCTTTTTTGCGCTGAAAGTCAGGAGTTCAAATCACCAGCAAACAGCCTGGGACAGAGGCCACACTTGCAGCAGCAGCAACTGTGGAGATCAGCAAGGAGAGCACACAGCAAATTTCAAAAATAGGTAGAAGCAACGGGGGGGGGGGGAGACCGATGGGGAGGCAGGGAGAGTGGAGACGGACATATGCAAAAGGTAGCAGTGCTTCCAATGTATTCTGCCCAGGATGCCCGAGGCCCACTGTGCACTCATTAAGACTGAAGGGAAGAGGCAGAGAAGTTGGCTGCAGGAGAGTGGGAAATGACAGATGCAGAGGCTGTGCAAGCAGACCTGGGAAGCAAAGGATGGGCCTACATAGAAGGTCTCTAAGAAGTGCCTGGCAGCTGACTGGCAATGGAGAGGGTGAGGCACGTCTAGCAGACCACAACTGTGAGTAGGTGTGTTTCAAACAACGCAGCCAGTGTGCCTTTGCATTCCCCACCCCATTTTTGTTTTGTTTTTATTGAGTTTCATAAACAAGAATAAGGTAAAGGTAAAGGGACCCCTGATCGTTAGGTCCAGTCACGGACGACTCTGGGGTTGCAGCGCTCATCTCGCTTTATTGGCTGAGGGAGCCGGCATACAGCTTCCAGGTCATGTGGCCAGCATGACTAAGCCGCTTCTGGTAAACCAGAGCAGTGCACGGAAACGCTGTTTACCTTCTCACCAGAGCTGTACCTATTTATCTACTTGCACTTTGACATGCTTTCGAACTGCTAGGTTGGCAGGAGCAGGGACCGAGCAAAGGGAGCTCACCCTGTCGCAGGGATTTGAACTGCCGACTTTCTGATCAGCAAGTCCTAGGCTCTGTGGTTTAGACCACAGTGGCACCCGCGTCTCTCATAAACAAGAGTAATGTTATACAAATAAGTATACCAAGTTTTCTCATGTCATTTGATTCTCACAAAAATAGCATAAAAATGTGGGGAAATGATTATTAGTGGTCAGTGTATAAGTTCTTGGTTCATGAATTATTTTAAACAATTAGGAAGAATAGAAAAAAGAAAAAAGGAGGGAGAGAGGGAGGGGGAAATGGCAAGTGGGGTGGGGTGGTTATGCTTCTATTCTTCTGCTTAGTGGTGTGGGGTTGTGTCAGCGTCACTTGTATGGGTTCTCTTACTATTCACTTGTTGTGTCTCCTTGGTGGTGAGAGAGGTTGGGGTGGCTTGAGGTGTGGTTGGTTGTCTTTGGTTGGCTGTCGTGAGAATTGTTTTTGTGTGTGAGCAGGGTATGACTGTGTATTTTTGAATCAGGTTAGCCAGATTGATTCATATGCTGTTGGGGGATTCTTGTTGTTGGGCTGTGTATGTGTAAAGGGGAACCAAACTGGGGTGAAGGCATCTTCTTCTGTTTGTCCCTGTGCCAGTTTCAGTTTATTGGTTGGTTTTTCTAGTAAGGCTGTTTCCCATACTGCTTGATACCATTGGTTCATGTTTACTCCTGACAGATCTCTCCAGTGTCTGGCTACGATCTTTCTGGCTGCTGAGAGCAGGTGTGTTATTTGCATTGGATCTGAAAAGCTGAATGGAGGCAGAGACACAGAGGTGGGGCATGAATGGTAAGGTAGAGGTTAAGATTGGTGGGGCAGAAAGCAGGGCAGCCAACAGCAGGCAGAGTTTGGCCCCCACCCTCCTCCCTGCTACGTATTCTGAGATGAAGGAGCAGGTAGTGACACCCCCTGGACTGGTTGCAAGTGAGAAGACAGGCAAATCTGGGCTGACAGGGAGGGGAGGCAGAATGAGATTACAGAGTGGGGCTCCATTTACCCTAATGTACCATATTACAGTGGAGCCTCGGAAGTCAAACGCCTGTAAACTTGAACGTTTTGGCTCCTGAATGAATGAAAACTGGAAGTGATTGTTCCAGTTTTGAAATGATTTTTGGAAGCCGAACGTCCAGCGCAGCTTCCGAAACTTCCGATTGGCTGCAGGACGCTCCTGCAGCCAATCGGAAGCCGTGCCTTGGAAGTTGAACGTTTTAGAAGTTTAACGGACTTCCAGAACGGATTCTGTTTGACTTCCAAGGTATGTCTGTAATTTCAAAAACAGTTCATAAACAAAACAAAACAAAACAAAACAAAAACCTTTAAAATAATACTGATAAGAAAAAGTAAGGCAATGAAAAGCCCATATAAAGGCCAAAAAGGAGTTAATTGTTAAAGATAATCCAAAGCAAAAAAAGAAAGAAAATGTTTTGCTTGTTTCAGAAAGCTAGTAACTCTCTTCAGGGGAGAATTCCATAAAATTGGGGCTGCTATAGAGTAGTCTCTGCTCCAAGTAAAGACAGGGCTCTTATTTCCAGTTGCACTTGGATCTTATGTGCTGTTGGCAGTTCAAAGGCTGCCATTCGGTGTGCACTTAATGAGAAGAAAATCTCATGGACCTCCGTATTTCTGAGCAAATATACATCAGATCTGTTGGCAGGTCGGATGACACTTCTGTTTGAACATAATGCTAAATGGAAAAGGATCCTGCAAACCACTGCCACAGTTAGAAGGTGTTTCAGTGCACTAATGTGCCTATTACTCTGTCTGCAGATTAGCTGAAAAGTACAAATATTCAACCACCTATTTAAACAAACTTGGAAAAAACGAGTTCTTCTGAAAATAAAGAAGGGTAGCAGGGCACAGTGCATTATGTTTGTAAAAACATAAGCTGAGAGCAAATGTTTGAACAGCCAACTTGCATTTGATAACTTCAGTATTTTATTCAAAAGAAAGGAGAGATGGTTAACATTGGCATCAAGGTAGTACAGGAAACAGAAATGAAAGGAGAGGGGGAAAGTAAACAAACAAATGCACTCACAATGGAACAAGGACTCTGTGAAGTGTTTACGCTGCAAATACAAACCGTGTGTGTGTACTACACACACATATCTGGTTTCAGTTTGGTTGGTTATATTTTAGCCCCAAATGGTGTCTTTTTAGAAGAGAAGAGCTCTTAGAAGCAGTTGAACAAAGTCTCTTCCTCATAAAAATAGCAGGGAAGGATGGCTTCACTGACACAAAATATCTCAGGTATTCCACTGCTGAAAGCAGTGCCCTGTGCTTTGACCCAATTCATAGTAATGGTGGTAACCTTTAAAGCCTTGGATGGTTTGGGACCAGGTTATCAAAGGGAGCGTCTCCACCCACATGTGCTTCTCAACGCATTCTGATCACCCATGGGGACCCTCTTTTGTGACACGGGAATGTCACCTACTGTGCAAAAGTAAGGGCCATGCCCACGGGTCTGCTCCTTAGCCCCTTCCCCTACCCGCTTTTGCCTCTAGCCACACTCACTTTTGCCTCTGGCCCTTGCACACTGCTAGCATGTGGCCCCTGAATGGTTGTCCTTCAGGAAACGTAGATTTGGGGCTGGAAGCGGCACCCCACCCTGCTCTAAAGGTCTCTACCCTGCTCCCAAAACAGGGAGGACTTAATTCAAGTGTGGGGATTCTTTGGGCCTCTGGATGTTGCTGAACTACAACTCCCATCAGCCCTAACAAGCATGGCTGAGGATGATGGGAGTTGTAGTTCAGCAAAATCTAGAGGACCAAAGGATCCCTAACCCGGTTTAATACTATGGTAGCAGATTATTGTAGGCTACATCTGCACTGCAGCCTTTTAAGGTTGTTCAGAAGCAGCTGTTCTGCTATCAGCGGGAAGTGGGATTATTTATTAATTTGTTTTGTAGTGCTCTTCACTATTTCCCCCCAAAAAAGGATCACAGTGAGGTTAACATGGGTGTCCTGCATGGCACCAAACAGAACAAAGTGCTTTGCTCCATCTCTTCAAATGTCCTATGACCATTCATAAAGCAAAATTAAGCAATGTCTCATTTTAAGAGGTGATGAGAAGGAAGCACTTCCTGAATTGTTGTTGTTGTTGTTGTTGTTGTTGTTGTTGTTGTTGTTGTTGTTGTTATATATAGATGGAGTCTTAGCTCTCTAACATATTACTGGCACAATATTTCATAATAATGAACCTAGACCTTGATCTGGAGAAGCAAATTTCCTGCATCTTGGGCTGAATGGCATTCTGTGTCATCACCATAGAGATGCTTCCATCCCTGGAATAGGACAGAAATCCTTCCCTATGCAGTGCAGCAGGGAAATGAGCAGGAGTGCATTCTGTGGTTGGTTAGCAAATGAAATATACATCTACACACCTCTTAGCTTGGAGCCAATGGTGAGGCGGAAGGCCAGGGATGAACCATGACTAATGGAACCTTCCCCAGTCATGGGGGGGGAGGGGTGTGGCCGGCGTAATAGATGCATTATCAACTAAATATCTGGCTCATGGCCCCTTTCAGAGAAACAATGATGACGCAGAAGGCCATCTCCTGGAGAGCTGACTCAGAGGTGTGGCCTGGCTGGAGAGGATGGCTGCTGCTCTGGACAGGCTCCCAGACCTCATCAGAAATAAAAGCTTGTTTGGGTTAACCACTAACTTGGTTTATAGTGAGTTTCTATCCTGGATACTTAGCATGATGTCTGCTACTCAAGAGAGTTATCCCTAAGGCTGGGCTAGAATCTATAGATCTTCTTGTCTGGATAGTTCTATATTCAACCTGAATCATTTATCCAATAATTCTCTGTTTCTGGGAGTTTTCTTCCATATTGAGGGGGCTAACAGGAGTTGTTCAGGTGTCTTGTTTTGTCTTTACAAGTATTTAAGATCAAGGACACCAGCTCAGGATGACTGTGATAACTGAAGCCCTTTATTCTCCTTGCAGGATAAAGACATGAGGATAAGATGCAGATGTGTGGGCTAGAAGCTTTCTCAATCATAGAATGATAAATGACTTAGTTCTTCAGCATACTGTGTTTCTTTAGATGTACGTTTACAAACTTATATTAAACTGGGTTAAAAGCTTCGAAATCACATTCCTGTAAATGAATAGCAAAGCAAAAGGGGGCAAAAGTTATTTTTTCTTCCTGTGTCTATATCCTTAAGTGTCTCCCATCCTTTTGAGAAGAGAAAGAACTGAAGCAGGGAGGCAAATGTAAGGAAGCTGCTGTTAAAATAGCTGTGAAACACTGTCTTCTGTTGACACATGCAGCATTTCAAGAAAACATATTTTTGTAAAAACTGAAACAGATTGTGATGTTCGTCGGCAGGAATATTGCTAGAAAACATTCCTACTATACTCTATTTTCTTTTATCTGTTTTTCTCCCTCTCCTACAAAGGGTTCCTTAATTAATCCTGGTGTTGATGGAGGATGGCAGCCATATGACAAGAGTGATATTGGCATCGCTAACTTGGGCAAAACGATGGCGCACTTGCCAATGGCGAGGCAGAGGGCCAAACTAGATGCAGAAGACCCAGGAACAGGATCTGCAGCTTTTTGGCTAATAATAATTGAAAGACAGGTGAAAGCCCCCTGAACAGGATTCCCCCATATATACAGAGTGGATGCAGGTGGCGCTGTGGTCTAAACCACTGAGCCTCTTGGGCTTGCCGATCAGAAGGTCTGTGGTTTGAATCTCTGTGATGGGGTGAGCTCCCGTTGCTCAGTCCCAGCTCCTGCCAATCTAGCAGTTCGAAAGCATGCCAGTGCAAGTAGATAAATAGGTGCCGCTGTGGTGGGAAGGTAAACGGCATTTCCGTGCGCTGCTCTGGTGTCGGTGTTCCGTTGTGCCAGAAGCGGCTTAGTCATGCTGGCCACATGACCCACAAAAACTGTCTGCAGATGAATGCTGGCTCCCTCGTCTTATAAAGCGAGATGAGTGCCGCAACCCCAGAGTCGTCTGCGACTGGACTTAACTGTCAGGGGTACTTTGCTGCTCTGGTTCACCAGAAGTGGCTTAGTCATGCTGGCCACATGACCCGGAAGCTGTACGCCAGCTCCCTCAGCCAGTAAAGCGAGATGAGTGCTGCAACCCCAGAGCCGTTTGCGACTGGACCTATACAGAACTTGTATATATTCCACTCCACTTTAGAGCAAACAGCAAGTTTCAGGAGGAGAGATTTAAACTAGGAAAATGGCAGGAAGGAATGAGCTTAAGTCCCTTCCTCCAGCTCAGTAGTCTTTATTTATAACCCACCAATTGTTTTAAGGTTTGAAATGGCACCTTCCAAAGATCTCATTCATAGATATTCCATGTCTGTCAAATCTTGTTAGTAAGGAGAGTCTTTAGCTCTCCAAATGTTGGACTTTGAACCAATGGCTGCACATGTACTAATTCTTACTGATAACACCAAGAATTATTTTGCTAAGAATCACTAGGATTCTCCCTCACACCCCTTCTCTCTCTCTCTCTCTCTCTCTCTCTCTCTCTCTCTCTCTCTCTCACACACACACACACACACACACACACACACTTTCTGAAATTTAGGCATTAGTTAATCCACAGCCATGATGTCACACAAGTCATATCAGGCTTCGTAATGTAGGGAGCCTCTCCACCATCCCTTTAGCGCTGCTGAGGCATTGCTTCTTTGAAGCTGACTTCAATATTAAACTCAACAGAGCAGTTTATTATCCAACAATCAATAGCAGTGCATATCATGGGGTGGAACCATGTATTCACTCCCCTGACACCTGCATTGCTTCTCTTTATGTGGATGGGGCTGGTGCCACTATGTACACCGCATTCCTGTCAGGCATCTGTGGAGTCCTAACTGTGCCACTGTCTCCTATCCCAACCTGTCCAGGCAAGTGGCAGCAATGCCAGTCTTGGGAGGGCTACGCCATCCCACAACACTTCCTGATATGGGTTATGAGCAATGCAGTGCATTCTAAGCCATTTTTCAGACCCTCATGTCCGCCCCTCCCTGTGTCACTCCGTAAATGTATGCACTAGTAAAGAACCACTAAGAAACAAAACATCAATGGGGAAATAGAACAATGCCATCCAGCTCCCTCCTGTTGTGATTCCAGCTGCCATCGAGTCAGCTGTTTGTAGGGAGAACTCTGCAGTAAGAGCAGCCATGTCCTGACCCAAGCCTTGCTTCCTGCACTGGTCCTAGATCAAATCTGGAGTAGGGGGATTTTTTTTCCTCCTTCAGAAAGGTTTCTTTCTGAACATCCAGAATCAGTGTCTAACAACAGCAACAACAATAGCAACAACAACAACAACATCATATTATTTATACCCCGCCCATATGGCTGGGTTTCCCCAGCCACTCTGGGCAGCTCCCAACAGATTAAAAACAGAATAAAACATCAAACATTAAAAACTTCCCTAAACAGGGTTGCCTTCAGATGTCTTCTAAAAGTCAGGTAGTTGTTTATTTCCTTGACATATGGTGGGAGGGCGTTCCACAGGGCAGGCATCACCACTGAGAAGGCTCTCCGCCTGGTTCCCTTTTACCTCCCATCTCGCAGTGAGGGATCCGCCCGAAGGCCCTCGAAGCTGGACCTCAGTGTCTGGGCAGAACAATGGGGGTGGAGATGCTCCTTCAGGTATAGTGGGCCGAGGCCATTAAGGGCTTTAAAGGTCATCACCAACACTCTGAATTATGCTCAGAAACGTACTGGGAGCCAGTGTAGGTCTTTCAGGACCAGTTTTATGTGTTCTCAGCGGCCACACCAAATCACCAGTCTAGCTGCCACATTCTGGATTAGTTGTAGTTTCTGGGTCACCTTCAAAGGTAGCCCCACATAGAGCACACTGCAGTAGTCCAAGTGGGAGATTACTAGAGCATGCACCACTCTGGCGAGGCAGTCTGTGGGCAGGCAGGGTCTTATTTGTATCACAGAAACTGTAAGTTAAAGAACTTGGTGCCTGAGCTTGTTTTTCTCCTCCTCCCTCCTCGTTTCTTTCTTATCGCATGCCATGCCTTTTAGATTATAAGCTTGAGGGCAGGTACTGCCTTACTACAATTTTTTTGTATGCTTCTCTGGCAGCCTTTGGGGCTGCAGAGCAGGTATAAATGCTTTAAAATTAGCTGCCACAGCATTTAAAACAATCTAAAGAAAATAGCATTAAAATTCATCATTCATTTTAGCATTAAAATTGCATATTCCTTGTATCTCAGACACTGCCTGTTTCCTGAGACTCGGTAATTTTTCATCTGTGTGTTGGTTGTAAACTCCACTATACCTAGAGGAAAGGTAGATGAACACCCACACAGTGCTCTGATACCACCCTGTATCTCCTTTTACAACTGATAGCTTGGCTGTTATTCTGAGGCTTGCAGTTGTGATCCGCAGGTTAATGGGGCTTCTCCAGAGTAGGTGCTTTGAGGCATGTAGCCTGGGGTATGTGTTAGTCTTTGCCTGTACTGCAGCATTCTAAATAAGGAAAGCCTTGCCTCTCTTTCTAATCCACAAAGCAACCTCTAAAATTAGAACTGACCCTCTTTCTCTTTAGAGGCACATAAAAGAACGCAATAGGCCAAGCATCGCCAAAATAAAAATAAAAACCAACTAGGCAGGGATGGCTGCTGTTGGCACTCAGCAGTTTCTGACGCAATTGCTTGAGTGGAATACAAGCAGCAGAGTGACATGCGGGGCTGCTTTGCAAAGTGTGGAGGCTGGAGACTTTGCAAGGCTCCCCAGCAGTCCTTGGATTCATTGGGGAAATAATTTGGCAACCGTTCCCTTTGAAAATGGAATTATTTATCACTGAACGAAACCAGGACTGCAATCCAACAAGCAGCATTCAAACTCACCTACCTTTCATATCATTACACCAGTCACTTCTGAATGATCTCTTCATTGAGCAGCAACCCAGATTTAGTTGCAGAAAGTTTTCGGGGAGGTTATACCCAGTAGCGTAGCATGGGTTGTCAGCACCCGGGGCAGGGCAAGGCAAGGCCCCCTAAACCATGGATTTGCGCCCCCTAACCCTAACCCCCAGATGTTGCGCCCGGTGCGGCCGGCCCCCCTTGCACCCCCCACGCTACGCCACTGGTTATACCTGAAGGAGCGTCTCCACCCCCATTGTTCAGCCCGGACACTGAGGTCCAGCTCCGAGGGCTTTCTGGTGGTTCCCTCACTGCAAGAAGTGAAGCTATGGGAAACCAGGTAGAGGGCCTTCTCGGTGGTGGCTCCTGCCCTGTAGAATGCCCTCCCATTAGATGTCAAGTAAATAAAAAGCTATCTTCTAAAAAAGACATCTGAAGGCAGCCCTGTTTAGGAAAGTTTGTGATGTTTGATTCTATTTTTAATATTCTGTTGTGAGCTGCCCAGAGTAGCTGGGGAAACCCAGCAAGATGGGCGGGGTATAAATAATAAATTATTATTATAGAAGACACCCACTACGTACCAACCATTTTTTTGGATTTCTTTGTGGGCAGATTTCATGGCATGGCATCCGGCAATTGTAATCTCATTCTTTCCAGCACACCCTTTTCTCACCATAAAAATTCTGATTTTTTAGAAGGTGAGGAGTAGGTCCGCTGTGCCAGAGCGCCAAATCCACTTTAATTGCACAACTGGAATCTGCTGGTGTACAACTGAATCCCACCCACCAAACAGAGATAGTCTGGGAGTAGCCAGTTCTACACCCTAACCTCCCTGGAATCCGAGGATTCCACACTTAGTTGCTATGTTTTTAAAAAAATGTTTATAGTATTAATTTAGTTAGATATTTGTATGCCACTCTTCATCAACTGATCTAAGGGCAGTTTGAAATAATTTGAATGATAGCACAATATGCCTGTCTCCTGTTTTTAGTGCTGCTTGTAGTTAGGGTTGGTTTTAGAGGTACAGAATCATAAAGGGACCCAAACGGTCATCTAGTCCCACCCACAACAAAGGCAGATTGTAGGGAGAGAGACTGGTTCAGTCTCACTGGGCACAGAGCTTCTAGGACACTGCAGCAGGTACCGCAACTCACTGGCAGAGGAAGAGGAGTGCGGGGGAAGCACACAGCCACCGGCAGTGCGATCCTGGTAGGCGCACCATGCCCCGGGGTGCATGACAACACTGCCCCCCCTGCTCTCTGCCCTCCAGTGCTGGAGCATGAAGCTCTGCCACTGCTGCAACTATGGCATCCAACGGAAAGTGAGAGGTGTGTGCCACTGAAATTTGAGATGGGAAGAAGAAGAAGAAGAAGAAGAAGAAGAAGAAGAAGAAGAAGAAGAAGAGGAGGAGGAGGAGGAGTTTGGATTTGATATCCCGCTTTCTCACTACCCTAAGGAGTCTCAAAGCAGCTAGCAATCTCCTTTTCCTTCCTCCCCTACAACAAACACTCTGTGAGGTGAGTGAGGCTGAGAGACTTCAAAGAAGTGTGACTAGCCCAAGGTCCCCCAGCAGCTGCATGTGGAGGAGCGGAGACGCGAACCTGGTTCACCAGATTACGAGTCCACCGCTCTTAACCACTACTCCACACTGGCTCCCAAGCTTTGCCACTGCCCCCTGCAGTGCAGGAATCACAGCTAAAGAATCCCCTCATCCTCCATCCCCTTGTGCTTCCAATCCCCTGTCCTCCCCCAACTGGTACAACAGTGTAAACAAGGCTAGTGTCAGGGATTGGACTGAGGAGGAATGGTAAAGACTGCCTCCCCCTCCTCCTCAATCTTCCTGAGAAGAGGAAGACAGTATATATTTACAACAGTGGCTTGCAGAAGGTCATGGCTCAGAGATAGAAGAGGGACAAATCATGGAAGAAGAAGAGGAGGGAGGAGCAGAACTGGAGCAGCTGGCTGACATGTTGTTATTAGAAAGCATTCTAGACCCACCTTCGCCCAGAACCTGACGAGCAGTAAAAGTGGGTGATGCTGTTGCCGACTGAGAAGGGGGTGGGGAGAAGTTTACTCGGAGCAACTCAATTACCCAAAGAGGCAATGTTTCTAAGCCTCTCTCTGTGAACATTGAATAAAAGACATTGGTAAGAACTTCTTGTATATCTTTACTGGCAGCCTGCCATGAGGGGGAGGGATCAGATTCCCTGAAGCCTGACAGCTAGTAGCAAAATATATTATTCTTATTCTTATTCGTCTTATCATCATCATCATCATCATCATCATCATCCATTTCCATACCGCTTTAGATTTTTAAGAAGAAATATCAATGCGGTTTACTACACATTAAAACATAAATAAAACAACCCGGAATAAATCATTATTGAAGAAAGTCTCATATAAAGAATACATTCAAAGTAACATATTAACAGGAAACTAAAATATTATCTTAACGATTTCAAAATAAAACATTACTGCAGAATGCACATTTAATGCAGCAAAGTTAACATTTAAAAAAATATATTTCCAAAGAAAACATTGCTAAAGGAAGTCAAGTATAAAATGCACTTTTAAAACAGCATGCTAACATTCCCACACCTCCTCGTCCTCCTTTCCTGTAAACAGCAGTGACTTAACCGTCAGGAGGTCAAGTAACCTCCAACCAACCCATCCACCATGTTGAGAGAAAACAAACAAGGAGAAGGAATGAAAGATGCAAATCATCAGATATTATTATTATTATTTACTTCAATTAAAAGTTCTTTGAAGTAAAAAGCTTTCCATTTACCACCTAAAACCCAGCAAGGAAGGTGCCACCACAGAGAAGTTCCTACAGCTTGTGACTATGCACCGTACTTCAGAAAAGAACCCCCCTTTTATTTTAACATACTTTTGAAAGAAACCAGATATTTGAATCCTCCTGGGCATAATTTTTTTAAAAAGTGCAATCTGCTTTTAAAAAGTTAACTGTACAATATTATGAACAGTGGTGCCTCGGGTTAAGTACTTAATTTGTTCTGGAGGTCTGTTCTTAACCTGAAACTGTTCTTAACCTGAAGCACCACTTTAGCTAATGGGGCCTCCCACTGCCACCGGAGCACGATTTCTGTTCTCATCCTGAAGCAAAGTTCTTAACCCAAGGTACTATTTCTGGGTTAGCGGAGTCTGTAACCTGAAGCATCTGCAACCTGAGGTACCACTGTATCCCTAATGCAAAACACTCTTACATATGGTACTGAAATAAATAAATATGTCTCTGGGTAAGTTGTGTGAAATGCTTTTAGGAGACCAGGCACCTGAGCTGAAAATACTGCCTAAGCTTTTGTGCCCAATTAGGCAAAAGTAAAAATGATTTCTCTCAAACACTTTGCAAGAGAGCTGGTGCATTTGCATGCCCTATTTGCATGTTGTTTACTAGCTTTCTTGCAAACTAGCTTTAGCCAGAAACCTGTCTTTAATGACCTCGTCATTTCTATTTGATATATTTTTTAAACAACAACAACAACATTTGTTTGGCATTAGGTGGTAAAGGAAATTAAATTTGAAAAGATGGAATTTCCCAAATGATGGAAACAAAGGCATCCTACAACCAGCAAGGCTTTGTTCTGAACCTGCCACATTTTCTCTTAGTTGCTGCTTCTAGGCATTCCCTGCAGCATCTGCCCAGCGACACAGGTGAAGCTGCCCTATGGAAGCAGCATACCTGTCTACTATCCAGTTCACTGTGGTCTATGCTGTAATGTCAGCAGCATGCATTGCACATATAAAAACAGTTAAAACAATTACATATTTAAAAACAATATCCACTCCAATACAGATACCAGCTGGGATAAAAATCTTTACTTAGAAATCTTCATGAAAGAAGAGCATCTTTGGCAGATTCCCAAAACATGACAGAGACAGCGCCTGGCTGATATTTAATGGGAAGGAGTCCAAACAGATAGGTGCCACCGACTAAAAACCAAATTCCTACATCATACAAGAACAGACCTTCTGATAAGATGCCCTCTGCTCCATAGCTCTATTAGGTTTATAAGGGATGCAATTATCTTTCAAGTATCCTGGTCCCAGATGGCTTTATGTACCAGTATGGGCATGTTGAACGTAGCCTAGGGGCTAAATCAGGCATAGGCAAACTCGGCCCTCCAGATGTTTTGGGACTACAACTCCCATCAACCCTGACCACTGGTCCTGTTAGCTAGGGGTGATGGGAGTTGTAGTCCCAAAACATCTGGAGGGCCGAGTTTGCCTATGCCTGGGCTAAATTGACAGCCAATTATTTAGCCCAAGCTTTTGAAAATTGCTTTATCAACAACCAGGGACAACGTCACTATGAAGTGACATGAAGCTGTTTATTTAGGTAGCTTTGGGGGGTGAGGGTCCGCTTAATGCAACAGCACACAGAAGGTCCTAGATCTCCACCTAAAAGCTCACAGTGGAACTAGGGTATGCTTCTGCCTGAGACACTTAAGAGCTGCTGACTCGTATGTGACAGCTTCAAATGCTCATTTTTCTGCCTTCATCCATATCTTTGCAGAGGAGCTAAAAAGCTGCACAGTTTTCTGAACCTGGGTCTCCTGGGTCCAAAAATGGCATTCATTTCTGTCATGGGCGTACCCAGGAGGGGGCATACTCCCAAATCAAGTAAATCAATATAAAATACTTAACTAACTGAGATTCTGCACACACGCCCCAACAAATATCCTGGTTATGCCCATGATTTCTGTTCACAACAGTTCACAGGCATATAGATATACACCAGCATTCTCAGGAATATCTACAAGAGAGAAGATTGTCATATTTTCCTACCATCGCTTTCTGCTTCCTCTTGCTCCTGTTTTTATTCTCTTACATGTTCATGGGGTCATGTTTCCACACACTTAAAAATATTGAATTGGGGTCTTCCTTCACCTACCCTCAAATTTATGGAAATACAACAGGCATAACATGTTATCTTACTATAGGCAAGATTGTGGGCAATTGGAGCTTTCAAAGTAAGAAGGTCTTGAGCACTTCTCTTGAAAAGACACACTTTAAATTGTAATCACATACAATCCAGACCATAATAACTCCATCTTTTATTTCCACACAATTGCAGCCTCGGTCATTTATTGGTATCAAAGACCCGTGCAGGGGTTGATGCTGCTGCTGTCGTTTCCATGCGAAAGACTCCTCAGATTGGCCTTGCCTTACTTTTGGGCATAGAACTTCAGTTTCCAAGAAGTCAAAAATGTTTTGAGTATTGGTACAAAGAAGCCACATGAGGGAGCATTTGAAGAAATGAAGTGCACTTGTTTCATCAGTGTAACTGAGAAAGAACCAAATTACCACTGAAGCCAGGATTTAAGCATATCTAAAAAGGGTCACCTATTTAACAACTTTTGTTCAGTTTATGCACAACTTCAAAAGTGACATATATGCAGGACTCTCCTAAGTCACTGTTGCCAGTTCTATGATTTGAGGGTAAGTCTTTATATTAGGGCTGGGCAAAAGGTAGCTTGAAATTTGACATCCTTCCGCCAGGCCTTTGGTCAGGGTTCAGTCTGACTCATTTTCTCTTTGTATAAGAACAAGCACGAAGGAGGTTTCCCAGGCCACTCACAGGCCCTTATAATATCAGTGGGAGCAGTTGGTCCTGGCGAGTATTAGCCGCTTTCAATTTTAACCTGAGGATTGTCATTTGTCCAGTTTTAATTTTAATTTATTTGAATTAATTTTGGGATGCATTTTAATCGATTGATTGCTTGTTTTTTAATGCATATTGTATTATTTATATGATGTTAGCTGCTCTGAGCCCGGCTTCGGCCGGGGAGGGTGGGGTACAAATAAAAAATCATCATCGTCATTATTATTATTATATCTCTGGGTGGTTGCAAAAATTTCTAATCCCAACGATTTAACAATGGCAAAAGGTGGGTCCTTCCTCCTTTGAACTGGGGTCATGAAACATGGACAACTTTGATGTAACCAGGAGTGAACTTTTGCTTCCAATGACTGTGAACTCGGTTTAGTTCTGGTACTGGCTGGGAAACCTAGGCTCAGAATATACCCAGGGGCACCCTGTCCTGTCTATTTCTAACTGCTACACCTTTTTCAACTGGCTTTGCTTAATATATTATTTATTTGTTTGTTTGTTACATTTCTTTCATAAAGTTTATATACCTCTTGACTGTAGGGGAAAAGAAACCTCAAAGTGGTTTACAAAAAGCTAAAAATAAAATTATCAAGAAAAAATGTACAACAATCGTTTAAAACATGCAAAAAAAATTTAAAAGCTAAAACAGGTTGAAATCCACAACAACTTTCAGACTTCCGGGTTAGCGCCTCCGGCAATGGCGGATTTCCTCTGATCGGGAGGAATCCGCTCCGTGGAAATCAGGGTCTGGACCGCCACGGCGAGGCGGAGACCCACTAAAAACCACAGGCGGGAGAAGCCTGTGGACGTGGGATTCGGCTGGTACCTTTTGCACCTCCCCTACTCATGGGGAAACCCGGTTTCGGGGATCCGGAGCGACGTGGGGTGAGCGGCGCGGTGCTTCGAATCGACTGCTTCTTTCACGGAGTGAAGCCGCATTGCTGTTGCCGGAGAGCGCTGACTTTTTCCTGTGGACAATTGGACTTTAAACAACTACCCGTGAGTAGAACGGAAAATTGGATCTTTAAACATCTTAATTTGGCACCGAAATGGGAAGGTTTCAAACAGGAAGTCCGCCTTCCTCTTTTGTAAATAGATTGAAGCAAAGGCGCTGCAAGCTAAAGTCTTGGAAAGCCTCTTCTAAAGGATTAAATTTCCATCAGTTAAAACTACTAAACCCCCCTTGGAAGCAGGAGAAGAAGGGGGAAATTTTAGATTGCCTAAGCCTGCAGGAGAGAGAGTGAAGAAAGATAAATTGCCACCGTTTTGAACCTGGGAACGGGCTGCCAGTAAGATCGATGTTTTGGGAAAGTTCATTGACTGTGAATAAAACGCATGTTGACGGACAGTTAAATAAGAGAAATCTATTGTTTCCATTGTTTCCTTTTGCACTTAAAAAGGAGCAAAAGGAGCTGAAAATTGAAACTAATTTTGTTGCTGGATCTGCGTTTAAAAGGACGGATACAAATAGAAATTGTTTCCTCTAGAGGGAGCTTTTGAAACTGTTGCAGGAGTGGAGCTGGGGAATTTTCCAGCTGCAGAGATTAAAGACCGTGAGAATCAGAGATTGACCTTGGACAAGAATGTCAACAGAAGAAGCCTTAGTGATTGCATTTTGCAAGATAAGTGCTTTATTGGAACAGCTTCATGAGAAGACGGATGTGATGACTACTAAAATTGATAATTTGGGACAAAAAATGACTGATTTGGGACAAAAAGTGAATACCTATACAGAAACTACTCAGGAATTGATTCAGGAATCCACTCTGACATGGCAAGTTGTGGAGAAGACGAGGGAGAAAGCTGTTGTTGAACCTCAAGTAATACAAGTGGAGAGAGCCCCAGCCGTTCAGAGGCAATTTGATGAATATAAGCTGTTGCCTTCTACGATTGAATTTAGAGAAAGCCAGATTTGGAGGGATGGAGTCCCGCTTGGATTGGAGAAGGAAAGTTGGATAGATCCCCTTATACAGGGATGCTCTGGCTTTTGGGATCTGGATTTGGGTCAGGGGAGATTGGAGTTGTGGGGGCCTTTAGCTTCGGAGGGATTTTGAAACACGCTCTGAAATATCTTATGGACTTTAGTTTTGACTATGGAGAATGGGCTGACCTGTCGAGAAGGAATAAAGACATTGTTAGGTTGGAGTTTCCCTGAGATCTACTCCTCAGCGCCAAAGGAAGGAAATTAAGAACAAGATCAGCAGAAGATAAAGTTAAGTGCATGTATAAATATGAAGAAGATCTGCAGAAGGGACATGGAAAAGAGTTAAGAGCCTCGGACAGAAGATCACCAGGACCATATGGAATTGATAGAAAGGACTGACAGAATCCGAGACCAGGGAGAAGAGACGGTGAAAGAAGATTGGAAAAAAGTTTAAAATTTATTTAGAGAAAAATTGTAAAATTAATGAGTGTTAGAAAAATGTTGGAATGAAATTATATGGCTTTAGTAGAAACGTTATAAGGAGTTAAGTTCAAATACGTTTTAGGGTTTTAATGGTAAGATAAGGTTAAAATAAATCAAGACAATTAAATGACAGAAAACAGTGAAAGATGGAAAGGATTTGCTGAAATAATTAAGAACTAGAATACAAAAAAGGGAGGTGTGAGGAGGTCGATGAAACAAGTTAATGAAAGACAAAGATATGGAAATATTGGATGTGTTTTTTAATTGTTTTTGATTTGTTTTTGTTTTGATGTATTGTGTCTTTTGTTTTTTTTAATGTATTGTAATGTATTGATTTGTATTGTTTACTTTTTCTCTTTTTTTACTTCTTTCTGTAATCTTTAAATTTTTAATAAATATTTTTTTAAAAAAAACAACAGAAATCCACAACAACTTTCTAAGCATCTGGGTAGACTTTTCTAAACAAGAATGTTTTTAGCAGGCACTGAAAAGAATTCAGAGAATGTACCTGCTTCATATCAATTGGCAGGGAGTTCCAAAGTTCAGGTGCTGCCACACTTAATGATCAAGTTCGTACAAATGCAGGAAGTGTTTTATGTGTCATGGCCATTATACTGGGTTCGTGTAAAGAACAAATCCTGAAACTTGCCTGCTGTGTTTCACACAATGCAACACTGATCATTCATAAATCTACATCAGTGGCATGCAACACTCTGTCTTGCAGGTACCTCATATTTAAGATCTGCATTCTCTACTTACATTTTTCATCAAACTCTAATTATAAGTATCACACTGAAGCAGCCATAGAAGTGGAGAGGCATTGAACTGCTATCAATTTGACTGAGGTTAGTTTATTTTTCATTATAGGTAATCACCTGATCATTTTGATTAAAATGAAGCAAGTCAGAGAGACTAATGTTTGCCATTAATTCCCTCTCCGGAGAACTATTCTTTCCAGCTCCTCTGAGTTGGACTTAAAAGGCAAATGGTATTATAAGTGTTAATTTCAAAGTGAATTATTCAAGAAGTGCTCTGTGTCAGCAAGCTTCATTTTGTGGAACTATATTTATGTCTTCCTTAAATACAGTTCACCCATTCCACGATCTTTTATAGATCCAGGAAGTGTGTCGGCTGTGAAGAAGTGCTTATGGTAAAAGGAAGTTTTGGCAGTTCGGTTCAATTAATGTGAAAGGCAGGATGTAGCCTTGTTTCAGGAATATCTTAGTAGCAACAATACGTGAGGGGTCTTGATTCTGCAAACTTGCCGCTATTGTGTAGTTTCCACAGTTCCTAAGCCCAGAAGCAGCTCGCCAGGTGGAGGAGAGCTACTCTGCCAGGCAGATTGGTTGCTGTCTCCTATTGGGAGTGGGAGAGCGAGGGACAATATGGCGGCAGGTCAGTTTGGTACAAGCGCACCAGAGGTAAATTTCCAATGACCTTCTCACCACCTCAAGCCTTCCAGAAAGCAACAGTGACCCACCTGCTGCAAAGGTAGCATAGTTGCTCTGCCCCACCCAGCTTCTGCCTAAGACAGTGGTCAGCAACCTTTTTCAGCCATGGACTGGTCCACCGTCCCTCAGACCATGTGGTGGGCCAGACTATATTTTGAAAAAAAAATATGAATGAATTCCTATGCCCCACAAATAACCCAGAGATGCATTTTAAATAAAAGCACACATTCTGCTCATGTAAAAACACCAGGCAGGCCCCACAAATAACCCAGAGATGCATTTTAAATAAAAGCACACATTCTACTCATGTAAAAACACGCTGATTCCCGGACCATCTGCGGGCCGGATTGAGAAGGTGATTGGGCCACATCTGGCCCCTGGGCCTTAGGTTGCCTATCCCTGGCCTAAGGCATGAGTATGGATTGTGAGATTGGGGGGTTGCAACCAACAAGGGAAGAATCGATAGCCACGGTTCCTTCTCTTCCCAGAAATGCTTGTGCTGGTGGAGCATTCTCCACAGCATTGCACAGAATTGCTCTCTTTGTCTTTAGAGAATGCACACCTTCATCCTAGCAAATTTGTGCAAATTTCCTCAACATGTTAAATGTTCAATCAATAGGTGAACACAGGGCTGGCAAAAGTTGGGGAAGCAACAATGTATTTTTTCCAAGCACCACCATCACCATTATTTTGACTACATTTAAATTACCCACCCTTCAACCTAAGGTCCCAGGGCAGGTCACAACAGTCAAGACTTGAATTGTAAATGGATTGCCTTTGTACAGTACTTGCTTTATTTCATTTTGGAATAATGAAATATTCTCTAGATGGGAGCACAAAGCACTTTCTTATGCTGCATGCCATATACACAGGAATATAAAATAGCACTGCAATCTAGTTTCTGCACAAATCCACACATTTGTAGCTGGGGTTTTGTTTTTTGCCCTGGGTGAAACCTCCAGGGGGTTGCAATTGAGGCTCCTAGTCTGTGTGCGCGCGTGAGTGTACACAAATGCACATGGGGTGTATACCAAACTGGGTCTTTGACCAGGGTGAAATAAAGCCTAGGTATGACCCTGCATACTTTTCTGTCCTCCATTCAGGCAAGCAAGATTTGTGATCGGAGTTCAAGGACACCTACCAGCTGGGCCAAAACCCTTAGGGAGGGGTGTAGACTGGGAAGGAATGTGGGTTTAATAGGGTGTGTGAGGCTAGAGAGGGAGGCTGGGCCAGCTGGGACCTGAGGTTCCTAAGTCGGGGTGAGCCAGCCGAGCTTGGGACAGGGCATTGGACCTGCCTTTTTGCTGGCAGGGCTGGGTTAACTGATGGATGTTTTGAGTGTTGCAGCTCTAGTAGAAATCCATGAGTGCAGAGTGCTTTTATCACCTAAGAACATCTGAGATGAGTAAAGGAAAAGTGAGACTCCAATTTCTAACAGCAGCTGCGCTTTAAACAAGTAGTAGGCCAAGTCCCAGAGCAGCATTTTCAGCTGAGTATCAAGAACAGCACTGTACACTTCAAAGTCAACTCCTATCCAGAGGGCAGAAAGATTTATAGGGAAGTACAAGGCTCCTTAGATTTTTCCTCCTCTGCAATCAGCAGATTGGGGCTCGGCTCAACAGAGGCAAGCGCTAGTTTCTCTTCTCCCCACCCCCCATAGGGCAGTGTGTGCTTTACATTCACAGTAGGTTTTAGCGAATGGTCATGTAAGGCACTCGCTGTGCACTCCTATGCGTGTTTATTCAATCCCACTGTGTTCAATGGTTCTTACTCCCTGGTACATGTGCACAGAACTGCAGCCTAATAATTTAATGTATTTATTTAATCAACCTCTCATACTCTGCGTACGCACTTCACAAAGTAAAGCCCATAAAATCACAAAACACACACACACACACATATATATACAAATATACACATATACATACAAATATACATATATACACACTTAAGCATCCAGCATCAAAATACTGATTAATGCCATCTAAAAGTTAACAGTGCCTGGACAAGTGCATATTTCTTTATCAGGAGGTATGTGGTATGTGTAAGAACACATCCATTTGTTACTTGTAAGATCTGTTGCTTTTTCCTGTGAGATTCTGATGGACATGTCTGTAAGTTGATGATGCTCACAGGAAAAACGGAATTGTTAGGGTCCCCCTCCCACTCAGCTGGAAAGCTGATGACTGCAAAAGTCAGAATACTGGACACTTGCATGCCTTTGAAATTAGGAAAGAGTTATCAAAAATGGTAATGGCAACAAGGCAATCCTTCACTTGCCTACTGAGAATAAGTTCCAATGGGCCTTACTCCCAGGAAATTCATGGGAACTGAGACATAAACATCACCCTGGTAAAGCATCTGAAGTACGTAAGTGATACACTCATCATTCTATGAGCATGATCCAGCAAACATTGACCATGACTATGTCCCATTGAAATAAATGTGGAACTGAAATTAGTAATGACTAATCCTAAGAGCCAACACACATTTAACTTAGCGGCAGAACTCACTGGGGCTCACTTCTGCATAACTATGAACACCATGGAGCTATATTTTACATCCCATTGTTTTTAATGGGTAATGACCAAGATTTGTCCCTAATAATGCCTTTGTCCTAGTGGCAGCTCTTCCACTTGTGTAAGGCAGGAAACTAGATTTTTGTCACTTTCTTCTACCAAATGCAGACCCTCTGTATCTTCGAAACTTTTTCTAGTGGTTGCAGGGGTCTTCTGAAAAAAGTATTATGGTATATGGCAGGGATGTCCAATTGGTCGATCACGACCTTTGGGTCTGACTCCCAAAAAAAAGCTCAACAAATTTGGTCAATCCAATGGGTAGATCACTGCCAGTGTTTTTATAGTGGGAGTAGATCACAGTCTCTTGGAACTTGGACATCCCTAGTATATAGCCTAGAGGGCTGCAACAGATATTGGGGAAAATGCTGTGCCTTGCCTTATGCGAAAGGAAGTGAAATTTGACCCTACTCTTCAATTTACAAATCCCTTTAGGGTGGAATGTGTCTTTTTGTGATGAAGTGTGTCTTCATCAACTGATACAATCAGAAATATCTTAGTTGCGTACCTACGTATCTTCTCTTAAGACACTAAGGGCTGGATGAAAATGGGCTGGGGAGAGGGTTTGGGTTGAGTAGAGGTGCCTCTCCATGTGGCTATGCGAACTGAGCTGGCCTCCAGCTGACCACCACAAGCATCACGCTCTTGGCATCAGCCTTTCTTTTTTTCACCCACCAAATGGGGAGGTGAGTGGGAGGCACTGGAAACCCGAGCCAGTTGGGCTCTTATCACACCAGGCATTGGCCTGGTCCCGACCCAATAGCTGTGGATAGCTTGGAGCTGCCACAGGGATCAGGCTTGATCATCCCCCTACCAACTAATTTAGACTGAGTCAAATCCTAATACAAAGGTCCGTATAGTAAAAGCTATGGTTTTCCCAGTAGTGATGTATGGAAGTGAGAGCTGGACCATAAAGAAGGCTGATCACTGAAGAATTGATGCTTTTGAATTATGGTGTTGGAGGAGACTCTTGAGAGTCCCATGGACTGCAAGAAGATCAAACCTATCCATTCTTAAGGAAATAAGCCAGACAAATCGTGAAGCTGAGGCTCCAATATTTGGCCACCTCATGAGAAGAGAAGACTCCCTGGAAAAGACCCTGTTGTTGGGAAAGATGGAGGGCACAAGGAGAAGGGGACGACAGTGGATAGTGTTCTCGAAGCTAGCAGCATGAGTTTGACCAAACTGCGGGAGGCAGTGGAAGACAGAAGTGCCTGGTGTGCTCTGGTCCATGGGGTCACAAAGAGTAGGACATGACTAAATGACAAAACAACAACAACAAAAATCCTAAGAATGTATGTCACACTTATATGTTAAGAACATTGGATTGTTCGTGCAGAATGAGAACATTCAGCATGAATATTTGTTGGGGTTTTTTGTTTTTTAAATTTTTATTTTTATTATTATTGTTGTTGTTGTTGTTATTTTGGACAAAGTAATAATCACAAATAAATAAGAGTAAAAATGTGCACCCCACCTCCGAGACCATTCCATTGTAACTATCCAACCTCCCAAAATTTCAACACCTCTTGAGATGGTTTGACCCCTTTCCGTTTTAACAGTGCAAATTCTACAAACACCCTCCATATCTCCTCAAAATCATTTCTCCTGCATATTCCCCATCTTACCTTAATGGCACATGTTAATTTATCGTTAATAGTTATATCCCACACCTCCTTATGCCATTCTTCTATTTTATATTCTGCTTTCCCCTTCCACTTCCTGGCTATAATAATTTGTGCAGCTGTCAATAAAATTGTGAGCAAGTCCTTCATAGCCTGTGAACCTTCCACACCATCGTATATTGATAATAGTGCTACCTCTGAACTTTTGGTTAGCTTTAGCCATGAATATTTGTAATGTGAATGAGCATTCTTGTCAATGAAAGCTTTACATTTGCATTGCTTAATGACAGAAGCAAGCGCCGGCATGTGCAAATGTATTTAAGCTGGGTTCACATTACAACTGGAAACCACATTCGAAGCACATTTTCCTTCTGAAAGAATTCTGGGCACTGTAGTTTGTTAAGAGCTGCTGGGAATTGTAATTCTGTGAGGAGTAAACTACAGGGCCCATAATTATTGGCAGAGGGAATGTGCTTTAAAGGCTGCAGTCTTAGATTGTGGCAAAGCAACTTTCAGCAAGACCTACAGACTGAGACAGTGCACAGACCTGGTCTTCTTGTGCAGCACATGAGAGCATTTCTTATGATGTACCCTAGAAGCTTTGCAATGAAAAATACATTCCTTTCTTTGTTATTCATTTTTTCCCAGCTCAATTTTTTTAAAAATCTGAATGGGTAATTCCTACTCAACAGTAAATTAACTACATGCCTGGCATTATCAATCAGTGTCAGTGGCTGTATCAGTTACTCAGTTGGATTAGAGCTGGATAAAAGCAACACACAGAAGAAAAAAAACATGTGTTGTGGTCTTTTCCCCATGTGAGCTTCCCCTCAGTCCAATAAAGCACATCAACAACCATGTGTGGTGGTTTCTCCAGCTGGTTCTGATAGCTGAGGGAGAAGAACCTACCTCAAAACAAGGCCTGGTTTCAGGCTTGTAAAGTAGCCACATGGGTTCTCCAACTGTTGCCCAAAGAACATTGAAACCCGCACAGATATAATCACCTCGCCAAGCAGCCTCGATACTTCTGTCAAAAACATTCCTGAAACTTCCAGTGATCCATTTGGGGCCTTGTCACCTATGAGATGCAACTTTAAGGCATTCACAGCATGTGCACCTGTGCAAAGCATTGCTTCCAGTGACTTTTTAAACATGGAATGACTTCTCAGCAGTAGTAATCAGCCTCACATGTCAAAACTGTCTGTCATCTGTTGTTTACTAGATTCAAGTTTCACACCGATAGATAATCTTCAAAGGAAGATTACCCTTCTTTCCTTTCTATACGTAATAAGCACTGATGAATTGGCCATTCTTTGCCTTTGATCCATCAGGGCCATATTCCATTGTCAGGAGGACTTTGAAGTGGCATTAAGCATACATTAGGAACTGCAGAAAAGATTGCAATGTATATGTTTATTACTGCATATATACACCAGGGAACAGATGGGGAAGGTAATATCCCTTCAATCCCAAACCAGTGAGATGTCCAGCTGAAAAGGCATCAGTCATTGCTGCTTCAGGATTATTATTTTTTTAAAAAAGAACTGCCTTCTCTTTATTACAAAATACAACATAAGCTCCAAAGCAATTAAGGGATATGTACTTAAAATTCATTCCAGACTCAACTCGAGTCCATTCGACTCAGTTGCTTGTTTTGGGGAAAAATCATTAGCGTCTAAAGTTTCAGTAACTTGGGAATGTTCCTTGGTTTTCTAAATGAATGTGTTTACCGCACAAGAGTCCATCATGAACAATTACTACAATTTTATATGAAGTTCCTATTAAATTGAAAAGCAAGATGTAAGGGTTCAGAATTCTTAATGGAATGAATGGTAATCAACAGTCTCTACGTTTGTCTTGTAATTGGACCTGCCAGAAAAGCTATCATGTTATTCAAACATTTGGGTGTTTCCCTCCCTCCGACATAATTTGATCCATAAGGATGTCTAGCTCAGTCAGCTTTTTGTACACAAAGGAACATTTAATAAATGGGCTAACTGAAGTGGACTGCAATGTGGGTTAGAGTCAGAATTACACATATTACGGCAATGTGCAGTTTCAGCACCTAGAATTACCAATAGGTGGCAGAAAGTCAAAAAAATGCAAAAATCCCAGATTTTAATAATGATCAAATATACAAGAATCCCCCTCTGTATCCCTTCCACATCTGCACAGAATTAGAAGGTAAGGGGAAAATATTTGTCAAACAGAGGGATTACTTACTAGGATTTACCATATTTTTTAATAATTTCAGCAACTTCCCAGGAGCGTGTGAAAAACCCAGTAGTGCAAATCAACTGATCCTTGTTAGATTTCCCTCGCCTGACAGCCACCTACAAATATATATGAGATTAAGCATTTCCAAATCCTTATTGTTATCCTTTCCCTTGCTGTTCAAAGATAACACGATTTCCCACGGATTTAGTCACCTTTATCCTTCTTTAAACTTGGACAAAGCTATAAATTGAAAGCAATTAGCTGCACAGGGCTGCTTTTGATTCAAAATGGGATGATCAGATAACCAACACATTTTCTGAAGCAGTTGCTAAAGCCTGAGAGCAGAGCATGATAGAAACTGTTCCACTGTGAAGTGGTTCAAACTGAGTCCATCCAAAGTTATGTATACTAGAGCAGTGTTTCCCAACCGGTGTTCCGCGGCACACAAGTGTGCCGTGAGACGTTGGCTGGTGTGCCGTGGGAGGGAGGCGGGCGAGTCGGGCGGTGAGAGGCGGCGGCGGCGAGGATCCGCGTCGAGCCAGGGGCGGCTCCGCGGTGGTGGTGCCGAGGTTTCTCTCTCCATTCTCCCCTCACACACACACAGGATCAGCTGACAGGACCCAGCCAATGGGGCGGCGGCGGGGCAGCGCGTGCAAAAGGGAGGAGCGCGAGACAGCGGACGAGGAGGAGGCCGGCATGTCCGGGCAGCAGCAGCAACAACAGCAGCAGCAACTCCCGGCGACGGCTCCTCAAGCCCCGGGCAACCCTACTCCCTCACCGGCCTCGGCCGCCCTCCTGCTCCACCCGCCGCCGCCTCCCCCGCCGCCGCCGGCCACCTCGGCCCCGCCGCCGCCCCCTCCTCCGCCCGCTATCGCCGCCACCACCACAACAGCCGCCGCCGCCTCAGCTGCCGCCGTCCCTCAGTCCCTCGCTTTGCTGCCTCCTCCCCCCCACCCCCAAAGCTTGGAGGTTCCCCGGCAAGGGGGAGGGAAAAAAATTGAAAACTTTCACTTTCATGCGTCCCTCCCGGCGTGACGCTGCGCGCTGACGTCACGGGGCTGTAATGGTGGTGTGCCGCGAGATTTTTTTCATCAAACAAGTGTGCCTTTGCCCAAAAAAGGTTGGGAAACACTGTACTAGAGTGTGGGCCTCCAATAGGACTCCCAAAGGCACACAGGTGCCCACAGAGGCCTTCTCTGGCACATGCAGTGTCTCCTCCCCTTGCTAAAACCAGGTTTGAAATAAGCATTCTATTTTAGCTAATATAAATAAATAAGCTGTATTATTCCTGATGGCTCTCTCTCTCTCTGTATGTGTGTTACCAATGACAATTTATCCACTTTGCAAATGTGCTGGTTGGTTACTCCCTACATGAGAAAAACGTGGAAAATGTTTACTGCATATTTACAGAAGAATTGTAAAGAGGTTAATACAATAGCAGGGTGTGTTTTTTAACTACTTATAATATTAAGGACAATGTTTGGAAATATTTAAAGATATTAAGAAAATTATAGACACATACAGCATATGAAAATATAAAAGAATCGGGAGAGGGAATGGAGGGAAGTCAAGGGATTGGAGGAATCCCAAAATACAGTGGTACCTCGGGTTAAGTATTTAATTCGTACCGGAGGTCCATTCTTAACCTGAAACTGTTCTTAACGTGAAGCACCACTTTAGCTAATGGGGCCTCCCGCTGCTGTCATGCTGCCAGAGCACGATTTCTGTTCTCATCCTGAAGCAAAGTTCTTAACCGAGGTACTATTTCTGGGTTAGTGGAGTCTGTAACCTGAAGCGTATTTAACCTGAGGTACCACTGTACGGATTTAATATGGTATGAAAATGTTTTATTTTCTATTTTTATTGTATTTGTTTATTATGGTATGTGAAGACAATCTCTGATTGTGAAAGATAATAAAAGAATTATAAAAAGAGAAACACCCCCCCAACATTTTGGGAGGGCAATTCAGGGCACCCCACCACCACTACACTGACCTTGCCCCATCCCTATAGCCAACCCCTTCCTGAAATTCTTTCATTTTTTTAAAAAAGCTGTGTGTGTTTGCTTGTTTTACTACTGTGAGAACAGTATGCTAGACTAGATAGCCCTTTGGCTTAATCCAGCCACAAACTTTTACTGTGGTGATGGTACAACCTGATGCCAATCATTAAACCCCTTAGGCTGCATCACCCTTTGATTGGGTAGAATATTGTCTGCACTGTTAGCTAATTGGCAAGAGCATCCTTGTCTTCATGCCTTTAAAAAGCAAGCACACCACAACATCTGGAGACTTGACTTTAAAACCCTCCTCTGTTACTGGCTCATTATGTGGTGTTGGGAATGTTTTGCTGATATCCTTTCAACCAAAGGGGTAAGGTAGCTAGTAGTGGCTTACAGCAGAAATGAAACAATAGCCAAGTACCATTTCAGAGACTAGCAAATGTATTATTGGATTGCGAAGAGTGATGCATCTGATTAGGTGGGCTTTAGTCCTCAAAAGCTTACGCCATGATAAATTTGTTAGTCTTTAAGGTACTGGTGTTGTTCTTTTTGTTGTTTTGCTAACATTGCACCATAATTGACTTTATGGAGTTGTTGTGAGGATAAAAAGGCCATAAAACACTTTGGCAATGCTATTACAAAAAAGGAGAATGGCACAGAGGATGGTTCAGATGAGAACTCAGTGTGCAGAGCCTATATATAGTTCGGGACCATGGATTGCACTTTGCCTGCTCACCGCACCCAGGCAAACTTCTCTTAGCAGGCAACCACACATTGGATTTGTGAATAACATGTGGGATCCAATGATTGTAGGCTGGAATGTCCTGACTCTATCCAAAATTCTTTTTGATTTTTAGGTTAGGCTTTTTTAATGATTCTAAACCTTCCCCTAGGGACCACCCACCCCTCTGGATCGGTTCCTGAGGAAACTCAGGGGACAGGTCTAAGGTACCCCCCCCCAATTAATATAATATAAGATTAGGGTTTAAATGTATAGCCAGGAGGGGCACCAAGCAGGATGGACTCTTCTGTTTATCAGCTAGTAAGCTGAAGGATCTGATCCTGTGTGGTGTTGCTCCTTTTCAAGGAGCACACAAGGGAAGCAAGCTGCTGATGAAGGAGCACATGATTTTCCTGCAAGAAAGCTGCTTGCGAAGCAGCATTGGCGCCCCACAGGAACAATGCCTCCACTCAGCGGCCGTTGAGCAGAGGAATTGATCCTGCAGAGTGGGGCATAAGGCAGGAAGAAGAACCACAACATTGGGCCTGCTTCTTCCTAGGAAGAAGTAATCATTGGTTAGATAGGGCTTGGCCTATTTGTGTGGTTTCCCTGCTCTGCCTGCCTTGCTTTCCTGCCTGATGCCCCACCCACCACCAAGAGCCATGAATTTCTCTGGGCTGTCCAACCCACCTTGCAGCCATCCATCACTGTCCAACACCCGAAGCTCTCTGATTGGGCTCAGGCCTCAGTCAAATCCAGTGCACAGCCCTAATACACACCCTTGGCTGGCTCTGCCTGTCATTGGATGTGGTTGCACCTGCCACTGACCCTGGCTGCGCCTACAGTGTGTTTCCCTGCCTTCCTCCCCACCAGTTCCAAATGGGCACCATCCATCACTAGAGGTGGGCCAAGGAAGAAACAAATTTCTGCTGTGTCATTGGACAATCTGTGCACTCATGGCTGCTGTATTCTTGTTCAGGGAAGAAACATGCTACAAATGTTTTTAAATAGCTTATTTGCTATATATATAATATTATTCATTGGTTTGCTTAGCTGTCTGTTTTCCAGACCAGTGACCTCATTCTAGTATCTGAAATAAAACATATTTCATAAGGCAAACATTACACGAAGCACATTTATTTTTGTGCTACCCTGCATTTTTTTGTTGTTCAAACATGTGTGAAGTTTGTGAACTGTACCAAATTGAGCTACGTGAAAACCATAAATTTAAATGAATAAAACATTGGATTTTACATCTGGAGGACTGTGCTCTAAAAGCTGGAGCTGATTTAAAGTTGCATCAGGGCAGAAAGCAAACCAGATCTTTAATTTTTGTTTCATGTTAGCCAAGAAATAATTTTTCATTGCCCTTCTTTTGCGGGAGCTCTCAATGTGACACGAGCAATGGAGGGTATTAACAATTAAACAACAATCTTAAGCAATAATCTCAGCTGCTGTTGCCTGTGGCAAAAACACTGGAGACAAAACATAGATTTTAAATGAGTTGAAGATGTTATGAGAGGGACATTTTCTGTGAAGGACACACACGTTTGTTCTATCCTGCTGTCTCTGTCCAAACAGGTTCACCAGGGTTTTGAAGCCCTACAGACCCCTCTACCATTTCTGAATTGTGCCAATAGTGGCAGGTAGCAGTGCCTCTGTGTCCTGCTTCAGTTGGCACATAAGCAGAGCAGCGGAGACGTAGGAGCAGCAGTCCCAGAATTGGAACCTTACAGTAGCCCAGGGTCTGAATGGAGGAGGAGCCCAAGAAGCAAGGTCAAGAAGCAGTCCAAGGTCAAATCTCAAGAGCAAAACAAGAAGTATGGTTCGCAAACAGTAAAAGGCCCAAAGGCCCAACAAGGGTTTCTTTTTTCTAATGACCAGCCAGGTGATAGGAACCCACAAGTCAGAAATCTAATGGGAAGATGCTCCAGCATACTGTCCCTCTATGTGTGTGTGGAGGGAGGGCATTCTTGTTTCCTTTGTTATTATGTCATGTTTTTTGGTGTTTTTATACCATAAACCATCCTGTGATCTTCCAATGAAGGGCAGTGTATAAATTTAATAAATAGTTCTACTACGAATACTGAATGATTTACAACCTAAACCTTCAGTGTATCATGCAAAAGTTCACAGCTGCAAGCCATCCCTGTTGCTAGCAGATTTGCTCTGCATGCGATGACCAGCTTACTCATAAGTATTTATTTACTCTTGAGGAGCCCTTCTCCTCTGTGTGATATTGATGGAGTAGGCAGCAATGCGCCTCCCCTCTTGGCTTATTTTTTAAATAATTTAACATTTTTGTGAATTGCTCCCAATATATACATTTATGTATGCAATTTTGCCTAACATACATATTTTACCGTCTTTCTTAATAGAATGCATTTTTGTATATTATTTTAAACAATATGTTGATTTCTATGCACACTTTTTCATAATAAATGCATTTTTGTAGACACGACTTGGCTGGAAAAAAGTGTGAATTTTGGAGGATGGCAATATTTTGCTTCATGTATTGTTTCTGAAACTATGAATTAGGTGGCATTACCTTTAAATGTGAACTGAAGTGAAGTTGCCGCCCATCCCTAGTGTCTGTGTGTAAAACATAGTGCTATTTTCTTCTTTGAACTGCACCACAGCTTTCTATGTTGCCAGGGAAAGTCGAGATCAGAGGAACTCTCCTGCCTGGCTGCTCTTTGTCTCTCTGCTGCAGCTCAGCCAGATACAACACAGAGATATATTTTCCTTTGTCAAACAGCTGTTTTGTGCAAAACTGGCAAATGGGAAAAACATGTAATTTGAAAATAAAATTAATTGGCAGTTTTACCCACGCGGAAACACGCTTGAAACTTTTGTCTTTGCGGAAGTTTTTTCTCGCTCAATTCCATAGATGACACAATTTTTATAAAGACGTGTGTACACAGGTAAACAAAGAACCATGTATGTTTCTGCAAAAGACCTTGTACTTCCAGGACTTTGTGAAGGGGAGGGGAAATAGTAATTGAAGGGAGAGGCATAAAATTGCAAGTGCTCATGTATGGATAAAAGTGCACAAAAGCACACAGAGGAAAATCAACCCACATAAACATTAAAGGCTTAGTGTAGCCCAACCTTTAAAATGACTCAGGTAATGTAAGCCTCGTTTTTTAACAACTATTTTAAATTTTGGAGGAGTGGCTCTTTTTGTTTTATTTTGTGTAGCCCCCCTCCCACACCCTTTTAATGGATTTATGATTTATTCCATAGAGCTTTATGTTTTGAGGTGGCATACAAACATTATAGATAAATAAATTAAACAAATAACCACATATTGCAAAGCCTAATTCTACACATATTGATGTGCCCTCCCGGATACCCCACCAAGATATATTTGTGCTTTTACTCCAGATCTTGGGACAGCCTCACTCATTCCTTTCCATTCTGCTACTCAGCTTTGCCCTTCTTCCCCTCTTCCTCTAGGACAAGATCTCACACCATCCCTCCTCTTTGGGTTTTCTCCCTTTCCTTTTCCCTTTCCCTGTCAGTTCTTGGGTAATCTGTCTGTGCCTCTAGATGCCCTTGCTGCCCATACCTTTTGCGAAATGTATCCTGCCAAACTGCTTCCCTTCCATTGTGCTGTTTTTCCATGTACTTCAGTGGCCAGGCAGCTGGGTGATCTACTCCTACAAATTTGGCACCTGGGGCAAACGTTCCAGTGAAAGAAATGGTTCTATGCCTACACTATTAAGTGGTACTTGTTGAATGAAAAAAAAGAAGGTTCTTCTTTTCACTGTATATTCCTTGTCATTTTGTTTTTAATGCAGTTACTTGTCATTGACCAGCCAGATATTATTCAACTGAATATTTGCCAAAGCCCACCTCTTTCTCATCACATATTACCTAGATTACAGAGAAAGAACAGAGGGGGGGGGGGACATTCAAAAGTGCCAGAAAGGAGGTGCATGTTGGGATACTGAGGGTTCTGCTGCTTTTTCCTCTCTGGGCTGAGGTTGCAGCTACAGAGATGGATGTCTTTCTACTGATCCGACGTAGCAACATGACCATCTTCACAGACGCCAAGGAGTCCAGTACGGTATATGAACTCAAAAGAGTTGTTGCGGGGATTCTTAAGAGACCCCCAGAAGAACAAAGACTATACAAGGATGGCCAGCTTTTGATGAAAGCAAAACCCTCAGAGACTGTGGCCTCACCAGCCAGCCAGCATGAGCTCAGGCCCCAGCGACAGTTGGCTTGGCCTTCAGAACCAGTGGTGCCTTTGAGCCCCTCCTCATTGATCCCTTCTCCAGCCCACCCCCATGCTCCCAGACGTGATGAAGCCCCAGGACTCTGGCAGCAGCGCCAACGAGCAAGTGGCGCAGTGAGAGCCAGGGGGCGATGGAGCGAGCTCCTCCTCCCTTCCTTAACCCTCCAGTGTGGAGAGAGGTATTCAATCCAGGTTCCCCTTCTATTCCTCCTCTCTCCAAACAAGACCACACCTCCTTCCAAGCCCCTCCCCACTCATCAAACAGAGCAATGTTTTCATTTTTGGTTTTGAAAACAATAAAAGCTCAGCTGGTTGGTTGTTTTTTTTAAAAAAAGTGCCAGAAAGGATATGATTAAGGTTATATTTCGCTGCACTGTAGGTATGCCCTTGTATCAAATGAACAGGATCAACCATCTACCTAAGAGAAGATAGAGCCTATGTCAATCCAGCTGCTGCAAAGCACTTTTTGCTTGGCTGAAGGCTCATTGCAAAAGTCCCATTTTTGACAAATGCAAGAACTCTCCCTGAGCATTACCTGCCACCGTCAAAGAGGGAAAGTGTTACCGATGATTTATTCATAGTGACACCGAGAAAATCCTGCACCCTCCATCAGATTTTGTAGCCTACAGTAGCCTTCACAGCTAAATCCCAGGTTAGTCTTCTGCTTTCCTGGAAATAAATGCAGGGTATTCCCTCTTTGCACGCTGCAAAGGCGTTTATTTATTTTTTTAGAAAAGAAAAGAAAGAGGTGATATGGAAGAAATGAAAGGAAGATTTCCATGGCTTCAAGCAAGTAGAAGTCAAGGCAAATATTGTGGGGAAAATATTTGTATCTATGGATCTATGCATTTCCATCTCTATAGCCTGTACTCTGGCCTTTGAAAATTGAAGGGTTGATTTTGGTGCCCTCCCTGCAATGTGTCATGTAGATTATCGATTTAGAGGTTATGCGTAGGGTTGCTTTTTATTGTTTTTATTCATGTTTTCATTTGCTGTAACTTGCCCCGGGGCCTTGTGGTGAAGGGTGACAGGAAATACAATGATTGTTAATAATCATCATCAATGGCAGAAGGTAAGCAGCAATTGAAACCACAGAGCAAGAATTAAAAGTCTGGTATCCTTCTAGCACAGAAAAAGACTTTGAAGTCAGCACCAGGTGAACCCACCTAGGGACCTCATTCTGTGAGCAGGGCACCAAACAGCCATCCCTCAAGTGGCCAGTGCTTCCTTTCATGGGCAGGACTGCAGAAATGACCCAAGCTTAGTACTGGAGAGTTGACTCTTGGACAGACATTGTTTGTTGGCCAGGGATCTCTTTTATTTTGTTTTTAAAGAGTCTGTGATCACCTAATAAAATCTGAGTGAGTGACAAACTGGTTTAAAATAACTGTTCAAATATTTCAAGTCTCTTGTTATAATATGTGAAGCTTCCTTATATTTCACCAGTCATTAAAAAAAACTTTGATAAAAGAGGGTTTCCTCCCCACTTTGATATACATGCCTTTGCAAGCTGCCATAATGCTGCACCTCAGGACGGTGGTTGTTTAGCTCTGACCCCTATTGCTAAGCTGGTGCAACACTCTGGGTGTGCTGTGATCCTAGCTTGCGCTTGAGATGGTTGGCAGTGAACTAGCTTAGGAGTTTGAAGGAAAGAAGCGTTAGTATGTTACAATACAGTAAGCAAACACAGTTCCACAGGAGACCAGAGATCCTCACGATGAATGTCTAAAACACAAATTATTGTAATTCACCAAACACATTTGACTGCACTTTCTATTCATTTCCATAGAGTCTACATAAACATTCTGTGTAAAGTGTATTGAAATTGATGGAGGCTGTACTTCAGCCACAGGGCTTAAGTTGATTGTGCCCACAGTTGGACTGTGAACACAATGTGTTGGGTCCAGACTAACTTAGGTCCTACTGAAATCAATGCAACAAGTTATTTACAACTTAAGTCCCATTGATTTCAGTGGGGACTATGTTCAAATAGTCTGGGCTGCAATTTAACCCTGCTTACCTGGGAGTAGAAGGGACGTGGGTGGCGCTGTGGGTTAAACCACAGAGCCTAGGACTTGCCGATCAGAAGGTCGGCGGTTCGAATCCCCGCGACGGGGTGAGCTCCCGTTGCTCGGTCCCTGCTCCTGCCAACCTAGCAGTTCGAAAGCACGTCAAAGTGCAAGTAGATAAATAGGTATACCGCTCCGGCAGGAAGGTAAACAGTGTTTCCGTGTGCTGCTCTGGTTTGCCAGAAGCGGCTTAGTCATGCTGGCCACATGACCCGGAAGCTGTACGCCGGCTCCCTCAGCCAATAAAGCGAGATGAGTGCTGCAACCCCAGAGTCGTCCGCGACTGGACCTAGTGGTCAGGGGTCCCTTTACCTTTACCTGGGAGTAAGCCCCATTAAATTCACTAGGGCTTTCTTCTGAGTAGACATGGTTAGCATTGCGCTGAAGCCAGCCTATCATTTTCGCAGACAACAAAGAGCTGATTTGGATATTTCAGCCCGTTCACTCTTGCAAAACCAGAGTGAATACTGTCATAAGGCAACTCTAAGATGCAAATGATAAGAAATGTGATAGGAATTACTATTTTCTATATTATAACATCCCACACAGAAAAGAGTTATATACCTCAAATATCTTATCATAATTTTGTACACTTCAAAATAGGTTCCCTGTTGGACTGAAATGAATACTTTCAGAACCAACCTAATGAAATTCAAAGTAAGTCCATATAGCCAAAGATGGTGATTGGTTGGTGAGTGGCTGTGCTCCATCCTGATACTTTAAAAAGTCCCATGACTGAAACTGGTGGGGCTTCTCATCTCCAAGAATTAAGGGTTGTTTTGTAGGCAGTATTAGGAAGGAACAATTTTTCATTTGAGAGGCAACACCTGTGAGGTGGAGTGCTTGACTGCTGCCCCCACCAGGCATAGGCAGATACAGAGATTGTGCTGGGTGTGTTCAGTCAACCCCTAATTTAAAGAAAACAACAACTGGGGTCCAAGGAATAAGGACATAAGGAGTAAGGAGTAAGGAGGGGGGGAGAGCCAGTGTGGTGTAGTGGTTAAGAGCGGTGGACTCATAATCTGGGGAACAGGGTTCGCGTCCCCGCTCCTCCACATGCAGCTGCTGGGTGACCTTGGGCTAGTCACACTTCTCTGAAGTCTCCCAGCCTCACTCACCTCACAGAGTGCTTGTTGTGGGGGAGGAAGGGAAAGGAGATTGCCAGCTGCTTTGAGACTCCTTAGGGTAGTGATAAAGCGGGATATCAAATCCAAACTACTACTACTACTACTACTACTACTACTCTTCTTCTTCTTCTTCTTCTTCTTCTTCTTCTTCTTCTTCTTCTTCTTCTTCCCCCCCTTTTCACAGGCAGAAGCTGCAGGTCCCTTCCAGCCTTTTTCTTCTGGCTGCATTGTGTCACTGTCTCATGGCTCTGCCTTCATCTGAGCTCTGTTTGTGGAGAGAACTGTAGGGGGAGGAGGCTATGTTCCCTCTGGATCTGCCCTGCCTCTTGTTAGCTTGGTGTAGGTCTTTTTCTCAGCAGGAAAAATTATCCTGTTTAGGTTTCTTGACCATTCTTGTTGTGGTGGTTTTGTTGCCTTTTGGCCCCTTCCCCTCTTCCTTCCCCTCATCTGTCAGTCTTGTCATTCCCCCTCCTCCCTTTTTTCCTTGGTTGAAATAAACAAATAAGCAGAAAATCCCTGGCCACACGCCCTAATGAAATGTGCTGCGCATGCCTATGGCCCCAGGGATTCCAGACCCATGTTTGTGACTTCTGTGCAGAACATGTGCTACAAATATGCAAAAATGTTGTGCATGATAGGAATCGCCTGGTAAATGTCAGAATTTTCTACTACGCTGCTAAATCATGGGTGGTCAATCCATGGCCTGCCAAGGCCTGGGGAGCAAACCTCTCCATTCACGAGCTATCTGACATTTATTATAGCAAACATATGGGGATGCATGTTACAGGAAATATCAGAAGCACAACAACAATGAATGTCAGCATCTGTAGGTCATTCTTAAAATTTTAGAAGGCCAAGAGCAATTACTAGAAGATTCTGGTGTGAGTGTAGCATGCTCACGGAAGAACCTAATGCTAAATATGAAGAACAGTGCCCTGAGGTGTTCTTGAACAAAAAGCTTTATACATTTACTTTTTAAAATGCAGCCAACTGTGCTGCACCTGTGTCTGTTATAGACCTGACTCCATAGCTCTTGTGTATTCAAGCACACATTAATAAAAATCTATCATTATTTTAAGAGACCGGCACTGGCAGGAGCAAGACAAATGAGCGTGCATATCACCATTGTGTGCATTGGGGGTTACCTTTACAGGAATTTCCTGCAACCCTTTCCTATGCAGAATTTATTGTAAGGTAGAGAAGTATGTTAATTATGATATAGCTGATAATTAATCATAGAAATCTATATTATACTAGAGCCATTCATTTTCAGGTAGTGCTAAAGGCTGGAAGCATTAGAAGCCAGCTGAAGTTTGAGAAATGCAAAGCTAATACACTCTGCTTTTCCCTTCAGACCTAGGCTTGGACAGAACTTTAAATTCAATTAATTTGCTGGATTCCATATTTTGATTGGAAGCAAAGTCCCACACTTGCCAAATTTATCACTAGGCTTATGCTTCAGTATTTGGATCACAGGAAAGTGTTATTCTGAAAAATGGGTAACACCAAACTACTGGATCAAAGCAGATAAGTATCTAAGGGTCATCCTGGATGTGTTAAAAGCAACAAAGAGTCTTGTGGCATTTTCAAGGCTGACCTTTTTTAAAAACCATGCTTTCATTGACTGCAGCCCACTTAATCAGATGTGTGGAGTATACAGTGGTACCTCAGGTTACAGACACTTCAGTTTACAGACTCCGCTAACCCAGAAACAGTACCTTGGGTTAAGAACTTTGCTTCAGGGTGAGAACAGAAATTGCGCAGCAGCAGCGCGGCAGGAGGAGGCCCCATCAGCTAAAATGGTACTTCAGGTTAAGAATAGTTTCAGGTTAAGAACAGACCTCCGGAACGAATTAAGTTCTTAACCTGAGGTACCACTGTACTATGATCCTCATGTGCCAGGTATATATGGGTGGGGAGGATGTAAAGTACTGAGTTAAATGGGAATTGATTGCAAAAGTTCAGTCTGTGACAATTCAATTAGAGCTTAAATGTATGTAAATTGACTCTTAAGTGCAGCAGTAATTGGTGATGATGTAACCAACTTAAAAGTGCTGGATAAACTAACACATGTCTGTAAAATGAGCACAGTCTCACTTCACAGCTGCAGTGCTTGATGATAACGATGCCATCCTAACTTTACCAAGTAAATCCTTGAGGTCCCTTCCAACTCTGTGATTCTTTGATTCCAGGACCGGTAACAGGACACGAAACCATTGGCTGTATTCAAACCCATACAAATAGTTGCAATTCAATATTGTCATGTGGGTGTTACTATTTTAAAGTTCTTTTGCTCTGGAATGGCTGTCTTAAGAGAAGGAACAGAGGGCCCGGATCAGTTTAAAGGTTCTACTGTTGATATCTGAACAGTGACATTTCAAATGTCAGAGGTGTGTGCGCATGTTCATTTGCCTGGAGATGGCCTGTTTGTCCTTTGCAGAATTCAGAAAGGGTCTCGCTTTTAAAAAGAAATGTTAATGGCAGGTATGTGTGTGTCTGCTGAGAGAGAGAGAGGAAGGAAGGAGCTGTGGAACTGGAGGACTGGGAGATTAGCAGACATGGTTTGCCAGTTGGCGTGGAGCCACTAGTCTAACTTCTCAGCAGGTGAGTCTCTGTTGCTCACTGAAAAGGGGAGGTGGCATGGTGCAGAAACGGCAGCAGAGCTGATCCAGGGCTTCTGCTGGTGCATTTGCACCATGCTGACCTCCCTGCCACCTCTTCCACTCTGTCCCAGTAAGCAGTAGTAACTCCCCTGCTGGGAAGCTAGCATAGCAACTCTGCTCCATGGTGGCCAATTAGATGGTGCCAGTGGGAACCCAAAAGCAGAGTGGGGCAGCCTCCTCAACAAATTTTAAAAGGGTGGCAGCAGACCGTCAGTTACTCCATTTGTTGTTGTATTTTTACTGCCAGGAAGGGTGTGAGGTGCTTATGGGATCTTGTTGCTCAAATAACTTAATTAGCTATGGGTACTCTGCACTTGGACTTGTGTTTGCTGCCTCACGTCAGGCAGCAAAATGTCTTGGGCTGGCTCGGCCTCTTTGCCAATGACTACAACTGGTTTTTGAGGATGCATAAGACAGCCCAGTATGATCCATTCACTCCCAGCGATTTTATTCCTGTTGCTATTGTTCTCTTATTACTTCTCATTCTTTTCTTCTCACCAAGATTGTGTACAGTGCAAATTGTCATTGTAATGTGATTGACGTGTTGATCTATACGCTCTGCATTCATATGTATTTTTTTAAAAAAAAACCAACGAACAGATTCTGGCACTGTAGCAATACATTTGCTGTATTTCCACTGTAGTATTTATCCCATTAGAGTAGAATACATCTACTACCTACAGATGCATTAGCAGTATTGTTACCATGGGAATAAAGATGACCTACAACACCATACATGATTCATACCTGAATAGCAATATTGATACTACCTCAGGCTCCTGTTTCCTTGATTACAGTTTCAGTGGCACAAGTAAGTACATAATGACATGCCTGTAATTTTTATATTATTGAAGACTTTATCATGTCAGGAGTCATACTAACATTTACTCATGTGCTTCTAATGGGAAGATAACTGGCTGTAAGGCAGATTATCGGCCTTTTTTTAAAAAAAAGCTTTCCTCTGACAGTCACTTTATTTCAGAAAAAGTGCCTTATGAAGGAGCAATTACCCGGAGTAAATGGATTTCTAAGTTGACAAAGATAACAGGCAGAGAGTGGTACATCTATGAAATAAACCTAAAATCAAATCAGGATCAGAGAATGTCGAATGATGTTCAAATAATGCAGTCTTGTTGCTGCCTAATTTAAAAAATGGTTTTCAGACTCCAGAGGCTGGATTGCACGACATCTTAGCCGTTGCCAGTGCAGAAACAGTGCAGAAATCAGAACAGAAAAGTGGTTCTGGATTTCCTTGCAAAAATCTGGAACCTGTTAAACAGAGTTGTGAAAGATGCTTTTAAGTTCTAAAACAACACACACAGAAATGGGAAATATGACATATTGGGTTGTATGCAACTAAGTCTTTTTCAGAATAACCCCAAAGAAATCAAGTAATGATAACTAATATGTAAATCAGCTTTAAATAATTCAGACTTTAGTATACACTGGCTTTGGAAGTTTATATTCATATTGCAAAAAGTTGGCTAAATATTTCCCAGTGGGTTGCATCCCAATGAAGTCATACTCAGAGTAAACCCATTCAAATCAATTATCATTACCAAATGCTAGCTACAATTAGCTTTTAATCTACCATTCAAGATAAAAAGGTAAAGGGACCCCTGAGCATTAGGTCCAGTTGTGGCTGACTCTGGGGTTGCGGCGCTCATCTCGCTTTATTGGCTGAGGGAGCCGGCGTACTGCTTCTGGGTCATGTGGCCAGCATGACCAAGCCGCTTCTGGCGAACCAGAGCAGCACACAGAAACGCCCTTTACCTTCCTGCTGGAACGGTACCTGTTTATCTATTTGCACTTTGTGCTTTCGAACTGCTAGGTTGGCAGGAGCAGGGACTGAGAAATGGGAGCTCACCCCGTCATGGGCATTCGAACCGCCGACCTTCTGATCGGCAAGTCCTAGGCTCTGTGGTTTAACCCACAGCACCACCCGCATCCCCTACCATTCAAGATACATATCAAATTAACAGACCTATGGCAAGTTCTTAAAGAAATGGGAGTGCCTGATCACTTCATCTGTCTCCTGAGAAATCTCTATGTGGGACAAGAAGCTACAGTTAGAACTGGATATGGAACAACTGATTGGTTCAAAATTGGGAAGGGAGTATGATAAGGCTGTATATTATCTCCCTGCTTATTTAACTTATATGCAGAATTCATTCTGAAGCTCAACATCAAAAAAACAAAGATCATGGCAACTGTTCCCATCACCTCCTGGCAAATAGAAGGGGAAGAAATGGAGGCAGTGAGAGATTTTACTTTCTTGGGCTCCATGATCACTGCAGATGGTGACAGCAGCCACGAAATTAAAAGACACCTGCTTCTTGGGAGAAAAACAATGACAAACCTAGACAGCATCTTAAAAAGGAGAGACATCACCTTGCCAACAAAGGTCCGTATAGTTAAAGCTATGGTTTTCCCAGTAGTGATGTATGGAAGTGAAAGCTGGACCATAAAGAAGGCTGATCGCCGAAGAATTGATGCTTTTGAATTACGGTGCTGGAGGAGACTCTTGAGAGTCCCATGGACTGCAAGAAGATCAAACATATCCATTCTTAAGGAAATCAGCCCTGAGTGCTCACTGGAAGGAAAGATCCTGAAGCTGAGGCTCCAATACTTTGGCCACCTCATGAGAAGAGAAGAGAAGACTCCCTGGAAAAGACCCTGATATTGGGAAAGATGGAGGGCACAAGGAGAAAGGGACAACAGAGGATGAGATGGTTGGATAGTGTTCGCGAAGCTACCAGCATGAGTTTGACATAACTGCGGGATGCAGTGGAAGACAGAAGTGCTTGGCGTGCTCAGGTCCATGGGGTCACGAAGAGTTGGACACGACTAAACGACTAAACAACAACAACAACAACATGACAACATTATATTTATTCAAAGGGATCAGGGTTTTAAGATTTTATGTATAAGGAACCTGATGCTTGCATTTTGGGGTGGGGAGTGTTGGGGTGGGGAGTGGATACTTGGAATGCAAACAGCTTTCTCAGCACAGGGGGGGAAATGCTCCTGCAGGGGCTTCAGATGGACTCCCTCTAATTGACTATGAGTTGAGCATCAGTTGAAAAGAGACTCTTTGATGGTGCTCTCCCAGTGCCAATGAGCTGATTGAAAGGAGGTTGTTCTCACTCACTATCATCTGATAACTGGTTATAGCAGGGGATTGAAAAATGCTGCCGATGAAGTTGGCCTATGAAGGCAGGTGAGATAAGGATCTGGCCCTTTATGGCTGCAACCTTTTATATTTCAGTGGGGCTTAAGAAGCCTAACAGAAAACAGGTTAGCAATTGTCCCTTACAGCTCTACTGCTCTTCAGTTCTAAGCATATGGATATTTATTTACAGTATCATTTTTACTCAGTTTCTGAAAATAAAAAAATGCAATAAAAACAGATTGAGAATTATAATTGAAAAATGTAAAAATTTGAGGGGGTTTTTTACTGAAGTGAGAATTGAGTGATATAATGGGTGCTATGAGCTTGTTGAGTGATGATTGCATAAGTGGGGTTGTGATTAGTTTTGTGTGATGTGAATGATTTTGGTGATCGTATTATTATGTGTTCTCGTAACATGAGATTTTAAAGATGGTATCTTGCCATTATGTTGCATTTCAATGTATCTTAATGTTCTATATGTGATTTACTTCTGTGGTTCTTAGTTGTTTTACTTAGGTACATTATAAGTAATATAATTACACTACCTAAAACATGGAATTATTAGTACTACCAGTAGTATGAGTACCTATTTGGTTTTGAATGTGGAATTTGAATTGCAATTCTTACATTGATTCCACTTGGGATTTGTACAAGACTGAAATCTGAAGCACTGTATAACTTAACTAAGAAAGTTGAGATGAAATAAAATAAACCTCCCTAACAAATCAATTATGGCTTTCTTTAAGATTTCAAATGTGCCGTGAGTAGAAACCTTTTGGGGATGAATGTCTCTGAGATACTTGGTGGATATTTTTAGGCTTTTTCTTTTTTTAATGGCTAATCTAGAGATGGACAATTGCAAAATCTAGGCTGACTGAGTATGCATATTTTAAGGAAACGCTTCGGTTTATATTGATAAATTAAGAACAGTGCCTTCTGTAATTTAGGCCCACTTGTACTTTGACCAGCAGACAGACTGATATTCTATCCTCTTCATTAAGTTTGCATACAGTATATATTACCATAAGGGAGAGGGGGGTGGGAAGCACCCAACAATAAAGGATGCAGTCATCCACATGTAAGCAACATACACCGTAGCTGAATGAGACATGCCCTATATAGGAACAGAATCATTTTGGCTGCTGAAACTCATCACCTGTGTTCTGTCCTTCAACTGCTTGGCCGGAGAATGCAGTGTGTATTTTGCATGTTCCAAATCAACTAGGCTCAAGAACTTACTGGTGTTTCTTTCCCTAACAAACATGTCTCGGTGACAGCAGACGGTGTGGTGGAGCGGCGCCACTCACCTGACCTTGGGTCAGTCGCATCACTGCTGCTTACTGGGAGGTAGAGAGGGAAGGAATGAGGTGGCAGCCAGGTCAACACGCAGCAAATGTACTGGCAGGAGCACTGGATTGGCTCTACCTGAGAATTTGTATTGCACCAATCTTGCTGCTGCCTCCCCACTTCCTAACTACCTCCCAGTAAGCAGCAGCAGCACAACAAATATGTGGTCACGTGAGCTGTGGCGGCCACCACACCATCAGCTACAGTGTCTCGGGCTTCTTACGTAGAACTGGAGTGTGCCTTTTTCTCTTTCCGGAATATTTATTGAACTCTATTAACATAGCTGTCAACCTTCCCTTTTTTTGTGGGAAATTCCCTTATTCCAGAGCCGTTTCCCACTGCTTCCCGCTGCTATCCCGAATTGTTAGATATCCCATAGACTGTCCCCAGGACAGGTGAGGCTGCTGATCCCTTATTTTTGAGGCTGCTGATCCCTTATTTTCAAATCTGAAAGTTAACAGCTATGTCTATTAGCATGATATCCAGTAGGGTTTTAATAACGTGTCGCCGGGGCTTTTTATGCAAAGATGTTGACGCCAACATGTTAGCTCTTTAAAAAAAGCTCCTTGCTTCTGTTTGACAAATGAAAAACTCATTGATCCCAAAAGACACTGTTAGGTGAGGCTTAGGGCTCACAGTCACTGCCATTGATCCAAACAAATGCCTTTCAAAACCCCATTAGGAACTTGCCTTTTTCCTATGATGATGATCCTCCCAGGCTACAACGGAGAGGGCATCTCGTAAAAATGGCAGATAAACGGACTCTTCCCTCTTCCCTCCCTACTCTGTGTTCAGCCCTTTCTCAAATTCCATTTATGGTGTCATTCAGGTTTCTTAAATAAATAAATAAATAAATAAATAAATAAATAAATAAATAAATGCTGCCATGTTTAGAGACGTCTTAGCACTATGTTCAGCACTATGTTAACTGATTGAACCTTTGGAAAGAAAGAAAGAAAGAAAGAAAGAAAGAAAGAAAGAAAGAAAGAAAGAAAGAAAGAAACTTATTTTGAGCACTAATTTCTCCATGTTTTACCATTTATCTTAGAGAACTTTCTCTAGTAATGAGTTATTGATTCATTGTGCTAGGATCACCTCCTGGTATCAGATGAAACATCCAGAAGCTGTTCTTCCCCTTACACCATTGGGGTTATAGTAGGTAGCTATGAAATGAAAATTACTGGAAGCTTCATCATGTGCAACAATATGATTATTATTTTAATTTATTTACCCAGTTTTTATTTATTGAATTTCTTTACCACTGTTCAGTACAACTGTTACCAAGATAGTTTAAGGTAAATGCACAACATCATTCCGGTTCAATAAAAAGCACACAGATCATACATAAATATGATTATTAGAAGCAACATTATTATGATCATCATCACAGTCCATTAAAACAGAGCCATCCATGCGCATGGCACTTTGCAGATTAACCAGTGCAAAAAAAGAGAAGTCTCTTCCTTGGAGGATTTTGCAGTCCAAATTCTGACAGTGAAGAAGATATGAGGGAAACAGGAAATGCTTTATTTCTGCTGTGGGCATTTAGATATAATTTTTTAAAAGCTTTATTATTTTTGCCTACCGTATTTCACATGCACTTTCAAAACTGGGTAAAAACTACTGAAATACCTTTAAAACATCACTACATCATAATGTTCTGTTTATATCATGGGATTAGAACCACTATAATCCTGCATTAACAAAGCGCTTCTGATTCTCTTTAGCTACACAAGATCTTTCAAATGTTCATCAGTTTATCATGTGATACATCTGCAACGGATTATCAAAAGAGCACCCATGTTACAGAATTAATTTGAAGATCCAGGTGGTGTTTAGAAACTGGTCTCTTTTTTGAAATGCTAGAACTAGTGAATATAATAGGATCATTCAATGCAGTAACCTGGATGGCTGGTAATAATATATTTATAGAGTCAAGCCCCACGAGATGATAAACAAGGATGAGCCAGCAACTCAGATAAAACCGTCTATGACACAATTTTGCTAAACATGAGTTGAATTTGACAACAGCTGAAAGGAACCAAGATCCCCTAGCTCAGATTCAACCTATCTGTCTATCACTAGCTACTGTTGACAGGGTTAGGGATCTTCTCCCACACATCCTGATCTCGTTCTCCTGGTTTTATATCTAGAGCCTTGCTTCCGATTCCACCCCCACAGTAGGGATCCTGTGACTAAGAGCTTAAACAGACAATTAAAAGCTCCATGTGATGTATCTGCTCCTCAGACGTACCATTTCATTTTACAGGTGCGGGGACTGAATGTTTGAATGGTCTCTTTTGTAAAAATGCATTCCTTACTACACATACAAAAGTAGTGAGGAGAAGGTTCTAGGTTCACATTTTCTGTGGCATACTCTGTGTATGTGTGAGGGGAAGTTCTATGTGGAGGGGAGCATTCAGACATTTGCTCCCGCACCCTCAATACAAAATGGTACAGCCCAGAAATGGATACATCACATGGAACATCTGCTCATAATTCTTAGGTAGACACATGCAGGACCTTCCACAAAATGTTTGGCTAGCCACGCCCTTCCCCAAGATACTCCATTCATGGCTCAACCACACTTCATTTTGTGCCACGTTTCTTGGCACAAATTCAGGCTTTGCACATCTGTGTACAAGTGGTGTTTTTGGTTTTTGGTACCAGTGTTTTCCCAGGAAATCCCATGTTCATTTGAAAGAGCGAATGGCACTTGGGTTTTCTGCAGAGTACCAGTTGCTCTGTTTCAGCAGCAAAAGATATATGTCAAGGAACTGTAAAGCAAGCCCACGTCAACAGAGGGCAGGGAAGGAAGCATGGGAGACACAGAATGCAATTAGCCTTTTATTAACAGAAAATAAAAACACAGGTTCACCTTAATCCAGCTGAGACATTGCTGAAACTGACCACTACCCTGCCCTCACCCCTCCAGCCTCTCACTCTGGATCCCTCCCAAGCAGACAAGGGCTGTGTTAAGGAGGACGAGCTCCTCCTCTCGGCCTGTCTGGCCCATTGCTCAGCAACATGCAGGACTTTTCTTGACCTGGGAGTCAGAGGGGGTGGAGAGCCCCCTCTGAGACTGTCCTGCTGTTGTGTAGCAGGAGCAACCTGTGACTCCTCTCCGTCATGAGTCTGCGCTCACACGGTGACTGTCAGCCTTTAGTCCTCCTGTCCTGGAAGGCCCTCTTCCCCCGACCCTCCTTGATCACTCAGACCCCCTGCTTAGAATCATAGAATCATAGAGTTGGAAGAGACCACAAGGGCCATCGAGTCCAACCCCCTGCCAAGCAGGAAACACCATCAGAGCACTCCTGACATATGGTTGTCAAGCCTCTGCTTAAAGACCTCCAAAGAAGGAGACTTCACCACACTCCTTGGCAACAAATTCCACTGTCGAACAGCTCTTACTGTCAGGAAGTTCTTCCTAATGTTTAGGTGGAATCTTCTTTCTTGTAGTTTGGATCCATTGCTCCATGTCCGCTTCTCTGGGGCAGCAGAAAACAACCTTTCTCCCTCCTCTAGCACCTCCCAGCTCATCCCTTCTGCAGACTGCTCTTCTGTGTTCCTCTACCATGATGTGGGATCTAAGTCATTGTCTTCTGTGTTCCCACCACTCTTCCTCATCCAGCCAGCCCCTGAAAAAGGCTTTCTGAGGGAAAGCATTGGGGGGGGACCCACTCAGTCATGGACCTGGAAAGCCTGGACATGTGCCCAGAGTTGTTGTTGCTGTTTAGTCATTTAGTCGTGTCCGACTCTTCGTGACCCCATGGACCAGAGCACGCCAGGCACTCCTGTCTTCCACTGTCTCCTGCAGTTTGGTCAAACTCATGCTGGTAGCTTCGACAACACTGTCCAACCATCTCATCCCCTTCTCCTTGTACCCTCAATCTTTCCCAACATCAGGGTCTTTTCCAGGGAGTCTTCTCTTCTCATGAGGTGACCAAAGTATTGGAGCCTCAGCTTCACGATCTGTCCTTCCAGTGAGCACTCAGGACTGATTTCCTTCAGAATGGATACATTTGATCTTCTTGCAGTCCATGGGACTCTCAAGAGTCTCCTCCAGCACCATAATTCAAAAGCATCAATTCTTCGGCGATCAGCCTTCTTTATGGTCCAGCTTTCATTTCTATACATCACTACTGGGAAAACCATAGCTTTAACTATACGGACCTTTGTTGGCAAGGTGATGTCTCTGCTTTTTAAGATGCTGTCTAGGTTTGTCATTGTTTTTCGCCCAAGAAGCAGATGTCTTTTAATTTCGTGACTGCTGTCACCATCTGCAGTGATCATGGAGCCCAAGAAAGTAAAATCTCTTGAGCAAAGCAAAGTGTGGGTGAGTCCTCAGTCCTCTTTCCTATCTAGTCTTCCTGCTCAAGGCAGTTAGCATTCCATGTCCACTAAGCATATAGAGAGAGATTCCACACTGGCTATTTATTAGGTATTCATACCGATATGATCACACAAAGTTTTCACAAAAGTTATGAGATGTTGCCTGTTTGTTGAGCATTCGGTGTGATGTATATGATGCTTTAAATGAATTCAAATCTCTGAGGCCTAATGAATTCTATCCAAGGGCACTGAAGGAGCTTGTGAGCGTAATCTCAGAGCTGTCTATAATATTTGAGAATTATTGGGGAAACAAATGTTGTCACCATCTTCAAAAAGTTTTTTTTTGGGGGGGGAGGGCCCAAGCAAGTAGTGACCGGTCATTGATACCAGAACAGATAATAAACAGTTGGTCTGTGAGTACTTGAAAAAGGATGCTGTGATTACTAAGAGCTGGCATGGCTTTCTCAAAAATAAGTCATGCCAGACTGATCTTATTTATTTTTTAAATTGAGTTACAAGCTTGGAGGATCAGTGGAATATATGGTATCCTGATCTCGGTAAGGTTTTGACAAGGTCCCCCTTGGAATAGAAAGCTGGTAAAATGTAGGCTAGACAATGTTACTGTGAGGTTGATTTTTAGCTGGTTGACTGACCAAACCCAAAGAGTGCTCACTAATGGCTTGTCACCATCCTTGAAAAAAGTGGCAAGGGCTGTAAGGTTCTGACCTGGACCCAATGTTGTTCAACATCTTTATAAATGACTTGGATGAAGTAATTGAGGGACACTATACTTCTGTATAGACACTATACAGAAGTATAGTGTCCAGATGAAGAGAAGTAATTGTTCTACTCTATTTTGCCTTGGTCAGACCACACCTGGAGTACTGTGTCCAGTTCTGGGCACCACAGTTCAAGAAGGATGTTGACCAGCTGAAATATGTGCAGAGGAGGGCGACCAAAATGATCAAGGGTCTGGAAACCAAATCTCCTGAGGAATGGTTGAAGGAGTTGGGTATGCTTAGCCCTGAGAAGAGATGAGAGCCATCTTCAAATATCTAAAGGGCTATCACATGAAAGATGGAGCAAGCTTGTTCTGTCCTGCTTTGGTGGGTAGGATCTGAATCCATGACTTCAAGTTACAAGAAAGGAGATTCAGCAAACCATCGGGAAGAACTTTCTGATGGTTAAGGCAGTGGAATGGACTCCCTTGGAAGGTTGTGGACTCTATTTCATTGGAGATCTTGCAAAAGAGGTTGGATGGCCATTGCCAGGCATTCTTTAGTTGAGATTCCTGCATTGCAGAGATTGGACCAGATGCCCCTTGGAGGTACCGTATCTTCTAACCCTACAGTTCTGTGATTTTTTGATTCCAAGATCTGGAAGGGTGCAAGTTCCTCATCCCTGTGTTAGAATAACATAGACTGCATCCTAACCTAGCACAGCAGATTCTAGATGGCTGTAGAAAACTTGCTATGTCACTATGTGACACTTGATTTAATGTATAAGGCCCCCAAAGGGGGGTGGTATAGAGCTTTAATAGAACATTATGTATTATTTTTATGTAGGGGTATAAACTTGCTTAGGATTAAAGCAAAAGATATAACCTTTGGGGGCAGGCTATTGTATAATCCTGTTGCTGGGGAGAGACAATTAAAAGCCTTTTTAAATGAAGAGGGTGCTTTTTCTTCCGGCGTGTGTGCAAAGGCAAGTTTTAAAAGTGTGATTTGTTTCACTATGAGTCATCTCTTGAACATTTGATGGATATGAATCAGATGACCTTCCTCTGGCAGCATTTGCTGAAAAGAAACAAATGTTTCTGATTGTTTAGAAGTCTTCAAAGACAGTTCTTACAGGCATCATGATCGTCTTTACCATTTATTGCTTTCACTTCGCTTCCCCATCAACTGCAGTGAAAAAGTAATACTCCCTTGTCTTATCCCTCTGGACTGGAGCAAGGTAGCTTCTTAGGAGGTTTTTTTTTCATCCTGGCCTGCAAGTTGAAAAATGGAGAGAAAGATTCAGCTGAGTGGGTTGGTGGTTGGTGCAATGACAACTCTGACAAGAGAATAGTTGGGATCAAAGAGTCATTTTGAGCAAAGATCCATGACCCAAGACCAAGTTGAGTGAAGACCATCCAATGGCATGACCCAGCCAAATCAACATGCAATTTTAGGCATTCAGGATTTGTCATCTGATGATAAAATGGAAAAGAAGCCCCAGATCTTCCAAATCCCAACATGTTAGGGTTGGAATAGGGCAACTTGAAGGCTTCAGCAAAAGGATTTTCAGACATCCAGCCACTTGAATCAAATTACTTTCATAGTGATAAAGTTGAATGACAAAGGTTAAGTATATTTGCAGTTGATATAGCATTTATTGCTCTAAAACCAGATAGTACGTTTACCAGGTATTGAGAACAGTAGTTGAGTGTCCCGGGATAGCAGGTAATAAGATGAATACTTTAAAACAGATGTCTTGTCTTTCCCCTCTTTAATAAAATAAAATATTGAACAGCAAAAACAAATGGTGATTAGCAATAAGCCTGGACGCTATCTGGGAATAAATTTTCAAACAAATAATGAAGATTTATATCATTTTTTGTTAAATGGAAAGGAGAATGCAAAGGTGGAATTAGGCAGGTGAACAAAATTTAAATCATCATGGTATGGAAGAAATAGCTATAGAAATGAACACTTTGTCTAAAATCAACTCTTTCCTTCAAAATATTGCAACAACAATAATAGAGATAAAACCAGGAAGTGACAATAATTGATGAACTCATTCCTTTGAGAAGAGAAGAAAGTGAAAGTTAGCTTTGATATAATGAGGAAAATGGAAACATGAAGATTATTAGATGTGTGCGCACACACACACATTTAAATTCTATTCTATTCTATTCTATTCTATTCTAAAATCTGGGATGAGGAGTTCCAGTTTTAGTTTTGAAATATTATGCAAACTGCCTCAACTGGATAATAGGATAATCTGAAGAATGGACTCATGGAGTAAAAACTGTTTATCAGGCTTGCAGTGTAACACCTTGAAGATGCTTTATCAAGGACAGAAAGATACTGGTGGGTGAAGCACAATATTTCATGGAATATGGACTTCATGGGAGAAATACAGGGAAGCTTTGTCTCCATTACAGTCATCTATATTCCCAGTTCTCTTTGACCCTACATTCAATAAATAATGGTATTTAGGATATTTTGATAAATGGGTATCTCATGGTTTAAAATTCTATAAAGGCTACATAAAAGGATAATGAAAATTCTCTCCACAGGCTCCGTGAGAATCTGCCACTATTTAAATATTTACAGTGAATTTTACAAGAAGCAACATTTAGAAGTAATGGGATAAAAGCAATGACTGAGGAGTAAACATGTTTTGACTACATCCTGAACAATAAGCAATGAAAGGACTTTCCCTATACAGTATAAAAAAAAGAATAATCCAGTGTATGTGGAAAAGTTGGCAACAAAGTAATAAAGGAAAGTTTCAAGGGAAGAATGGGGTTATAGATTGGGAAATCTGACTGTGACAATGTTGATGTTCTAACAAAAAAATGCATGTCACTCAGGTCAGCTTTGTTACCAGAAGATTGGAAGTAGCTGCTGCTGTTGTTTTATAAGGGGATACAGGAGACATAAGGAAGCAATTGTCTTGCTTGGCTAAGTACCTTGCTGGGATGCACTGGTGAGAAGACCCTCAGATGAAGAGTGATCACTCAGAGCAAAGGTGTTGATGGAAGCATTCCTTGCAATTGACCAAAAAGAAAGAAACAGAGAAAGGTTCAGGGAACTCGTTCTCCTAAACACACCAGCATCGCATCTTCAGGGAAGAAATGGAATCACCACCACATGGGACTGTCAGGATGAAACTGGACAAAATGTATTGATGGTAACCATGCTGTAGGGAACAATCATGCATGTGTGTGCCTGAGAGAGGTGGACAAGAAAACAACGCTCATCTCTAAATGGGGAAGAAGGCAGAGATGCTTCAGGGGAAGAGTCATGGGAGTGGTAACATTTACCTGAAATGCCAAGGAGTGAGAAATGCCAGCTCTAGTGTTATTGTAAGGAAATTGCCAGAAATGTTCATCTGCCTGCCAGACCTGCAAGGTAACGTCATTAGCTATTCATAGATGACAGTGCTCTGGCAAATCCCATACTGCCACTCTGTTACTTTCCCTCCTCTCCTTTAAGACAGATTCTAGCAGAGTCCCACCATGTTCCTAGTCACTTATGAGGTCTCACAGGAAGCCAAGAAACTGAGCTCTACAAAGGAAAAGGGGTAGGGAACGTATATACATAATTTATAGCCCAAATAACACAAAAGAGATCTCTTGGATTAAGATTCAGGAAATTCAGAAGAAACAATCTAGGCCATGAAGATAATAGATGAGACAATTGGCTTCATCCATGTTTCAGGCCCTTGAGTCCACTTTGCACATTGTTAGCCTCCTTCTCCCTCCCTTAGCAGGGTTGAATCACGCAGCACAAGAGACGAGCTTTTCTCATAACCACCACTTAAATCACAGCTATTGCCGGGGAGAGGGGGAGTCTTGACTTCATAAATAACAGGATTTGTCCTGTTAAGAAGTATAAAGTGTGGTTTATATTAAACGGAAGCATCAATCTTTCCTGCAGAACTGACAGGATTGTTGGGGAATGTAGCATTTTCTTATTTCAATAATGTAAAACAAAACCGCACTGACAGCAAGGCAAAGATAAATCTTCATCATCGTCAAATAATGCCCAGTGTGGGCAAACTGGTGTTCCTTAAGACATGACTATCAGGCAGGTGTGGGGAACTTTTGGCTCTTCTGGTGTTGCTGAACTACAACTTCTATCAGCCTCTGCCTCAGCAAGTGTGGAACTGCTATGCCTGGGAAAGACAGGAAGATTCATATCCTGTCAAACAGCTCATCCCCTTTCCCGGTCATCTGCTGCAGGCTTTATTTGGCTGCTTCTTCTTCTGTCATGACTCCAGTCAGCGTGGTGTAGTGGTTAAGAACAGTGTAACCACTGTGTGTTAAGAACACAGAGTCTTTACCATTCCTCCTCAGTCCAGTCCCTGACACTAGCCTTGTTTACAAGGTAGCTTTATCTTCCATTTTAATGTGATGCTTAACACTGTTGTACCAGTTGGGGGAGGACAGAGGATTGGAAGCACAAGGGGATGGAGGATGAGGGGATTCTTTAGCTGTGATTCCTGCACTGCAGGGGGCAGTGGCAAAGCTTGGGAGCCAGTGTGGTGTAGTGGTTAAGAGCGGTGGACTCGTAATCTGGGGGACCAGGTTCGCGTCTCCGCTCCTCCACATGGGTGACCTTGGGCTAGTCACACTTCTCTGACGTCTCTCAGCCCCACTCACCTCACAGAGTGTTTGTTGTGGGGAAGGGAAAAGGAGATTGCTAGCTGCTTTGAGACTCCTTAGGGTAGTGATAAAGCGGTATATCAAATCCAAACTCCTCCTCCTCCTCCTCCTCCTCCTCCTCCTCCTCCTCCTCCTTCCAGCAGTGAATAAAACTCAAGGGTAGGAGGCTGCAGAGTTCCCAGCTAAAGAGCTGGACAAAGATGCAGGCCCAGCTCAGGGCTCTGAGCCTTCTGATGGAAAATGGAGGCTGCATAGACACCATTAAAGCACCCACCCCACACAAACTATCCTAGGAACTATAGCTTGTTAATGGTGCAAGGATTTGTGAGGAATAAACTGCAGTTCCCAGGATTCTTTGGGAGAAAAATGTGTTTTAAATGTATACTGTATAAGCAGCCTGAGCCTGATGGACAGAACCTTCTTGTACCACCAGAACCTGTTAGGCCAGAGTCAGGACTCTCATGGAAACTGCCACCTGATGAACCTGGCTTACAATGCCTGGCTTACAATGCTTCACATTCTAAGAATGCAAGTCACTGGCAAGATAGTTAGGAAGTACAACAAATTTAACAAAATTTATATGCCACTTGGTTGGGGGGGGTGAGATCTCTAAGCTATTTTCAAAAATATAAAACAGAACATTAAAAATATTGTTAAAAACAAGTATTTAGAAATATTCAAAAGGTGACTGATATCAACAATACTTATGTATTTAATGCAGTGGTTTTTAACCAGGGTGCCGTGGCACCCTGGGGTGCCTTGAATGATGGTCAGGGGTGCTGCAGGCAACACTGGTCTCTGTCCCTCTTCCCCCCTCCCCTCCTCTGATGCCCTGTTGCATCTCTGCCTCCCAAAGGCTTGCACACCTGCTTGTTGCAGTAGCCCTGGCTACAAGCTCCCCAGGTGAATGGTGCCTCTTAGGCTGGCTAAGGAGTGCCAGTTCGCAGGAGCTGAGGCAGCCTCAGAGTAAGCAAGCAAGTGGGCGAGGAAGCCCAGCCAGCCATTCTGCCAGCCTTTTCTGTTGGGAATGAATGGACAAGTGGGAGGCTGGGCAGGTAGGCACTGTGCTGGCCTTTATTTTACTTGCTGTGTTGCAATGCCTGTCTGGGAGCTGAGTGTCTGGCACCAAAGCAGAGCTTTCTGAGGCTCGGAGCGCATTTCCCCACAGGGGAACCACAGAAAGAATGCAGTTGGTCAAGGGAGCCATGGACTCAAAAAGGTTTAACGGTATTTCAGAAATCTGTATTTTTTATTTTCAAAAAATGTTTTGTATCTCTCTCTAAGCCACTAGTAAAGACCAAGTTGATTAAGTGGTGACCTAAGCAATGAGTGAACTCCCTACATAGCATCTTACTTTTACGAAGCATTGCATTTTATGTGACATGATTCGTGCTTCTACAGGATAAATCCATCCTTGAGGCTCACCCCATAAAGCAATCACTTAGCAACTTATGAATGGCTCTATCTCAGGGGTCTGCAACCTTTAAGACAAAAAGAGCCACTTGGACCCGTTTCCGAAGAAAAAAAAACTGGGAGCCGCAAAACTCGTCATTATAAAAATAAATTTTTTGTCACTTTTTATTATTATTTCTTTGTTTGACCCCTCAGAATTACTCCTCCTCATAGAAATGTTAAATTAACAAGTTACCTTTTGTGTGTGTGTGTGTGTGTGTGTGTGTGTGTGTGTTCTTCACTCCCCTTCAAAACAGTGACCAGCGTACATGCCCCCTTTCAATGCAGTGACCAGCGTACATCCCCCTTACAATATAACGGGCGGGCGGGAAGGTGACGTCGGGACGGTGCGTGACTAACGCACGCACTGCCCCCATGCGACGTCACAGCCAGTACAGCGCCCGCCACAGTGGGGAGTGTCGGGGCGCACAATGCGCCTCCTCCCCTCACTAGTATCCGCCCCGGAGCCGTGGCAAAGGTGTAAAAGAGCCACATGCGGCTCCGGAGCCGCGGGTTGCAGACCCCTGCTCTATCTGATGGGAAACCAGACTAGTGGATTCTAGCGTAGCTGTTTCCCTACTGAAACGAAACCAATTTTAAGTGAAAACAGTTACAGTACCTGGCATTTCCACCTCTGAGCTAGATTAGTGGAACAGTTTTGACAGCTTTGGTACTCAGCGTGGCTAAGCACACCAGCTTTATCAATTGACACAAGGGTTACAAGTGAATTAGTTCCCCACTCCTTCCAAAGATAAATCACCAGAAACACGGAGTGTGAAACCTCACCTTCCTACAAGCCTTGAGATTATGTGCCGTCCATGTTCTTATTTGGTGGTGAATTGACATTCCACTGGAGTCAAGTGATGAAAACTTAAGCAAGGCCAAAGGAAAAAGAGCAGGAAAGCCGACTGATTTCCCCACAGGCTCCCACTGGAGAAGTGAGAAAGTGGCCTGCTCCTTTTTTCAGCAGGCGGCAGAGATGACAATTACCGCAAGAGAGTCACAAGGATCAGGAAGCTGGTCAGTTGCGTTGGTGTGTTTATTTGATTCACCTAATCAATTTTGAATTATCTAGGTGTAAAAAAGCTCTGAAGATGTCCTCAAGCAAATTTTGTGCCTGGTTAGTGAATACAATCGGAGAAGGAGAGTGAACCTATGCAAGCTTGTGGCAAAATCAACTAGTTTGCCTTTGTGGTGATGCCAGAGGACTATTTTTGTGGTTATTAACTTATGTAACATAAATCTAACAAGAGTTGTGTGGAACTCAACAATCTCAATCCTTATTTTTTTTTACCTACAGGGGGCCCATTAAAAAGGAGGACAGATCCACACCATACGTTTAAAGCACATTCAGCACACATTCAAAGCATATTTACCCCTAAATAATCATGGGAACTTTAGTTTGTTAAGAGTGATGGGAAATGTAGCTCTGTGAAGGGCAGACTGCAGCTCCCAGGCTTCTTTAAATATACTTTACATGTACATTGGATATACTTTAAGCATGTGGTGTGGATCTACATAGATAAACCGTATCATAAATTCAGATTCACACATACCTCCTTACACAACATCCTATTCCCACAGTGGTACCTAGGGGAGCCCACTAGCAGGGCATAAACACAACAGCCCTCTCCCACTCATGATCCCCAGCAACTTGTATTCAGAGGTGTACTAGAGATACATGCAGCTTTCATGACTATTAGCCATTGTTTCTATGGATGTTCCTAATTGCCTTTGGAAGCCGACTGGGCTGGTGGTCATCATTACACCTTGTTGGAGTGGATCTTATATCTTTATTTATGTAATAAAATGTATACGCTGTTTGATTGTATTAAAGAAGAGGAAACCCTCAAAGTCAGGCATACCCAAACTCGCCCCCCCAGATGTTTTTGGACTACAGTTCCCATCATCCCTGACCACTGGTCCTGTTAGCTAGGGACGATGGGAGTTGTAGTCCCAAAACATCTGGAGGGCCGAGTTTGGGGATGCCTGCTCAAAGTGGTCTATAAAAAAGATAAAACAAGAAATCAAGAAACATTTAACATTTATCATGTGTAGGGGTTTTGTGTCAGCATCATGTGGATGAGTCCTCTATTTATACATTTATTTATTTTCGCTGGCATTTGTGAGAGAATGGAAAGTCCAGAACTTGGTTGGCTGTGTGAGCAGGGGTGGGGTGGGGTGGGGCAAATTAGCCATTTGCAATAGAACAAAATAGCAATGGAACTGTGAAAAAGATTCTATGAATTGAAAGTGGAGGTGCTATATGTACTTTTCTTGTTTCTTTCTTTCTTTCTTTGTTTATTACACCAGAAAATCTTTAATAAAAACTAATTTATAAAACCTATATCCTGTGTGAAAAAGTGCTTCTTTTTGTCTGCCCTGAACCTCCCAACATCCAGCTTCATTGGATGACCTCTGCTTCGAGTATTATGTAAAAATGTCTTCAAGAATTCAAATTATTATTATTTTTTTAAAAAAGAAAAGGAGCTGAGTGAAGGGATTTTGAGCAAAGCGGTGGTGAAGGACAACACACTTCATCTTTCCCCTGCCTATAGCTTCTCTACTTCAGATCACACTTTAGCATCTTTCTCTTATGTGAAGTGTCCCGCAATGAGGTTCCATCTTTAATGCTACTGAGGAGAAACCATATATGGACTGTATGTGTCTGTGTATGAGATGGAGCAAGAAATGGCAAGTGGTGATAGGACTAACCCTCCCCACCGGTTTTGCTTCCCCACTCAAAATCCCCTCCTTAATGCTTCTTTCCTTGTACAAAAATCAGCATCACCATCCAATTACACAGTTTTAGACACAGTTGCTCCCTGAAACAATGGTGGTACTGATTCGTCAGATAATTTTACTTCCCTAGTGGCCTCTACTGCAGTGTGGATGCTAAGTTCCCAACACCTGTAGCACAACTTGATAAGAAGTGCCTCTGACAATAACAACCTCTCAAAATATGAACATCTGTACAAGTTGTAACCCACCTGGACTCTCAGGAACCAATGCTACAGAAGGAATAGCAAGGTGAACCTGTATGCAGTTTCTCAGACCCTCCAAATTTCCCTATTTTCTAAGCACTGTCCTGGATTTACAGAAACTGTACAACTTTTCCTTAGGAGGTCCTTATTTTCATTGGAGAAATGTTAGAGGGCATGGTTTCTGCATATATATTATCAACTGGAGATTGTACATAAAGTATACAAGGAGTCACGATCGTGAATGTTTCAAAACGTTCCGCCTATATATTATCCGACAGTTATATAAACCATTTTGTGTGACTAAAGCTCCTAAGTGCACTTCACTCTGCATGTTTTAGTTTAGAAAAAAATATCGTTTCAATATATTGTTGAATCTGTCAAGCCAGGAATAGATTTCTATATGGCTTTTTTTTCATGCAATGAAGAGTTAACATCCAGAATGCAAACAGCCAGAAAGAAACATAATATAGAATACAGTGAAGGAAGCGACACTGGAGATTGTATCAAATGCACTTAAGAGAAGGTTAGATCAGAGGACCCATCATGTTCCACAGTGCTGAATGTTTAATAACGTGAGCCTGAAACTTTGAAAGCATGAAGCAATCACAGCAAGCATCTTCCGGAGGTCAAGTAGTCAATGTTTATGTCTTAGCTAGCTCTGGAGGGCTTTGGTCATCACTCTGCTCTTCAGGCCAAGGACCTGGTTTCTTGAGTCAATGACGTCTTTGAATTGTCCATTTTCTACAAACTAATGAGAAAACAGCGTTACAGATTCTCATTCTTTTTCTTTGGAAAATGGCTGGCACCTGTAGCTCTCATTAGCTATAGAAAGCCAACTTTGAATGTGACTCTCTGAAGCAAAGATTCTGTTGCACTTGTGAAGACACACACACATACCCATTTTAGAACCCTGGAAGAACCCCACTTCATACTTGCCAACCAAGTCACATCAATGACAGAGGGTGCAGCTAGCATACTCATCCCCATGCCTCTTTCCCAGGTAATTACTCTAACTGGCATCGGAACACCTATTATAATGCTGACAAGTGGGATCTGCAATAAAATATATTCCTGTTTAGAGTTCTAGCCACCCATGCCCTCTCCCAAGACACTCCATTCCATTACTCTCCAGCCAGGTTTGCATTCTGCCCCCCCCCACTGACCACAATAGTAATCATTCAGTGTCCACTGAACATGCTCACTTCTCACTGAGCTGTTTTTGGAGTTTTTCCAGCATTTAAGGTTTTTTACTAAAAAATTATTGTAGTTCTGCAAGCCTTGGAGCTCCCAATGGACTGTTATGTCTAGATGGTGCCATTTTGTTCACGGGCTCAGCCAAACCTACCTTTGCTGTGCATTTCTAGACCCAGGTTCTAGACCTATTGTTCATGTTTTCCAGGTCTGTGCCTGAGTGGTTCCCCTCCACCTTTTGGCCATTTCCCATGGATTGCCATATGCTTCAATTCAACAGTAAAATGCGGGTTTTCCTGGGGAAAGTGCCAGGCCAATAAACCCACATTCTCAGACCTGGAAAGCCCAGACCTGGGTCTAGAAAAAGGCAATGGACTTCGATGTGCAAATACCAAATGAGAAATGGATGTCTTTTTGGTCTGGGAGACCATTGAAATCAGTTTCTGCAAAAATAAGGGAAGCCTCATTAAACCTTCTGCATAGGTGGCATTATACACCAGTGAGGCTATCCTGAATATGTAAGGAAGTCAATCCCAATTGTTGGAGGGGATGCACAGTCAAAGGTACATATTTCCATATGTGGTGGTGGTGTGACATCATCAAACCCTTCTGGAATGCTGTCTTCAAATGAATAGATTTGATATACAGTCATGCATTGGAAGTCAAACGGAATTCATTCCGAAAGTCTGTTCGACTTCCAAAACATTCAGGAACTGAGGCGCGGCTTCCAATTGGCTGCAGCCAATCGGAAGCCGAGGAAGCTGTGACAGATGTTTGGGTTCCAAAGAACGTTTGCAAACCAGAACAATCAGGGAACCAAAACGTTCATCTCACAAGGCATTAGACTTCCGAGGTACAACTGTACAACAAAACAATTGAAACTTTCCCTGCACTAGCGCTACTTGGGCTTAGGATCTCATTTGCTCATGATTATCCTAAAAATGACCTCCTAGGCTTTCTATTGACTTCTGCCTGTATGGAGATAGCCAGATGTTGGAAAACCAGTGTTTGGCTGAACATTGATTCGTGGTATAACAGAGTATGGTCAACAGCATTGGCTGAGAAACTAACATGCCAGGTGAGAGTGGCAAAGGGCACACACAATCCATATTCCTTTTATAATGAATGGCAAATGTTTATTGAATACATAAATTGTTCAGACTGTGGCAGAAATCCACCCAGCACTCATAGGAAAATGTGGTGTGATCTTTTAGAATAATAAAATTAAACTTTAAGATGTGACATGATAAATGATTGTGGTAAAAGTCTGTAATTTTATCAGGAAAAGTTATTTGTTGTTTACTTGTGTAATAATTGTTTTCTCAAAATTTATCTTCTTTACCCTGAAAATAAATAAAAACTTTATTTAATTAATTTTTCAAAAGGAAATGTGGATGATCCCAAAATGTTTTTTCAAAAGGAATATTTGAAGATATGATGTGGTGATTAACAGTATGATCTGTGATCCAAGAAGTCCCTGGTTCAATTATTTCAGTAAGAATGGAGTTGGGCAAATTTGGTTCATTTTGTATTCCCTAATTTGAACTTCCTGAAACAATGCACAAACTGAAACACATCTATCTCTTGAAATTCATACTTTCCCAGCAAAAGCAATTTGCACAAAAAGGTGTATATTGTGGGGAAATGTGCGTAGAAATGCCTGTATTCGTGAAAAGAGCATACAGAAATGCATTATAATTAGGGAAAACTGCATGCATAAATGTATCTGTGAGGCAAGCTTGCATACAAATGTGTGTATATTGGGATGAAAGTGCATTAAAACAGTGAAGATTTTCCCTGGGGAATTTCTTTTACAAATTGCAAAGTGATGCAGAAATGTGGCAAACTCATTTTCATACTGTAAAAATGAGAAACCAGGAACCCCTGGAATTTCACACTGCTCAAAGTTCGGGGTAGCCTGCAACAATATACACATACTGAATCGTGCATTTGTAGTTGAGTGCCACAACATTAAATCAGCAATATGGCCATCTCTAAGGGATGACAACTCCTGGCAGACTGAAAATCATTTATTAAAGAATTAAAATACTTTTATTTGTCATGGCACTACCACATGTGCATTTTTGTTTATACAGTGAACCATTTACGTATCTGCAGACCGTTTTGGCAGGTAGCCTAAAGAGGGCCATACAAAATGTTGTTGGAGCGCCCTCTTTTTTGCATCCTTGTCATTTATCACTATCTGTGCACATGCTACATTATAGCACAATATACAGCACAATATAGCACAGCTTGCAGAACAAGGCCCCTATAGGTACCCTTGCAGGTGCTGGAAAAAAACTGGCATAAAAAATCAATGGCACCCCTTTTCTTCCTTCTACCCACACATGGGGCTCCTGTGCATACAGGTTACGCACAAGTCAATGCTTTCAGTGCGAAGCCTGGCAGAAGAGAGACGTGTGTATATTGGAGGCAGATGTGGACTTTCCATTGAAAGGAATGGCTGATATGTTACAACATTCAGAGCTCTGGGCTCTGGGTGACTCTAAAACTACAACGAATCCAGAATGCGGCAGCAAGACTGGTGACTGGGAGTGGCCGCTGGGGCCATATAACACCAGTCCTAAAGGATCTTCACTGGCTCCCAATATGTTTCCAAGCACAATTCAAAGTGTTGGTGTTAACCTTGAAAGCCCTACACAGCCTCGGCCCAGTATACCTGAAAGAGCATCTCCACTCCCATCGTTCAGCCCGGACACTGAGGTCCTCCTCTGAGGGTCTTCTGGTGGTTCCCTCACTGCGAGAAGCAAATTTACAGGGAACCAGGCAGAAGGCCTTCTTGGTAGTGGCACCTTCCCTTCAGGGGTCAAGGAGATAAAGAACTATATAACTTTTAGAAGACATCTGAAGGCAGCCCTGTATCGGGAAGTTTTTAATGTTAGATGTTTTCCTACATTTTATATATGCTGTAAGCCGACCAGAGTGGCTGCGGAAACCCAGTCACATGTGCAGGGTATAAATAATAACATTATTATTATTAAATTATTATTAGTCATGGAAAGAAGAAAGATGTGTCCACTCATCCCTATGCTGATCACTTCCCTGTGCCCAAGAAGAAGTTCGGGCATTATAGGGAGGAGAAAGGCAATGCAAAAAGAGCTGACCGGTAGCTAATGCAGTAGCATTTTCACAATGGTATTGCTTAATGTAACATGGGAGGGGTCGGGTGTGGAAGGATAAAAGAGTATTGACAAAGGCCATTTACTCCTGGTACCTGCAGTGTGGTTAAAGTGGCTACCCTGTGTGGCCTACATGGGACATATAGCTTTCATAAAGTTAAACAAAAACGAACATTTAAAGAAGTGTTGGGCACCCAGTTGCTGCCCAGAAACGGTGTCCATTCCTGCCCAGACACACACACACAGGAGTATCAAGCGGTGATAACGTAACCAGATCCATTGCCCTGGCATTGTCCCACTCTGCTTGTGGCACTGCAGGGAGGCGCTGAGCCAAAAGCTAAAATCAAGAGCGGGGACAAGAGCAGCTTTTGAGAAAAAGGAAACAAACAAAAAGGCTGTAAGGTAAAACTGATCATACAGGCAATGCTAGGCGAGTTGGGAACAGAAACACCCAAGAAAGAAAGCCAGAGGGAGGGAGGGAGGCAGAAAAGGCAACGGCGAAGCAGCTGCCATGAAGAAGGGGGGAAAGGAAGTTAAGGAAACAAGTAACTGGAGAGGTGCTGAATGCACAATGCCGGTGTGATGACAGGCAAAGTGGTATTGCTTACTGTCACCCTGGTGCAGATTGCAGACCTAACAAGCAACTGTATACAGGGAGTACATACGGCTTTGTTCAGTAATCTTTGCCTTTTGAGGGCCTTGAAGGGAAGGTGCTAAAATACCTCAACCTATCTGGCAATTGCTACTCAAAGGGACGAGCTCCAGATTATAAGAGTCACATTTTATTCGTTTTCCTCCCTCCCTTCCTGACATGAAATTGCTTGGGGATGTTCTCTCAGGAAACAAGGGAGTCTCAAAGGCTTCTGGTGTGGCCCAGTGAATGGAACATCATAGGTCCATCTGAGAGTCCTGGGTTCAAATCTCTGCCTCTTTGAATCTATCCCTCTGAGCTTCAGTCCCCAATTTGTAAAAGAGGAATTAATGCTGGGTGATGGGATTTTGCTGAGACTTTTGCAAATGGAAAGCAGTAATTAACTAGTGGTTGGTTGGCCTAGTTCTTACAGAGAAGAACCTGTATCTGAACTATACCACTTCTGATTGCAGGTGGGGTTCATGTGTATGAATATTACTCCATACAAAATATTACCACCAATAAGTTACATGTCAGGGATAAGGCTAACCTGAAACCCATCTCTTTGACATGCTGGGTTTTGTTTTTTGATATGGAGGAAACAGCAAGAGTTAGATCTCCTATTTGTTGGTTATTGGAGGGGTTCTCTGCTTGCTGGGCATGCAACAGATGCACATTCATCCAGCATCTCCAGTTGTAGTATGGGAGACAGAAGTAACAGAAAGCTCATCTCCCACCAGGCTTTCAATGTGTTTCCCCCTTTCTGCAGATTCCCTTAGTGATTTCCATCACCATGTTCCAGGAGTGTACTCCACTATAGAAAGCAAGCAGGAGGGATTGTGCAGAACCAATGGAATACCAAAGGAGTTAAAACTAATATTCAGCCAGTATAGTGCCCATTAAAGTAAGGAAGCTGATAGTCTCAATGGAAGTGGCTTAATAATAACAACACATATTTTTAGTAATTGAATGGTGCAGTGAAAAATATTTTGACAAAAAGATATATACATAACAAACAATAAACAATCAGTGTAGGGTGGTTTTTTTCCTTTCATTTCCCCCCTTCTATTTGATCAATTTATTGCATAATATTTATATCCTATAAGCAGTGTTTGTGTTCTGGACACTGGGTTGCAACAATCCAAAATAAAACCAAATAAAAATGTGATAGACATTTACTAAGAATCTGGAAGTAGTAGAAAGAAAGAAAGAAAGAAAGAAAGAAAGAAAGAAAGAAAGAAAGAAAGAAAGAAAGAAAGAAAGAAAGAAAACCCATACACATAGCTTGGTTTTCATCGTCTAAAAATCAGCTACACAATAAAATCGAATTCTAGCCTACATTGTATGTTCTTAGGGTCATAAAAACCTCACTGAGGCATCATAGGATTGTTCAACAAAGAGAAAATATGTTGGAAATGAGGATGGACACAAAGCACCAAATTCAAAGCTGAAGAAAGGAATCTGAGTTACATTATGATTGACTTGCTGTCTGGAAAATTTAATGTGGAAAACTGCTCCAGTGTTAAAAGATACTGTGATGTGGGAAATTTTCTGAAATTTCTACAAGTTATAACATTAAATTTCAGCACAAAATGTTAGGGGGCAAATTTCATTTTGGTCCAACAAGATCAATTGACAGCGTGTGATGTTCTTTCACTTGCAATCATGTGGAGTATAATAAGGTACCTACAGGTTCAGAGTTTGGGTCTCTGTCTCATTAGGACAGTTTACAGGTGGAGAGAACAGCTGGCCTGAGCCTTGGTGCTCCACCATTGACACCCTTGACAGTGACAGAGATACTGCAGCTGGCCAGCCCAGATTATCAGGGGACTTGGAGAGCCAATAGAGATCCTGCTGACCTTCTATAGCAACTGTCCTAAGCTTGCCTTCTTATCTGAGTAACTCAGATAAGCAGCCACCTTATAGAATCTAATATTCTGCCCATATTAGTCCGTGGACCTTATCTCTCTGGTTCATCTGCTCTTTGCCTGCTTGCCCTCATCTCCACCACTATCTATAGTTTCCAGCATGTCTTGTTCTTGTGCCTAATCTCTTCTTTTGTGTCAAGCCCACTCCCCATGTTACTTGTCAGTTGCCTCTTCATGCCTTGCCATCCTTTCCTCACACATTGGTTCCTTAGCTCTCTCAGCCTTAGCCTGGCCCTTCCTTGTTTCTGTGATCCTGCCTGCTAACGTTGACATTGGACTAGCCCTTTTCAGACACCCTGTGAATTCCCTAACAATCCACCTGAAAAACTTGCAGCCAAAGTGTTCTTAAGACACCTCTACACTACAGTTCTGAACCCGCTCAAAACCTTTCTCAATACTGTGGATTTGATCCAGACCCATTATGGGTAGAACTCTTCATTAAGGAGTGGCCGCAGGTATTTTTCCTCCCCCCTGAAAAGCTGCTCCAGATAGTCAGCAGAGTGTGCAGTGGTGCTAGTCACTGTAGGGGGAAGGAGAAATTGGCAAGTCACCTCTTGCCTTCCTGCAGCAAGAAACTCCATTGTCCTTTTCAACTTGTGGGCTTCCCTTATACACCTGGCTGTAAGAACAGGATGCTGGCTGAAATTGGCCTTTGGCAATCTTCTTACCCCCAGTTATCTTCTCAAAATGACAATGTTCTCCAATCCTTGACTGGGGTCATGACAGTTTGCAACTGATGTGTAGACAGCCTATTTAAAAAGTACCCACCCCTATGCTTTCAGGGTCTATTTTCTACTATTTTTCATCATGAAAAATGCAAGTCATTTGGGAATAAAGGCCTATGTTTGCTCTGACCAAAGGAATATACTTCACCTCCTGGTTATTGACTGGGGAAATGACACTAAGCAAAAATCCCTTTCCCTAACAGACAAAGATGAGGAAAGAAGGGGAAAATACTGAATATAAAAAAATGAACTTTCCTGCTCTTGCGCTTGTTTCAAATATTCACACCAGAGAGCTTTAAGAACACCTTTGGAGGACCAACATTTAAAGAGAAGATCTCTTAATACCTTACCAAAGGCAACAAAAGGGTTAAACTTACTGTGTTGTTTGCAATATGCAAGAAAATAAATTTGCTTTGGAGTGCTAACTGCAAAAGAAATGAGATAGTGCCTATTTAGCTATCTGGATGGTATCAAATGGTAAGGTGTAGTAACTGGCAATCAATACCTGTAATTTGATGAGTGTGTAACTGTATCTTCCAGTCTGAATCTGATCAATTTTTTTCAATGTAGTTTAGTGGATTTTTTTCAACCCAAAGCAAAGTTTTCATGTCTGTACGAGTACAATGGATTAACCAGCTAATCAATAGAAAAGCATGCCACAGTTAATGAGTTTAGGCAGTGCAATTTGGAAAGAAATGAAGACTTTGAAAACATTTAAGTAACAGCTGAACAGCTCCAGATTGTTCCTTGTTTGCTGGTTTTTTACACACTAGTTCCTGTCACCAAAAGGCAACTGAAAGCAATATGGAGACAGGGAAACTGTGGCCCTGCAGATGTTGGTGGACTGCAACTCCCATCATGCCTAGCCATTGGTCAACTGGCTGGGCTGATAGGAATTTGAGTCCAACAGTCTCCAGAGGACCACAGGTGGCCCATCCATGGGAGAGACAGCTGGAGAACACAGAATTGCTATGAAATAGTAACACTACTTGCAACTTCATATATCCACCCAGCAGAGGACCACCTCTGCATGACAGAATATCAGGTTTCTTGTGCAGTTAATGCAGGGCCAGCCACCTATGAGGCAGATTGAGGCAGCTGCCTCGGGTGGTGGAATCCCAAGGGACAGTACCCGCACAGGCACCCCTGCCACCGCCACCAGAGAAGCAAAGAGAAGCAGCTGTGGCTTCCAGGTTCCAGTGAGATCTCACAGAGTTCAGCATGGTTCTTTCTTTCTTTCTTTCTTTCTCTCTCTCTCTCTCTCTCTCTCTCTCTCTCTCTCTCTCTGTCTGTCTTTCTTGATACAACACTCACATTTGTATAGCAGGCTACATCCCAACCAAGCAAGTGGTTTCTACATAAACACCCTTCTCCATCCTCTAACTAAGCAAGCCAGAGGCATTACCACTGTTCAAGCATCCAGTACAGCCAGGCATAAGCATTCAAGAAGGGCTAGTAGTACTAAAAAGATAAAGGTAAATGACCCCTAGATGGTTAAGTCCAGTCAAAGGCGACTATGGGGTTGCGGCGCTCATCTCGCTTTCAGGCCGTGGGAGCCGGTGTTTGTCCACAGACAGCTTTCTGGGTCATGTGAGGAGCATGACTAAACCGCTTCTGGTGCAATGGAACACCGTGACGGAAACCAGAGCGCACAGAAATGCCATTTGCCTTCCTGCCACAGTGGTACCTATTTATCTACTTGCACTGACATGCTTTCAAACTGTTAGGTTGACAGGAGCTGGGACCAAGCAATGGGAGCTCACCCCGTTGTGGGGATTCGAACTGCCCACCTTCTGATCAGCAAGCCCAAGAAGCTCAGTGGTTTAGACCACAGCACCACCTGCGTCCCTGCCATGTATGACTTCATGAAGGAAAAGGGCACTATTGCTTACCAGTCAGTATTATTATTATTAAAATAAATTTCTACACTGCCCTTCTTTCTAAGATCACAGGGTGGTTTACAATACAAAACCACAAAAGTACATACCATAATAACAAACAATAGTTATCTACACCCAGTATCATGTGCAGCATCCCTGTGATCCAGTTGCTGTGGAACACAAATGAGGGCGTGTTATTCTGCTCTGGTCAGACCTCACCTGGAGTATTGTGTCCAGTTCTGGGCACCACAATTCAAGAAGGACACTGACAAACTGGAACGTGTCCAGAGGAGGGCAACCAAAATGGTCAAAGGCCTGGAAACGATGCCTTATGAGGAACGGCTGAGGGAGCTGGGCATGTTTAGCCTGGAGAAGAGGAGGTTAAGGGGTGATATGATAGCCATGTTCAAATATATAAAAGGATGTCACATAGAGGAGGGAGAAAGGTTGTTTTCTGCTGCTCCAGAGAAGCGGACACGGAGCAATGGATCCAAACTACAAGAAAGAAGATTCCACCTAAACATTAGGAAGAACTTCCTGACAGTAAGAGTTGTTTGACAGTGGAATTTGCTGCCAAGGAGTGTGGTGGAGTCTCCTTCTTTGGAGGTCTTTAAGCAGAGGCTTGACAACCATATGTCAGGAGTGCTCTGATGGTGTTTCCTGCTTGGCAGGGGGTTGGACTCGATGGCCCTTGTGGTCTCTTCCAACTCTATGATTCTATTCTATGATTCTATTGCATTCATATCTGGCTTGTGGGCTTTCCATAGACATCTGGTTGGCCACTCTTCAGTCTGATCAAAGAGGCTCATGTTCATATGCTTTTTTTACCATGAACAGAGGAATCTGACAGCCTCCATATGTTTCAGCTGCCAAATACAATTATTTGCAGCAGATTTTTTTTTCTTTTTAAAAATCATGCATTACGGTATGCACACATTCTAAAATTCTAATGTGTTTCGTACAATAAAATTGCTGTCTAACATGTAGCAATTGGCTTTGTTTTAATGTTGAATGCTGATGAATATTGGTATTTAAATAAATCTAGAATATAGCCATAATTTATGGCATGACCCTTAAATTGCAAATGAAAGCATTTGCAACAATTACCTTTATATTGCATTATAGAAAAAGGAAAAAAAGGAAAACCCAAGGTGATGGCATGATGCCTAGTAGACTAAAAACCACATTCCTTTCAATTACCATATATGTCCTTTCCAGAACAAAATCAATACAAATAATTCACCTCAGGCTAATAAGTTGCTTAATTTAGATGATCATTTATGCTATAATGAGAAAACCATTCGCAGTAAAATCTTTTACATTTCTCAACATTTACTTGCTCTGGGCCAGGCAGTCTTGACCTCTGAATCTTGACATTGCATGCATTATACCTCCCTTGCTAAATCCCTTATTAGCACTGAAATACATGGTGGTTTCCCCTCTCTCTCGAGAACTGTTCTGATGTTACATTTGATGGTTGTAGAACAGAGGAAACTACCTCGTACCGAGTCAGATCATAGGCCTATCTAACTCAGCATTATCTATTGGGGTAGCCAATGGGATGTGCTTCAGACGGATGCTGATAAATTACAACTTCCATCATCCCTCTTCATTTGCCATGTTGGTTAGGGCTGATTTGAAGGTCACCATATTGGATACCTTTCATCTACAGACTGGAAGCGGATCTCCACCTTTTCAGGCAGGAGTGTTTCCCCACCCTATCTCAAGACACTGGCGACCTTCTGCATGAAAAACAGGTGCTCTGCCATTCATCAATGGCCTTTCCACATGTTCTAAACATCATGGGTACAATACCTAGATATGAGAATTGATGCACCAATGGTCCAGAGCACGATATCCTCAGCTATCCCACAATCCTCAAGCAAGCCACATCTTCAGTCTCCAGCACTTTGTATTTCATATGGAAATAACCACCCTGGCTTACGCTAAAGGATAGCTGTAAGGCTTACCAGGGCAATGTAAGACATGCTTTGAGGACTCAAGAGGCTTCTATTACTACTAAGCATTAATTTTGTTAATTAATACATTTCTGAATAGTTGAAAGTGAATAAAGTACTTCTCTGCTCGCAGATCTTATGCTTTCACATGAACATTCTGACATGACATGAGTAGCAGGGTTTTGTTTTGGTTTCGCTTTTTACTAGAAGAGGGCTCGTCCACACTTGCTTGCCGCTGGTCTCAGGGGATTTCCCCTTTCCCTAAATTGTTGTTTGCTGTGACTGTGCACTAAAGAGATGTTTTCTTGGGGTGGGGTGGGGGCATGAGACAATAAGTGTGGGCGAGCCCAGATTTAAGGTTTCTGCCTTTTGTCTTCAGCAATTACAACTACCATCAACTCAGATGATCGGCATTAGTTCAGGTACCAGCCACGATGGCTACGTTCTGTCTCCACAGTCAGAGGCAGTAACGCTTCTGAATACTAGTTGTAGGAAATCACAGGAGGAAAGAGTGATAGCAGCATAGCTAGCCGCTCAGGTGCCTGGTGCGGCATGCATGTCCTGCAGTTGGGGGCGGGGGGAGTCGCTCATGGGGGTGGGGTGCACTGCGTGGAGCCTCTCTGGCGCCTCCCCCTCAGCTGTAGGGCAGCAGAGGGAGAGGCGGTGAGCAGACGCAAGCCCCATGCTGCCATTTCACGCAACGCAGAGCCTGCAGGCACCCAAGCCACCATGTCACTCCCAGGAGAGACGCATGGCTCAGGCACGCTGCAGGCCCCACAGTAAGTGCCGGCCCCTGCAGTGTGGCGCCCAGTGCCAGCCGCATTCCATTGTGTTTGTTGACTGAACTAAACAGTTTCGTGAGCCCATTTGAAAACACACACACGCACCCTCATTTGTTTGTCATTTTGTCACACACACACCCTCAGTGATGACACCCAGGACGGCCTACACCCCCGCACCCCCTTCCTCCATGCTTGAGAGTTTCTGTAGGCATCTGGGTGGTCACTGTGAGAACAGAATGCTGGACTAAATGGGCCATTGGCTTGATCCAGCAGGCTTGTCTTATGTTCTTAGGAATCATATATATATATATATATATATATATATATATATATATATATATACACACACACACACACACACACACACACACACACACACAGTGGGTGGTATTCAACTAAGTTTTACCCAGAGTAGACCCATTAAAATAAATTGGTCTAACTTAGAGCCATGTTCACTCTGAGAAAAAAAACTTAGTTGAATATCACCCAATGTAGATCTTTGAAAAGCACGTCTGCCTTAACTGTATAATTTGTTTGGAAGTATGCCAGGCTCAGTTATATTTTTTTGAGGTTCCCCCCCCAACTGTACTTTTTCACAGTATTTTTTAGAATAAGAATGTTTCTGAGAACTCAGGTGCTGTGAATGTGAAAATACATAATTGGTGATTAAAATGTGGTTAAGGATTTCTGGGAAAAGCTACTTATTGGTCAGCAAGTGCAGATCCACACTGCAACTTTTATTTTATTTATGCTTTCTTTATACTACCTACCTAGGGCCTTACTTCTAAGTAGATATTAACTTGCTTCCTGGCAATGCTGCAGGTGTTTTCCCTCATCCCAATTCCAAACGTTCAGTACAGCTGACTTTATGAGCCTTCCTCTTGTGTCACCTCGAACTAGGACATTTAGATGCTTGTAATTCAGTCGCTGCACTGTGGGTCCCAAAGACTGTGAAAAAGAGTCACAAGAACATCTGCTCTGTGGGTTAGGTGAGCTTTCAGATTCACAGGGGGCTCTTCTTCCGTTCTAGAAAAGCTGAGGCAAATTTCAAAGCAGTATCATGTTTAATGCATTTGTTATGGCGCTGAAGACTTAAACATGGTGGAACCTCAGTGCTTCTATAGTAAGAACTGATTTACAGAAGATGCAGGAATAAGGTACAAAGGACGTGGATGTGGTACAAGGCAACAGGAAAAAGTCTTGTGAGTCTTGTGCCACCTTTTTAGAGCCACTGATTTAGAGAGCAGTCATAATGCTGGCATCTGGTCAGTTGAAGAGTCAGAGTTTCCTGTGAGAGCAGATTGATTGTTAAACCACACTGGGAACTGTCACTCTGTGAGGGCACTAGGGGTCTCCTAACAACTTTCAGCACCCATAACAGTTCCCAGTACTCTTTGGAAGAAATCATGACTGAACAAAGATGGTGCCTCTCTCTCTCCCCCATTCTGTTGTCTTGTCCATTATTAAAATTTAGGTTGCAAAACCCTTGAGATGGGGATATATCTTTGTTAAGTATATTGTTAAGGACCTTGATGGCTCTTTGGGTGGAAACCATTGTTGCCCTAGTGGATTTCCATCCATACAATAGGACTTCTGCTTCCTCTACTGCTCCCTACTGCACTCCCCTGCCTTGCATATCCCCAATATCTTCTTCAGAGGGTGACTGCCGTGGGAAAGAGAGAGAGAAAAAGCCCAATTGCATGAGCAGAAGTCTGTTTTGCTTGTGCATGGGTAGCATTGGATACAACCCTATAACACTGTCATCATTATAATTTCAGTAAATAAATTTCATCAGTAAATAGGTGTTAAGCAACGAGCATAGCTGTGACGATTCCTTTTGATTTGTTTCATTGTCTTTCAAGGCATTGAACTATTAGAATTAAAGCAGCCCTCTTCAAACCGCTTTGAATAACCTTACTTAGGTCAAATGCACTACTTGGAAGTAAATTGTTTCATTCCTCTGTTTTCTTCCCCTCTGACAAGTATAATAGCAGAGTCATGCAAAACATTCCATGTACAAGATAAGCAGCAATTTATATTTAAATAAATAATACAAACCACTACAGTAGTTCTTAGTGCCCTGATATTTAATTAAATTGAACAACCTGGGACTTCTACAGCATTAACAAGCCATTAATCACAAACACAGCATACATGCTGATTAGTATACGTATTATTTATGCAAATGCATTCAGCAGGAGAGAAGCCCTCGAAACAACGAGGTAATCTTAATTACTAGCATATTTGTAACTGGATGAATGTATTTAAGAAGAATGCTCCCTTTAAAACACACACACACACACACACACAAAAATACCACATACATAAAAGATGCCAGGCAAGGAGATTCCAGGTTGGCTTAATTCCATGATGCAGTCAGTCGGGTCCTTCTACTTTTCACCCTGAAATGGAAAACAGCAAGCCGTCAGGATTTGTAGATGAATATGATAATAAGAACTGTCTTCTGATTAAATAAATTTTACGTCATCAATCACTTGCCTTTTACCCAATTAATCATTTCAATTTGAATACATCTGCATCTCACCAAAATCTAACTAGAAGTGCAATTTTGGTTATAATTCAATAAATAAAGGTAACTTAATTTTAGGCCCCTTTTAACCTTTTTCTAGTCCCCCAATAGAACCAAAATTGTCTTATAAATAAGCACTAGCTCTCAGCTTCACCAATTAATCAACTCAAGCTTTGTGTTGATAAATCTATCATCTAAACTGATTAAAATGTGAAGCCCTAACAAATAAGACAATTATGAATTATGAACCTGCTGTTATGGAAAAGCCATTACTGAGTGATGATTATCTCTAATTCTATATCACACCCCCCATCTGTTGATGGGGGAGAGATTTTGCTCCCCATATTGGACTTTATGATGGTCAGTTACTGCATCTTTTCCACTTCATGCCTTCCTTCCGGATGGTCTTAAACTGGAAACCTTGTCGGATGCATTTGCTATAGCACACTTTCCAACATTTCACAGATGGAAACAAGCAATACCCAAATCAAGAATTACTGATTGGGCCAACCTGAGCACCCTGAAATTACACATTGCTATTCATTTGGTTACATATACTGTATGCTTGTCATCTGTAATACATTAATTGTAAAGCTAAGAGGGTGTAGAATCATTTGTTGAAAGATATACCAGGAAAAGAAAATTGTCCTCCAATATTAACTGTTCAAAACCTACCTCTGCAGCTGCAGTAAATAAAACAACAGGCTTTGCACTGTGTAATGCCTTTGTGTTGTAGCATGAAGCCGCATGGTTCAGAATATAGGGAGCTGCTTTATGCCGAATCAGGCTATTGATCCATTTAAGTCAATATTGTCCACACTGGCTGGCAGCAGCTCTCCAAGATTTCAGATATGAGTCTATCTAGAGATGCCAGCAATTGAATCTGGGACCTTCTGTATGCAAAGTCCATGCCGTATGATCAAGCATCGACCCTTCAGTGCTGAGTGCTGATGCCACAGAAAAACCATGCATCCATTCCCCAACCATTATGACTGAACACTCTAGCAGCTCATGACAAGAAAGGACCCCAAAAGGGACAAAATAGGGATCAGGCAGAAGTATGAGCAAATAAGGACTGTACCCATATCCTGCAGTATGCTTTCTCCTGTCAGCAGTGCTGTGGTCTTAGAGAAGCAAATGCAAGCAAGCTGTACCAATGTACACACAAACATTCCCATACAAAATCAGGGGCTTCAGTTCCTTTGCATCAATTATTGCTGGAAGTTATACATTTATCACATTTTTTAAAAAAATCTCGCAAGACCCTAAAACCCAGAAAAGTTGTAAGCTTTTTGTTGTTCCAAGGGAAGAAAAATAAAGTGGGGAAGTTTTGGATAAAAGCATTACTGTTTTTCTATAATCATTCACAAAAGCTAGTCATTCAGTAATGCATTATTCCAAATGTCCAACATCAGCGATAGCAATCTTTCAGGACTTAGGAATTGAGATAGAAGAAAACCTAATTACCATACTGTTTAGCAGGAAATGGTAGGGCTAAGAAGTTCAGACTGCAGTCCTAAACATATGTACCTTGGAGCAAATCTCATAATATTCAATGAAACTTATTCCTAAGTAGACACACTAAGAATTGTGCTTTAAGCATCTGCTACATTTCTGCTATCTTTAAAAAAAATTATAATAAAACTTTCCGTTATAGCTGCTTTTTTTTACAGGTAGAAAGGAATAATCCAAACTAGTAGTTTATTTATAATTTTAATGTGATTTACTATATAACTTCAGTGCAATCTTATTCCAAATAATTAAAATCAGCTGGATATTGTGACTTAATTTCATCTATATGTGTGTTTGTGTATAAATTTTTTGATCATTGCAGGATAATGTCAAGATGACTCACTTTGAAAGTACACAGAAAGTAAGAGGAATCACACAACCCTAATGCCATTGTAAGTGTGAAATGAAAAATACACCGAAAAGTCATTGAGAAGGTGAGGAAGTGAAGGAAGTGAATCATTTGATTTTTTTTTGGGGGGGGGAGTTATATTTGGTTCCTCTTAGCCTGATTTTATGACATCTTTCTATCTATATATCAATGAAGACTTCAGCCCAATTTATTTCTTCTGTTGTTCAAGGAACTGTGACTAAGGCCTAATGAGCTATTGTGAAGCAGCATGAATCTTCATCTTGCCCTCAGGTCACAATTAAACAAATGTTATGAAAACACCATTAATTGGAAGCAAATCAAGCACATCTCATTGCACATGTATGAAGGGAGGCTTTTTAAAACTCTCTGACGACAATTGGTAACGGATGTCGGTTTCCAAAACTGATGGAAGAAAACACCCCTTCACTCTCCTGGGTCAACTACCAAGGCTACTTGAAGTTGTGTTGAAGGTCCAGTGAGGATGTCTTACTAGCTTCTGCAGACCATAGTTTGGAAACTCAGATCCAGCTTCACATGGACTTCCTTTCCCTCCCTCTTCTCCCATCCAGAGCAATTTCCCCATCCCCTTCCCAACGCTAACCATAATTTCTTGCTGCATGTCCATTATCATTATTTCAAAAACTAGAGCTTGTAATCATGGTTTGAAGTTGGTTTGCAAATTATGGCTATAAGAGAACCACTTGGAATAATGCACATGTAAGAACAAACCATGGTCTATCAAAGCCAGTCGTAAGACATTTGCTTCCCTGAGGCAGGAGAGCAAATGCCAACCACCCACTCTCCTCAGTCAAGGTGCTTAGTACCAAAGGCTTATCAAGTTATTTTGGCATCTGAGACAGAAAATCTCACAGACGTCTTTCCTTGGGTTATAATAAATTAAACAATTGGCAATTTCCTTTCTTTTCCATGAGGCCCCCAAATCAGTTGCCCAAAGTAACTGACTTACGCTGCCTAGTGGTCCGGCAGACCCTGCCAGTTATTGCCAAGATGGGAAGAGAAATTTGTTATTTGTTTCATGCCCTGGGACCTTATGATGAAGGGTGGGTAAGAAATCAAATACATAGCAAGAACATTGCTTCAGAGAGGCAGCAGTGTGTTCCTATAGCCGACTCCAAATTTGGAAATGATGGTTTTCTAGAAGCCAGTGTCATAACTGCACTGGGCCGTTCAATTATTTGGGTTAGAGAACTGCAGGTTGTTGAGACTCCTGCACGATGATTTTTGCCATGTCCTACACTTACTCTTAAGTCTGATCCAGAATGGTGATGCTTATGTACATGATTTTATGTGCTGTCCCTTATTACAACTGTGGGGCCCATATGGCTGTGAAGAAAAACTTGTAAAATGAAAGGACAGTCTTGGGGAGAAATCAGAACTGCTGGGTATTCAGTAGCCAGTGCTTCTGTGTGCTCAGTAGGTCCTTGACCTTCTTGGTGGCTAGTAGAAGTAGATGTATGAATGGGACGGCCACCTCCCAGTCACCCAGGGTCCTGTGCTGTACGAGGGAGGGGAGTTCCTGTTGCACACAGAGTGCGCCCTTCCCCCTGGAGGGACTTACTGCCCCCAGACAAGAGGTTAATTATTTGCACAAAGCTGCCCCTTATCAGCCAGTCTCCAAATTCCCCTGAGGTCTCCCTGCAGCCTCTTAAGGTAGTGTGATGCCATATTTTAACTTCTAGCGTGAGGTCAGAAAAAATAATGTTTTGAAGAAAAGGATATGCAATGCCAAAGTTACAGAAAACCAGTATATTCCCTTTGGAGCAAGCTGAAGCATATTAAAATGCCATCCACTTTCTCTGGACTAAACAGTCCCTCAACTTGCCTGCCTCTCAGAAGACTCTTACTCTCAAGTAGCAGCATTTTGCTTGCCTATTTTCCTAGGGTTGCCATATTTCAAAACGCCAAAAAAGGGAATTTTTTGATTGACTTGTCTTAGATCCAGGGCAAAGCAGCACCTTTGGGAAATTCCCCCCAGACATCAATCCCGCCTTTGAAATCCCGGTAATGTCCGGGAAAATCCAAACGCATGGCAGCCCTAATTTTCCAGGTTTGTAAAGCTGGAAATTGACTTTGAAATGAAATTCACTTTGAATTTCCTGCCTCATTGCTGTCTACTCGTTCACATAGATTCCCCTATTCTAGCGCATGTGTCAGGGGTTCAGGAGCAGAGGCACAGGAAAGGGAGGAAACAGAGAGCAAGGGGGAGGAATCCGAAGGAAATATGAGCGATGACAGCGGCCCGAGATCTCCGAGTCTTTCCAGTGAATCGGAAGATTCACAGAAAGGGGCGCCAGTGGTCAGAACAAGGGGGGCGCCTAGGGGGACACACCAGGAAGAAGGGACCAGAGGAGACTCAGAGAGCAGCAGTTGGAAATCGGGACCAGCTTCCCCACCAGAGCACAGTAGGGGGGAGGGGTCACAGGCATCGGGAGCTGGCGGCTCGCCGCAAGCGGGAAGGCAGGAGTTAGGATTGGCCACACCTCCATCGGGGAGCGAGGAAACGGTCAAGAGGAAGGTCGAAGGCTGCGCGCGCACGCCAAGTTCAAATGCACAGGAAGGCGGCACAGTAAGCAGTCCGGATAGGGAGCCAGGTCCTAAAGCCCGCCGCAAAGAGGGAGCAGAGTCCGGGGGGTCGGCGTCAGAAGAGTCCAGGAAGGAAGAGATCACGGGGGGTAGAGGGACCCAGAGGAGGAGGGAAAGACGGAAGAGGCGGAGTAAGGCTAGAGTATTAAGTTGGTGTACAGGAGGCGGAGACTCAGACGGAGCTTCGCCGGTCTAGCTTCTAAGACATAGAGCTGCACGCTGCGGCTTGAAAATGGAACTTGTAACTCAATAAAGACTTTTGTACAGTAATACCGGCTAGCGTGGTCCTCTGTGAGCTGGGACCTGGAAGCAGCTCTGACAGTAAGCTCCGTCTCCAGTTGCACCAAAAGCCTCACAGCGTGAGTGGACGCAGCGAGGGGTGAAGATTGGTGCTTTGCGAGCTCACGAAAGTCGGACGAGATGAATACTGAACAGCAGATAGCAGCCCTGCAAAATGCAGTGTCACATCTAAACACTGAGATACTCGCATCCAGGAAGAGGGAAGAAGAAGCGGCCGCCGCCTACAAGGATCTCCAAGTCAGGTTGGAAGTGCTTACAAAGCAGGGGCAACCGGGACCCAAATCGGAGGGAATTGGGCTGGGGAGAAGAGGAGGCAGCCTGGTATCTCATTTCGATGGGAATTTACAGCAGTACCCCAACTTCCGAGCAGATGTGCAGTTTGCGCTGCAACTGCTGGACAAAGACTTTAGAGATGAGCAAGAGAAGGTGGGGTTTATTCTATCCCATTTGCATGGGGACGCTAAAGCATGGCTGCGCAATCTGTGGAGAGACAAGATCCGGCACTCCGAAGTGCGGATGCCTTCATTAAAGCGATGGATTCGTGTTTTGTATCAAATATAGACGTTGATATCGCCAGAAAAGAGATACATGGGCTGAAACAAGGGAGGGCCAGTGTAAGGCAGTATCATTCCCGCTTTTTTGCACTGGTCAGTGCACTGGAATGGGACAAAGATTCAGCTCCAGTCAGAGACCTTTTCTGGGAAGGTTTGAACAGTGCAGTAAAGGACGAAATTGCGAGGGGGGAGAGACCCCGGAGCACTCAGGAGATCGTTCAGAGGGCGCTGACGATTGGGGTGCGGCTAGAAGACCGTCCGTGGAGCAGGGACGAAGGGCGTGGAGGACGCGAGGCGGCAAGAGCACCTTCCTTCTTTCCCAGGGATGCAGCGCGTGCGCACTCCACGCCTCCGCCAGGAGGAGGAGGGGAACCTATGGAGGTTGGAGGTGCCAGGGCTCAATCAGCAACCAGAGCCCTAGCACCGGGAGCAGTCAAAGCGAAGCCTCCTAGAGGGAACAGGAAGTGCTACCTCTGTGACAGTCCTCAGCACATGGCGAAAGAGTGTCCCCAGAGGCTCTACAAGCACACTGCAGCCTCAGCGACGGTAACAGAAGCAACTCAGCAGAGAGAACCACAGCAGGGAAATGACGGAGTCTGGCTGGAAACAGAGGCACTGGGGCCCAGCCAGACGAGTCAGTGAAGCAGTCCCCAGAGCTTTTGCAGCCCACAGACCCCCTCCCGCCCAAACCAGAATTCCAGCTCACCGCATCGCTCCAGCTACCCAATGGACTTACAATGGAAGTGCCAATTACCATTGACTCTGGTAGCAACGCGGACTTTATAGGACAGGATTTCATCGAGCAGCACAATATAACGCTACTGCCAGCCACGCTGCCCCTGAAGGTTGTCACGGTGGATGGCAGGGAATTGCTAGGGGGGCAGGTGGTGCAGCAAACGCCACCGATGGTGATGCAAATTGGCAATCACAGAGAAGTCATCAGCTTTAATGTCACCCAGCTGTCGGACACGCCTATAGTATTGGGCATGAGTTGGCTGGACAGGCACAGTCCAACGTTGGCTTGGTACCAGCGGCAACTAACCTTCGGCTCCTCTTACTGTGCAGAACACTGCATCCTGTCCAGACCGGAGGGGGAAGAAGAGGGCGCACAGCTGCAATTGGGCACGCTGCAAGCAGTCCCCCGCAAGTACGCAGAATTTTTGGAAGTTTTCTGAGAGAAGGAGGCGGACAAGCTGCCTCCCCACAGGCCCTATGACTGCAAGATTGACCTCCTGCCAGGGGCGACGCTGCCGACAGGGAAACTGTATTCCATGTCTGAAGATGAGATGCAGGAACTCAGGGAGTTCATAGATCATAATTTGGAGCGCGGATTCATCCGGGAGTCCAAGGCAGTGGGGGGCAGTCCCGTATTCTTTGTGAGGAAGAAGGACACGCCCCAGAAAAGACTTGTGGTGGACTATCGGATTTTGAACTCAAAAACCAAGCCCACGGCTTTCCCCATGCCCAAAATCGACGACCTCCTCGCGACGGTGCGCAAGGGACGCGTGTTCACCAAGTTGGATCTGCGAGGGGCGTACAACCTTATTCGCATACGGGAGGGCGACGAGTGGAAGACGGCCATGTTCACGCCCCTGGGCACCTACGAATACAGAGTTATGCCATTTGGATTACAAAATGGTTCCCACTGTTTTCAAGCTTTCATGCATCATGTGTTAGCGGGGCTCCTCTACAAGAAGTGTGTCTGCTTTCTGGACGACATCCTGATATTTTCAGAATCTCAGGAGGTTCACGACAGTGACGTCAAGGAAGTTCTGCAAAGGCTACGGGAGCATAGACTGTACGCCAAGCTGGAGAAGTGCCAGTTCGACGTGACGGAGGTGGATTTCCTGGGCTACAAATTGTCGGACAAGGGGCTCGCCATGGACAGCGCCAAGGTTCGCGCAGTGTTGGACTGGAAGAGCCCGCGCAGCCGGAAGGAGGTCCAGCGGTTTATCGGTTTTGCCAACTTCTATCGCAAGTTCATCAAAGGGTTCGCGATGCAGACGGCGGCCATTACCGACACGCTCAGCTCCAAGAAGAAGAAATTCATCTGGACGGAGCAGGCGGAGCAGTCCTTTCGGAAACTCAAGCGTCTCTTCGCGTCCGAAGAGCAGCTACTGCATGCAAACCGATGAGGGTTGAAACAGACGCCTCAGACAGAGCCGTGGGAGCAGTCCTGTTGCAGCAAGACCCGCATGGGGATTGGAGGCCGTGCGCCTTCTACTCCAGGAAGCTCAGCAAGTCGGAGCAGAACTACGCCATCTGGGACAGGGAGTTGCTTGCCATTCATGCAGCATTCAAGGCGTGGAGGCACTTCCTGATCGGAGCCAAACACCCAGTGCAGGTCCGCACGGACCATAAGAATCTGGAGTACTGGCGCACGGCGAAGTTCCTGAACCAGAGGCACATACGTTGGGCGGAGTTCTTTGCGGATTTCGACTTCAGGATAGAGTACGTCCCGGGTGACAACAACGTCATGGCGGATGCGCTGTCCAGGAAGCTGCAATACCTCGAGGAGGCGACACCAGCGGCGGCCAAGCACATTTTCGCACCAGAAGCGTGGGCATGTGCTTCGGCAACCGTAGACCTGGATGCTGTACGTAGCGCGCTGCAGGAAGACTCCTTCGCACGAGCGAAGATGGAGGAGTTGCACAGAGGCACGGCGAAGGGCGACGAGTTCCAGATACGAGAGGGGTTGCTCATCCGCAAAGGGGCCCTCTACGTGCCGGGAGACGACCTCCGCGCCAAGGTACTGCAGCAGTTGCACGACGCACCCACAGCCGGGCACTTTGGCACAGAAAAGACGATAGAATTAGTCGCCAGAGACTTCTGGTGGCCCAAGATCCGGGGGGAGGTAGCGGATTACGTCGCGAGGTGCGACACCTGCCAGAGGGCTAAGCCAGTGCATAAACCGCCGGCGGGACTGCTGGAACCGCTACAAACTCCGCTCGAACCGTGGGAGAGGGTGGCCCTGGACTTTGTCACGGATCTGCCCAGCTCGAGGGGCAAGACAGCAGTGCTAGTGGTGGTGGACTTGTTAACCAAAATGGCACATTTCATTCCGTGTGCGAAGGTGGCCATGGCGGAACAGACCGCCAAACTGTTCATAGATCACGTGTTCAAGGTTCACGGGCTGCCTCGGTCTATACTGTCCGACCGGGGGCGACAGTTCATCTCGAACTTCTGGCAGAAGCTGATGGGCATCCTGAACGTCAAGATCAACCTAGCGTCGGCGAGACACCCGCAGACCAACGGACAAGCGGAGCGGGTCAATGCCATCATGCAGCAGTACCTGAGATGTTACGCAAATCAACAGCCTGCAACGTGGGTGGACTACCTGCCACTCGCCGAGTTCGCTTACAACAACACGAAGCACGTGTCCACCGGGGTGACGCCGTTCTTCGCCAACAATGGGAGGCATCCCAGAACCTTCCCGGGACTAGAGAGAGTGGGGGAGGGGGAGCCACAGGCAGCGGACGCTTTCGCGTCAGAGTTGCAGGAGGTCCACGACCAGCTTCGAAGGCAGTTGGAGCTAGCTAAGCACGCATACAAACTGCAGGCTGACAGACACAGGAGGGTTGGGGAAGAAATACAGGTGGGGGACTGGGTTTGGTTGGCAGCCCAGGCAGTGCCGGCCAGATCGTTAGCGAAAAAGAAGCTCGGACATAAGCAGCTGGGGCCCTACCAAGTCGAGGCACAGGTCAATCCGGTGGCTTTCCGGCTGACGCTTCCGGAGGGATCCAGGATGCATCCGGTATTCCATAGATCAGTGCTCACTCCCTACAAGGCACCTCACAGGTTTCAAGAGCAGGGGACGGCACCGAGCCCGCTCAGGGAAAGGACCACGCAGGGGGGGTCGCCAGAGGGGGAGCCCATCAACGAGGTCACAGAGATTTTAGACTCTAGATGGGGGGAAGAGGGAGTAGAATACCTTCTCGCCAGAGAGGGCACCCCAGCCAGTGCCAACAGCTGGGTGCCGGGCTACGCTTTGGAAGAACCTCTGCTCAAAGACGAGTTTCATGCCCCTTTCCCACACAGACCCATGCCAGCCGAGTTTTTCGGCGACTGGCTTTTCACACCCACGCTTTCCGCCAGCACGTTCCGGGGGTTTGACTCGGACGAGGAGCCGACACTGGGCACACGCTCCCCGGAGGGGTCACCCTCGGGATCTGCCTCAGAACCCTCGTATTGGTGGGATGATCGACCAGAGGAGCAGTGGCGCAGGAAGTGGCTGGAGGGTCCCGGGCGAGGAACGCCTCCAGGAGGGACCGATGACGAGACGGACATGGACGTGTTCGGGGAGGACCTTGGGTTCGAGCACGGCGGCACGGAGATGGAAGCAGAGGAGATCGACGTCGGCGAGTGCAGGGAAGAAGAGCTGGACTTGTCCAGTTGGATGGACGCCACGGGAAACGAACTGTATCCGGCACTTACCCCCGTAACAACGGAGCACCCAACACCCACGCCTGGAGGAGGGGAGGGGGGAAGGGGGGGCTTCGAGGGGGGGATGGATGTCAGGGGTTCAGGAGCAGAGGCACAGGAAAGGGAGGAAACAGAGAGCGAGGGGGAGGAATCCGAAGGAAATATGAGCGATGACAGCGGCCCGAGATCTCCGAGTCTTTCCAGTGAATCGGAAGATTCACAGAAAGGGGCGCCAGTGGTCAGAACAAGGGGGGCGCCTAGGGGGACACACCAGGAAGAAGGGACCAGAGGAGACTCAGAGAGCAGCAGTTGGAAATCGGGACCAGCTTCCCCACCAGAGCACAGTAGGGGGGAGGGGTCGCAGGCATCGGGAGCTGGCGGCTCGCCGCAAGCGGGAAGGCAGGAGTTAGGATTGGCCACACCTCCATCGGGGAGCGAGGAAACGGTCAAGAGGAAGGTCGAAGGCTGCGCGCGCGCGCCAAGTTCAAATGCACAGGAAGGCGGCACAGTAAGCAGTCCGGATAGGGAGCCAGGTCCTAAAGCCCACCGCAAAGAGGGAGCAGAGTCCGGGGGGTCGGCGTCAGAAGAGTCCAGGAAGGAAGAGACCACGGGGGGTAGAGGGACCCAGAGGAGGAGGGAAAGACGGAAGAGGTGGAGTAAGGCTAGAGTATTAAGTTGGTGTACAGGAGGCGGAGACTCAGACGGAGCTTCGCCGGTCTAGCTTCTAAGACGTAGAGCTGCACGCTGCGGCTTGAAAATGGAACTTGTAACTCAATAAAGACTTTTGTACAGTAATACCGGCTAGCGTGGTCCTCTGTGAGCTGGGACCTGGAAGCAGCTCTGACAGCATGCTCCTCCCATTGGGTTACAAGGAAGTTTGGCGCTTTCTAACTTTCCTGCCCTCCAACAGAAATGTGCCACGTGGGTTAATGGAGTTTTACTACCTTGATATTTGAGCCTCCGGGAATTTGCTAGGTCTCCAAGTGAAGGCTGTAATGGACAAACAATGGACAAACAAGATAGACATGTGAAAGACAGGAAAAGATATGGATGCCTCTAAGATATGCAACAGTCCACACAAGCAGCACAGGACAACAAGGTCCAATTCCTTCACAATAAGAAATATATAAACACAAAAATACACAATGTTGTTAAAAGGATATGGAACTTTGCTTATACTGCTATGGAGTATGCACTCATGCATAGGATTTGGAGTTCGCTTCCAAATTATGGACTGAAATAATAAGTGTACTTTCATAGTAAACTTAATAGCCTCCTTTAGTTTGCTTTGGTCTCTTATACCACACAGCTGAATCTGGGCAGGGGAGAGTCTACTATAAAAGCAGTGATGTAATTTTGCAGGGTTGTTTTCTAAAGAAATCTAATTGCATATAATTAAACTGATTGCATGAAATAGCTCGTGATTTTATGGAACAGTTAAACAAACCTGTGAAAACAGCAGTTATAAAGTGAACTCACAAAACCTAACACAATATGTAGTGAAAGACAAAAGTGTATAAACATATCAGGTAGAATTCAACAGTGCACTATCACAAAGGTTCTGTCTGCACAATAATTACAGCTTGCCAGATGGAACGCCGGTCTGGGAGTTCATCCCTCAGCCAATTTCAAGGCAAGAGGAGAGCCTGAGGGAGGGGGAGGGGAGGGGAGGGGAGAAAACCCCATTGCACAAGCAGAAACCTATGTGCAAGGCTTCTCGTGATGGAGTCTGTTAGGTGAATTGTGCCCATCATCTCAAATTTTCCACCACCCTCCAACAAACTGTAGATGCTGTTTGGCGGCACCTAGGGTTGTAGAGGGGTAAATGTAAGTCATTAGTAGTAGTAGTAGTAGTAGTAGTAGTAGTAGTAGTAGTAGTAGTAGCAGCAGCAGTATATATTTGTATGGTGACCTTCATCCAAAGATCATTAAATGAGAACACATGATACATACTAAAACAAACAAACCAATAACCCTACTTCCACAAACACATTTAAAAGGCCATAGAATGTTAATCAGCCCAAGGTCTCTCTGGTTGAAGAGAAATGTTTTCACCTGGCACCTAAAGATATATAATGAAGGTTCCAGGCAAGCCTCTCTGGGCAGCATATTCCACAAACCGAGAGCCACTGCAGAAAAGGCCCATTCTTGTGTTGCCACCCTCTGGACTTCTCATGGAGGAGACACAGGAATAAGGGCCTCAGAGGATGATTGCAGGTTCCAGGTCAGTTCATATGGGGAGAGGCAGTCTTTGAAGTATTGAAGTCCTGAGCCATTTAAGGCTTTATAGGTCAAAACCAGTGCTTTGAATTGGGCCCAAAACTATTAGCACCCAATGCAGCCGGAATCGGTGCAATATGCACAAACTGTCTTGCCCTAGTGAGCAACCTGGCTACTGAATTCTACACCAGCTGAAGTCAAATTGTCTTCAGAGGCAGCCCAACATATAACACTTTGCAGGTTCCAGAGCCTCCCATTACATTCTGGCCCAAAGGAAGTGGTAGAACCAACAGCATCCCACTGTGACATGTTTTGAAGCATTTTGAGGATAAAATTACTTCCACTGGGATCCTGACTCCACTGTTACAGCAGATGTCTCTCAAGGGGTGTCCAAAGCACAGTCTAGTCCTCTTGTGTTGGATGAATTTAAAATACTTTAAATGATGAATAGAAAATCTTGAAATAAATGTAAATGATCAAAAAGCAGCACCAACTTGAATGATGGCAACCAGGGAAAGCTTTTGTATATTAAAGCTCTTCATCAGCAGAAAGAAAACAAGGAAGTTACTAGACTGATTTTCTTGAGTTAGATGTTCCAAAGGTGAGAGCAAGGCGAAAAGCGGTTTTATCTTGCATTTCAATCAGTTTCATAAGATGGTAACATGAACATTAAGTACAGGTTGTTTCAAATCAGGCTGAGAAGAAATGGTCATCCTACTCCCAAAGCAAGGTAGTGTGAATTGGCTTTTTGATATTGTGAAACTGTCCTAGAAATCCATCAACTTTGCAACCTGGACCTGCAATCCTGTATACACTTATCTAGGGAGTAACCCTTACTGAACTCAATAGGACTAAATTTCTGAATACACATGCTGTGAATTGTAATGGATAAGTATTCCTAGCATGAAAAAGGATGGAAAATAGTCATAACAAACTATTCCTATAATTTAAACATTTGGAGTTTATATCAGAAAGGAAATCTTGTATTCTCCCACCACTTTTTCTTTAAACAACAGCACAGGAGGCATCAAGGAACATCAGTCCAGATAGTTCATCTATGGAAGGGTGTCTGCGTAAAATAGACCTGGGATACAAGTGCAGGGAAGGTGCAGAGATGCTGGGATGCTTTATTCCCCAGAAGCCTGGGTAACACAGAGCTGCCATAAGCCTAGGTCTGCCTGTGTTACCAGGGAAACTAGCATACAGTCAATGGAAGTCAAGCAAGAGGAATGTTGAGCCCCAGAAGGTGAGAGTGGTCCACAAACAAGAGAGAATCCTGCTGCCTTCATACAGCCAATGGAGATGGACCAATTGCCCCACACCTTCTTCCAGGGGAACCTTCATCTAATTCTAGCAGTCAACCCCTGGCATATGATGAGTCAAGCAATATGCAGGCTGTGTTACATTCTCTAGACATGAAAAACCAATCAAACTACATGGATGGTATTCAGGAAACTGAGAGTGGAACCAGACATCAAGTAGGGCTTCTCTTCTTTCCTGCCCTGAAAATAGGATTCTCAGGATTGAGGGACACAGAGTCTATAATGACATGGAACTGGGTGTAGGGGAGTTGGAGCCAGGGAGGGAGGTAATCAGGAGCTCCCTTGCATGAATGGAGATGCCTTCGATTCATAAAGGAGGTTCACTTGTTCACTGTCAACGAGAATGGAAGGCTAGTGGAAATTACCATTTTGCTCTCAGTGCTGACATTTCCCCACCGTCACTGTCTTTGTGCCTATCTATGGCAACTGCTCCCTTTCTGATGAAAGGGTTGGTCAATTTCTTTGTCACATGAAGAACCTACAGTTTTGAATACCACTAAGAGCCTCAACATCAGGTGAGTGGCTGAGTGTTTTAGGTTCAGGTTCTTCATGAACATGCCCAGCATTCACTGCAAGGTTGAGGTAGCCACCATGGACACAAGGGACCCATTTGTGTGCACTAGGTGTCACAAAAAAGGTTCATGTTAGCTACACCTTGGCACCACTGCAAAAGCTTCTGAACCCACTTCACCTCCTCTGAAAGTGCCTGACAATTGGTTGCGAGCATTTGCTCCCACTTATTTTTCTAAAGTGAATGTCCAAAGCCAATCAGCTTGCGACTGTTGATATTTAGTGATTTTGAATCAATTTTTTGGCATATAAAAGTGGCCTTAGTGGCCTTCAAGGATAAGATAGAAATCACTCTTGTTCTGAATAAACCTGAATCCCCATGGACTTTGGAAGTCTGCTTCATTATTCGGACAATTTTTTCATTATGAATATCTGTCTAGACATAGGAGAACAGTGCAGAACATTACTCATGGTCCAACAAATACTCTCTATGAAAGAAAAGGAAGTAAATAATAGAGACTTCACCTAACCTTTAAAAATGTGTGTGTGTGTGTGTGTGTGTGTGTGTGTGAGAGAGAGAGAGAGAGAGAGAGAGAGAGAAAGAGAGATTACAAAAATGGGGGAAATTCATAATGATTTCCAAGCAGGATAATCATCATTAAATACACACGCATCCCTTTCTGTACAGTAAGCTTTGCTTGTGTGTCTTTTTAATGAAGAAGGTAGATTTTAATTCTTCTAATTAGTTCATCATTACAACAATTGATTTTCAAAGCAGGAAGAATCAGAACTAGGTGCCTTATTAGAGCAGTCAGCCAATCTCTGTTCTCAATCTGCTGGTGAACAATAAGTAATAAATTAGAGATAATGGTATATCATAAGTGGGAAATCATTATTACCTTCTTCAAGTGGTAACATCAGTCACGTTCATGCTTTTAGCATTCATCCTGTGCATTCTACAGGAATTGCAGTGTTGTTTGCCAGTAAGCCCTGCTCATGCAAACATTACAGAAATATTTTATAGAAACTGTTGTCAATATTTCTCATGATTCCCACTTCCATTATGCATGATAACATGTCAGAATGTACACCATAGTTGCATGTCTCTTTCTGCATACAAAAACCCAGCAAACTGTGTGTGTGTGAGTGAGTGAGTGAGAGATTGGCTATGTATCTAAAAAATATTAGGGGAACATAGTTGTAGATCAAGCCTATCAAACTTGGGACCCTCTAAATTGGCCAGCTGCACCTGCTGAAATTCCCTCTTCTTCACAACCGTTAAGGGTGCAGGAGAACTTTGTGTACTTTTTGAGTTTTACTTGGCCACCCACCAGGTTAGTCAGGCATGTCATGCAATTAACAACCCTTCGACTTTTGCAGTTCAGAACAGGCAGTAGGAATGGGAAGCTAAATCAGCCTCTGGGAGCCTCCAGGAGGCTTAATGTGTGTAACATTAAGACTGAGTAGGCCCATCGTGGAGAATTTTTCTTAAGTTAAACCCCACCTGCTGTTCAGAGGAATGGATTATATCCTCATGACTAGTTTTCATGTCACTTGGGCTCACCCATTGTAAAAAGTTGACAGATTGGGCAAGCACGTCCAACACTTTAATCTACCATAATATGAAAACACTTTTTCCATAGTAGTATTTTAGCAACCTCACAGGAAAGGAGGGATAGAGAGTATATGGCCTTCCAGATGTTTTTGGACTCCAACTCCCATCAGCCCCAGCCAGCATGGCCAATGATGATGGGAGCAACACCTGGATGGTCACTGCTTCCCCCTCCCTGTAGTAAAGGGTCTCTGGATTAATTTTATTTGGCTTTGCTAGCCGGTTTAGCATGTTGCTTTCGGCTGTTCCTCTTCTGCACTTACAGTCCCTTGTCAGTGCTTTTCCAGATCTGAAGGAAAGTAATTCTTAAATGGTTTTCAGAGGAAATGAAAAAAGAATACACCATAAGTTTCTTATTGCTTTATGAATAAAAACACACACGGATATGCCCAAGGCAAAAACATCTGCTTAACTAGAGGGAAATATTTGGCAACGTTTCCCGTAATCACCCCTGATAATAATAGCTGGTAATATAGATACCTCCAGAGAACACAAGGATAAATCGGCAAGATCAAAGGGATACTTTAGTCATTAACTCTCCATTTCAATGACAGTGGCAATGAGAGAATAGCTTATCAGTGTAAAACAAAACATGGCTCCACCACAAAGTTATAGCAGCCAAGACTGCTGTTGGGGTGTGTGTTAATCATTTGCAGAAAGTATATGCTTTAGATGCACAGTTGTGAGTGCACAATGTGCATCAAGCATTAACAGGCCAACATAGTAAAAACCCATCCAACAGCAGAACCCTCTGTATGTTTACTCAAAATCAGTCTCACTGAATTGAATGGGGGTTATTCCCAGGTCATAGGGTATAGGACTGCAGCCTAAATGTTTCCTTAGGCATGATTTTTTTTTCTTTAGCAGAGGAGTGGTCAGTATGGCACCCATGGGCCCCATGTACTCATAGAGGCCTTCCCTGATGCTCAACAGTCTCCCTCTTCCTGCTGAAGCTAGGCTTGAAAGTAGCCACTAGAATAGGTTGTGGTGTATAATATCTAGGATATTACAGAAGTGCCATGAATGGAGAACACATGGAGCCAAGCAGCATAGCATACCCACTGCCCTACAAGATCTCCAGAGAGAAGGTGCATTCGGACATGGAGATTATTCTGCTAGTTTTCCTGGTTATAATGCTAGTGCTCCTGCCCTGAATTCCAATGTTCCTTTTACAATGTGTTACCTGTTGCATTGTGGAATGGTGGCTTTTGATCAATAGACCACCATGCCATGCTAACTTTCATTCACAACAGACAATTATGCCAGAATTTATGCCAGAATACTACCCCAAATTTCCTCATGTGAGCAGCAGTGGTGTGATCCATGAAAAGTGCCATGATTTGTTTTCTGTGTTAGTGGGGCAGCCGGGGGCAGTCTCAAATGATCCTAGCCTTCCACAGCTGACTTCAGCTTAGAATTTAGTTTTCTCTCAAAACTGCCATTTTTCTTTTGTTCCTTTCTAAACACACACACATGTCCAGCTAATTTGTATCCAGTCTGGATCATTTGACTGCAATTTCCTTAAAATGTGAAACTGACTGCTGACTCTTATGGAACTTTATGAAAATGTTGCCTCTTTCTTTGCTCCCCTGTCCAAGTTGGGCCTGGGGTTGGCATATCCATCACCTCACCCTAATATACCATTACTGCCAGTAACACCTGAAACAGGAAAGCAATGGAAGAAGGCTGGACAATTTGGCAAATTTTGCCAACAGCAGCCTCCAAACTGTGCTCGCACGAGAAGTGACCACAACATCTGGTCTTCTGATATGCTGCTCTTGTCAGTCTTTAGGACCTGCTTCCTGCTGAATGTCCATACAAGCAGTAAACATTTCACACATCTAACAGCTGATAAAGTGTGGGCTGGACAGCAGTAAACATGTCATTAATATAACAGCTGGTCACATGTGGACTGGGTGAGATAAGTGTTAGGTGGATTTGTAGCTGGTTGACTGACCCAACCCAAAGAGTGCTCACTAATGGTTCCTCGTCATCCTGGGGAAAAGTGACAAGGTGGGTGCCACAGGGTTCTGTCCTGGGACCATTGCTGTTCAATGCCTTTATAAATGACTTGGATGAAAGCATTGAGGGGATGCTCATCAAATTTGCAGATGACACCAAATTGGAGGGATAGCCAATGCCACAGAAGACAGAATTGGGATTCAATCCCTTAACAGATTGGAGAACTGGACAAAAACAAACAAAAATGAATTTCAATAGGGACATATGCAAAGTTCTACACTTAGGTAGGAAGAACTAGCTGCACAAATATAAGATGGAGGACACTTGGCTTGCCAGTCAAAAGGATCTGAGGTTCTTCATAGACCACAAGCTTAATATGAGTCAACAGTGTGACACAGCAGCAAAAAAAAGGGGGGGAAGGCTATGTGTGGCTGCATCAACAAAAGCATAGTGTCATGATCAAGGGAAGTCATAGTACCACCCTATTCTGTCAGACCACACCTGGAATACTGTGTCCAGTTCCGGGCACCACAATTTAAGGATATTTACAAGCTGGAATGTGCAGAGGAGGACAATCAAGATGAACAAAGATCTGGACACCAAGCCTTATGAGGAACAATTGAGGGAGATGGGTATGCTTAACCTGGAAAAGAGAAGACTGAGAGGAGATATGATAACCATCTTCAAATATCTAAAGGGTGTCACATGGAGGATGGAACGAGCTTGTTTTCTCCTGCTCAGAGGATAGAACCTGAACCAATGGCTTCAAGTTACAAGGAACAAGATTCTGACTAAACATCAGGAGGAACATTCTAATGCTAAGAGTTGTTTGACAGTGGAACAGAATCCCTTGGAAGGTTGTGGACTTTGCTTCCTGGGAGGTTTTTAAGCAGAGATTGGATGCCCATTTGTCATGGATGATCTACGTGAGATTTCTGCATTTGCTCAGGGTTCCTTCCATCTCTACAATTCTATGATGCCTTGATTCTAGGGCAGACATAGGCGAACTCCAGCCCTCCAGATGTTTGGGACTACAATTTCCATCATCCCTGACCACTGGTCCTGTTAGCTAGGGATTATGGGAGTTGCAGTCCCAAACATCTGGAGGACCGGAGTTTGCCTATGCCTGTTCTAGGGCCATAGTTACATTACTCAGAACAGGGCTTTACATGTCTAGTGTGTTTGTGCCTTATGAACAATGGATACTCCTGCTGTCACCATGGTTTCAGTAAGCAAGATTTTCCTGCTTATTCAAAGAATGATGATTGAAAAGTCCAGCACTGGATGTTTAGGCTGGAACTGTTAATTTCCCCTGGGCTGATTCATGCTACCAAACTGCCTTGTTGAGATCCCGTAACTGCTTCATCACTGCACACACTTAGCACACACTCATCAGCCAGGTGTTGGCCCCATCCCTAAGCAAAGTCAGGTGCCCGTCTCAGGTGATAGATTGGGAGTGCTATCACAGCAGCAAATTGTCAGCTTTGTGCCAGGTATGAACCTACATGAAGGTGAGGTTTCAAATACAAAGGGACAGAGAACATTCTGAGTGGACCCAAGAAGTTTGTATAGTAATGCATGTACAGTGGAACCTCGGGTTACATATACTTCAGGTTACAGACTCTGCTAACCCAGAAATAGTACCTCGGGTTAAGAGCTTTGCTTCAGGATGAGAACAGAAATCATGCAGCGGTGGCGCGGCGGCAGCAGGAGGCCCCATTAGCTAAAGTGGTGCTTCAGGTTAAGAACAGTTTCAGGTTAAGAACAGACCTCCAGAACAAATTAAGTTCTTAATCCAAGGTACCACTGTACAATATAATAAAATATAACCAAGCTTTCCTTTGCACAATGAAACAAGAGATTCAGTTTTCTTTCCTGTTTTGACATCCTTTCCCTTAAATACATATTATGCTTCTCACCTAAGTAAGGATTTATGTTTGGATTAAAAGAGTGGTTTATATTCCAGAAGGGTGCTTGTGCTTTCCCAGCCCAGGGGCATTTTTGGCTGTTCCTCCTTGGTAAACTGACTCCCCTGACATATTCCAAAGTGCTTTTGAAATTCTCCCAAAATTCCTCACAATTTGCAGCGCACCAAAGGAAGAAGGCTGTTTGCGGGTCACTGGGGGGAAAACACCCAAGTATTTAAACTGTCTCCCAGTTTCATGGACTAGTTTTCTTGGATCCTAGCCTTAAATTTCGGGTCATAGGATGGGAGCAGGATATGGATACTTTGTAACCTATTGTTAGTTTAGCCACCAGCTGTAGTTGACCATAAATGCAGGTGTTGTTTGTTTGTGTTAGGTTGATTACGGTACATTTCATTTGGTATGCCAAAAATAAAATAAAATCAAAATAGTTAAGGATAATACAATTTAAAATATATTGAACATGGGTGGTTAGTACCTTGATTTTATTTTTTTTTAATCACTTTGATCACTCAAGAGAAGTCATATTGATTTAGCTGCCTGGATAAAGAGGATGCTGTTGAAAAGCAATGAGTCAGAGGAAAAGCACAGAGGCTCTGTGTAAAGAACAGGTCTCAAGCTGGTTTGCCACAAGATGCAGAAGAGTTAAAAGGAGCAAAAAGGATTACCCTGCATTTTAAAGCAAAATAAGCACACTCCTCTCAAAGCCTGGGTTCGGCTGGAGTGAAGCAGGAGACAGAGATAAAAAGCTCTTCACTTGCAACAACAAGAAAATCGTGACATATTGACGAACACCCACCCTTGTCTCACCCAGGTTTGGCTGCAGCAGAGCGCTTTGCTCCTTGCATAATTGGCAGCAGAGTTGAGCTGAAAAACCATAGCGTGTTTGACATTTATTTGGTCGCCTTTGCCATTCTAAACAGTGGTGTAGCGTGGGTTGTCAGCACCCGGGGCAAGGCAAGTAATTTGCGCCCCCTAACCCGTGGATTTGCGCCCCCTAACCCGTGGATTTGCCCTAACCCCAGATGTTGCGCCCGGTGCGGCCGGCCCCCCCTGAACCCCCCACGCTACGCCACTGATTCTAAATCAAACATTGGAGGGAACATTACAAAAATTGGTGGAAAAACTGACTTTGGGAATAGCAACAGTCGGAAGAAGAATTGCAAGATGGTGCCTTAGTGGGAAAACCAGCATAGTTTGTAAAGGGTGCAGAGTGTTGTCAGGAAGCTGCTAATTCCCCTTACAGGACTACAATTCCAAGTGTTTCCTCTAAAGAGAGATTGGTCGTTAATCCACTCTGAGAATTGTAGCTCTGTGAGAATAGGGGTCTCCTAACAACTCTCTGCACCCATTCACAAACTACAGTTCCCAGAATTCTTTGGGGGAAGTCATGAGTGTTTAAAGGGGTATCAAATTGCTTTAAATGTATGGTGTGAATGTGGCCTTAATCACATACCACCAAATGATCACATGCAATTAATGATCAGAGAACCAGTGGATTGGATTTAGAGGCGTCTTTCCAGCAGTAGAAGTCACCATCCACAAGCATAAGGGCTTTCTATGGCTTAGCATAAGATAACTTTGTTTGCTGATGATACAAGTTGTTCAGGGTCATTAAAACAAAAGGTGCTTGTGAAGAGCTCCATAAGGACCTCTTCAAACTAAGTGAATGAGTGGTAAGATGGCAAAGGCAAGTCAGTGTAAACAAGTGTAAAGTCATACATGTCAGGGTATAAAACCACAACTTCACATATACTCTTATGGGGTCTAAACTGGCAGTGACCAACCAGGACCTTGGGGCTATAGTAGGTAGATCGATGAAGATGTATGGCAGCTGTGAAAAGAGCATATGATCTCATAACACTGTTATACAAGCTGATGGTGCAACCACATTCGGACTATTGTGTTCAGTTCTGGTTGATCATACATTTATCAGTATCAATAAAAACAGAACAGTACAGAAAAATGTTTTAATCCAGGATTCAATCCTGGATTATACCTGATATCGACCAAGTGTTTGGCAATTTTAATTCACCAAATGTGTGAAACAGATTGGATCTTTCCAGCAGGGTTCCCAATAGGCTAATACACAATAAATTTTATTTAACAAAAATTTGCTGCATGTTTTTCAATAACTGCTGTTTCCACCTCCTGAAATGCACATGGAAGGGTGTTCCAGAGAGTGGGTGCCACCACGAAGAAGGCTTATTTCCTAGATGTCAGAAGATGGCATTCCACACATAAACAATGGTGTAGTTTAATGCCCCATGTGCTCCGTACATCTAAAGCACTACTATACCACCTTAAATAGGCACAAGTTCCCCCAAAGAATTCTGGGAACTGTAGTTTGTAAAGGTGCTGAGGGTTGTTAGGAGACCCCCTATTCCCTTAGCAGAGCTACCATTCCCAGAGTGGGTATGGTGACTCTGTGAGTAGAATAGAGATGTTGTGACAAACCTCAGCACCCTCAACAAACTACAGTCCCCAGGATTCTTTGGGGAAACCATGGCTGTTTAAAGTGGTAGAATACTGCTTTTAATGTATTGTGCAGATGGGGCCTAGCTCTTAGCTGGCATCTATTAAAACCGAAAAAGCAAGTGGTAAAGAGAGGAAGAAGCCACTGAAAATATCCATCGAGAGAAGCAGGCTCATCAATAACATCAGTAGATATTAATGTTCAGCTAAATTACCTAGCAATATAGTTTAGTTGATTGATACCATAGCTGGAGACGAACATAACCAAAGCAGTGACAGAACCTCCCAAACAACCAATGGCTTATTTATTGATTGTAGCACAATGAAGTTTGTTGGTTTTTTTAAAGAACTATTTGTCTTTGCAACTTTTGGTTTTGCCACCCACCAAGGGCTCCCACACAGCTCGTTACATAACACCTAGACAGTATAAAGTAGGTACTGCTTATTTCTAAAGCGCATGAATCAAAATGCCAGCTCGAATCCCCACCTACAAACCCTGAGGGACAGTCACATCAGATGCTATGCTTCCTTAGGAAATGTAATCAGCAGGGAAGCACAGGGGCTGAGGAGAATGTTCATTTCCCTCTGTGAAAAGAACAAAGAGCTCCCACCACAAATGTTAGAAGTCCAGCAGAGGAAGGGGGGAAAAACTTTTTTTTAGTTTAATAGAAAAACAAGAGAACCACTTTACACCTCCTTCTCTACACAGCTATAGAAAACAGTACATTTTTGGAATGCATGGGAGAAGCTAGCCATCCTTTTGGCTGGAGGCTTCAGACTGAAGCACCTTAAGATTCAAGTTTCATGGAAGCAGGAAGGCAGAGATTCAAGGCAAGAGGTCTGTAGGCATAGATTCAGCAGAAAAGACTTTATTAAGTGAGATTCTCAAGGAGGAGTAAGGAATGCCAAATGTCTTGGGGGCTGCATCCCAAGGCTCAGCGGCGGGTGGAGCTGAAGGAATAAGTGTGCTGGGCCATCTATTTTCTCCCCCTCATCTCTCTCCCTCTCCCTTTCCACCAATCTCCCCCTGACTTGCAACAGTTGCACAAGTGGAAGCTTCTTTTGTAAGCCTAATTGCTCTCCCCCCCCCCTCTCTCTCTCTCTCTCTGTGTGTGTGTGTGTGTGTGTAAAGTGGGGCTGAGGAGGGGAGGGTGCAAGCTGAATGTTGGATGTGGTCCATTGGCTGGCACTTCTCCACCTCAGTTATAACAGCCTGGCATGTTTCCATTCTCCTGTTCTGGGTGTCCTGTGTCAGGCAGGAATGCTGAACAGCGGTAAGTACGGCAGCCACCATAAATCTGCTCCAACAAAGCTGGCTAATACTACCATGATAGATAACAGGCAGTCAATTTAACTTAAATAGACAATATTCATGCTACATTAACCTTAAAGTCTTCATAATTGTGGGGAAATTAAAGTCGAAGCAACCAATGTAATGGATATTTTCTCACGAAGCAGCATACTGCTGTGAAATAAAATGGATCATTTACCATTACAACCACATACATTCCCCATTAGATAGCCTACTGGGATATCCCGAAGGAGAGAGCCAATCTGTTTCGTACATTTGGTGAATTAAAATTGCCAGACACGGGGTAGTTATCAGACCGGGATTGTAAGCAGTTCCTTGCGTGACGGTGAGTGCGGCAAGCACTGCTGTCAATCCTCAGCCAGACAAATTAATCAGAGGCAGAGGAAGGGCTGGAGCAGAGAGGGCTGCATTTGATTTGAGTCCTCCTGGGCTTGTGCTTATGTAACCAAAACTGCATCACCCATGCATAAGCCATCTTGGTGTAACCCTGAGGTTTGCAGGTGTGGTCTGACCAAGACAGAATAGAGTGGTGCTATCACTTGCTGGATACTATACTATACTGGATACTTGCTGGATACTATACTGGATACTATGTTTTTGTTGGTGCAGCCTAGAATAGCATTCTCTCCTTTTTTGGTGCTGCCTCAGACGGTTGACTCATGCTAAGCTTGCGGTCTACTAAGACCCCTAGATTCTCTTTACGTGTACTACTGGCGAGCCAGGCGTCCCCCATCTTACGTTTGTTCAGCTGGTTATTCCTACCTAAGTGTTGAACCCGACATTTGTGTCTGTTGAAATTCATTTTGTTAGGTTTGGCCCAGTTCTCCAATATGTTAAAGTCAGTGCTTTTTTCCTAAAACAATGTTTAGGGATACTCTCATTTTGACTCAAGAAAACCACCATTTTATAGTTCAAATCAGGAAAATAAATACAGTAAATGGACAAAAGTACAAAGATTCACAAAATGTTAAGGGGTATGCGTACCCCTGCGTCCCCCCAGAAGAAAACCACTAATGAAGGTCATCTTGAATCCCAATTCTGTCTTCTGTGGCATTAGATGCCCCTCCCAGTTTCTTCCTCCTCTAGGGTGTGCCAGGAGTCGTTCTATACATTGTAGCTTCCACAGGCACCTTGGTGTGTTCTGAGGTTTGCAACTGCTGTCCTTGCTCCTCTGACCCAAAATTGGTGTCCAAAGTGAGGGAATCAATTTTGCAGTTCCATTGATACAGCATGGCTCCTGATGGTACCGTCTGTCATGTTTCTTCAGGAGTTCATCTCCTGCAATCCTCCCTAGGGACACCCCACCTGCATTGCTGTTCCAGGAAAGGCCACTCTGCTCCAACAAGAAATTCCTCATCTTGCCTAGTAGCTCCAAGTGTGGATAAGTGGGCTGCAAATTGCTGCACCTGCTCTTCCAGAAAGGCAACCAGCTTGCACTTCCTCCAGGTGTATTTTTGCACATTCTCATGCACCAAGACAAATGCGGCAAAGGTGTTGCAGCTCACTGCAGCAGCTCACTCACTGTCCATGTCTCTTGGTTCTACATATACCATGAGACGCTTTTCAGACTTCACTCTCAAAATGCCCTCACAAATGCCCCTGTCTACAAGCCCTGGTCACAAGCTCCCAAAGGCTGCATTCAGCTAAACAGAACTGCTGCTTACTGCTAACTCCTCCATCAACTTATAAAGGGTGCTGAAGGTTGTTATTATTATTATTTATTTAATTTATATACCACCCTATACCTGGAGGTCTCAGGGCGGTTCACAGAAAAGATCACAATATATAAAATAAAAACAATAACCCAATAGGTAAAGGTAAAGGGACCCCTGACCATTAAGTCCAGTCGCGGACAACACTGGGGTTTCAGCGCTCATCTCGCTTTACTGGCCGAGGGAGCTGGTGTTTGTCCGCTGACAGCTTCCGGGTCATGTGGCCAGCATGACTAAGCCACTTCTGGCGAACCAGAGCAGCGCACAGAAACACCATTTACCTTCCCACCGGAGCGGTACCTATTTATCTACTTGCACTTTGGCTTGCTTTCGAACTGCTAGGTGGGCAGGAGCTGGGACCGAGCAACGGGAGTTCATCCCATCACGGGGATTTGAACCGCTGACATTCCGATCAGCAAGCCCTAGGCTCAGTGGTTTAGACCACAGCACCACCCGCGTCCCTCATAACCCAATAACACCCCCCCCCAAAAGAGAGACATTTTAAAAGGGTATAGGTATAGGATGTCAGTCAGGTCAACCAAAGGCCTGGTTAAAAAGGAACATTTTTGCCTGGCACCTAAAGGTGTATAATGAAGGCACCAGGCGAACTTCCCTGGGGAGAGCATTCCATAGATGGGGAGCTACTGTAGAGAAGGTTCCTATTCTTCTCACAGAGCTACAAATCCAAGAGTGGTTAACAAACTAGTGACTTTTCTCATGAAAGTCATTGAGCCTTCATCTCACAAATGGCTTGAACTTAGTAAGAATTCTGTGTGAGAGATGCTAAGCAAGCTCCAGTCTGGAATTCCAGGAATTCTAATCTAGGACTTGCAGCTGAAGTTCAGAAGTCAAATATCTTTCAATAGTCAATGCAAATGCCAGATCTGCAAAGATCAGATTGGCTAACACACCAGCAACCCACACATTAGAACACTTTGCTGTACTTTCTTCTCACACAGCTAAGAAAGATGAGTCACTCATTACCTATGAATGTTCAGGTAGGTACGGCATTATAATCAAAACTACCTGAGACCAGCATAGGGCTATTTATTCTACCATCTCCAAAAGAAAAGAAGATTCCAAAAGAACATTAGAAGATTCCAGGTAATTGTCATACACTTCACATTTTGTCCCATGTAACCTTGGTACCTGCTGCTAAAAGTGATTAAGTGTATATGTGTCACAGTTGTTCACCTATGCAAATACATCTAACAAAAGACAGAAGCAAAGAGTCTATCTTTAGAATAAACTGAGCAAATATGCATAACTTCTGTAAACTAGGTATTTTGCAAAAGAGTGGTTTATGGTCAAGGGCAGTGAAATAGGAATGTGTTGGCTGCAAAGCCACTGAAAATAATCCTTTAGCTTGGAGAAAACCAAATGCTGCAGAGCATGGAAAGTATGTCCATAGATATATGCTGTGGACCTCAATACTCTTGCTTGCCAGTTGGTTGGAAGCCTTCTCCAGTCCCTGGCTGAGCTGCTGCCGACATCATGGAGTGTTCACAGCTATGAGGGGTATGTGAAGTGGTGCGATGTTTAAGGGTTTCTTCCTCCCAGGAGACCTTGACTACCCTGACGCCTGCATAACACCCACAGAGCCTCATTTGAATTTCTCCTTTTCGTCTTATTACCAGATGCAGACGCTTTAACACCAGCCAATTTCTTTAACATCAGCCAATTTCTCTCTCCATCCCGCTGTTTATTTTCTTTACCATGTGTCCTGATAAAGTGTCGAGATAACATTTTGGCCGACCTGATAAAGTTATTGTCCTAATATGATTTTGTGCACTGACCACTGTGCTCAGTAGACAATCATGACGCTTCCAGGTAGCATACCTCATGCAAAGAACTCAGCATCCTTCATTCCCGGTGGAAAAATTCCCCCCCAAATGGTTGCTGCTTCCAAATTTCCTTTTACATCCATGAACCATGGCCCTTCTTGGTAAACAAGCCTTTTGCACTAGTCAAACCTTTTCCTGATATTCTGAGGTCTGAAAAGTACTATTTATTAATTTAAAAACACATTTCTTCATAATTCAGTGCCAAGTTGCATTGCACACCTCACATCCATCCTTGCTCACACAGCCAAAAGTGTGTATTCTTTGTTTCCGCTATGCAGTTGCCTAATGAACTCAGAGATGACCTGTTAACATGCACAAATGTAAATCTGTGTACTATATTTTTTCCTCCTCCAAATGCTACTTTCTCTCTCTCTCTCTTTGTGAAGAGGAAGAAAAAGGACACTGGCATTAAAGTAAAGAATTCATTACATTTTTAACATTTCTGTATCAGCTAGTTCTTGGAACGTGCTGTAAAGCAGGCTGCCTTGTAAAGGTCCGTGAAATATATCAACAGCAAAAATGTGTTTACACTTTGTAAAAGCTTTTAAATCTTGCCATTGAAAGTGTGCAGCTTTAAATACAGATGTCAAACATTAAATAAGAGTCCATTTTTGTTTATTGCAGCAGTTATTGAGAACAGTCTTAATAGATCATACTTTCCCGGCTTACTTATGGTAGCTGGCTGTAAGGGGGCTTAGGAAGCACGTCTCTTAAATACATCAAAGTTTGTCATGTTTCCTTCAATAATGCTTCCTCTGTATCTAAGAGATCCTCCAGAACTTAAAATGCTTAATAAATTCCATTTAACTAATTGGTCACAAATGCCTTCTCTTGGTTATGAGCAGGGCTGCGGACATTCTGTGATTCTGAAACAATTCCGTGCTAGCATGGAACCAGCTGCAGAATAATCCTCAGAGAAGCTGAACTTTCATTTCGTTTTTAAAAGCAAGGCTCCAACCTTTATGGCTGCAAAGAGAGACCTGAAAATATTGAGGCAATGACTGCTGAAATCTGAGAAACTGGCCAGGATCACACACAGCTGCTTGCCCTTCGGAATCACCAATAAAAAACCCCGCAATCAATATATACAAATCTGTATAGTTTATTCAGGTTGTATAATTGAGTTTTCCTGTGGTTTGTCTTTGCAGGGGGTGAGGGGAGGGAACAGAGCTTCCAGATTAATGTTATTAAACAAAACTCAATATTTATATTAAAATAATGAAATGATTGTCACTTCTGAGAAATCTTATTCATATTCCGTTTTCAAGGATATTTTTCAATGAATAGTTTTCTAAAGCACCTGCTACTCCCTTTCCACAAAAGCATCTTGGTTTTTTGTCAATGGCATTCTTGCAACATTTGCTTTGAATTCTAACCCTCCTACTCCACCTTCGCAATGTTACTTCCCTTTACAATATTTCATTGAAGCTCTCTGAATGAAGTTAGTCACAAAGGAATAAGTTGTCTCTAATGACCTTGTGGCAAAAATAAAGTTGTTATTGTTGATGGGGGGAAATGCTTGCATAAGATTTGTGCTACATTGCCGAAACTGAGTCATCCTGCCTCCATGTCCATGTGGCATGCTCATCATGTACAATGACGAGAGCGCATAGGGGCTGAGATGTAGATGGAAACCACTTAAGTGTCCCCATTTTTGTATGCAATCAAAATGTCTCATCCTGTCAAATAACTATGCAAACACCTTTCCAACTAGTACTGTGCTCCCTTTTGCATATTAACTTTCAAGGCTGAACTTTTTCATTCTCATGCATGTCACAAGAACTGAATAATCTCTTTTGTATATAGAGATGTTTTCCACTAGTGAGAGTGACTTCGTTTTGCATGTGTACCATCATTCTCACAGATGTACTTTAAGCAGCTAGTTTTACAGCAATCAGGTGCATGGTTTGATTTGGGAATCTCCTACCATATTGGACTAAGCATTTTGCCCTGAAAAATGCTTAAACTAGTGCAATGTTTAAGAGATGAAATTTTATTTATAAGTGTAAATTGACATCATGTTTTCTGGTGAGCTTTGCTTTGAGGAGTCAGAAACTGCAGCCTAGTTGACATAAGTGTCAAGCCACTTGGTTCTGTGCTGCTTTGCTCTTCATTAGGACAGTTACAGTGTAATTGGGTATCTCCATGGATGCACTGATATGCCCATTTAACTTCTTCGTTTGTTAATAAGGTATCATTACCTACTGAGATATAAATAAGTGGGAAAATGGTGGCACTCTCCTTGATGTCAGGGTAAAGGCTGGAGCAAGATGTCAATCCACTTTGCTTCCTGAGTAGTGCATGCTACAACTGTGTTGAGAATTGTTTTCATTATTGAGCAATTCTTTGTAATGAAATAATATGCAGTTCTTTAACAGTTTGTGTATCCATCTTGTGCTCTCCAAGTGCCATATTCATACACGGCGAGGCTCCCCATCATATCCTCCACTCAGAAAAAGTGGGAACAGATTTGTCCTACCACTCACATACCAGGAGTATCACATATTTGTTTAACCCATGAAAAATGTAAAACATTTGAGTACCAAGATCAATCCTTTACTTTAGCAAAAACCATTCCACTTGGATCTGCAAGCAATTCCCCAGATTTTGCTCATGACTCTTAAGAAACTTATTAAGTTTTCTAAAGCCATCTTCAGGCATTATGAAAACAGAGTGAACACACAAGGAGGGAAGTGTTGGGATAAGCAATTTAGTCCCGTTCTTATTTTTGTCATCTTCTCATGGAAGGCAACCATTTAGCAGTGAGCCTCTTGAATCCACAAAGGCTCCATACCCATTTTGGAACCAGATTACTGCAATGCAAATATGTGGGGCTGTCCTTTCAGGCTGTCAGAATACTGCCACAAGGCTGCCAACAGGGACTAGGTGTTGCCATCACATCTCACCAGTGTTTTAAAAGCTGTGCTGTCTCCTGGTCTGTCACCAGGCTCAAATCAAAGTAGCAGTGTTTTCCTCGAAAGTCCTGCATGGCCTAGAACTAATGTATCTGAAGGGCTGCCCGAGTCCATATCAGCCTCCTTGTTAGTTAGGATAATCATCAAAGGTCATTCTGTCCCTCAAGCTCCGCGTATCTGAGGTGCAGTTGGAAGCAATGGCACGGCCTTCTGGTGGTACCCTGAACATGCTCTGTAGCTGCCTTGCCCAACACTCTTCTCTTTTTGATATCAGGCCCTTTAAAATAATCAGTCTTAATCTTATGCATATTTACAGCAGTGATGGGGAACGTGTGGTTTTTGCAGGGCCAAGGTGACACGGGCTGAGGGGAGATACAGCCCAACAACAACTGGAGGGCCGATTTCCCTACCCCTGATCTAGTCTGTCTTAATTTTTCTTTACTTATAGTTTTTATTTAAAGGAGTGGAAATGTATTAACCATGTTGGAACTTTGGGAAAAGAGGCAGACTTCAGCATAGTTGAAAGTTCTGTGCAGTACTCAGTACGAATTTTAGGAGTGGTTCTGTATAAATTTTGTTATTGTTGTTCACAAAGTTCTTGGCTGGAGGGCAATGTTACCCTTGCCACTGCCACCCCAAAAAAATACAGAAATAGATGATGGTGGAAAGGGGACAGATTCTGGAAAGTTTCTGGATCCTTTCTGCGGAGCTGGGCATTAACATGCTTCCATTAAAATCAAGGACTTTTTAATCCTCAGGAGCAGTATGCCACATATGTCATATCAACCTATGAGTAAAGCAAACTAATTGTAAGAGCCAGAGAGTTTCAAAGGGGGAACAGGTGTGTGACAAAGACTTTGGTTTTACAAAAAAAAATTTAATTCACAAGCAACACAAGAGTTAATCTAAGACACACAGATACAGACTAAAAATACAAGGACATTTTTACATTCAAGTTGTTAGAAGGTTTAGTTTCAAACACCAGTTTGAAAAAGGAAATGTTGCCATGTGCAGGAATTTCACTAAAAGAGCACCTAAAAAGCCAATGGTGGGAAACCTTTGTTCCTCCAGAAGCTGCTAAACTACAGCTTCCATCATCCCTAGGCCACTGACTATGCTGGCTGGGGCTGATGGGAGTTGGAGCCCAACAGGACTTGGAGGACCACAGGTATATTGGCTTATTAGGTAAATTTTTAAAAACTAAAGTACTTACATTCATTCCCTACGAGTCCCAATGAGTCATGAAATCCATGGATACATTCCACCCCTACTCCAAATTCAGCACAGGGAAGGTCATACAATATTCCTGAGTCCACTGCCTCCATACCAGGCACAAGCAAGCATTATATGCACTGTAATTAGCCAGCAATGCGAGGCAAAAGACATTAAGGCGCATCGCTTAAGATCCATTTTGAACCTTCCTTGCTGGAATACAGTAGAGCTGTTTCTTCAAAGGTCCACAGTATGTAAGGTGTTTGCACCCTGCATTGGGCAGGCATGCAGGGATGAGCGCTCAATGCCACCTGTCATTTATGAAGAGCTGCATTAGCAGGAAGAGGGGAATCTTGTAACATTTCTTTCTTAAACTTTATGCTGCTTCATGTACCAACTATGTACCAGCTAAACAGGCTATAGAGGAGCCCCACTCATCTTTCTGACTGTATTCTCACTGCAAGAGATTATTTCACTGAAATATGGCGAAGGGCAGAGATGTCAAAAGCAGCTATTTGTGAAGTACAATGCAGCTTCCAATAACATGTTAAGAGCGAGAGAAGGATGCACCAAAGCACAGATGTGAGCATTCGAAAAATACATGTTTGTAAAGTATAATGAATAACTACTACCACAGGTAAGTGAGAAACAGTGCAGAGAGCAGATGGAAAGTTCACCTTTCCTGTCTTGCTAATAAATTAAAATCTGTATAAAGCAAGGATTTATTTCAACGTAGGTAATTTAAAATGCTTTTTTGGATGTCTTGAGTTTCGTGTCTAAGGTTGCATTTTCCTTGCCGTTGCTTCTGACACGTTTTCTTAGCACTTCGTTTTGCTTCCAGCTTCTTGTTCTAGTTTCTATGGAACAAAAAATTAGCCACGTTAAAGAGAGACAGAGATACTACTGCTTTGATTATGTTTATTATCTCCCTAAATGTTAAGGTTAACATAACAGGGCAGACGTAGGACTACTATTGCTATATCATCATCGTTGCTATTGTTATTATTATTATTTAAATGACATTAACTATATGCTTGAACTGTTAGCATTTTTTAATACTGCTATAAATGCTGGCTGCATCTGATAAGTGTCTGAAAAATGCTGCTAACATAGCGTTTATTGTTTTACTTACTGTATTTTTGTTTTACTCCATAAGCCACTCAGAGAGCCGTGAATGGCTAATCAGTGTCTTAGACAAGCAATAACTTGTAGTACACTGTGGCTCAGAAAGTTTTCAAAACTTACCACACAGAACTAATATGAGGCTCAGCTCCACCTAATGAATTGTTCGGGTCACACCTTTCTCAGACTGAAGCATTAAGTTCGGATAAGGGATTTCTTATATCTGACATCAGCATCAAGCACCATAGTACTAAGGTTCAAAGAGAAGCGTTTGCTCAACAGTAAAAGGCAACAGAAGAGGCTGATTCCTGATCCTGGCACTGTGCTACTTTGCCTGTTCCCTTTGAAACCTGACATTTTAATCACTTGATGTCACATGACAGTCAAGTGGGAGACCCTGCCCACTTTTCAAAAACGGCTCCTGGCAAGTGGGCCAGTTCTGGATCTGTGCTCCCAGGCTGAAAGAGGTTCCCCACCCCTGCGCACAGAACAAGCCCAAGCATGTGCCTTGGAATATTGATAGGGTGGGTTTTTTTTTGTTTTTTTTAGATTCTAAGCATGTCTAATGCGCTCCCAGCTTCTAAATTAGGAATTCAATTGCATGATTCTTTAACAATACAATTACAGTAATTGATGCTGGTATCCTTTATTACCTAACATTTGGTACAAATAATTAACACGAAGATAGCATTGTGCAAAGTACTGATAACACTGTATTCGGCTTCTATTAGCTCCGGGGAACGCTACGTGCAGCACTTCAACAGCTGCATAACAGAAAGAGAACATTAATTTTGCCTGGAGGAAGGGTGGTTAAAAGGACAAGAGGTAGCAAAAAGGCAATTGTTTGGGGACCTCTAGAGTATGTGAGCCAGAGAGCTGAGATTGTCCAAATCAAGCTTTCATTGTAAATGCACAGATGCAATTGGAACCAGGATGGAGGCGCAAACGCAACCTGTTCTTCAGCAGTGGAGCCTGGGCAGTGGCATGCATAGCCCCACATCAGCAAAACTCATGATATCCTTGGCTAATTTAAAACTGGCTTCCCTGCCATAACCATGCTGTCCAGGGAAATGTCCTGCCTCTGCATTCCCCACCACACAAAAAGGTGTCTAAAGAAGTCACTCTTACTACTGGCAGGAGTGGCTGGGGCCGTGCACCGAAGCAATGATTCTCCAACATCAACTTGTTGGACATGTTGTGCAGATGCCTGCTTATCGTCTTCCAAAGCAACTACTCTAGTCCAAACTTAAAAATGGAAAGCGTAATGCTGGTGGTCAACAAAAGAAGTTGAAAGGCAAATTTTAAAAAATGTAGTATAAACACCAGCAATTGGGAAACACTGGCCTGTGAGCGTTCCAGTTGGAAAACAGCCTTTACCAAAGGTGTCACGGGCTTTGAAGACACTCAAACTCAGGACACAAGGGAGAAACGTGCTAAGAGGAAGGCACGCTTGGCAAATCTACACCATGATCAACTCCCACCCAGAAACCATTGTCTCCACTGTGGAAGGACGGGTGGATCCAGAATTGGCCTCCACACTCACTTACGGACTCATTGTCATGGAAGACAATCTTACTTAGCTACGAGTGATCTCTAAAGAAGAAGGTGCGTCCACCCACTCTTGACCTCACCAGCGCCCTACCCCGTGCCGGTAAGCTAGTGTGCCACCACTCAAAATAAAAAAAATCCTTCCAGTAGCACCTTAAAGACCAACTAAGTTAGTTCTTGGTATGAGCTTTCGTGTGCATGCACACTTCTTCAGATACACTGAAACAGAAGTTGCCAGATCCTTCTATATAGTGAGAAGGTGGGGAGGGGTATTACTCAGAAGGGTGGTGGGAATGGGAGATTGGCAGATAGCTGAGATGAGCCTGCTGACGACTCTTAACGACTGTAATAGGTCTTACAGGAAAAAGGTAATAGGTCTTACAGGAAAAAGGTCTTGCCTTTTCCTGTAAGACCTATTAAAGGTCTTGCCTTTTCCTGGAAGGAATTTTTTTATTTTGACTATGGAAGACCAACACGGCTACCTATCTGCAACTGTGCCACCACTGTCAGAGAGTGGCAGCATGGCACTGCCCCTCTGGCTCCTGCCTATCACTGCTCTGGATTCAAAAATATATGGGGCATGGCTATAATGGTTAGCACCAAAGAGGCGGAGACATCACAGAAAAGAGGTGGCGGAAGCTAGGAAAGAACCTGCCAGAAGGATCTTATGAGACACTGAAAAATTGTGGAAGGGTGTGGTGAAGAATTTGGCAGCTCCACCTTTTGCCACAACTATGATGGGAACTGCCCACAAGCCACTGCACGGTGAGGAAGACAACAAACAGCTCCAGGGTTTATGCTCTTCCAAACAGATGGATGAACTGCTAGAAAACATCCAGGCTGTTTAGTGTCACAGGCAGGGGTAGGTTAAAGTGGGAAGATGTACATACAGTCCTGAAGTAAGGGAGAATATGTAATTTTGAGAATACTGTCAATCCCCTTTGGGCTATTTGGCTCCTCTTTCCCTATACAGTTGACCCTCCGGATACAAACTTAATTGGTTCTGGGGGTCCCTACGTACCCTGAAAAGTCTGCATCTAGAGGCACCGCTTCTGCGCACAGAAGTACACACTTCCGGGTTTGCTGTGTTCGCAACCCAAAAGTTACGTTACCCGAAGGTAATGTAACCCAAGGGTCCACTGTATTAAAACATGGAATTGACTAAGTTTCTTAAGGAGTAACTTTTTCACTCAATTTAACTGAGTAGCTAAAATATATCGACCCAGCTGTACATCTAAATTACCACAGCAAAAGACTAAGAAAAATGGTAATTGTCGGCCCACAATCTTGGCCCTCCTCCATAGATACCTACAACTCAAGCTTGGATATAATCACCGAAAATTGTAATTTGATACTTACCTGTTGATTTAGGGATTCTTAGAGCTTTATAACTTAACATGCTGTCTTGTTTAATACGCTTTGCAGTTGTATGACCGTGCTGATTTGTAATGTCGCTGTTCGATACTGAACTGTAAGAAAAAGTTATAACAAGTTTGCTTTTAGCAGTGACCTTAAGCTGGTATGCTTAGTTTTCGGTTTTTGGAACACAACATCTAAAAGTATATTAGATCGAGGAACACGTGTGTGACTAATTTACTACAAGAAAGATTCACCACAGATACAGTTGTATGGATTTTGGTTATTTCTTCTCTTGGTCCTAAGAAAAACTGAACAAGTATGATTCAAATTATATTTCTGGTTTGTGTCTGTGCATTTGTTTCCCAGTGTGATGGAATAGGACTTTCAGCTATTCTGTGCTGGGCTTTTGGTTGTAAAACCTGAGTTGTAATAATGGTTGTGCTTTGCTTTAAAGCTCCTGTATAGGAAGGTCAATAGTTCGCAGGTAGGCTCAAAGAAAATAGGAAATGTTGCAAAAGATTAAGTAAAGGAAAAGAATAAGGGAAAATTTGATAAAATCAAGGAGTAGGATTTGCTGAAACGAATTTGGAAATTGGGATGCAGAAAGGGGAGGTATGGGGAAGTTGGTGAAATAAGGTTTAAGAAATAAGGATTCGAAATTATACATGTTTGTTTATGTGTTTGTTTGTTTTTATTGTGTAATGTTTGTGTTTATAAAAATTGTGAAAAACCACTAAAAATTTTATATTAAAAAAAACCCCAAAGAAAATAGGAAATGTTCCGCTCAGGAAGTTCTGCACAGGAGCATTGAAAATTCAGCGTAGGAACCTGGCAATTAAAGGGTAGTCAAAAACTAATCAGGAGTTTACTCCTGGGAGTCTATTCTCCTGATTCATTAAAGGTTTAGGAGAGGGGAAAGGATCAAGAAATGATGCTTAACCTTATAACTGCTGTTAAGATTGTTGCTGTTGTTGTTTAGTCGTGTCCGACTCTTCGTGACCCCATGGACCACGTAGTTTAAATGTGGGCATTGTACCTCCTGCAAATATGCTCTGCAGGTAAAAGAGTTTAACAACCAAGAAGGCTTTAAGTTCATTTTACAGGCATTTGCCACATGTGTTACTCCACGTGTAATTTACGTGATTTGATATCCCTGTGGGTTGTTCTATGTAGGTCATACTCTCAGACCTATCAAAGTAAGAATATCAGAACACCGATCTAGGATCAGGAACAATGTAATAGATGCTCCTTTATTGAAGCATTTCATTTCGATGAGAACTTGACATTTTTTGTAATTTGGACGTATTAAGGTCCTGTAGAACGAGCTAAAAAAAAATCCTTATGCAGAAAGAAACTAGGTTTAATTTCATATTCAATTCCTTACATCCCTCAGGTCTGAATACTGAAAGTGATTATAGGGTTTTTTTTGGTGAATTTGTGCTGTTTACATGTAGAACACCTGAGAATGGACTCAGTTTGTTTCACTTCTGTGGGCCAAGTGGTTTATTTTGAGTACTTAATTGTGCATCTGTGGATTGCCATTACTTTAGATCCAAATTGTTTACATTTATGTATGAGTTTGTATTAATGTTTACATGTATATCATCTGAACATGGATTAAGTTTAGTTTTACTTTTGCTGTGCCATATGGGTCACTTTAAGAAAGATATTTTGTATCTGGATTGCCAACACTTGTAACTCAATCAATTTTGTGCTTGTCCATATCTAATGACTATCTAATGCTTATTGGATGGATTTCCCCCAAATTGATTTTTGAACTTTGAATTTTATTGTTATTCATGTTTTTATACTGTATCATATGCTGCTTTTATGTTGTATTACAATTAAGTGTTTTAAATTTGTTGTTAGCCGCCCTGAGCCTGGTTTTCTGAACCGGGAAGGGTGGGGTATAAATAAAAAAATATTTATTTATTTATTTATTTATTTTTTATTATTATTATTATTATTATTATTATTATTATTATTATTATTATTATTATATTAGACAAATTTGAGACAAGGATCTTTAGACAAGAATGCAGTTAGGCCTGTGCAGCATTCCTTTCTAGCCATTGCTTCTTTCTTCCCATCCAATAAACACACAGATTTGGGGTGACTGCTGAGAAGGCCTGCAGAGGCCAGGTAGGGTCAGATTTGGCCCATGGCTTTCTGCCCCTGCATTAGATACATTAGTGGAAGAGAGACTGAAATGTCTACATTTTGGCCACGCGGTAATCTAAGAATATGTTCAATACAGCAGCTTCTCATGCTCAGCTGGCCCTTGGCTTGAGGAAACACTCTTTCTCCCATGTATGATCCTTTGCGTATCTAATGCTCCTCCTATAAATCATCACCATCTGCAGGCAGGGATATATGGGGTGGGGAGTCCAACAGAAGATCAAGTCATGAGGACTACTGGATTGGGGTAATGTTCCTGCCTCCTACTAAACCACAGCACTGACACACCAGCAACCCATTTCACAGATGGGGAAAAGAGCACTGAACCTGAAGCATGACTTACCTTAATAACTTCCTTTTCCTCTCAGCAGCAGATGTCATTGCCATATAAGATGGCTTATTATGTATGGGGTCTGGCTGCCTATTTAATGATGGAGCGACAGCAAGTCTGAAATAACAGCAAAGGGGGGAAAAGTAGTCGTGAGTATTTCTTTAAAACAAAAGCCACAAATTCTAAAAATAATCTTGCATTCCAAAAAAGTGTTGGTATTAAAACAAAATATGCAATGGAAGGATATTTTATTTGCACAGCTTTTAAAAATCCAGAAATTGCCAGTACGGACACTTGAATGTCTGTTTTCACTGGAGGATCTGTTCTGCAATACCTTCAATGGAAATACCCTGGTTTCACCTGGAATTGGGCCAGGATGAGAAATTTGCACAGGAATCAACAGTTCCGCACTGCTGGGTACCTGCAAAGGCCGATGCTCCAACAGGTGCCCTACTGCCAACTTCTGGAACCCTATGGCCTTGCTGCTCCTTGCTAATGCTGAACATTTTCTTACTGCAGTGCCCAGAAACACTGTGGGATCCACCCAGGGTCCACTCTAGTACAGTAACCTGATTAGCCAGCCAGGTGCTTCCAGGAAGCGCGCAAGCAGCACCTGAAGGCAACAGAACTCTTCTGTTAACATCCTTGCGTACAAGAAATGAAGATTTAGAGGCCTACTGCTGCTGAACCTACAGGCTCCATTTTGTCATCATGGTTTCTTTTTTTTTGAGACACATCTGTCATGGGTTTATCTCATCCCCTTTCAAAGCCATCAGTGCTAGTGGTGACCACCACATCTTATGAAAGTGAATTTCATCTTGTGCATTGGTCTGCACTTTTTACAGCTCTTCAAGGTCATTTTCAAAAAGAGGCTGCCAGTTGTACCTTTGATTTATTTAAAGGCATCCTAATACAGGCAGATGTATTTCAATCCTTAGCAACATTTCCCATTCCCACCACCATAAACAAGCCAACATTTTCAGAGCTGTTTAGAACAACCCCAAGATCTCTTTCCTGAGTACTTACCAGTTCAGAGAGACCACATCAATGAATACGTTGCCATGATTATTTTGTTTTGATTTTTTGCCCCAATATGATTTTGAAAATGAGCCTCACTTGCCATTTTGTTGCCCACCCACTTTGAAGAGATGCTTTTGGAGCAATCACAGCCTGCTTCGACTTTCACCAACCTGAATAATTTGGTGCTACCTGCAAGTCTGCCTACAATCCCTGACTCCAGTAGCACAGATCCCAAAATAGATCACTGGAGGAACCCAATGCTTCCTTCACTCCATTGTGAAAACTGCTCGGTATTCTACCCTTGCTTCTTCACTTGCCTTATTGTCGTGTTTCGCCAGACTTTGTGTTCATGGACTGCAGTCCATGAAAGAAAGGAAAAAGGGATCAGCAGGAGGAAACAGCAACACGATCTTTTGGACAAGGCCATACATAGTTTAACAATTCAGGCACGTCTTTCAGAGGCTTTAAATGCCACAGTTATCTGACATTAGAATGTGAAACAACTGAGGTCACACTAATTGTGCAAAAAGGAAAGAAAGCAGATAAACCAATATTAGGATTAAAGTGGCGAGGAAGGAGAGAGGATATTACACTTCCTCTTCCACAGAAAATACCTTTGTAAACTATTGTTGCTGCTGTCGGTCACCTGCAATTTGCTTTCAGATTCATTGGGAGGGAAGTCTGTACTGTCCATGTTGCTTTCATATAGAGTAACTGTCGAGTTCATGAGGCGCTCTGGAGTCACGACGCATATGTTATCCACATGGCTCTCCTGCTTTAATGGCTCCTGAGCCTGTGCAGTGCGACTGTTCATTTCTTGAAGGCCTGCTGCTGTATTTAACACTTGCTTTACCACAGTCTCAGTACGCAGGTTCTCCACAGGCTTCTGGCAGCCCTTGGGTGTATACAGAATGGGGTGGAATTCTTTGCTGATGGAATCCACCAGGTGATTAGGGCTTGGCCGACTGGATTGCTGAGGACTTTGCAGTGCCATGGGAGACTCCATCAATTTCCGCCTTATTCTTTTATTAGGAGGTACTCCGTATTCTGCCTCAAGTTCCACATGGGTCTTAACTTTCTCTGATGGCATACCTAGGTTGAAAACAGGCAAGAAGAATCACTTAGGCGTGTGTTCTAGGCTTTGCAGAGAAGAGTAAGAACAGTTCTGTAGAGCTGGATCTAAACCAAGGTAGCTGAGCTTAGGTTTCACTGAAATCAATGGGACAAGTTTGTAGTGACTTAACTTTTTTTTAATGTTTTAATGTAATTGTATTACTTTAAGTCACCTTGATCTTCCTTTGGATTCAAGTACAGTGGTACCTCGAGTTACAGACACTTCAGGTTACAGACTCCGGTAACCCAGAAATATTACCTCGGGTCAAGAACTTTGCTTCAGGATGAGAACAGAAATCGCGAGGCAGCAGCGGGAGGCCCCATTAGCTAAAGTGGTACCTCAGGTTAAGAACAGTTTCAGGTTAAGAACGGACCTCCAGATTGAATGAAGTTCTTAACCCAAGTTACCACTGTACCTTAGTCTGGATCATTTTAAGCCCTCTCCAAGCTTTCATTATTATTTTTTTGAAATTTGCATTTTATTTATTTGTTAACATTCTTATATTAGATCGGTAAACGTTGTCATATTACATTACAGGACTTACTATAATATAATTTCCTACATGTATACAAAAATTATATACAAATACCTATAAGTGCACCAGCAGCAGTGTGGGAGAGAAGGAAACAGGGAACTAATATAATAATTTATCAACACATAACTGTACAGTTGCTGAGGATAGCAGCTTATATGCCATAATTAAAAGCAGCTGAGCCAGTACAGAACCATTGTAATAATAGCTGATTGACAGAAAGTATCACACAGTGAAGGAGGCAAGGGCAGTGAGGAACAAGTAAGAAAACTTAAGAAGGAAGCATAAGAGACCACGGAAAATGGAAAGCGGATTATAGCCCTGGTGGTCTTAATTTCTTGCAGCTCATACACAATAGGCAATGGAAAGCAATACTCGTTTCTGTCAGATTGGTCTCCATGGATATCAGGCTATGTCTGATACAACATGAAAAAAACATCCTTAGAGTGCACTGGAACCCACAATGCATTTTCCAAAAAATATATGTAAAACACAGAATAGTGCTGGCATTGTACTCCCCCCTCCAATAACATAGTGCCATATGATATGATCCTGCCCCAAAGTAATGACATTTTGGTCAGAGGTAACCATAAATATGAGTTTGACCAAACTGCGGGAGGCAGTGGAAGACAGAAGTGCCTGGCGTGCTCTGGTCCATGGGGTCACGAAGAGTCGGACACGACTAAACAACAACAACAACAACAACAACCATAAATATGGTCTTAAACAGATTCCTGAGATGTAAAGATGTTAGCGTTTTGCTATATTATTTACTAGTCCTTTGGAACCAGAGAGAGGGAAAACATAACTGGCTAATGAAGGTACTCATGGTGGCCAAACACTTGACACTTCAGTATTGGAAGGAGAGATCTTCTTCCCGTATAGTACAAGGGATGGAAGACATGAGCCAACTAGCCACTTATGAGAAAGCGACTTTACCTAAGCAGAGGAAGGGTGGAAAATTATTAGATAGATGGACTCCCTACATGGATATATTTGCATAAATAACAAACATCTGGCAAGTTGGGATCTCCAACTGAAGCCCTTACCTCTCTACTGATACACAATTGTTTTATTATTATTCACTAGTACTGTATTTTCTTTGTACTTTGCTTCTTCCTTCTGTATGCAATATTTTAAACCTGCTTTCCCTTCCACACATAGGCTAAGCAGATGGAGGAAAAACTATGAAAGGGGCTTAAGAAATTTTATTACAGCATGTGACTTGACTTCCCCCCTCTGTTCTGCCTGCTAAAATAGTTAGAAACCAAAACACAGAGGTTTAGTACTGCCTTTAGAATGTAGTAGTAGTGCATTTAGCTTGCTTATCTGCATTAAACAAACACTTTGGATTTATTTCCAGGCAATGAGCTTAGCCTTTGTAAGACATTTATTCAAAATCTACCACTGCTTGATTTTGATAGAATAAATTCGGAAACCACATGTCATCAAGCCACTTCAAAAAAGGCATGTCACCCTAACTGACATGTTAAGTCCAAAACCAATGAAAGATGAACTACTGGGGTGGTGGTAGGGAGATCTTCAGCAATTTAGAAAGCATTGCACCACCATTTTAGATCATTCGCCAAAACAAGGTGCAACTAGACATAGCCATGATTCTAACCACAAGCTAAAGGTGTCTGGAAGGAAATATTTAGGGTTGGCTTACAAGTAGCAGATCATTAAGCTGAAAAATAGTACACAGGTCAGGAAAAAGGGTATCGGAACATCCTAGGTTTTGATGTAGAACATAAAAGGATAGCTATGTTTTACACTTATGATGGTGAAGGGTTGACATGCTCTGCATAGCAGTTGGACTAAGTGAGACCATCCCTGTGAATATGTAGTAGTTAACTGTTCAATCTCTGTTCTTGGTCCTACCCTCACAGGAAAATAACAAGACAATCCTACCTACACACTTGCTTCAAATTCAATGGCTCAGAGGCATTCTCTCTCTCCCCCGCCCTCTGGTTAAAAATTCAGATTGGTGTTTGGCTAGATACAATTCCAGTACTTCCTGGTTCATAAATTTTAGTCTGAAGTATTCCACATTGCATTTCTAGACAATAAACAAACTCTGTGTGCTCAAAATATTTATCTTCCAACATCCTATGGCCGAGAAACCCGATTATATGAATAGTGATGCAAGGCTCCAATCATAACATTTTGAATAGCCACTTTGCTGAATATCAACAATATGCTTTGCCCAGAGAATCCAATTATAATCTTTCAAACAGCTATCCATTAAACATTTTAGGCAACATTTTAAAATATTAATTTATGAGGCGTTGCTTTAGCTTATGCATCTGAAAGTATGTGTTTCGGGGAAAAGTAGTGGTTGGCGGACCGTTGGTCTGTGTTTATACATTACAGCACTGACGTTCCTCTTTCCAAAGAAGAAGAAGAAAAGTTTTGTTTACTGTAAGGCACTGGGTTTTTTCAAAATGTCCTAAGAGAAACTGGGAACGAAGTCTTGGGGGAGAGAAACATTTTGGTGAGAGTGCCAAGTTTTAGAAGCTTCTCCCAGTACTGAAACCACTTTTAAATTACCCGTAAATGTAAGCATTTAAACTGCAAACCAGATAGGCAGAGAACACAAAAAGTATTGCCAACATTAATAATTTGTTGAACTTCAACACAATGAGCCATATTTCATACTGCACTGCGAGCTCATTAATAAAAAGCTGGTTGCTGGGGTTCCATGAAGCACAAATGCGAGCCATTAGGAAAAAGGAAACCCCATATAGCTACTTAATGTCATCAGGAAAGAAATCCTTAGGAAAACAATCGTATCAAACAACTTGGGGCCAAAGTACCTCCTGATTCCTTATGCTCCACCTCAGTCACTGAGATCTTCCTGCCCCTGATGTGCCCCCTGGAACTCCTTGCCTGTAAAGATCAGGCAAGAGTCACCCCTGCCATATTTTAGAGGTCTTTTGAAAACAGTATTGTTCAGACGGGCCTTGAATGGAACATGAATGGATATTATTATGGATATTATAATGCTGTACACCAACTTGCTATTATTAGTTAATGAAAGTACTGTATATTTAAAAGAGTGATTGTCCTTGTTTATCCTGCCCTTAAAAGTGGCCAGCATGGGCAATGGTCACGGATAATGGGATATGTAGTTGAGCAACATTTGGAGTGCCACAGGCTGCCCAACCCTGGTTTACTGATATGAGGACAAGCTTAGGTGTGCCTCGAACCCTTCTCTTCCAGTGAAGTCGTGAAGAGGAGATGATCAGAGGTCGATGATCCTGGCTTCTTTGGACAAACCATAGTTAAAGCTCACTACTGCAAACCCCCTCCCCTACTTTCAACAAACTATGGTGTGCTGAAAATGGAGGCAAATGCTTGCAGCCATGCTGGAAAAACAAGCCCTCATATCCAGTCCCATAAATTAAGATAAATTGGATACAATACTTAAGGATTAATTTAGGATGTAAAATCGACCACATCCCCCCAACTTATTACCATGTGTGTTATGGGGAAAGCAAATACACCTTATATTAAAGCTGTGTTCCTTTGCACAGTTACCTAGAAGTAAGCCCTATGGCAAGCAGTGCAACTTACTTCTGAGTAAACTTTCACAGGTTTGAGCTGCACCTGCCAAAACATATTTTTGCCATGCTTTAGAATCGACATGAAAAACGGGAGTTGAACATGAAGGTATTCAAATGAATGATTTCTCTCCCTTTCAATTAAGAATTTTTGGACAGCCTTGGCTATGCCATGTCATGCCTCCAGAAATCTCTGCCGATAAAGGAACTCATTTATCAAGAAGCGAGTATACAAAGACAAGACTTAGCATGGTATCAAGTAATGTGAAAAGCGTGAGGGAAGTATTTAGCAAACATGAGTCACAGTCCACAAAAGTCGAGTTCATGTCAAAAAGACATTGATGAATGGGACAAGTTCTAATTGGGTTTGGGACAAAATAACAGGTTGGGATTTTTTTTATTCTTCCAGAACTCATGTTAAATACATGCATGAGAAGGTATTTCTGGAATCTGTGCTAAATTAAGTCTGCTCGGTTGTTCGGCTAAAGTGAAATCAAATATTAATGTATTCATTTCAATAAACATTTCTGGGCTTCCAGTGATTGATCCAATTACTCTACTAATCATAAATTTTGATTCTTTTAACAGCTTTCTGACTCATGGAATTCCGAGTTGCAAATGTTGCCTAGTGAATGAATTTTAGCTATTTAATATTCATGTGACCCCAACACGTTATTATGCCAAGCAATTTAAAGATATTCTGGAAGCAATAAATGCAATGTGGGTGTGTGGGAGCTACCAAAATCCCAGCTTGCATCCAAAAGAATGGCAACATTAGCGTGATGCTATTACTTAAGATGGAGAAAGGAAGGCAGTTGTAACAGGGCAGCTTGAATGGGAAGCAGCTCTCCAGTATGTATTGAAGTTTACAGGTGAGAGGATGAATGAGGATGCAATCCTGCATCTCAAGTCAATGTTTTGACTAACATGGGAATTCACAGCAATTAGCTCTTCCCAGTAATAAATTGGCTTTGCTTCTGGTCACTGGAGGAAGTAATGGGCACTTCCCCCTGCATTTAAACATGGACCCCACCCCCCTCTCTACTAATGCGCAGCTACGCTTAAAAGAAATGGGATATCTGAAACAAAGCCAGAAATACTGGCAAGTGCCTGGCTGTGAATGGAGCTCGCGTTCGCATCTCACACACAGAGAGAACACGGATCACGCCATCAATCAAAATCCTACTGCGCAAGCCTTAAGAATGCCACTCTTAACTTAGAGCTTGTGTTTTTACTTGACTGGTATAATAATTTATGTTGCACTTCAATGGCAGGAGTTAAAATATCACAGCTGCCTATGATTTTGCAGCCTGCTATAAACTGCAGCTAAAAGGTAAGCCCCTCACTCTTTTTTTGAGGCAACAGTCTATTTGAAATTAAAGTTGTTTCAAGAGCAAAGGGTGATGTTGTTATTCTGCTGCCAAGTCTCATTTCTTACTCTCATCCAAGTGCTACTGAAAGCATATAATAACAAGGCTTTGAAGTTGCCAAGTGAGGTAGAAAAGCCAAGAGTGATGGGTTCAATCAAACAGCAACCCCACCTTACTCTACCGGGAGAGAGAAATCTCTAACCAACCTTACAAGTTTTTGGAAGCGTGCTACCAAGTTAAGTTCTGGAACTGAAAACTGCTCAGAGATCTTTGTCATTAGTTTGCTATAAGTAGCCTATCACCAAAGCACATCTGTCTGTCTGTCTGTCTATCTATCTATCTATCTATCTACCTATCTATCTACCTATCTATCTATCTATCTATCTATCTATCTGTCTATAGCAAACACAGGGGCACTATAATTTGGGCATACACATCCCAAGAACTGAGTTTTGCAAAATATGGAGATTATTTTTTTTACCAGAAGAACCCTTAAACTGATTCCTTCACCAATACAGTGAGAAAACAGTTAGAACTATAGAGGGAAATGAATGGGATTTACTGCTAAAGCTCATCACCCTCAGCTTACTCTCATGTAAAATTTTTGAAATCTTGCTGACTTCCATTCTAGCAGCTTCTTTGTCTTTGGTCAATGATGATTAAGATTGCCTTGTCCCTTGATTGCTTTCTGTGCCAACTTTACATTGCTAGTTCTCACAATGCCCCACTCCTTTAAAGCACAACCGCTGCCTTTGCTCTTTTTCTGCTCCCGTCTTTAACTACCTTGACTAGAATATCAGAGAATCAACTTTCCTCTAACTTCTGATACCAGCCGACTCTTCTTTGTGTTTCTCACAGTCCATTTATAAAGCCCTGCCTACTCTTTCCCCAAGTTAAAATACTGTACTATACTATATTTCCATCATATGCAAACCAGAAATGTGGAGGTGTGACCTGAAACAAAGGACTGCTTTAGACTGGACAAATGTCTAAGCCTATTCATTATCTTTTTATGCATTGCTAGTGTGCTGAACAGATGCAAAACACCAATACAGTGGTACCTCAGGTTACAGATGCCTCAGGTTACAGACTCCGCTAACCCAGAAATAGTACCTCGGGTTAAGAACTTTGCTTCAGGATGAGAACAGAAATCACGCGGTGGTGGCACGGCGGCAGCAGGAGGCCTCATTAGCTAAAGTGGTACCTCAGTTTAAGAACAGACCTCCAGAATAAATTAAGTTCTTAAGCCGAGGTACCACTGTAAATATTACAAATATGCTGAGACGTAAGCTATCATCCACTGATAATTCATAGTAGACGGCATTATTGGTACTAGACAACACAGCTGGCATTGCTACACTTAATATCTAAAGGAAGATATTTAGGGAAAAAGCATTTCCAAACTACACTTTCCTAGTAATCAATCCACATTTAAGAGCGAAACAGTAAACTACATATGCTAGCAAGCTGGGCTCACACACACCCTTCCTGTTTAATTCCCAAGATGCCCATTATTTTATTAAAATTATACTGCATACATACTTCATCGTAAATGAAACATTATGATGACCAATTTATCCAAATATAGAGAATTTTGGAAAACCCTCTGAAATATTCCCACGGGAACATATATGTCTCTTAATTCAAAAATGGATTGGAAACCAAGAGTCTGGTGCCCCCAAAATGGAACAGCTTTACTGTTATGTTGACAAGTAAAGCCCATGCAATTATGCTGCAAGTAAAATATGGATTTTTAAATAAGGAATAATGACCACTGTGTAACAGGTGGCCAATGTTTTTTCAGCCTCTGTGCAAAACCCCATTTCCTGCCTAACATCTTGAATAGATTGCGTACCAAAATAAATAAATAAATAAAATCAATGAACCAAAAATGGCGCAATGGGATCTGTATGAATTGTCGTTTAAAAATTTCCTAGCTAAACATAAGTCAGGGCTTCCTAACAACATGGGAACTCCCTGCTCCCCATGACTTTTCTAAGGAATAATTTTCTGCTGCTGGTGATTTTTATGTGTTGGTTCTTTAAACAAAACATACAAATGTTCCATCCTAACTTAAAAGCACCATTTTGTTTATCCAAGTTTAGATGGTAAGAGCTCCAGAAGGCTTATAAAATATCCAGTGTTTCATGAAGTCTTGTTCTTAAGCATAGCTCTCCATAGCATATTTTGTTTCTGAAAATATTAGTATTTTGTTTAGGAGGGTTGGTTTCCAAATTTTCTGCCTCGAAGGAACCTTTCCCACCTCAATCTAACTGTTGAAGAGCACGTGTATTGTAGGTTGGAGGATCCAGAATGCACTACAGGCTCACATGGTGTAGTGACAAGATCTATTGGGCCTCGTCATTTCCTATGGAAGCTGAGGGTGCATTCAGACTAGGGAAGATCAGGAATGGAAGTCTTTCAGGGAAGTTTGCCAATACTGATCTTAAACCATAGGCTTGGGAAGACCAACAGCAATTCTCCCCCTTGTGTTTGCGCATAAATCAAATTATTTTCACTAGCGAGCTTGCAACTTTTCCCACAATTCCTATCTGCATCGCTGCTTGCTCTGAACTGTCTCTAGGGAAGGGAGCACCCAGGATGGAGAAGTTGTAGGGGTACAGTATATGCAGAAAATTACCGCATTAAGGAGGAGTCAGTACAAACATTAGTGCTCCCATTTCCAACAGAAAGCCACAGACAGGAAACAACGTTTGCTAAACCGATTGAAAGGTGCCTCACTTCATTTTATGACCAATAATACTGTTCATGGCATAAATTGGCCGGATCGTGCAAACGCCCAGACTATCTACCGATAAGGATACCTGCAAAAGATGAATGCACTGCAATAGGAAAAGTAGCACAAAGCTAACAAATGGCTTTAATCAGTTGATTATATTATTTCAATATTATTATATTATATCATTTGTCAGGTGTACAGTGGGCATTTTCCTTATCTTAACAAAACAGCCTGCCTCCCAAATGAAACATCACAAGCACTGTGGAAGAATTCAGAAAGGTTACAAAACAGGAAGGAAAAGGTCTTACTGTACACAGGTATCTCTAAACAATTATCTGGATCAAGGCTTATATCAACATTTTCTACTTTCTTCGGTGATCTGGAGAAAAGGTACATGCAGACTCATTTCAATGCCCACCCTAGAACTGATATTTTTGCAAGGCTGTAACTGCTACATTAGGAAGAGTTGAGTGATATAGGCAGATATTCCTGAGGGGATGACGCACACCATTTCCAAGAAAGGGCTTCTTTTGCTATCTTACACTTTAGCTGCTACACTAAAGTTAGGTTTAGTCACATTTGGCTGGATTCAGAATTCAGACGAGCAGAACTTGTAATAATTATTGGCAGGTCTTTTATCTGTAAGCTGTCTTGAGTCTCAACAGAGAAAAAGGTTGGGTATAAATAAATATATAATCTTCATAATAACCTTGTCCTATATTGAAAGATTTTTGGCAGAAGGTAACTGAAACCATCAACAGAACTGTATAGAACAACTTTACATTTACAGAGCAAAATATCCTCTTGAATTATTATATAACCAGCACATAGAACCTTACAAAAAGACAATGTGAGTGGACTCTCTGTGCCCTTACCACAAAAAGACTGATACTGATGAACTGGAAAAATAAAAATGCGGCACCCTTCTACGATTGGATTGAAGACTTATACAAGCTCGCAACATATGAACAACTTGCATATAAACACAGACTTGCCATGGACAAATTCAATGATATTTGGAATCCATTCTTACAAATACCGTAAACTGTAATAGGTTAAGATTTGGTGAAGTACAATAACAACCTTGTAAAATATAGTTTTGGGTCCCCCCCCCCCTTGTTTTCCCTCCTGCGCAGGCTCTGTTTCTCTTTTTGGTTTGCGTTCACCATGTCTGGTGCACATATAGTTAGGTACTTTTTGAACTTTCAATAAAAAGATCACCATCACCATCATTCTGTCTGCAAGGCACTCCTGCTAGAGAAAGTGTGTGGAGAGGCTGCTCTCCAGACCCCTTAAAAGCTGTTCTGGACAGTTCAGTGACCCTCCAAGGAATGGGAGTTGCAGGGGGTGAAGCTCTCCTTTCCCAGTCCCTTTCTCTAGCAGCTGGAGATTCCAGTATTTCAGTTCAAGTAAGGGGCATTCTGGATCCAACTCACTGTAAATCTACCATCAAATTTGACCTTTTTTTTCCTAAGGGAAGGTGCAACACCTTAAAAACAGAAAAAGAGACAATTGTCTACTTACGGCAAGGAGTATTCTGGTAACTCACAAGTTGTGGAAAGGCCATGATAGCAGACATCACTGGTGAATCATTTTGTTTTGTTTCTTTTTCAGTCATCTGGTCAGCCCAGACAACGGCTTTCTCTCTGTGAATCAGCTGCTCAAAAGCCTTGAAGTCATCCTCAACAGCACTGTTTGCTAACCCTGCTGTTTTCAAAGCTACGTACTGCTTTCTTATAACAGAAAGCAAAGCACTTAGTATTCTGTTAAAAAAGGAAAGTTTCACGGTAAATAAGCAACAAACATCTCAGAGATAGCACTGCATGCTGCTTTCATGTAAATTGTATTTAAGGAACATCATTTATATGCAGACATCCTACTTAGAAAGTATACACAAGCTTTTAAACGCCAGTTGCGCAGCAAGAGAAGACTATTGTCAGCAAGTCCTGTTTGAATTTTAACACTCTGACCATATTCCCAATAACCTAGTGTTTATATTTGTAGAGTTTCTTTCTGGGGTTAAATGTTGCAGAGTGCCTTCACAATTCTAGATTTGATTTTATGGTCATTAATCTTTAGGTGCCAACCTACATTTTCAGCAGGATTCCTATACCCTAAAATATTTGAGTTGATCCTTCTGCATTCTGGATTAATTGCGGTTTCAGAATGCGTCTGCCGAGACCATGTAACACCGGTCCTGAAAGACCTATATTGGCTCCCAATTGGCTTTCCAAGCACAATTTAAAGTGTTGGTGCTAACCCTTAAAGCAAATGAGAGATCTTGGTATAAGTCATCAACCAGGTCCTTCAAACCAGGTAGATAGTCAGACTAGAAATTTATCATCTCACTGTTAGGCACCACTAAGCAGCTGCCTACAAAGAACTCATTCATTGGTATCTATTCTTTAGGTTTCTCTAAGGGGAAAATTCCCAGGAAGGGAAACGCTATTAAGATCAGCTGTTTTAAAAGAGGGGTTAAAGGAGTTCCAAAGGGAGCCAGTAATCTGGCTTCTGTATTTTGGACCTGTTGAAGTACCAGTTGTCTTCAAGGACAGTCCCAAGCCCTTGGGCCAAGTCATTGTTTTGTGAGGGGGTGGAGGTGAAAACCCCCCATTTATAGTCAGCTGAAGAGAATGGCTGGGTTGGGTACCTGTGGTGCATGAGATATCCACCACTGGCATGTACCCCTGAATCACTGGCCAAGAGTGAATTTGGCCTTCAGGCCAGAAAAAAAGGTTAGCTACCCGCAGAATGAAACCAGGTACATTCTCCTGCCTACATCTTCCACACTGCAGGGCTGCCTTATTCCTGGTTCCAGAGGCAAGACAAGAGGCAAAGCTATGAAGTCACAGCAGTCTGCCTACAGACTACAATGGATGCCAAAATGGCACCCTCATGCTCTGGATTTGATTTGCTGCACACCTTCCAAAGAGATTGGCCACCACTGAGCTTAAAAGGTCAAAGTGTTCCTACTAAGATATTCTGAAAGAACTAGAGAGCAATCTGTTCAGCTTTTTGGAATAGGGCAGAAAAAGAAACATTGTCGTTGTCACTTTCAGACCTCTTGTTCAAAAGCAGTCCAACGAAAGTTTAATCAAATGTACCACAATTTTCGTGTAAAATTAGCCTATTTGTAGCCTTCACATACGTCAAAAGCTTTAAATAGGGAAGCTGTTCAAAATATGGCATTTCAAACGTCGACTTACTTTTCTGTCTGTTTATATTGCTGTTCTTGGAGGGATGCAAGAGTCCTCATGTATTCAGCCTGAGTTCGCAAATCCTTCACTTCCAACTTCAAATGGAAGTACTGCAGATCTCGGTTGAGCTCCTGGAAAAGGGAGCCATGTTGAAGCCAAGCTCATAGGCAGCCAACCCAGTAATGACAGGAATGCTACTACTTTGGAAAACAACAGTCCTACTTCTAGAGCGGAAGTCTTGCCAAGTGATGGGGAATACGTCAAGAGGGTGGCATACAATTGTGGCAACAGCCATTCCATTAACTAACTGTTGGCTTGGGCCAAGGGAAATCTTGTGCAATTTTTGCCTATCACACACTGATTTGTACTATCATGCTACTTCCCCTTGCGTTAACAATAGCTAACAATGCTTCTTGAATTAACGTTATACCTGTATATATTGAATCTCACTCAGAGCTGATAGCCGTCAATACAAATCAACCAAGGCACTTCAAGTTAAAACCAAACCGGAATGACCTAGGAGACCTCTTATTGAAGCCCCTTAAAGTCTGGGGCTGCTTGGGAAGCAAAGTATCAAACCCTGCCTGCATGCTGGTGCTTTGAAAGCTTCCAGGCTAGAGGAGGAGGGTGCAGGAACACCCCCCAAACCCCCCCCCCCCACAACTGAGGTAAAGTCCTTAAAAATGACCAGTGCCATATCTGGCACTAAACCTCAGTGACAGCGGGGGCATACTAGCATTCATCAAGCATGGCTCTCATCCTTGCGACTCCCAGTTATTATCACATTTTTACATGCTAATAACTTCCATTTTCAGCAGTGGCTAAGATGGATAAGGTATTATTTCAGCGGCAAAGGTTGCGGGAAGAATGCAGCAGACACCAGGTCAATTTTGTTTATAGGCTTGTTTGAAAAATGGAAGGCAGGTGCTTTGTTCGCTTCCTGGTTTTCTTCTTTTCTTTCATATGAAGACAGTATCTACTCTTACGCTACGTGAACAACAAGAAACGACAATAGTCTATTGTAGATACACTACTATTCCGGGAAGTACAGCAATTTGTTTGAGACTTTTTTTTAAAAAAAGGGGGGGTGGAATCAATCTATTTTCATTGAAAGCAGTGAAAAAACATGCACATTTAAAAGAGAAAATTGCAACAGAAAACATCTGTCTTCTACCACATTACAAAGCAGCTATCTGCAAATGGGAAAGCCTTACAGTTACAGTTAGCAAGAACTATTTTTAAGTAACTGAGGAAGGACACATGAAGCAAGAGGGTAAGTGACTTGGCCTGAAGGGGCAGCTCAAAACCAATTCCCTGCTCACCCTCACTGACCCATCATCTTCCTTCCTGGGTTTTGGTTTGGAGGGTGGAAAGTCCTCTCTCTATTTCACTTTTTTATACACGCACACAAATTTGCTTACTGCTACAGGGGAATAAAGAACAATCTCTCTCACTTGAACATCCAAAATATTTCCCAGGAGCCAAAGGGAACACGAGAACAGTACTACTGGATTAGGCCAGTGGCCCATCAAAGTCCAGCACCCTGTTCTCACAATGGCCAACCAGAGGCCAAGTAGCTCACCTGAGGAATCTGGCCATCTTGACCTAGGAGGCGCATTTCGTTTTCCACCCGGTGCAACCAATTAGTGTTGTCCTCTAAGCGTTTAGTCTCTTCCGCTTCCCTCTGCTCTATTTGCAAGCGCCGGGTTTTAAGTAATGCAAGCCGGTGGTCGTGCTTGTCAGTCGCCTGTAACAAAACAAACCTAAGTTTCAAACCAAAGGACAGAACCGGATACCATGGTGAACGACATACTACCAAAGCAACAGCGCAGCATCTCGCCCTTCCAGTAACACCTTGCAAAACAGAACACATGATGCAAGATTCTTCAGTTTCCTCAACTGTGCTGGAGTTCACAGGCTGTTGTCGTCAGCAAAGCCCAGTGTGATGCCATCTGTTTTAATTTTTGTGTGGTTTTAATTGTATTATAATTGTTGTAAACTACTTGTGAAACTGTGGCATGCAAATATTTTTATCAAAAAATAAACACACACATATTTTTTAAAAAACGTAAGGTTTTACCAGAGGGAAAGCTGACTGCTGTTGCAAGCCGTTCCCTCTCTGTATCAGCTAGTTCAGTCCATGCTCTCCCAAATCATAAGTAACAGAGTTGGTCCAAATAATTCATTTAGGGTTTTTTGCCTGAACCCAAAAGGAGTGGGGTGGGCGCTTGAATGTTCTGCATGTGAACCCAATATTTTTTCCAGTGTGATTTCTCAAGAATGCGGCCCCCAAATGCTCTTTGAACTCCCGAATTTAAGACATGGTTTTGACTATTAAGAGCAAGAAAGAAAAAGAAAAGAAAAAGCAGCCAGTATATGTACCCTGCATTTCAGCGTTTAAAATATTTCCTGCTTAGTTCAACAGAAGAAATTTATATTACCTTCCATTTCAGACAGCTATCACTATGCTCAATTGAAAGCAGATGTCTGAGAAAACCTAACACACAAAATTATTTTGCAACAGAACTTCAAAGATTGTCACTTACAGTTAACTGCTATGTGAGGGAAGTTTTATACATTTAAGTATTAGCCACTTGAGCCACATTATATGGGAGAGGCAATATATGAACAATGTATGATTAAAAAATCAGAAGTAAAAAGCCTATCTGTAAAATGCAGAGCCAGGAGTACAAAGTTCCTTCTTACACCACACAGAATAAAAACTGGCGGCTCAGGCGCAAGCCCTCTTTCCTGTCGTTCTTAAAGAAATGTCACAAAATGGAGTAACAGCTGAGGTGGTTTGGTATGTGTAGTGGCGGAAAGCAAAGTAAGAGTAGAGAAAAAACGCTATGAACAGCAAACCTCGAGGGGCAGAAAAAGTAATGCTGGGGAGACCCACTGAGAGGAAAGGGCACCCAAAAAGTAAACTGAAAGCCAGCAGATTTGAGCAGCAAGATTGCCAAAGGAATGGGGAAAAAGAGTTGACAAGAGAAGCAGAGACCAAGGAAAAAGTATGCAGACAAGTCAGAGGACATATCAAAGAGCTTTAACAACACAGTGTGAGGTAGAACTCCTATTACGCACTCAGGAGCGTAACCTAACTACAAAACTGGTAAGAACCAGTTAAGGAGGAACGTAACAGGTGAACGTTTAAAGTGAAAACTAACACCATACAAGGTGCAAGAAGAGTTCTAATAAATACAGTGAAGGTGGGTTGAACAAGTTGCATTTCAAGGACTGTGGTTGGATGAAGAGATGGTGAGGGGCTGGGGTGGCAGAAGGTGATTCAGTTAGAGGAGGGGCAGCTAAGATGATGTACACCTCGCCTATTTATAAAGCTCTGGTAGACTCTTTGAACTTGAGGATTTACTAAATTAAGTCAGAGCGATTGAGAATTTGGTATGAGCCTCTGCACTTGAATCCCCAAGGGAAATTTCCCGCACAGGTGGTGGGACGGGGCGGGGGGGGGAACCTGGACAGGAGGACAAGGTGAATTCTAATTAGAAACCATGTTAAGAGGATTCACACAAGCCCACATGCACCAAAAGCACATGAAAAGATGGTGTCAGCTAGTGCTGCTAATATGTGTGCTGGGGGCTGAATGCTTTATAGCTGTGTGAAGTAGCTCCACGTTCCTCTAAATGAATGTGCATAGTGCTGCTTCAAATGACTGCTGGCACTATGTATTGCCAGTGGAGAAGCTGGAGGTTAGCTTGTGCAACCTTGCAACACTCTTGTGCATGCTTTCAATAGGAGAGGGTTCAGGTGAACCCCCCAAAGATCTAACCCTTGTAATTCATTTCAAGAGGCTCTGAATAACTGCAGTAAGGAGACACACAGGATCAGAACCACGTTCTTTTCATTAGCCTAACAGCTTGGCATAAGCATGGCAGAAAGGACAGCAGAACCGTCATACTAATAGCTTACCCTCTCCATTCTCTCCGGAGCGCACATCATTTCAATTTGTTCATGGCAATTTTTTTGATAATGGGTTTTCAGGATGTTTTCTTTATGGCGCAGTTCCAGCTTCAGAAACTCTTGCCTGATTTCCTCTCGATTTGCGAACACGCACTTCAAAATTTCTCTAAACCTGCCCCAAACATTTATATAGAAAAAGGACCAAGTTACACAAAACACAGCTTCGTGGCAGCGTGTTACACTGTAGCAAATTGCAGCTTCAATTTAAAAACATTATGCTTAACAAAAGAGGTTAACATAGGAGTGGTACTTCAGATGTTTCTTTGTTTATAAAATGATTATGATGGTAATTATTTATTTATTAAATTTATACGGTGCTTTATCATAAAAATACCAAAGCGGTTTACAGAATAAAACCACAAAACATAAAACCATAGAATAAAAACATTAAAAAGTTAAAAAAAAATTAAATGTTGCTGGTCTACAGCTGCCATCATCCCTGACCATGGACTACGCTGGCTGAGGCTGATGGAAGTCCAGTAATATTTGCAGCAACCTACTGAGTATATAAGGGGCAAGGCAGTGTCTCAAATAACCTGTTCTTTCCTGCCATTTAAACATTTAGTGCAACATGGTGACATATTGATCAAAAAGCCACATTTCCATAACCCAACAGGTAAAAGGAAGGTTGGAATCCAGGACAGAAGTGCATTATAATCAGGGAAACTAATAAAATAATCCCCAGATCTGAATGAAACCCCCATGTTCCCATATTCTCTCATGTAAGTGTATCAAAAGGCTACGTGATTGGATTGACTAGCACAAACCCCTTTGTTTTGGTCTAGGCTTTGCACTGTGGGGGACCATGTCAGGTCCCATTAAGGTCCAGAACGCCACAATGGTACACCAGCAGTGAAAGTCTTCATGTAGCAGTGTGCTTTTCATTCAGACATTAATCTCAAGGACAGGAGCCATGAGATATCTGCTTAAACACTTGCCATGCCTTTACAATCTGAAGCAACAATCAGCTATTCATGCCATTCGACAGCTTAACCAAGGAGCTCAGATGGGACCACCTCTCTTTAATTGCTATCAAGTTTGATACAGTAAAAAAGGGATGCGGGTGGCGCTGTGGGTTAAACCACAGAACCTAGGGCTTGCTGATCAGAAGGTCAGCGGTTCAAATCCCCGCGATGGGGTGAGCTCCCGTTGCTCGGTCCCTGCTCCTGCCCACCTAGCAGTTCGAAAGCACGTCAAAGGGCAAGTAGATAAATAGGTACTGCTTCAGCAGGAAGGTAAACGGCATTTCCATGCGCTGCTCTGGTTCGCCAGGAGTGTCTTAGTCATGCTGGCCACATGACTCGGAAGCTGTACGCCGGCTCCCTCGGCCAGTAAAGCGAGATGAGCGCCACAACCCCAGAGTCGGCCACGACCGGACCTAATGGTCAGGGGTCCCTTTACCTTTAGATACAGTAAATTTTCAAATGGCTTACTAAGCGGCACCTGGTCAAAAAGGAGCGCCAGTGTGCAGAACACTGACTTTAGCGCATGTGAAAAAAAGGAATAGGCTAAAGGGGAAATGCTGTATTGACAAAGCAATGCTAGAGATTTTCTGGAAAGCTGTCTCCTGAAACATTGGTCATCAGCTGGTGGGCAGGTAGGTGGACAGAGCCTGCAGTAGCGCCATCTGCAAAGTTTTCTTGCAGGTTGCCCCTCCCCAAAAAGAATAATAGAATTGTAGAGTTGGAAGGGACCCCTGCGATAGCTGCTGCTCTAAAGGATCTAAAATGGCTCTGCCTCAAAGCATAAAAATGTTTTATCTTATAAATTCAGATTGTCAATACAGCTGTAAATTATTAGAACTTAGATTTCACGTGTTTCAACAGGCGTGCCTTTTTTGACAGCTTTTAGTAGCTTAAAAACCTCTTAACTGAGCATTAAAATGTGGGTTACCATGGGAAAGTTTGACTGTAAAAATCTGTAATGTAACAAACGGTGATTAGCACCTATGATTCTTCCCTGGGGATATCTGTCTATATATGGAGTTATAGCAGCTTTAGTTTATGTCAGAGATATAAAAGAGTAAAATTGCTTAATGTGTTTATTATACAGAAAAAGGTCATTAAAAAGTTGTCTCGCTATATACACAGTTCTGCAAAACATAATTTTCCAGATTATTTTTAACCAAGTAGGCAGCGATTCTCTCTTAACAGAAGATTCTTTGTTTAAACCCACCCCTGTAATAGTATTTTTGAATTCCTGTTTTTGAAATAAATGGTATTTCGAACCAAAACGGAGCTGCCGATAATCTGCTCTTAACACAAGATCTAGGGGCTCAAATTCTCGTGATTATCTTGATGTTACATGGAATATATCCCCACATTCTCAGTGGCTAGTGCTTGCTTCCCAGTTCCTGGAATCCTGATTTTGCCAGATTGGATAAGGACCCACTGTCCCAATCATGCACAAGTTACACAGCTGCACTTTTAACCCTTCCACTGCCTCTGTCGGTATTAGGTTATTTCACAGCAACAGGCAGCATTAGAACTTCAAAAGAGAGATTTTACTGGGCATAATTTTTCTCCTTATGCCTAACTGAATTTCTAGAGCTTAGACAGAAAATATAGCTGTAAACAGCAGTTATATTTATTTATTGAGAACATTAATATTGCCCATTTCGCTAAGAGAGCCCAAGATGGCTAAAACAACAGAAAAAAAGTTATAATACAAATGCTTAAAAAATACAAAAAGGGAAATGGTAAAAATAGAGTAAAAATGAAAGTATCCATTGAAAACCATTTCCAGCACAAAATTTAACAAATTTTGCCCCAGCATAAAAACACACTTGAAAAGCCTTTCTAAAAAAGGAAATTCAACAGCATGGCAAATAAAAGAAACCAGTAACAAGGAGGTAAGGTGAATGTTTCTTGAAAGGGGGTTCCAGAGCTTGGGTGCAGCAACTGAGAAGGTCCTATCCCTGGTTCTGACTAAACATAATTCTGGGGAGTACAGTCCTGACATGGGTTGTGGGTTCAAGTACCACGTTTGGCAAATTATTCCTGCATTGCAGAGGGTTGGACTAGTTGACCCTTGTGGTCATTTCCAACTCTACAATTCCCCGATTCTATGATGTAACTATGACACATGCTACCACGACCAGATCTTCAGTCTACAGGAACAAGTGCACCAACTTAAGCTGGGCAAAGGCATATCTGGCTACATCTAGCACCTGAGCATTCAAGGTTAAGGACAGGTACCCTTAAAACTAGGAACCTGCATTTTCAGGTGTTGAATCCTTATCCCAAGATAACATTAAAGGCAATACTATCAAGAACAATGGCTGTTTTATAGGCACAATAAGATAATCAAATGTTCCCTCCTTTGTTCATGGGAGTGGACCATATATGGGAGTTTGCTTATTGACCAGGTGTTAAACTCGACTTCCCTATAGATCCCCAGGAGCTTGTACATTAAATTTTGGCAAGGGAGGAGGCCACTGGATAACAATATGAAAGTGTGGACGAGCCTCTCTGTTGTAAGTAGTGACCAGGTGCATTATGGTACGTTGGCTGACAGGGTACCATTGACCAACTAAGGCTGACAAGAGAGAAGGTACAGTGGTGCCTCGCAAGACGAAATTAATTCGTTCCGCAAGTCTCTTCGTCTTGCGAGTTTTTCGTCTTGCGATGCACGGTTTCCCATAGGAATGCATTGAAAATCAATTAATGCGTTCCTAGGGAAACCGCCTTCAGACCAGTTCCTGGGACAGTCTGTCCCCGGACCTCTTCTGAAGGCTGGGGGGGGGGGGACCCAAGGGCTTTTCTTCCCACCCCCAGCATTTTAAAAAACCCCGGGACAGCGGAGGACTTCTCCGCTGTGCTGGCGATCTTAAAATGCTGGCGGGCGGCATTTTAAAATCGCCCGGGACAGCGGAGGACTTCTCCGCTGTCCGGGGCGATTTAAAAGCCCCTGGGAAGGCAGGCAGGGGGGACAAAGACTTTCGCCCCCCGCCCGTCTTCAGAAGGTGTTCCCGCCCCCCGCCCCGCTTCGGAGCAGCGTTCCGAAGCGGGGTGGCTGGGGCAGGTGTTCCCGCCCCCCCCCCGGCTTCGCAGCAGCGCTCCAGAGCCCGGCGGCTGGGGCAGGTGTTCCCGCCCCCCGTCCCGCTTCGGAGCAGCGTTCCGAAGCGGGGTGGCTGGGGCAGGTGTTCCCGCCCGGCTTCGCAGCAGCGCTCCGGAGCCCGGCTGCTGGGGCAGGTGTTCCCGCCCCCCCGCCCGGCTTCGCAGCAGCGCTCCGGAGCCCGGCTGCTGGGGCAGGTGTTCCCGCCCCCCCGCCCGGCTTCGCAGCAGCGCTCCGGACCCCGGCGACTGGGACAGGTGTTCCCGCCCCCCCGCCCGGCTTCGCAGCAGCGCTCTGGAGCCCGGCGACTGGGGCAGGTGTTCCCGCCCCCCCCGCCCCGCTTCGGAGCAGCGTTCCGAAGCGGTGCGGCTGGGGCAGGTGTTCCCCCGAGCGCTTCTAAAGGCAGGCGGCGGTGAGGGAATCCCTTGGACCCCCGCCGGACTTCAAAAGAGCTTCGGGAAGTCCGGCGGGGGTCCAAGGGATTCCCTCACCGCCGCCCGCATTTAAAAGCACTCTGGGCAAAGCAGCGAAGTGCGCTGCTTTCCCCGAGCGCTTCTAAATGCGCTGCGCTTCCCTGCTGTCCCAGAGATTTCCCTATGGGCTTTCGTCTTGCGAAGCAAGCCCATAGGGAAATTCGTTTTGTGAAGCGCCTCCAAAACGGAAAACCCTTTTGTCTAGCGGGTTTTCCGTCTTGCGAGGCGTTCGTCTTGCGGGGTACCACTGTATTAGAAGTATTTTGTCATCTTATACACACAAGTAGTTGTGGATCATGTCATAACTTTGTACAAGACAACACAGTAAGTAAGCATTTTTTTTTACCTTGAAATTTCCACCTGTTGTTGATCTGTGGCATGTCTGTCAGGAGAAGATGTTTTTTCCAACTCAAGGACTCGTAGTTTCTCTTTCAGCATTATGATCTAAAACAGGATGATAGTGTATTTGAAAGAAATGGGTGCATGTGCAGTTTGTATCTCATTCTTAGTATTCCATGAGTTTCTTTTTCAAAACTAATTTTTAAAGCCATACTAGTGATCTACATTACACCTAATATGACACAGAAACACCAGGTTTTCTGGAAATCTGGGTGCACAACAATTAATGCCTTCTTTTAATTATACTGTTATCCTTTATGTGTAACTAAAGCAACATTAACTATTCTAGTAATTGACATACCTCTTTCTTTTGTTCTTCACAAATCTTAACGTATTGGCTTATATGGCTATCCAAGCTTACTACATTGCTCTTCAGCTGTGAAGAGAAGACAAAGTTCAGTTTCATAAACATCAGAAGACAGTATATTCTTCCTTTGCTATGGAAAACATACCATACGATCATCATATCAAGCAACACAAACATCAGTCACAAAACCCCCTGATTAAATAAAGTTAACAAAAAGGTAATGGGATGGATACATCCTAAACATAATAAAAGTCATGGCTTGGATTCAGACTTCCACTCCACGATTATCACCAATCACTTTCCTCCTGCTGCTCCCACATTGTTCTGGAGTTTTCCCCAACCCTCCAGAACAGCTTTTCCCAGGGCCAGAGAGGAGAATGAATGGGTGACAATCACTACCTGCCGTTTTTCGCCAGTGCCAGATAAACTTTGCTTGGTTTAGCTGAGTTTCAACCCAATGGGCAGGATCCAAAGTTGTGGTCATCCCAGGGGGGAATTCCCCACTCCTTTCTGCAAATTACAACTCCCAGTATCCGCTCCCGCTCCCAGGATCTCCTTTATGTAAGGATACCCTTGAGAAAGGCCTAAGATATGCATTGAGAAGCTGCAGATGAAGAAGGAAAATACGGAAGGGAGAAGGGAAATTGGATGTAGGTCAAGTGTATCAAGGAATTGTTTTCCCCTTTGAAATAATGCCATGAAACAGAGGGAAGGGTAGATAAGAAAGTACAAGGAGCAAAGAAGGCAGTTGTGACACTGCTTGCACAAAAAGTGCTCAGTAAGATTGCCACAATATTTAAAAATATGAAGCAAAAAAAGAGAGAGGGCAATATCTTTTCCCTGTTGTCATTATCCACTCAATCAGAACAAACACCATTTTATAATTTGAAAGCAACAGCGCAGAACTTAAAAAGAAGAAGTTTACTTACAGAGGATTTGATGTCCTTGGCTCGATTGGCATATTTAAGAGTGTTATATGTGTCATCATAGAACAGAGAAGAAGGGCTAACAGCAGCTATAATTATCGTGCGACAATTTCCTCCTAGAGAATCCTTCAGTAAACGAGTAAGCTTGCTGTTCCGATAAGGAATGTGCTGGTTCTTCTTCTGGAAGAACAAAAAACACACACAACCCCACACAGAAGAGGGTGAGTGTTTAATGGAGTGCTGAGATGACTTACTATGAACAGCTGTTTCACAATGCACATAAATGACAGGAGATAAAAACCTTGAATTTCCTCCCCACTAGAAAGCCTCTTGCAACACCTAGCCAATCCCTTAACAAGTCCCTATGAGAGACAGGGTACCAGAGGTTAGCAACTTAGATTCTCCAATTCTTGCAAAGAAAGGAAGGATGGGTGCTACATTCTCTCCACCCGCAGATCCCTGTACATGCAAGGAGTCAGCAGTCTAGTGAAAACCCAGATTCCCTCCCAAATTCAGCAGCAGCAGCAGTTCTGTGTCCCCAGCACAATAAATCCTGAAGCTCAGCGTATGCCAAGCACTGTTTATAGATTTCTAGAGGAACCGCAAGAGGGGAACACAAAGGGAAACCTGCAGTAGATTCAACCCACATCCTATATTTAGTTACTTCTTTTAAGTGCTAGAAGTGATTTGATGGGCTTTGCTCAACCTGCTACTGCTATTCATCTCTACTTTAACCAGGGCAAATCCTGCATGGAAGTCCCTGCTGACCTAGGCTTCCTGCTCCAAACACCAAGAGAATCAGCTGGAACGCCTAGCAGCAGAGGAGTGGGTTGCTGCTGCTCACCTGGATAGAAAAAGCTTAAGGCATGGTTAATATGCAAACTAGGGATCAAATAGATTTTTATCTGTAGATCAGATTATTTATGTCACCTGAAAACAAAAGTTCATTTGAACCATCGCCAGTCCTGCTAGGCACCCTGACTTCGATCCCATTAACCCAAATTTCACCATATCGTAGTCTTTAGCAATAGGCTAGATTGTGAGGTGTTAAAATGCCTGACAGCAATGGCTGCCAAAGACCCAAGCTCCAAAATTCCCGTTACAATAAATGAATGGGTCACTGTAGTAAGTGAATTTTGATTTGTTGGGCCACCATACCAAAATGTTTGGGAACAACTACCGTATTGGCCTGAATATAAGATGCACCCAAATATAAGCCGCACCTTTAAAATTGGAAGGGGGGGGGGGAGAAAAAATATCTGAATATAAGCCGCTCCATTCCTTGCTGCTCCTGGCTGTATACTTGGGGGGGGGGGAGAGGGAGAGAGACTGCTGTGTTGCTGATGGCCTTTCCCCTTTCTTGCTCTCTCTCCCTTCCTGGCCTTGGAGAGGATGGGGGACTACGTGCAGGGCGGGGCGCTGCTTTGCCACACTCCTGGCTGCATACCATAAGGTTACAAATATAAGCTGTGCTTTAACTTTCACGGTTGGATTTGGGGGGAAAGTGCTGCTTATATTCAGGCCAATACGGCACTTCAGCACATTCCAAACTGCTTCACATACTCTATTTCATGGGTAGGTGAACTAAGGCCTGGGGACCGGATCCAGCCCAATTGCCTTCTCAATCTGGCCCACGGATAGTCCGGGAATCAGCATGTTTTTACATGAGCAGAATGTGTCCTTTTATTTAAAATGCATCTCTGGGTTATTTGTGGGGCATAGGAATTCATTCTTGCCCTCCCCCCAAATATAGTCCGGCCCCCCACAAGGTCTGAGGGACAGTGGACCGGCCCCCTGCTGAAAAAGTCTGCTGACCCCTGCTCTATTTTCTTGCATGCCTTACCATGCCACCATTCTTTTTGAGATTCATGAGTCACTTGTGACCTAAAAGGTATCCTAGCAACTTACATTTAAAGACATAAACATACTAGGCCATAGGGGGAAAAAATAATATAGAATATTAACCTTCTTATGCAACACAATCCCAGCTGGGGGAGAAGAAAATGGGTACCTACTTTTGGGTCTGCCAGAGCATTAATGATATTGCCAAGGGCTAGCAGTGAGCGATTAATATTTGCCCCTTCTCTAAAACGAGCTCCCTTGGTCTTGGTGGCACTGGCACGTTCTGAGCCTGCCAAGTCAATGAGGCACATTTTGGCAATACGGACATTTTGATTGATACATGCTGTCCTGTCTTGTTGTCTCAAATAGATCTGAAACAGAGGAGTACAGAACAAGGAAATGAGGAAAGAATCCAGAAAAAACAATCACCCTCCCATGCCTACAAGTTGGGCAATGAAGGGAAGGAAACATGCACAGACGTAAGCTTTTTGTAATGCAGACTTTCTGGCAGTCATGAAGAGAGTGCAAAATTGAATCGGACAAGGAAATTAAAAATGAAGATTAGATGCTCCTCCTTAGATGTGTTTCCCAAACTTGGGTCAACAGTTGTTTTTGGACTACAACTCCCATCACCCCTAGCTAGCGGGACAAGTGGTCAGGGATGATGGGAACTGTAGTCTAAAAAACAGCAGGAGACCCAGGTTTGGATTAACACACTTCAGAAAGGATTGTTTATTTTATATTCCCAACATTTTCATCCCACTTTCCACCCACAATTCTCAAAGTGCTGTATAAACAATGCAATAAAGGATACACAATCACAGCTGTCAACTTTTCCCTTTTCTTGTGAGGAATCCTATTTGGAATAAGGGAATTTCCCTTAAAAAAAGGGAAACCTTGACAGCTATGTACACAATGAAGCCACCAATCTGAAAGCTTGCTATTCCAACAACACTCTCTTTGGGATCTTAACACGTTTACTCAGAAATAAGTTTACCTGAACTCAGCAAGACTTAACTCTCCAGCAACTGTGCATAGGATTATACTTTTGGTTTGCAATCCCAGCCACATTTCCCTGGGACAAGCACCACTGAACTCAGCAGGACTTCTGTATAAACATGCATAGGCTCAGTCTGCTATATATACTAAGTCAGCTGCTTTAGTGGGAATCACTTTTTGATATATCTTTATGTATAAAAATAAATAACTGCACAGAAGCAGTTACGCATGAAAAAAAATATTGCCATTTATATGAGTGTGAAGCACATTTATTTCTCACAAGCAGCTATGACACCTCAATAGATTCCTCCTCTGAAGTTGAGTGACGGCAGAGACCATGAGAGCTTCCCTCCTGAATGCTATTTAGCACAAAGGATTTAATGCAGACAAGAGTGCGAGCTGGATCTCTCTTCCCAAGACCAAAGCTATTATAGCTGGTGTGCCATAGGCCGAGGATTCTTTCTCTCTCTCTTTTTAAACAAAGCTTCAAAGGTTATCTAAGATCCTCAGACACCTTATCTGCTGTATCATCTTACCTGAAAGACAGCATGGGACCGAGATGAGGAGGCATTCACATCAGTGGGATGCTGTGTTCTGTTTTTGTTTCCATAGTCCAATATTTGCAAGATCTCCATGGCAGACTTTGGCTACAAAAGGTGGAGGGGGGGGGAATAGTCAAATGAAACTAGTAAATCTTTTTGCTAGATTTTAATCTGGGAGTTTCATTGTCATGGGATTTCAGTCATAATGTTAACATCGTAGCTTTGGCTTTTGTTGCCATCTTGGTCCCAGAGGATGACACACACAAAGCAGGTAAGAAGATATCTTTTATCAAACCAGCTTCTGTAGGTGAGCATAAGCTTCAGCACCTGCCCAAAGAAGATTATGTTCAAGATTAACTTGTGCCTTAGTGTTGCCTCGAGAAGTTGGGTCAGCTAAAAGGCATCATTTTACTTATTCCAAAACCGCTAGCCGTCAGGTTGTGCTAGGCACATTCTTTGAGTAGGTGGTGATGCCACTGCAAAGTTCATCTTAAAGCCGATAGGAAGGGAAAGGCATTCACAATCACAGAATTAAATAAACCCAAATCAATTCATTGAGTAAGAGATCTCACAGTAAGACTTACATATTCATTAAAATTTAAAAAATAAGATACAATATCCAATAACTCTATTGGCAGATAGAAAAATGTGGTTATACCCTATTTGTTTCAGAAGGAACTGAATATTTATAAAGGAGCAGTCCTATGAAAATGGACTCGGACCATTAATAGCAATGTTTGTTATAGGGAATAGTCCTCACACAATCATTTCCAAGGGCTATCTTGGTTTGCTTTCTTGGCAGTCTGCTTCCATTTTCAGCCTTTCCAGAAAGCCTTCAAATATCTGATGTGAAGAGAAAATTATCCAGTAGGCTGAAGTACAAGCTGGGAAGGTGGAGGCAAACATGACTCCATTATCCTTGTTTGGGGCCAGCCACTTTGCGACCCTAACCCAAACAGATGAAAATAATCCTGGACTGGGTGAATGGAGGGGGGCGTGGGGAACCTGAGCTGGGGATGCGTTGAGGGTCACGAAGTGCACACATCCGTGGCCCCAATTCCCTCCAAAAGTCTCCCATACACCACAGGGAGGCAAAAATACAATTGCCCCTGCACCGTGGGATTCCAATTCAGAGCCACATGAGCAAGGCCATTGTAGACTGCCAAGCTTCAGGGCTTATCAAGAAGAGGACTACCCAGCTGGTCCCCAAGCTCAGCAGCTTCATGCTGATACACTTTTAGGGTTGGGGGATAGAATATTCTAATAGTCGCCCCCCCCCTTTTCTTTTTACAGGCTGTCAGCTAATTCTGCAGGGACCATATCGCTTCACTGTTTAGTTTGCTGCTGCTGACATTAAAGGCATTAAGCAGTAGTAGTACCACCCCCGTCAGCTTCTGATATTTTTGGCCCTTTGATAGCTGTACAAATGGAAACAATGGCATAGGTAGAAGATTGCCTGGAAGCAGGCTCTCCCCCCCCCCCCCCCGCTGCCAGCTTCCCTCCAAGCCTTGACCAAAGAAGCCAAGGTGCACTATGGGTGGCAACAGCAGAAACAGACATAACATAGAGGAGGAGGGGAAAGTGGGGAAATGATAAGGAAGAAATGAGATGACAGACTAGGAGAAATTAGGTGCATGTGTAGCAGATATAAAAAATTAAGAATATGAGTTAGGATACAACTGTGATGAAGAGGTTTTTGTGTTTGATCAAATGCTTCAGCCCCCAAGCCCCTTTACTCAAAAGAACTGTTTCAATTTTGACAGCGCAACTTTGAGATAAAGGGGTTGAAGATTGCTACCACGTTTGATTTAAACAGTTGTTTCATAGCAACTGCCTTCGCAAACAGGTCACTTAGAGAGGCCCGCTAGTATTTCAAGTGTCTTGATAAAGTAATGGTTTTGCACTGTGTTTTCTTCCCAGAAATAAAGCTTGTAAATCTTCACATCAAGATGGATAGGACTGAACAGATAGCATTCGTGTAAAGGACTTGATTTGTCCATAGTATATGAATCATGGCTTGGGAGGGCAGTCTGATCTGTTCTGCTTCTTTTGATAGAATAGTGCCTGTAGTGGGTTGAAATGACTCTGAAAACTTTTCAAGATATCCCAGTTAAAACCGATTTAGGGGAAAAAATTGGAATTTTGGAAACTAAGCTGCAGACAGGCACACTTATATATTGGGTCAAACTTCGTAACGCTGGCATGCATGTAATACTAAGCTATGGTTTAACATGATGTGGGCAAGACAAATTTGGTCAACAGGGAGAATCAATCAGAATATTGTGAAAGTAAAAACAAAACAAATAACCTTCTAACTCACACAAAGCCTTACAATATTGGGAGATTTAATGCAAATATTTCCCACGTTCCCCGTCTGCCAACTTTCTGGCAACTTAAAGAAAAACAACTTAGGTGACAAACTAGGTACCTCAAACTTACGATTTCCCTCTTAGGCGAAGCCTTAAAGACTCAAAAACTGCTTTGAGAATTTGTTATAGAATTTCAATTGCTTTGTGAGCTACTCTGAGAACTGTGTTATAGGATTGCCTGTAAACATTGCAAGCAGGCGAATAAATAAACAATTAATGAATAACATGGATAATATAAATATGTGCAAACCTGATGCATTGTTAACCCATGAACCAGCACTCCTTTTTGAGGGTCTTCTCGAACAGCCAGTGGTCCTGAACTTACAAGCAAATCATGTATCTTCTCATTGTAGACCTTGGGAGGGAAAGGCATTGGAAAAGGCAGATATTAAGATACACAAAGGTAAGCAGCTAATCATACAGAAGGTATCTGGATTTGGTAGGTGTAATCTCATTTTAGAAGATGAAAAATGCACCTATGCGAGATGGCATGCACTTCCAGATACGTTTTATCCCTAAGTTTTAAACTCAGTTAAGAGTCCTAATTTTCTGTCCAAATATCCAAATTGCCGTTTTAACTTTCCGGCACAAAGGAGGCAGAGTGACAATTTGACAGGAGGAAAGCACCAATACATTTGGAACTAGACAAGCAGAAAACTCTCAATTGTGCATGCTGTCATGAGACCTAATCCTAGGCTTGGCTACTGGGAAGTTATGTTGTATTCTGTTCTCTGGCAGCTGGGAGAAAAGCCCTTGGTTGGTTGGTTTGCTTGTTTGTTTCCTTTCTCGAATCCCAAGAAGCTCCCTGAGATCAGAGCGGGGGAGCAGTTTTAAATCCTCCAATATCAGGTCAGGGAGGAATTCAAAACACTTCCTTTCCAATTCTACTGGCTCCTCTGGTGCTGTAATGCCATGAGTCAGGAATACTGGTATGTACTCCTCAGAAACATGGGACTGCATCGTAGGAGAACATCTCTCATGCTGGCTGGAAGACAATGTTTGGCTGGAAGATAGACAATGTTTTCTCAGCCTCTGACTAAGCTGGTTTGGGTCCCTTTCACCCTATTCCTTATACAAAAGCAACTGTTATTGTGCAAAATTATTCCGCCTGCTTACCTCAAGGTAAGAAACGGCAATAGCGCAATGCTTCTCCTCTTTCATCCGCTCTATGGCATTGTACAGCTCCAACATGGTCCGGTACATCACTCCAGGGTCTTCCTGGGAGCCCAGCATCGTATGAGTCTTCCCAGCGCCAGTTGCGCCATAAGCAAGCACTAAATTGAAAGCAGGCGATCGCTTTTAGCAACTTTCAGCCATCTTCAGAAGGTTGTTTTACACAGTTTTTAGAAGTCTGATTGTGTTAGGGTTGATACCTTTGCTGCCAAGGGCTTCTTTGGAGGAAGGTGTGAGATACAAACAGCAAGATTGGGTGTAGGAAGGGGCACGTTTAATTAGTGAATCCATTAAGTAGCTCAACATTTGAAAACAGGAGAATCTGGCTTCACCTGATATATATATATTTGCTCATTTCGGGGGGGGGGGGAAGAATGAGGAAAGAGGAAGAAACATGGCAGCCCTTCAACCAAGGCGATCAACTTATCATTCGACTTGTGAGAAGGTGCAAGTGAAATATGGATGCAGAAAGCTGTACCACTGTGATAGCTAGCAACCACTCAGAAGCAGCAGTGTGACGAGGAGGATCAACAGAGCTGCCTTCTGATCACGGCTCTGCTGCTGATTATCTGAATGGGGCTGGGAGGACTGTATGCTTGCACTGAGAGGAGTGCCAGATTGGCAGCGGTGGTACCACCGGTGCAACCATGAACCCCTCCCCCAACATTGCGACTGTTCTGGTAAGCAGCAGCGCCACCAATGTTGGTCCGCTCCACCACACACACTGCTACTGCTCAGTACCAAAGCTAGAAGTAACCGTTAGAATCAGAACTAGCAGGAAGTAATGGCGAGGGAAACTATTCTTCATGCTCTTCACTACTGCAATATCTATATATTTTTATTTTTATTTTGCAAATGGGATGCAGGGGGTTTTGGCTATCATTTGTAGGGAGAGAGTTACTAGATGTGAAGCAAAGGACAAGAAACCAAACGTCCCCAACAGCTTGGAAAATAGCAACAGCAAAGTCTTAAAGCTTATAAATAGAATAGGGGGCAGAAGGACACCCCCGCCCCAGCTCAAATTAGAACTGACTGCTGATACAGGATTATTTCCATAACTAACAAAGGGAGAAATGCAGAAGAGTTACCTGTGCAATTATATCCATTTAAAAAACCATCCAGCATTGTCAGGGTAGTGTCTTCAAAGACCTCTAGCTGAGAAGAATGTTCGTCAAATACAGCATCAAACACAAATTTGAGGTCCTTGTTTTGCCTCTTGTTAAGATCACGGCATGGAACTTTTTTCCCATGAAAGAAACTGACTTCCTCCACTTTGGGATCAAAGACCAACATATGCTTATCGACAACTTGGAGCACTTTCCTGAAGTTGCCATCTCTCTCTTTCTGACTTTCTGGACGAACGCGGACCACTACCTTCACGTGATTGCAGACATCTTCTTGAACAGTAGTAGACATTACGAAAGGCAGTTATGGTGTCTGGGGAAGATTTGTCATATAAAGTAAATCCAGTTTCTTCTGCTGGTGGAAAAAATGAAAGCAGATTAAACAACAACACTTGCACTCCTATACTTGTTTACCTGGGAGTATACTTCTCTGAATGAGGTACGTTTCTCTTCTGACTTAATATGCATATAATTGTGCTGCTAAACCAAGGAAGCAAATGAATTTAGGTTAGGTTTAGGGTTGATAATTTGACTGGCCAAAAATGTAAACTGACCAGTTATATTTTTTAAGCAGTAATTTAAGAAAATGCAACAAGAAGTTTATGCAAATGACAAAAAAAAGCATGTGAGAAGACGCACTTCTCTATGGGTCCCACGTATATTGGGGTGTACAATTAAACCCACCAAAATGTAATTTTGTAAGTGCTATTTTTGGTTTTACAAGCAGCAGTTGATCTGCAAAGCTTATATGCAGTGTTTACACAAGCTTAGATGTAACTCAATATTCTCCTGCCATTTGTTTGCCTATGACTGGAGTCCAGTAAAATAGTCTGCTTTGTTTGTTCCAATTGTCCAGCTGACCACCACAGATCCCATGCAACTATTTTAGATATAGTAGAATTCTACCAAAATGGGTTTCCCAACTTAACGTGTGAAGAGTGCAAATACTCTTGTGTGGAGGGGGGGATGAGACTATGAAAGACTCACAAACTTAACAGAAATTAATATCTGCAAGTTTAACTCCTGAAGAAACAAAATGATTCAAAACACACTACAAACAATCATAGTCCAAAGAAACTCTCCTACCACATAGAGAAATTTCAATGTGCACACGTTCAGAATATGTATTTTCTAGACTGACATAAGATCTAGTTTAAGAACTTGGTTCTTTCTTTACTGTTAATAATGATCTATAAGACATGACTTGGTGCTTGCTCACACTGTCATTTTTCAGCTAGAATATTCATATGCATTAGGTTTCACTCATGCTATACAATAATTACTCTGTCAATGCCAACAGCAGTTAGTTAGAGGAATAAGGTCTGATAAACTCATTTGTCGAGAGGAAGTCCTTTGTATTCCACTTTGCTACTCCAAATGTTCCCATACAGCACAAGATAATAACCATGTTTGGTGTCATAAATACAGCCAATTGAATGTTAATGGATTCTAGAGTCTTGTAGCACCTTAGAAAATAATGAAGTGGATGCTAATCCACACAAAAAAACCCCATAATATATGTGGGAGGTTGCTTCTAGTCTGCCAGCGCTTTCTCTCACTATCATAAACCACTCTCAATAAAGTGAATACATTGGTACAAATAAGAACAGTGGTGCTCTATCTCTTCAAAACAAGACTTTACCCTGTAAGAAAAGTAATGGGAAATGGTCTGGTAAGTGTGGGGTAACTATCATGATAACCTAAGGGGCCTCACCTAGTTCTGTATCCTGTTCTCTGGGCGGCCAAGCAGATGCCTATGGGAAACCCAAAAGCAGGACATGAACCTAACAGCACTGTCCCACTTGTGATTCTCAGCAACTGGTACGCAGAGGCATACCACCTCCGATACTGGAGCTAGTGCATAGTCATCCTGGTTAGCAGACTTGCCTTCCATTAAATTTGTCTAAACCACTTTAAAAGTCATTCAGATTGCATATTACATTCGTGAATTCCACAACTTAACTATGGAGTTTTTCCTTTTGTCTCCTCTCTATATTCCTTCGTTAAGCTTCACCACATGGCCCTGGGTTCTAGAGTCATGACTCATTTCATGCAGTTTTCTACACCTCTCTCATATTTTTCCTAAACCTCAGACCCCATAGTTTCAAGCTTTCCTCATAGGAGAGTTGCTCCAGCCCCAGGGTCATTTTCAGTGCACCAAATTTGCAGAGATGATCTCAAGGGCTAAGACTCACAAAAGGGCAAACAAATCAGGACGCATGCTCAGCAACAGGTCATCTGGAGGCGACCGGTCTTGAAGGCGTTTACAAAACTCTTTACGCCGTTTCCATGGGATGCTATTGGTTCAATGTTGCCACCAGCCGCGCGGCATAGATATGCATTCACCAATGCTATCTTTCACAGCGTAGTCCTATAAATGTCAGCTTGGAAGCCGTGCCCACTGATTTCAACGGGACTTCATACCGAGTAAGTATGCAGAAGACCGTACCCCCACTCCCTAATAAATACGCCGGATCATAACCACATTCTAACTCGAAGCCAGCCAGAATTTCCATCCAACCGTGCGCAGGGGTGTAGACTTAAAAGGCAATTTGGGGCGGAGAACTTCCCGATCCATCTTAACTTTCTTTCGATACGGTACTATAAAGTCCCTGCAGGGACCTGGGCGAACGAATGGAATAAAGTCGCGCGGCTAATAAGCAGCGACCCTCTATGCGGTTCCGCTGCAAAAAGAAAGGCAAACACAAGAGCGCAAAACTCCGCCGGAAAGTGTAAGCAGCCATGGACCACCCTCGCCAATGCAGCGAGCTGATCGGGACCCTCTTTCAGCTGAACCGAGCTAGACACCCTAGTAGGCGTAAATGGAGATACTCACCCGGGCATTAGGGACCCTCCTTGCTGATCAGCAGCCCGCGCCGCTTCTTCGGGCGTCGCCACCGCCGCCGCCTCCACGCTCGCTCGCTAGCTTCAGCGAGCCACCAAATTCAAACCCAAGCAGCCTCTCGTTCCACGGCTTCTGATTGGTTGAGGGCCGCATAACGTCATAAGAGCCGCCACGCTTACGACGCGCCCTCGGATGTATTTTGGTCCAAAGGAGGATCCATCCCTCCGCCTTCAGCCGTCTCCTAAGCGAGGGCGTAATGCTGGGATTGTGGACGTTCTGCTCGGTTTGGTGGCGCGCATGGAAATAAGGGGGGCGGATATTGTCAGTGAGCGAATGAATGGAGGGCGGGACTCGCGCGAGCGGGTTGGAGGGGAGAGACGCGTATTCAAAGCAGGGGAAAGTCGGGGTTCGACTGTTTCTGTGCCGAACTGGGACGATAAGAAAGGGATAGTGTCTTTGCAGGAATTGATGAGCACAAACAAGCAGGGAGGTTGCATTTTGCAGGAATAAAGCAACAGCGAAAGTTCCGTGGAGCAGCATTTCGTCGTCCCAGTTCAAGTTTCGAATAGAAATAAGCTGTCGCGTAGTAGTCGGCGGTCATCTTAAGACATGAACTTGGCTTTAATTGGTTCAATCGCTGATTTTACAGCGCTATCCTAAACAGTTACGCAGTGACTCAAAAGTAAGCTCAATAGAAATGATTTCCCCCCACGCCGACGCGCGGTCAGGTTGTGCCTCTTCTAGCACAAGCGAGTGACTTGAATTTAAATTTTATTTCAGCCATGAGCTGAAATAGCTCTCAACGCCACAGAGCGTCTTTTTAGGTGCGCGAGCACTTGAGCCCAGCGCGCAAAGTTTCTGTGCAAGTCTTTAAAAGCGCACGTCCTTGAGGTTGTATGGCTGCAATTGCAGTGCGGAGTGAGGGGTAAATTGGACAGGAGACACCAACAGTTCGCTTGAAAGGTTTTTTTAACTAAAAAGCAAAACTAGGAGCCTGAGATTGGGAGTTAAGCTCAGGGAAGGGTTTAACTTTTTCCAGCTCAGCTGGCTGGAAACTGACACCACCCCCAGCTGCTTTTATGCGGGGCGGGCGATACTGTTTTAGACTAGAAAGACATACGCCAGCCTTTCTCAAACTGGTGCGCTGTGAGCTGGTTCGAGAAATGAGTTTTGCCACTGAAGCACTGAATGGGATCAAGAAAAGTGAACCTCGCGATTCCTTAGTTCGTTCCATAAATTGCAGTTACTCTGAGGAGTTGTGGGTGCTTGTTAAATGTGAAATGAGAAAACAGTAATTCACACGAGAGATTTGTTTGTAGCTGTGCTCGTGCGCGTAGCTGTACAAATACTGAATGAAAAACGAGCGCCCGTTCTGGGCGGGATGTTCTACTGGCAGATGTCAAGAGGAACCTGTGCGCCTTCGGGAAGATGCTTTTAAGATGTTCTTAAAATAGAGCATTTGATGAGAGTATCTGCTGGTGGCTTAAGGTTTGCGGATTGCAACAGATGTGTGTGGTAGAGAAGGACGTATGTTAATGCAAGCGGGTGAAGACGGAGCACCGCATATCCTATAGCAACTCCGTTGGGAAAACGGTCTCTGTTAGGATTATAGGGGCTGCGGGAGGTTATGTGGCGGCCAGCCTGATCGCAAACGGGTTACCTCTTACTACGTAACAAGACACGCATCGAAGTATTGTCGCACCGCAGCATCCCTTGGAACAAACCTGCCCCTTTATCCCTAATTGATGTCTCATAAAAAGATAGCCGCGGTTCTGCCGATGGCGTCTTAATTATTTTGCTTTGGGTCTGACAACCGTGTTGCAAAAAGCGGGGATGTCCACCGGGAGGAAAGGAAATACGGGACTTTGTGGAAAGAGGCAGGGAAAAGTCTGCGTAGAGATAATGGAGGGGGCGGTGGAAATCCCGCCAGTCTCGCTGGAGAACCTGCGCATCCCTGCAGTGCATTTGTTGAGTCAGCCCCGCCGCGTTCATCGAGGCCGATTCCGAATCCGTGCGCGCTGTGCACACGACCGCCGCCTTGCAACCGCCGAGCCCGCTTGAAATGAAGGCACTGCAGGCAGGCAATGATCGAGAGGGGGGCGGGTGCCCAGTCCCGTATTTGTGGGGGGTGGGGAGAAGGAAGTGGGTGGGATGGGAGAAGCCCTGCGTAGCCCTCTCACCGCGTTGCTGCAAAGGAGGAGCGGGCTCTGAGGGCGGAACTGAAACCCGCAGCGCCTTGTTGCAGGGAGGAAGCCTTTTGGCAGCGCTCCTGGCGCTGTAGGTTGTGCGAGGAGGAGCGTGGGGGGCAGCGGCCTCGTCGAGCGCTGTGAGTAGCACGGTTCCGCCGCAGAGCGAGTGTCCCCAGGCGCCGGGACGGGGGTGGAGAGGCGAGCTGCGAGGGAGGGGAAGGCTCGTGCTGTTCTCCGGATGCGCACACTTAGGAAGCCTTGTTTCCCCCCCCCCTTTCCTAGGTCCACAGTGGACCCCCACCTTCCGTGTCTCTCCCACCCACAAGGGAGCTCACCCGTTGCTAAGGTAATAGAGGTGGTGGTCAGACATTCCTCCTCGTCCCCACTCTCCCTCCACCTCTTGCAGTGAGTAACGTCGGACATGTACCCCCCTCCACGTGTAAGCGAATGACTCCTTGTCTGGAGCCTGCAAAGAGAGGTCGCGACATTAAACGCTCCTTTAAAAATAACGCGAGGTGTAGAAGAACGAATGATTGTGCCAACATGGCTCTTGAGGCGAGAATGAAGCACTCGCTCCCCCAGTTGCCCCCTGTTTGCGCTAGCTTTTTATGCATTGTGTGGCATTTCTTAAGTGTTAATACACACCGTTCTCAACTATGTGTGAGGTAAAGCAGGTTGTTGGTCCATCTTGAGTAGAATGAATATGAAAAAAAACATTTACACTGTGGGTTAAAAAAGGTTAACACAATCAACTCTTGTGACAAGTAGCGCAAACAACTAATAATTATTGAATAATTCCCATACACCCATACTTAAATATAACCCACTCCTAACCAGTTGAATACATGGTATGGTGCCAGTTAACATTTGCTAGTCAAATAGCAGATTGTGATAGTTCTCTCAGTCTGTCATTTCCTGTTGTTTTGAATTTATTTTTCCACTTATCTCTGATGTCTTGTCTGTCCACTTTCTTCTTTTTCTGTTCTGCCCCTTAAGTAAAACTCAGTTTTTCAAAACCCAAATTTTCCCACTTGCTGTTTTCAAACAATCTGTGTGCCCGACAAATCTCATTTCATTTTTTGATAGTTAGAAGCTTGGTGGATCAGAAGAATGCTGTAGACGTAGTGTATCTTGACTTCAGTAAGACTTTCGACAAAGTCTCCCATGGTATTGTGCAGAAGCTGGTAAAACGTAGGCTGTATGAGGTAACTGTTAGGTGGATTTGTAGTTGGTTGACCGAACCCAGAGAATGCTCATTAATGGTTCCTCGTCATCCTGCAAAAAAAGTGCTAAGTGGAGTTCTGCAGTGTTCTGTCCTGGGTCTGTTGTTGTTCAACATCTTTATAAATGACTTGGATGAAGGAATTGAGGACACGCTCATCAAATTTGCTGATGACACCAAACTGGTAGGGTTAGCCAATGCCACAGAAGACAAAATCAGGATTCAAGATGGCCATAATAGATTGGAGAACTGGGCCAAACCTAACAAAATGAATTTCACTAGGGACATATGTAAGGTTCTGCACTTAGGCAGGAAGAACCAGCTGTGCTAATAAAACATTGCCAGTAGTATATGTGAAAAGAATCTAGGAGTCTTAGTGGACCACGAGCTTAACAAGAGTCAACAGTGATGCAGCACCAAAAAACCCTAAGGCTATTCTAGGCTGCATCAACAGAAGTATCACAACCAGGGGTATTAATAGTACCACTTTATTATGCCTTGGTCAGACCACACCTAGAATTCTGTGTTCAATTCTGGGCGTCACAATTTAAGAAGGATATTGACAAGCTGGAACGTGTGCAGAGAGGGTGACCAAAATGATCAAGGGTCTGAAAACCAAGCCTTATAAGGAATTGTTGATGAAGTTGGATACGTTTACCCTGGTACAGAGGAGACTGCTTTCACTGTTTTCTCTGACAATAGGAGCTTGCATTACATACTACTACCCCCTTGTTGGATTCAGATCTGGTTCTGACTCAAGGTTAGCCACATTTCAGTGTTTATCCTCAAATAAAGTTCAGAACCATTGTTCAGTTAGAATTCAACCTGATGTCACTTTCATTTGGAGGGCTCTCACACTCCTTAATTGTTCATGCTCGCTATATTTGTCATCCTTGCTTCTGTGCTACTCTTTGATGCCAAGGACTTTTCCTCATTGGCTGCAGGTATAGACAAAGTGAACTAGTCCCCAAAGGATACTTTTATCAACCTGTGCTAGAGATTCTGTGCCAGGTCCTTCAAGTGTGTTATCTCTGCCTGCAGTGTTTTGTTAGCATCTCTTTTCTTCTGAGCTAAGTAGCCTACTGGTGATGAGCTTCCATTAGGGTATGCACACCTGATACTTCAGAGAGCAGGTTTGGAAAGCCTGGAAGCTGTTGATCAGGGGTCAGTAAGGTTTAGCTGGGCCTGACTGGTCTTGCGGAGATCCCTCTGTGGGCCGGATCACACGTGCATGGGAGCCTGCGATTTCCGTCGTCTGCGCAGACACAATTTCCGGTGCCACAGAAGCGAGTCCCTGCGCCGCGTCGGTTTAGGACAGCATGTGAGCGGGCAGCTCAGTTCAGGGGTGGCTCGTGGGCCGGTCAAACGACCTCCACAGGTCACTTCTGGCCCATGGGCCTTAGGTTGCTGACCCCTGCTGTAGATGATGCTTCCTGAGCATTTTCTGTATGCACCCTGGGCTCTCCAATGTTTGCATCCTGTTCTCAGACTCCTTGTCCAAAGGCATAATATAATTCTCCAATCTACATCTTCTTGCTATGTGCCCCACAATACTATATTTTCTCCAAATAGATGTGAGCTTGTGCTCTCCATCTCACTTCCTCCTTCAGCCTCTCACAGTACCCTGGTACATGACCAAACATACAAACACACAAGCAAGCTTCCAGACAGCTCAGAGAAACAACCAGCCTTAATCCTAAAGACATAAGCTGACTCTTCTAAATATTGGCAATCGGTGCAGTTGTTTGAGCAAAGGTGTAACATTCATATGGTTGGCTGCATCACTCAGCAACCCAACTTCTGCATTAACTACAGTTTCAAGACCTTTCTTAAGAGAAGCCTCACACAGAGTGCATAATAGCACAGCCCTATGATACGAATTTATCAACACAGATATTGTCCAATGAAGTAAAGCCAAGCTTTATGTGAGTTGATTTCGTCACTGCTGTTCTGTGGGATTCCAGCTTATTTGCATGTATTGTCAGAGTTATACTTCTGTAAGCCTCAAAACATTTTTTCAAGTGTAAAGACCTCTGTTCAAAAGGAAGGAACCTGCTGTATTCCAGTTATAATATACTGCCTGACCTCCAGCTTTTCCCAACTACAGTGGTCCCTCTGGTTACAAACTTAATTCGTTCTGGAGGTCCGTTCTTAAGCTGAAACCGTTCTTATCCTGAGGCGTGCTTTCACTAATGGGGCTTCCCGCTGTGCGCACACACCTCCTGTTTGCATCCTGGGGCAAAGTTCGCAACCAGGAGCAGCTACTTCCAGGTTAGCATAGCTCGTAACCTGAAGTGTTCGTAACCAGAAGCATTTGTAACCAGAGGTACCACTGCATATATTTTGATTCTAAGACTGCAGTCGTGTATACATACTTGAGAGTATGCTCTACTAAACTTAATGGAACTCATTTTGCCCTGCATTCTATGATCTCATAGCAGTCAGCATTGTATTGAATTGTGCTTCCAGATAGCAGGATAGCTGCTGAGGGGAAAATCCTTGCAGGCTGCAAAGAGGAAGGATACAAGAGATGCTATGAGGTCTGACACTGCTGTGACAAATGTATTGGAGAACTGGAAGGAAATTATTTCCTTGCACCTGCAGCAGAAATGTGGACAATCCACCCGTTTTCCCCAAGGCCTCTTCAGCAGTCACTGGGCTGTCATGCCATTCTCTTTTCAGCAGCCCTCTATTAGTGTGCCTGATCTCCATAGGTTCCTTGCTATTCCTGCACTTTTCTTGCTACCTCCTTATTTTAACATTTTCAACAGAGATTTGTTCTTTTTCCATTCAGCTTCTGTATTCTTGCACTCTCTTGTGTTCCCTTGAGGGTTTTACTGTTGGGGAAGCTGTAGACTGCAATCCAACAATTCAGTCAATTTAAGCCCATTATTTATTCTAATTGTTGATATACTGCCTTTAAAAATATTTCTCTCTAAGGTGGCTCACAGAATAAAAATAACAGAAACAGTAACAAAACCACCAAACAACATTGCAAAAGCAAAAAAAAGATACTCAGAAAAATCCTTGTACAATTAAAAAAAACCTTCCAAAGATTGCTTGTGATGAGAAAGAGTCGAAAGATGTAGCTGCCTAGGAAGGCAGTTGCACATTTGGAAGACCTTGCCAATGTAATCTTTACTAATTGGGGGGGGGGGAGCAGAAAGCAGAGGACTGCAGATGCTGATCTTAGGGCTCAGTTAGTTTAATATGGATGGACGTGGCCCTTCAGATAACCTGGTACTAGATCATTTAACGCTTTAGAGTTTGACACCAGCACTTTAAATTGAGTCTGGAAACAAATTGCAAACTGTTACTCATAATCCTCCTCCTACAAACATTTTGGCAGTCTCATTTTTCACCAGTTAGTTTCCAAACTGCGTTTAAAGGCAGCTTTGTGTAGACAGCATTATATAGTCCAGCCTAGATCTAATTAGTGCATGGATGACTGAGGCTAGCTGGGTTGTAGCTGGTGAACCATCTGAAGCTGGTAAAAGTGTTCATAGTTACTTATGTAACCTGGCCATTCAGTGATAATGTTGGATCCAGTAGGACTTTATACTTGATTCTTAAGAACATAAGAAGAGCCTGCTGGGTCTGGCCTACTCTATGAGAGTGTTAACTCCATCCAAAACAGATTGCATATCTATGTCCATATCCACAAAACTTCTAGTCACTGGATTTTCACCTGCATCTACACTAGAACTGTTCCTAGACACTGATTCAGGGTTTCCATAGTATCCCTGGGGTTGGCTGGTTGAAGCAAGAGATAAAGTTGAGTATTTTCAGTGTACTGAATGGATGATCTTTCCCAGTAGAATGATGTCAAAGTGAAATAACATGGATGACAATATAATCGGAAGGCATGGTATTGGACAGCAGTTGTCATGAGTCCCTTGGCGCTTTCAGTGTCAGACCTGGGGTGGCAGATTCTGGAGAAAGACATGGAGGGAGATGACGAATGGGAGGCTAATGTCGTGGCCCAGAAAAGTATCACAGCTGATTGTATTGAAAAACACAAGATAATCAATAGGATTGTGTTTCATCCTCCTGGTGCATGTCATTATCAGGGTGAACAAGGTGCTGAAATTAGGTTGAAACCAGTCTGGAATAATCAGCATCATCCTGAGTTGAGCTGCTACTACCCACTCTAAAACTTTTCCCCAAAGTGGCATGTTTTACAGTGGGCAGTATTGCTTAAATCCACCAGATTAGGATAGATTCCTCTGAGGCAAATATGCTTTAAAAAAACAAACAAAAACTGCAATTCAGAGGGCATTATTATTATTATTATTTATATACTGCCCTATACCTGGAGGTCTCAGGGCGGCATCTCATCATCTGAAGCATAGCCCCCTAATAAACCCATTTAAGATGTTGAATAGATCAGCAGGCCAGGTACAGTCATACCTTGGTTCTCGAACGCCTTGTGACTCAAACATTTTGGCTCCCAAATGCCACAAACCCAGAAGTGAGTGTTCTGGTTTGCGAATGTTCTTTGGAACCCAAAAGTCCGACACAGCTTCCACTTGAGTGCAGGAAGCTCCTGCAGCCAATCAGAAGCCATGGCTTTGTTTTCGAATGTCGAACGGACTTCCAGAATGGATTCCGTTCAAGAACGACTGTAGTAGGTTTCAAATGTTGAAGCAGACAGTTCATATTCTCAAGCTGCATAAAGACTCCCTTTTCTAAAAGAACATTCATGTATTGCTACCATGATGTACAGTGGTGCCCCGCAAGACGAATGCCTCGCAAGACGAAAAACTCGCTAGATGAAAGGGTTTTTCGGTTTTGCGTTGCTTCGCTAGACGAATTTCCCTATGGGCTTGCTTTTTTTTTAAAGCCACTTGAAGAGGCGCAGTTGTGACGGACCGTGCTTCGCAAGACGAAAAGCATCGCAAGACGAAAAGACTCGCGGAACGAATTCTTTTCGTCTTGCGAGGCACCACTGTAGATTGAGAACAAGAATGTACAATGAAATGTTCATGTAGTACACAGGCAATGCTATGAGATTGCAAACATAGGATATGCTCCATATTTTTCTCCATGATAATGTCTGCCTTCTAGTTATAAGCTTCATCCTGGAAAGGTATTAAATACTTAATAGTATTTTGCAGAGTAAATTCTTAGCTCATTTTTGCTAACACCAACTCTGAGATGGAATATAGACTAAGAGACAGTGATTTTCCCAGAGCAAGTCAATGAACTTCATGACTGAATCAGTCTGCGAAGCAGGGTTCTGTTATCCAAGCATCATGTTCTGGCTACTGCTCAATACTGACCCAATTATGCTTGAATCTTTTTGAACTAGGAGCAGTTTGGGTGTCCCCAATCTACACTGTGTTCAACGAGGCATATATGTCAATATGGTTTATATTTGAACAGTTGAATTTGTAACAGATGCTCAGGTTGTAAAGTTATGCTAGTGGAGTACTTGCAAGTACTAGAGTTGGCCAAATACAATAGCGTCATTAGTGGCATATGTTAAATAGCATCTTGCAACATTTACTGGCACTGAAATCTTTTTGTGCTGATTAGTAAAACAAATTACTATTGCTTTTATACAGTTCTTCTTTTAATACAAGCCATTTTAAAAATGTTAATTTTGATTTCTAATATGTTTCCCCCCCAGGTTGGGTTCTTTGTTTTATTATTTTTATACCCTGCCCTTCAATCAAACTTACCTGCAATATGCACCAGCTGCTGTATTTATGCAAGACCTGCAACCGATTTCCTTTTCACAGTTTAGTTAGATCAAGCCCAAATTGCTTAGGTACATGGGTAAAAACTATACACTCTTCATTAACCCGTAAATGTGAAACTGAAGAAAAATTGCATTTGCATGGTGATGAATACTTAAATGGCGGAGCAGACAATGAAGACTATCAACAACGGCATATACCAGTTATGGTTGAGGAAGTTGTTAATTTTTTAGCACCACGTAAAGGACAGGTAAGTTGAAATTTCTTTTCAAAGTAGATTGAATAATAATAAAGAATTGCAGGCTTTATTTTACAGCTAGAGTAAATTATAGATGAAATTGTTCTGTAATTTATGTCCTTGAAGATTCTCTATTGTACTGAACTGATTTGTGATTGACTTGAATGTATTTTGCTTACTACAACAATGTTGTTGTTGATAATGATGATGATCGTGATAAGATAATACAGTACTTCTCTACTTCTATATGAAGCTGACTGGAGGGAAGGCCACAGGATCTAGCGTGAGATGCAAGTTAAAAGTTGTCAGAAAGTCCAACATAGAAGTCATAGAAAGGGTGAGCAAGATCAATAGGAAAACATTTCCCATGTATATTTCAGAATAGAGATCTACCAGAGCTGTCAAAACTGTGTCCATCCCATATCCAGGTTGGAAACCAGATGGACAAAGATCAAGGAAGGATTTTTAAATCCAGGAATTCCTATAGCTGTTCAGCCACCACATGTTGCACAACTTTTTTTCCAAAAGAAATGTTGTATGTGAACTTAAACCTGGCCAGGCTATCTCCGTCTAAAGTTTTAAAAAGTGGGCAGATCATCACCTATTAGCACAGCAAGTTCTTTGGTGGATCTCACAGAACCCTATCTACATCCTTGAGGATGACCAGGGCATATTCCTTGAAGAACTTTTCAACAATTGATTCTGACACCTCCATATATAATGTCATCCAGTTTGGACTCCCCGCCCAGCATTCCAGGTTCTTATAAGATCCATAAGCCTTCAGCTGGCAAACGAGACAAAAAAGAAAAGTGTGAAAGGATTTCTGAAGAAAGAGGGAGCTTGCAGTGAAGCTGAACAAACTTTGTGTTGGTCTTTAATGAGGTAGATGTGGCATAGATGGGCTTCCAAAAGGCTTTTGAACATTAAACACACACACACACACACACACACACACACAGAAAAGTCCTGTGTTAATCTGTGTATTAACATACCATCTCTAACTATACACAGATAAGAAAATCTATTTCTTAAGACGTTCCCATATGAATTTTTTATTATTATTATTTTGTTTTATGTTGCATTTGATGCTGCAGGTTCCGTTGAGACTTCTGAGAGCTATGACAATTCAGAATTGTGCAGCTTGTTTATTGTTCTTAATAATTAAATCCTGAGCATGCCTGCTTATAAGAAAGTCTTGGGATGCGGGTGGCTGTGGTCTAAACCACTGAGCTTCTTGGGCTTGCCGATCAGAAGTTTGGTGGTTCGAATCCACACAGTGGTGGTGAGCTCTTGTTGCTCTGTCCCAGCTTCTGCCAACCTACCCATTCGAAATGATACTAGTGCAAATAGATAAGTAGGTACCGCTGCGGTGGAAAGTTAAATGGTATTTCCATGTGCCCTGGCATTCATCACAGTGTTCCGTTGCTCCAGAAGCAGTGTAATCGTGTTGGCCACATGACCCGCAAAGCTGTCTGTAGACAAACACCGCCTCCCTTGGCTTGAAAAGCGAGATGACTGCTGCACCCCGTTGTTGCCTCTGACTGGACTTAACCATCCAGGGGTCCTTTACCTTTACCTTTTTTTACCTATAAGAAAGTAATGTTCAGTGGTACTTACTCCCAGGTAAATGTGTATAGATTTCAGGCAAAGTCAACTGCAAGTTTCAGAGTGAAAACACGAATGATTAGAAATACTTGCACCATATGGCTTTTAAATAATAATAATAATAACAATACAGGATTTGGGTTAGAAAAAAATCATATTTGTTTTCACATTCACTGGTAAATGATACTGTAAGCCACAAAAGTGTGCTTCACAAAGATTTATGTGTTCCTGAAGCAAAATGTGAGGCTCCATTTGACATAGGATCATCAATGTTTTCTCCTTTAAACACCAAAACTGCAATTATTAAAAAATAGCCAATATTTTATACTTTGTGTTACTCTCTTGTCTGATACTGTCTGCAGAAATTGTGATTTTATTCATATATATATATATATATATATATGTGTGTGTGTGTGTGTATATATATATATATATATATAAATGTTAAGCTTAAAAGGATATGTGAATTTCTGGTCTGTCTAATCTGTAACTTCAAGCTTCAGCAGCCACTTTATCTACTCAGGATTCCCCTCTGGAAGAATTTTGTGGTCATTTTGTTCTATGGCTTCAGTCTCAGTGTTGGCTAGGGACGCTGCTACTTCAGAACTTTAAATGCTGTTTCATAACCATGAATGGCTGCCACTTATATGCTTCTGTAAATGATAGTATCTTCAAAGTACCTTTATTGCACACCAGTGGATTTTTGTTATGCCTCTTTAGAGTACAGCTATGCAGTTACGATGATGTAGAATGAAAGCAGGTACTACTTTTCTGTATTTTTGTTTATATCCTCTTATCTTAGGGGATGGCAAGTATTCTGATTCTGACATGGAGGGTAGTGTATGAGTGCCAGCCAAGTTTGTTGGGCAAAATATTGCACAAAGAGTTAATATTATTTGGCCAGTTTCTTCATTAAAGTTGAGGTCATAGGTCAGTAATCAAGGCCAAAACTTGCTTGCCTTATTATGGTTGCTTATAAAATGTAGGCCGCTTCTGTGATAGACAGAAACTACATTTTCCAATTCCTTCCATCTCTTGACCTACTCTAATGCAGTTTTAGCACATTGTTCCTTTTGCAGGCTTGACGGCACAAATTGTAACTATCTCATAGGTACTGAATATATTTGACAAAATATGTATCATAGCAGAAAATGAAGAAAGAGCATACTGGTTTGTTTGGGTGATGGGATCAGAGCTCTTTGAAATAGGTTTGAACTCTTTGCTCTTGCCTGTGGGAAAACTTTCACTTAATGTAAGGGATTGGATTTCCAGGCAAACTCTTAAGTATCTACCCATTGCTTTAGAACCCTTTCCTCCCAAATCCCTTTTGTGCAGTATTCTCTGAAGTACATTGTATGAATGAGTCACTCCCTTTTTAGTTCATTTTCTTCTCAATGGAACGCCTACTGCAGTAAGCCTGCTGAAACATACTTCCTGTAAAACTTGCTATATTAACTATTATTTTAGGGTATTTTTGTTCTAGTTCCCCAAAGGTTCTGTGCTAGTATGTACAGAGCTGTAGTGAATAATACAAAAGGTCAAATCAACACAACCTTTTTATAGGCATATCTGGTTGTGGAGCCAAAACCACCCATAATACTTCATACCTCGACTAGTGCCTGTCCCTCATCTTCTGTGATTTGGAGGGTCCTGTAGCTAAATGGCTGGAGGACATTTATTTTTCTTCTTGTTCTTTTTTCGTGTGCTTGCGATAACAGCCAGCAATGGGCAAAGCAAATAAGTGTGGGAGGGCTGCAAAATAATAGATGAAGTGTAGGCGTGCTGGAGCTGAGAAGGGACTGGCAGCATTGGTCTTAAAATGTACAGGCTGTACAATGAGATGCCCACATTGATGCCTCTTAACCATTGTTTATTTCAGCCTCCGTGTTGATGTTAAGTGTATCTAGTTTCTCTGGGAGCCGGGGGCCAAAATATTCATGGCACTAAATCACATGCAGCTTTTCCTGGACTTTTTTCCCCTCCTACAAAATGAAGCAGCAGTCCTCCATGGAAGAAGACCAGAGCTGGAGGCATCTTAAACCTTTCTCCTAATGGCTCTTTTTTTTGGCTAGAAATTGCTCCCGCTCCAGAACTGCTTTTCACTGTGCCAGAGAAAAAATGCAGGTAACTTCATACACCCCTTTGTGGGAAGGAAGGTAGATAGCTTACGAGAGAAGAATTCTTAGTATAAAAGGCTTCGGAGGAGAAAGGAAGCCTTTTCCCATAGGTCTTCCATGAACGTTGGTGCTGCATTTTGTAAAATAAAAAATGGTGAGGGGGAACTATGTGAAATCTGTTTTCGTAAAATTCTCTTGTGTCATAATTTTGAATTTAAGGTGCAATGGCTTGTGCAGAGTAGTGGGAGCAGCTGTCAATTTTAGGTCTTCTTGGCCATCTAAAACATTTATTTTGGTTGCTTTGCCATTGGTTGACCAACAGTTCACCATCATCAGGTTTCCTGAGAACTAAATCCCATTGAGTGTGATGGGGCTTGCTTCCAGATAAGCGTGCATAAATAAGATTGCAGCATGATATAATAAGCCATGCCATAATTGCTTTGTGATGTTACTGTTTCAGCTAAATATTAAAGACAACTTGGGTTGCAATCCTATACTCGCTTGGAGCTTGCTTTTGAGTAGACATGTATCAGATTGTGCTGTTGCTAACTCCTACAGGTTCTGCCTGAATTGAAGCGATTTGTATAGGTTATTTTAAAAAGTGCAAAGGCTGCCTCTGCTTAAACTACATATTGCAAGCCAGCAAATAAGGATGATTGGCCATAATTCAAAGATAAGCATTTTTAGTCCCATTGATTTCAGTGGGAGATAGTTGAGCAGATTTCTCTCTGAAATCTGGGACTTAAAGTGGGACTTTCTTGATACCACATTTAGGTATACATTCCATCCCTATGGTTCATGGCCTCACCATCCAGGCACATCATATTATCTGTTATGTATCTGTGAAGCTTGCATCTCAGCCTCCAAATAGGGGACAATATATGAGGATAAAATGTTAGATTATATTTCCTTACACCTTTTGGTCTCCTTAACTGAAGTATGAAGTTTTGATATGCTGTGCGGAAGTAGCTGCTTCTGCAAATAAAGCAGCAGGCTTAGGATATGCAGCCACATGAAGGAATTTTCAGGGATCATTTCAGTTTATCTTTTACTATAGCATATGTACACATGGTGATATGCTGGGATTTATTTGCTATACCTAGTGCTTCAGAAGCATAACTGCTCAATACAGTCCTTTTGTTATGAAGACATGAATGTAGTTGCAACATTTTATAGAATAAAATGTCTTGGCCCTGAACCTGTGATGTGCCTGCCAAGATTGGGTTGGTGGGCAGGCATCTACGGTAGCTTTAAGTGCGAAAACCAACGGTTGCATCTAGCAACTTAGCTTTCATGTGAATTGTTTCCTCCCTTGCTCTTGCCTACCAGGCAACGAGTTCAGCTTTTCTGATAGCACCAATAATCAGTGAGATAAAACAGGAGACTGGAAGGCTTCACAAATGCAATGGCCTGCACAGAGCCTTCTGCTGTTCTTGGTGTTCCTTGGAGTGTTGTGAATTTTTGCACAAATTAAAAGATAGCAGTACCATTGTTTTAGGGTGTTGGCTTTATTGCAAATGTGGTTCACCAAGTGTGTTCCCAAATACCAACAAGTGGCAAAAAAGCCTGATAAAATATTAAAATTATTCTTTGATGGATCTGTGCAGGTGTTCACTTACATTGCAGTGTGCAAAATGAGTTCAGAGTTTCAGCTTGATACACAGATGTTTTGAGCAGTTTGAGCTACGCAGATTCTGCTATAGCGTTTCATAACCTGTCTAGACTTTGTACTTGTACTTTGGTTCTCAGCAGTTAGACCTTCTTGGTACCATCGTCATTGCAGTTCCCACCAACTCTCTTCCTATGTACATTTCTACTGAAGGAGAACCTGTAGCGTCTACCAAGAAAGAAAACAGCAAGGCACTTGGTCTGCCCACTGAGAGCCGTGCTGTGTATGCACTTGATCTCATTTTCCTGTGATACTAAGTTAGCTTGCTGCTATCACTATATATCACGTAACAAATGATAGTATTTCAGGAGCCTATTTAAGGCACTATGTTATAATAAAAAAGATGCAGTGCTGTGGGATGACTCAGCTCGTAAATGACGCTGTGTACGCTTTCCCTCTGTGCTACAGCATTAGTCTTAGCACTTCTTTAGCAAAACTACTCACAAGAAAGTAATCTTAAGTCTTTTGAATGAGACACTGGTCCCAGAAATAGTGATAGGAATAAGTGGTTCTATACTCTTCCCAGGATTGGCTAGCTTTATAAATATTTGAGGACCAGTTTACACACCGTGATTTAGTTTTTCAGTTTTCTATCGCACCAGATAGTCCTAGGAGAACATTAACACTTTGTGCCATGAAAGTTAGTGACACAAATGCCACTGAAACCATCTGTATTATAAAAAAATGCTGGAATTAAAGTTGTCTCAGGGACAGGCAATTTTTTAACCATACATGACTTCACTGGAAGCTAATTCTGAGCTGGAAGAGTGGTAGTTATGCATATAGAATCAGGACAACGTTTCCCAATATTTGTTCAATCATGTTTTTACATGTTTCTTATTTCTCGGTATTCTTCTTCTGCATAGTTTTAAATCAATATATGAAATTTCAAGAGTCAAATAATGATTGGGCTTAAGAATTGTGACATGAAAAACCTGATAAAATTCTGGTATCTTCTTATGTAGCTTCTACTTTTGTGTAAATAGACTGTACCTGAAATAATTGATAAATAGAATGTGTTTACTTGACTTGTGAATTAATACAACCAAAACAGCAGTTTTAAAACATTATATCCTAAAGTGCTGTTTTGAGATAACAGTAGTTATTGTGGCATAACTATTATTTGGGCATAAGCCATTTCATATGAGAGACATAGTTATTAAATCCAACAAGTAATGTATAATTTAAGGTTCATAAGATGCATCTTTTTATAATTATTCCATTAATAAAATAATAATTTTTTAAAATCTGATTGATGCAGTGAATATTCATAATCAGTATTGTCAGGGGTTCAGAAGCAGAGACGCAGAGAAGGGAGGAGACAGAGAGCGAGGGGGAGGAATACGAAGGAAAGATGAGTGGGGATGACGAACCGAGATCGCCGAGCTTATCCAGTGAGTCCGAGGATTCCCAGAAGGGAGCGCCAGCAGTCAGAGCAAGGGGGGAAAGCAGGGGGACACCCCAGGAAGAAGGGTCCAGAGAGGAATCAGAGAGAAGCAGTTGGAGATCGGGACCCACGTACCCAGACGGGAACAGCGGGGAGAAAGGGGACCAGATATCGGGTTCCGGAGGCTTTCAGAAGGAGGGAGGGCATGAGTCAGGAGTAGTCACGCCCACCTCGGGGAGCGACGAAACGATCAAGAGGAAGGTTGAGAGTTGGGCGCGCGCGCCAGGTTCAAATGTAGCGGAAGCTGGCGCAGTAAGCAGCCCAGAGAGTGAACCAGGTCCCAAAGCCCGCCGCAAGGAGGCGGAAGGGTCAGGGGGGTCCGCGTCAGAAGAGAGTAGGAAAAAGGAGACCCCGGGGGGCAGAAGGACCCAGAGACGGAGGGAAAGGCGCAGGAGGTGGAGCAAGGCTAGGGTATTAAGCTGGTGTGCTAGAGGCGGAGACTCAGACGGGTCTTCGCCGGTCTGACCTAGAAGAAGTAGGGCTGCATATTGCAGTTTGGAAATGGAAGCTGTAATCCAATAAAGACTCTTTTAACCTGAACGCTGGCTAACGTGGTCCTATGTGAGCTGGGACTGAGTGGCAGCCCTGATAGTAAGACCCGTCTCTTTTAAGCTTCGGACACCTGATACCTCGCAGCGGAGGCAGAAGCAGCGAGAGGAGGAAATTGGTGTTTGGGAGCGAGCTCACAACGGTTGGCAGAGATGACGGAAGCAGAGAAAATTTCAGCGCTGCAACAGGCAGTGACCCAATTGAACGCGGAGGTACAGGCATCCAAGAAAAGGGAGGAGGATGCGGCAGCCGCCTACAGAGATCTCCACGCCAGGTTTGAAGCATTGGTTAAGCATGGGCAGCCAGGACCCAGACCGGAGGGGGTTGGGTTGGCACGGAGAGCAGGAGGGCTTGTGGCTCACTTCGATGGGAATTTACAACAGTACCCCAATTTTCGAGCAGACGTAATGTGCGCACTGCAACTGCTGGCGAAAGACTTTAGGGATGAGGAAGAGAAAGTGGGGTTTATACTATCCCATTTGCATGGGGATGCTAAAGCGTGGCTACGCAATTTGTGGAGGGATAAAGATCCGGCGCTTCAGAATGCAGATGCCTTTATCAAAGCGATGGATGCGTGCTTTTTATCTACCATTGACGTGGATCTTGCCCGACGGGAGATTCATGGACTGAAACAAGGGAGGGCGAGCGTACGCCAGTATCACGCCTGCTTTTTTGCGCTGGTCAGTGCCTTGGAATGGGACCGGGATTCGCCCCCAGTCAGAGACCTCTTCTGGGAGGGATTAAGCAGTGCTGTTAAAGACGAAATTGCGAGGGGGGAGAGGCCCCGGAGCACGCAGGAGGTGGTCCAAAGGGCGCTAACTGTGGGGGTGAGGCTGGAAGAACGTCCGTGGTGCAGAGACGAAGGACGTGGAGGGCGCGAAGCAGCGAGAAGTTTCTCTTTCGTTCCCAGGGACGCTACGCGTGCGCAATCTACACCTCCGCCAGGAGGGGGAGTGGAACCTATGGAGGTGGGAGGAGCCAGGGCTCAGTCAGCTACCAGAGCCCCTGCACCGGCGGCAGTCAAGACTAAACCTCCTAGAGGGACCAGGAAGTGTTATATATGCGACAGCTCTCAACACTTGGCGAAAGAGTGTCCCCAGAGGAGCTCCAAGCACACTGCAGCCTCCGCAACGGTGAAAGCGGCCACGCAACACAGCGAACACCAGCAGGGAAACGACGATGTCTGGCTGGAGACAGAGGCACTGGGGCCCAGCCAGACGCATCACTGAAGCAGTCCCCAGCGATCTTGCAACCCACAGACCCCCTCCCACCCAAACCAGTAGTGCAACTCACAGCATCTCTCCAGCTGCCCGATGGCGTCACTATCGAAGTCCCGCTTTCTGTGGATTCTGGAAGCAACGCAGACTTTATAGCACAGGATTTTGTGGAGCAGCACGCTATACAGCTATTGCCGGCCACTCTGCCCCTGCAAGTCGTCACAGTGGATGGCAGAGAGTTGCTGGGGGGGCAGGTGGTGAAGCAAACGCCGCCAATGGTGATGCGCCTTGGCAACCACAGGGAAGTCATCAGTTTTAACGTCACACGACTGTCGGACACACCCATTGTGTTGGGCATGAGTTGGCTGGACAGGCACAGTCCGACACTGGCTTGGTACCAGCGACAGCTGATCTTCGGCTCCTCTTACTGCGCAGAACACTGCATCCTGCCCGGACAGGAGGGAGAGGAGGAGGAATCACAACTGCAGTTGGGAACGTTGCAAGCAGTCCCCCACAAATACGCAGACTTTCTGGAGGTCTTCTGCGAGAAGGAGGCAGACAAGTTACCACCGCACAGGCAATATGACTGCAAGATTGACCTCCTACCAGGGGCGACGCTACCGAAGGGGAGGCTGTATTCCATGTCTGAGGATGAACTACAGGAACTCAAACAGTTCATAGATCACAATTTGGAGCGCGGTTTCATCCGGGAGTCCAGGGCAGTAGGGGGCAGTCCTGTTTTCTTTGTGAAGAAGAAGGACACGCCCCAAAAGAGGCTGGTGGTGGATTTTCGCCTCTTGAACAAGATGACCAAGCCCTCTGATTTCCCCATGCCCAGGATTGACGACCTACTGGCGACGGTGCGCAAGGGACGCGTGTTTACCAAGTTGGACCTGCGAGGGGCGTACAATCTCATCCGCATGGGGGAGGGCGATGAGTGGAAGACAGCCATGTTCACGCCTCTGGGCACCTACGAGTACAGAGTGATGCCGTTTGGATTGCAAAACGGTTCTCACTGTTTTCAAGCTTTCATGCATCATGTGTTGGCGGGACTCCTCTATAAGAAGTGCGTCTGCTTTCTGGATGACATCCTGATATTCTCCGAGTCGCAGCAAGCGCATGACCAAGACGTTCGGGAGGTGCTGGAGAGGTCGCAGCAGCATAGACTGTACGCCAAACTGGAGAAGTGCCAGTTCGACACGACGGAGGTGGATTTCTTGGGTTACAAGTTGTCAGACAAGGGGCTAGCCATGGACAGCGCCAAGGTGCGAGCGGTGTTGGATTGGAAGAGCCCGCGCAACCGGAAGGAGGTCCAGCGGTTTGTCGGCTTCGCCAACTTCTATCGCAAGTTTATCAAAGGGTTCGCGATGCAGACGGCGGCTATTACGGACACGCTAAGCTCCAAGAAAAAGAAATTCATCTGGACGGAGCAGGCAGAGCAGTCCTTTCAGGCACTCAAGCGTCTCTTCGCGTCGGAAGAGCAACTGCTGCATATCGACCCCAGCAGACCGATGCGGGTAGAGACAGACGCGTCCGATAGAGCAGTGGGAGCTGTCCTGCTGCAGAGGGACCCACAGGGGGTCTGGAGACCGGGAGCGTTCTACTCCAGAAAGCTCAGCAAGTCGGAGCAGAACTACACCATCTGGGACAGGGAGTTGCTTGCCATTCATGCAGCATTCAAAGCATGGAGGCACTTCCTGATCGGCGCCAAGCACACGGTGCAGGTCTGCACGGACCACAAGAATCTGGAGCACTGGCGCACGGCGAAGTTCCTGAACCAGAGGCAGATACGTTGGGCGGAGTTCTTTGCTGACTTCGATTTCCGAATAGAGTACGTCCCAGGCGACACCAACATCGTGGCGGATGCACTGTCCCGAAAACCGCAATACCTCGAAGAGGCGACGCCAGCGGCAGCCATGCACATCTTCGCGCCAACAGCGTGGGCGTGCGCTTCAGCCACAGTAGACCTGAAGGCGGTGCGGCGGGCGTTGCAGGACGACTCATTCGCGCAGGCGAAGATGGCCGAGGTGCACAAGGGCACGGCGAAGAGCGACGAGTTCCAGATACGGGACGGCTTGCTCTTACGTAAAGGGGCCATCTACGTGCCTGGAGATGAACTTCGCGCCAAGGTACTGCAGCAGTTGCACGACGCACCCACGGCCGGGCACTTTGGCACGGAAAAAACGGTGGAATTAGTCGCAAGGGACTTTTGGTGGCCCAGACTGAGAGGGGAAGTCGCGGACTACGTCGCGAGGTGCGACACCTGCCAGAGGGCCAAGCCGGTGCACAAACCACCGGCGGGACTGCTCGAACCGCTGCAAACGCCGTTTGAACCGTGGGAGAGGGTGGCCCTGGACTTTGTCACGGATCTACCCAGCTCGAGAGGCAAGACGGCTGTACTAGTGGTGGTGGACTTGTTCACCAAGATGGCACACTTCATACCGTGTGCGAAGGTGGCCACGGCAGAACAAACAGCCAAACTGTTCATAGATCACGTGTTCAAAGTGCACGGGCTGCCGCGGTCTATACTGTCCGACCGCGGTCGCCAGTTCATCTCGAATTTCTGGCAGAAGCTGATGGGCTTCCTGAACGTCAAAATCAACCTGACATCAGCGAGACACCCGCAGACCAACGGGCAAGCGGAGAGGGTCAATGCCATCATGCAGCAGTACCTGAGATGCTATGCCAATCAACAGCCTGCGACGTGGGTGGATTACCTGCCGCTCGCCGAGTTCGCCTACAACAACACGAAGCACGTGTCCACAGGGGTGACACCGTTCTTCGCCAACAATGGGAGGAATCCCAGAACCTTCCCGGGACTGGACAGAGTGGGGGAAGGGGAACCGCAGACGGCGGACGCTTTCGCGTCTGAGTTGCAGGAGGTCCACGATCAACTCCGACGGCAGCTGGAGCTAGCGAAGCACGCATACAAGGTGCAAGCGGACAAGCACAGGCGGGTTGGCGAAGAGATCCGAGTGGGAGACTGGGTCTGGTTGGCAGCCCACGCAGTGCCGACCAGATCGTTAGCCAAAAAGAAGTTGGGGCACAAGCAACTCGGTCCATACCAAGTCGAAGCGCAGATCAACCCAGTAGCTTTCAGGCTGGTGCTCCCGGAGGGTTCCAGGATGCATCCGGTGTTCCACAGGTCGGTGCTCACTCCCTACAGGACACCTCACAGGTTCCAGGAACCAGGAACAGCACCGAGTCCATCTCAGGAGCGGTCGGAGGCGGGAAGATTGCCACAGCAGGACCCCATCAACGAAGTCACGGAGATTTTGGACTCCAGATGGGGGGAAGACGGAGTGGAATACCTCCTAGCCAGGGAGGGCACCCGGGCTAGTGCTAATAGCTGGGTGCCAGACTACGCTTTGGAGGAACCCCTGCTCAAGGACGAGTTTCATGCCCTTTTCCCACACAGACCCATGCCAGCAGGCTTCTTCGACGACTGGTTGTTCACGCCCACACTTTCCTCCAGCACGTTCCATGGCTTCGACTCGGACGGGGAGCCCGCACAGCGCACACATTCCCCAGAGGGGTCACCGGAGGGTTCGGCGTCCGACACCTCGTATTGGTGGGACGATCGGCCAGAGGAGCAGTGGCGCCGGAGGTGGCTGGAGATGCCAGGTCAAGCGACCGACGCAGAGACTGACATGGACGTGTGCGGGGAGGATCTCGGTTTCGAGCACGGCGGCACTGAAATGGAGGCGGAGCAGCTCACCGTTGACGAACGCGAGGAGGAAGACTCGGAGGTCTTCAGTTGGCGGCCAGCAACCAGGAGCGAACTGTATCCGGCATTCACTCCTGTGATGATGGAGCACCCTGCAACCACCCTTGAAAGTGGGGAGGGGGGATGGGGGGGCTTCGAGGGGGGGATGGATGTCAGGGGTTCAGAAGCAGAGACGCAGAGAAGGGAGGAGACAGAGAGCGAGGGGGAGGAATACGAAGGAAAGATGAGTGGGGATGACGAACCGAGATCGCCGAGCTTATCCAGTGAGTCCGAGGATTCCCAGAAGGGAGCGCCAGCAGTCAGAGCAAGGGGGGAAAGCAGGGGGACACCCCAGGAAGAAGGGTCCAGAGAGGAATCAGAGAGAAGCAGTTGGAGATCGGGACCCACGTACCCAGACGGGAACAGCGGGGAGAAAGGGGACCAGATATCGGGTTCCGGAGGCTTTCAGAAGGAGGGAGGGCATGAGTCAGGAGTAGTCACGCCCACCTCGGGGAGCGACGAAACGATCAAGAGGAAGGTTGAGAGTTGGGCGCGCGCGCCAGGTTCAAATGTAGCGGAAGCTGGCGCAGTAAGCAGCCCAGAGAGTGAACCAGGTCCCAAAGCCCGCCGCAAGGAGGCGGAAGGGTCAGGGGGGTCCGCGTCAGAAGAGAGTAGGAAAAAGGAGACCCCGGGGGGCAGAAGGACCCAGAGACGGAGGGAAAGGCGCAGGAGGTGGAGCAAGGCTAGGGTATTAAGCTGGTGTGCTAGAGGCGGAGACTCAGACGGGTCTTCGCCGGTCTGACCTAGAAGAAGTAGGGCTGCATATTGCAGTTTGGAAATGGAAGCTGTAATCCAATAAAGACTCTTTTAACCTGAACGCTGGCTAACGTGGTCCTATGTGAGCTGGGACTGAGTGGCAGCCCTGACAAGTATATATCTGTACCTTTCAAAGTTGGTTAATAATATGACACCTCCCCACCATGCGCCACATTTTTATATCTGGAGGGAGTAGCAAATTCAAAAGAAAAAGGCAATCTTGTTATGAAAATCATCTTAGCACAATCAAGTTTATGTAGAATATTATGGTACAGTGCCTCATATTTATCATGCAACAAAACAGTTAGATTTAGGCTGCAGACCTATAAACGCTTAACTGAAAGTAAATTTTATTAAACTATGGGATGTTTACATTTGAGTAAGCCTGCTTAGGAAAGTGCTATCGGTCACATGAACAATTTAGGCTGCAATCTAACACTGCTTAACTGAGAGAGAGCCCCACTGAATTCAATATGACTTACAATCATAGAAACATAGAATCATTGCTTCTGAATAGACCTGGTTTGGACAGTTGAAGTTTAAGGATAGGAATGTAATTATAGTTCTGTATGAAGGAAGGAAATCTATTTCTCAATTGGCATATGCGCTTGACTCATGTATGTAACAGAAAAGTTACCCTTTAATTAGCACTTGGTAAAAATACATATTTTTAAAAAGTCAAACATTTACCAACTGCTTAAAATTTTCAGGGTCTAGAAAGCATCTTGACAATTTCACAGGGGAATTACTTTGAGGAAATAATATCAGTAGGTACATGGACGGTTGATTGTGGTCCTTTCTGTTGAACCTGAAATGTCATGTGTTAGTATCTTCAACAATTTAATTCTCACATTTGAGCATATGAGGAACAATGAGCATTTGCCTCTGCAGAAGATTCATTTAACTTCTATTTCTATTAATATGATTGCACCAATCATCTAGCATGATTCATAGCAGCTCTTTATTGCTATTAGTACTCTTACTGTAAAATTTAAACAGTGTAAATGTATTTCTCATCTCCTAAACGCCTCTGATACAGGAAATGATGTAAATATGTAATGTAGAAAAAGACAAAAGACTATTACCAGATTGTTCTAATTTTTCCAAGTTTACTTTTATTTACTTTCTTCTAAGTAACCCTTAAAATCTGAAATCTACTGCCTGAAATGTCACCTGTGAAAATGAGCAGATGCCAACATAACATTTAGGAGTTTGTGGCATTTTTGTTTAGTAAAAAGGAGCAAGGGGGCATTGCGTAGAGAAAAAAGTGAAGAGAGACATTTCCCCTCTACTCTCAATGCTAGAATTCAAGGTTATCCAGTGAAATTGATTGGTGGTAGATGCATGATGGACACATGGAAGTACTTCTTCACTCCGTTCATAGTCAAACTATGGAATTTGCTACCTTAAGATGGGATGGCCAATAGCTTTGATGCCTTCCAATGGAAATTAGACAAATCCACAGAAAGTAAGTCTATCAAAAACTGCTTTTCATGATGTGCATATGTAACCTTCCAGTTCCGAGAATGTGTGCCACAATACAAGTTGTTGAGAGCAAGAAAAGGAAGGAGGGGTATTGCTTTCAAGTCCTGATTGTGAGCTTCTTGGTGGCATCCATTTGGCAACCAGACGGGCTGTTGCTCTGATGCAGGAGGGCTCGTCTTATGTAACAGTTTAGGCAAGACATGATACATGTTTTTCTTCAGATTGAAGCTATGAAAATAATATAATAAGACTTTGGCTAAATTGTTTAGGATGGGGCAAGGTCAGGGATAGAGAATGTTGCTCAATGAATGTGGTTAAAGGGGCATGCAAGCCATTTGCTGTAATACAGTACTTGGCAGCTCTAGAAAATGTTAGAAAATAAATGAAGATACAGAAAAGTAGAAGGACAACTCCTTTTCCTATTAAATGGGGTTTGGAACTGAAAACAAAATACCTTTAATATAAAAGAACAATTAAAACAAGTTTCCTAAAAAACAAAATACTTCTGTAGGATTGTCAGTCAGTAATCTGAGCTGACAACTGTGCTTTAATTAAATTTGAGACTGTTACCAATTAGTCTATAGCACTACAGGCTTCAAGCTGCCTATGACTCAGTGCACTGACTCATCCAGCAAAACTTTTCTTACTAAAGAAATATCCAAGCACCCGCAAGGATGAAAGATCAAAAGGAAAGCAGGTTCACTGACCTCCTTTGCAAAACCTTTCTATTAAATTTCAATTATCAGAACTGTACAATGTGCCCCATACCCAGTATAGTTTAGTGGTCAAAGCAATTTCAGAAGCACGACATTATTATTACTAAAAAGTAAATAATTCATCTTGAGTATATGTTATCCTAAGAATTCCAATTATGGTTAATATTTGAATTAGTACAAAATGAAGCTCAGTGGCTCATAAATGTGGCATATATAGCTTGCTAATATTTTCAATTACTTAACCATAACTTTTTACTCATTTGGTAATTTTTATTTTATTATTATCCTTGAGGAAGGTTTAAGAGATTCCAAATGGCATTAATATATTTCTCTTTCACACTGAAACCATCTCACTGCCTCTTTTGTGTGATTCAGCCACCCCCTCACCACAAAATATATAGAAAAGGGTGAGACAAAAGGTTGAGAACAAAGAATATTAAGCTGAACCTGTGTTGCATTAGACCAGGCATAGGCAAACTTGGCCCTTCAGATGTTTTGGAACTACAACTCCCATCATCCCTAGCTAACAGGACCAGTCGTCAGGGATGATGGGAGTTGTAGTCCCAAAACATCTGGAGGGCCGAGTTTGCTTATGCCTGTATTAGACTATAACTATTTTTATTCATTACAATATCGGTAAAGATCAGGTGCCATTTTGCCTAAACAGTGGCACCCCATTAATGGAACCCCCTGTTACTGGAGGTATAATTGGCCCCTCAAAATTGTCTTTAGGTGCCTTTGTAAACACACCTTTTAAACTTGGGCTACATATATTTGAATCTTTGAGATTGCTTCCGCTGTTACTTTATCTTAATGTTAAATTTTATAGTATTTTAATATTCCTCCTTTTTATGGTATGGGTTTGTATTATCTTGTATGCCACCCTGCAGTCTTTAGATGAAGGGTGGGCCAGAAATAAATTAATAAAAATAAATGAGTAGAGGAATATTCATTGGTCAGCGTTGCTCTGTTGGAAGTGCTTACTTCCTGGAAAGCACATGGCCAAAGTATTCAAACAGCTGTATTGAACTACTACTCTAGCCCTGTACAGATAATAGACTTAACCCTGGTTTGTATTCCTTAAAGCTGGCTTACATCATGTCTAAATGCCTAAACCAGGATGTGAAGCTGATGGCTAACCATGTGTGGGCTTGCATTGCCATGGAATCCATGTTTGGATGAAGGTGTGGTTTAGAAATTTTCTAAATAAATAGATAAAATAGGCTGTTTCCCCACCTCTCCAGCCTCTTTCTTTGCAGGGGTTTTTCCAGTATATAGTCTCTGGGACCAGAGATCAGAAATTTCTAGTGTTCAGGCAGTAACTTTAGGTTAGTGCTAAGGTTGGTTATATATTACATCTCCAATGGATCTAAGTGCTTATCGCTAACCACTGTTTTAAATGATCACTCGGGGGCAGTTTTGCTGTATGTCAGGCATAGGCAAACTCAGCCCTCAAGATGTTTTGGGACTACAGGTCCCATCATCCCTGACCACTGATCCTGTTAGCTAGGGATGATGGGAGTTGTAGTCCCAAAGCATCTGGAGGGCCGAGTTTGCCTATGCCTACTGTATGTGTTTCTGTGAAGTTAATTTTGGTATTTCTTCATAGCATCTAAGAGTTCATTTATTGAAATACCTATGCTGAATTTCATAGATTTCTGCCTTAAAAGGTCCTTTTACGCTGCTACATTTATTACCATGGAACGACACAGAAATGCCTTTAGTCTCAATTGTTCCATGTTGAATGATGGTGAAATGATCAACCAGGATTTGCTTACTTGGAACATTATCCAGCTCTGTTAAAATCATTAGACGTTTCACCAATGACATGTAGACTACGTGCAGTAAGGTTGCTTGTGTTAAATTTTGATGAGAGACAACTTGAAATTGCATGAAATTGGTCATAGTCTTCCCCACTATGATGAGGTATATTTCTTCTTAACCATAGTCATTATTTCTTAAATTTACATCCAAATCTGCATCATGTTTTTTGGCACTATGTAAATGGTGAATCTAATTCCATTACATCACAGCAGCTGAGCCAATTGCTGTCAAAGGATTCCCCATAAATAAGTGACATGTTTGTGTTATGCACCATATTAGATTTCAAGGAGAGTTGAACTTTCATGTACAGTGAAATATGTAATTGATCTAGAAGTCTCTTTTTTTTTGCCAGGGGGCAGAGTTTGCAGTAGGTCCCAAACGCTAAAAGCAGGACCTAGTCAACGTTACACAACATAAAGAGGTTTCAGCTGTAGTCACCAGGATTCTGCCTCTCCCATTATTGGTGCTGTACCTTTCTTGAACTCAGGACAACCCCATGTTCGCCTGTCCAGCTCCAACTGTGGAGCATAAAGAATGGCAGGGACTTGCTGGTTTGGTCCTGTGCAACTGAGTCATTCTAGGTTCCTTGGCAATACGCTTGTAAAAAACCCACCCCTATATTGCCCCCAACTTTGAGCTAGAGCATTGGAGTGTGTGTTGGAGATCACTACCTATTTAAACTGAAAAGGTAAAAAGTTTAATGTGTGTTTGTTTTATCACCAGACATAAACAGAATTATAAACGAAAGATAAGGTTTTCAGATAACAGAAGGACCACAAAATCTTCTGCCAAGGTGCTTTTGAGAAAGCTTTCCTGTTATCCTAAGTACACAAATACCAAATTATCCTTTGTTTGCACAAGTTCTTATCCGTTGAAGGTGTGCACAAATCTACAGATTCACTCCTGGCTACAGTGTGATGGAAAAGAATTTGCCGTACATTGTTAGTTTCAACTGAAAGGAAGAGACATCTTTATTGCCACGGTGTAGTTTTCGAATTTGTGGTTGAAAATGTTTCCTGTGTTATTTGTATAATTATATTCCGGAATATCACTTTCACAAAGCAGTTTATCCCACAAGGTGGGACTCTTTCAGGAAATCAGGCTGGTGTTTTCAATTGATAGGAGTGGTTTGTTTGTTTGTTTTAATTGACAACATCAAGTACCATTTAAAAACATCCATCAAAATGAGTATTGCAGTCTTCAGTATTCCAAATATTCAGCAGCCAAAAACGTATACCAGGGTGGGTGGGTGGGTGGTCGATTTCTCTGTCTCTTGCTCTGAACAATCAATGCAGAAATGGGAAAATGGCGGCCCTCCATAGAATACCTGCACAAATATTGCCACTGAAGCAATGGGACATATCTCCCTTCATTCCCGGTACCCCGCCTCCAATTTGACTCTGGGGGATCAAGAGAAATCCTCAGAACAGTGCATGGGACAGGGAAGGGAGAACCTCTGTCTGGCAAGCTGATATTCTAGTGCAGATGGAACACTTGGAAGAGTGTGGTGTTGAATTCTACCCATAGCTTTTAATTAATTGATTTCATGCTGCCCCCCCCACAAGTTTCTTACAAATATTATCAGAATTAAATTGAGTTTGAATAATTGTTGGGGAAATTTGCTCAAATCATTGGCTTATCGTTTATTAACTGATAGTTTCTTAACTAATTATTAAGCTCTTAATAATTGGAATGATTCTAAATAATCAGACAAACCACTTAAAATACAGTTTAACATAAGCCTAAAGTGCGCGGCAGAGTGTGTCAAATCAATTTTATATAATTTAGATATGTTTTTAATCAATAGATTTGTGAATTATATAAAGATATACAGTATTTCTTTCTGTCTTCAAGGTGACTAAGTCTAGTGATGACTAACATGCCCCTCAAGGTGGTTTTGCTCATTAGTTTGTAATGCCAAGCTCAGTTTGCAGACTTTTGCCTGCTAATTTGAAGTTTATGAAACTGCATTTGAAAGACTAATTGGAAGCATGCAATTTACCTTTTAAATTTTGTGTGAGGAGCAAGCAGAGTTGTAAAACTGTCTTGCAAATGGACTGTAATTGCTGTGCATTTTTAATTACGTTAGGTGTGAAGTTGATTATCTGCAATATTAAAACTAGCTAAACACCTGTACACAGTAGGGTGATATAGCTCTTTCTATGTATATTCACAATTTTTAACTTATAATCACCTGAAGTGGTAGAATATATATACATAAGTCCTACTGTTTTATTGAGTATAACTTAAATTTAACGGTAGTCCACTTTCCAAGTAATTTTTATGTAAGGAATCCTAGTTGTAGTAAGATGCCAAATTGCTTACAATTTTCTACAGGTTTAGTTTGATCTTACACTAAATGTGCTTTGAAAGCACAGAATCCAGCTTAACTAAATAGTGAGCCAGTGTGGTGTAGTAGTTAAGAGCGGTAGTCTTGTAATCTGGGGAACCGGGTTCGCGTCTCCGCTCCTCCACATGCAGCTGCTCGGTGACATTGGGCCAGTCACACGTCTTTGAGGTCTCTCAGCCCCACTCACTGGGTGTCTGTTGTGGGGGAGGAAGGGAAAGGAGAATGTTAGCCGCTTTGAGACTCCTTTGGGTAGTGATAAAGCGGGATATCAAATCCAAACTCTTCTTCTTATTGTTATTATTATCACGACATTTTAAAAACTGCAAATGACACATGACTTTGTGCAAATGAGAGGGTTTCTGGAGAGGAGATTTCACCTCCTGTGCTCTTCCCAAGATCCTCCTTGGCTACTGTAAGCCATGCCATTATTTAGCTCACAGTATGCAAAGCACCTGAGCTCATGGTTTTCCTGGTTACAATCTGTGGTTTGTCTGGAGACCAAGCATGACAGTGTCTGCAGATGACACGTTAACCATGGTTTAGTTTACAAGCAGGAATAAAACGCCTGCAATCTGTCTGGAAGCCTATTTACTAGCCTGTTCTTGCTAAACTATTTTTTGGCTTTGTGTTATATGAAAACCAGCTCATTGTGTGCCTAACACATAATGTAGATTGCTGGGATCATCTGGGTATTTCCCATTGCAGCCTTAAAGGATAAATGACACTCGTTTGGGAAACACCATATACTGTCGAAGTAACTTGTATGATACAGAAATCCAGATACTACTTCTATGACATGGAAGTGGACCGTGGGAAACAGTGTTGTCACTTAATCAGAATTCACATTTCTCTTTAGAGGCAAACAGGATTTTCATTCATGCAGAGAAATGGAAGAAAGTTCAGTTATTTCAGCAAGTCTACAACCCAGCAGTCCTCAACCATTATGTTGATCTCTTCCTATTCAACGTGGAACACTACATTGTAAGAGGTTTTTTTAAAAATTCTCTCTGTGTATATTATTTATTGATTTATTTTATGGCTGTGTTACTGTCATACTTGGCCTTGGAAATGGATGAAAGCGGTGAAGAACATGTTGAACTTCAGATGGTTGCATGCTCTTGTTTGAGTAGGCCTAGAAACATATATTGCCATCCTGGCTTAATTGAACTTTTGGATCACATTTCATTTTACTTGGCTGCATTGGGGGACTTTAAGTGGATAAAAAAGCATGCTGTTTGCATAAATAAACTTTATTACATGTCTGTAATATGGTTGGCAGTTTCACATTTAATCTTTTGAAATCTTTGCAGGAAATTATGGCGTTCCCACAATGGGAAAGTATAGCTGGCTAATTCCGAAATGGATATTTTAAACCTTTTTCTCCACGGAAGCGTGAAATGATTTCCAAACTCAACAAAACACAATAATAGTTGATATGTTTGGAACAGCAGACCTCTCCAACACTTTCTAGTCACCACTTACTATTCAAATTTTAGTTTTGTAGTTTTTCTGCTTCACTGTTTCCATTGCTGTAACCCACTTTGCACATTTTAATTCAGAAAAATGGAATAAAGGTCAGTTATTGCAGCAATTCTGTAGCACAATTCTGAAACACAACCGTCTCCACTGTGTGTGCTTGTTCACACACAGAAATAGACGTGCATATTAAACGCAGTCGACTTGAATTTTCGATTTCCCATATTTTAAATTTCTCAAAATAGAACTCATTTGCTAAAGCTACTCCTTCTGAAGAAGAAACTGAGATCCTGCAGAGGTTCTCATTGGAGGCAGGCAATTCTTGTCTATTCCCCACATCTTCCCCCACCCCGCTCTGTTCCGAGTCCTCTGGATCAGCTTTTTAGGCAAGCACAGAAGGAAGGAGGAGATTAAATACCTCCCCACTCCACTTCTTCCAACAGGAGTACCCCATGAACCAAATCCCACTCATGGGAATTCTGGACTGTATTTTCATGGTTCAGTTTTACTGCTGTTTGCTTTATTATATTGTTTTTAGTTTTGGCTGTTGCATATATTTTATCTTTGTAAGCCACCTTGAATCTGATTGTATCATAGAATGCGGTAAATTCCAAAATTCTGTACTATGAAATAACTGGATTACTATGCATTCTGAATTCATCTTGCACTTCATAAAATTAATAAAGGAACAGCTGCAATAAGTAAAAACAATTGCTGCCATATATGGATGAGGAACTGTAGGCCTTATGCATTTACCACTGTCTTAAGAAGATAATACAAGTCAATGGCATCTTTGTTCAGACGCATAACTATGAATCTTCCAAAACAACATTTCATCTGCCTTGGGAAAGGTGGCTTATAAATCTATACAAATAAAAAAAAGCATTGTTGGAATGCAAAGCAATAAAGGTTTCAGGTTGAATCTGACAGCATTTGTGTGCTTGTGCACAAGCAGTTTACTTTTTCCTTTCAGCCTCTTGCACACTCCTTAAATCTAATTAAGCAAATTTGAGGGATGCACGGAGGGCTGTTGGGAGGGTGGGGGGGAGAGGAAGAGGAAGAAGTCCCGTTTGGTTGTACAACATTGACTTCCACTTTACATTCTGAGAATTCATTCCTCCTTTTATATAAGGAATCTATAGAGTTCAAGTTTATACTGGCTCAATTAGAGTCCATAGCTGTAAGCTGATAAAAGTGTTTGTCTGGGCATAAGTAATTGTTCATGGACCAAATGATTACTTAGGCTGTAAAACACCAGAGTGGCTGCTTGTATCAGCAGGCGATAAACATTCTCTTGTGATGTCATGAGACAAAATTATAACTTTGTTTTTTCTTTTTACTTCTAAGCCTTACAATCTGGTTATTTTCCAAACACAGTGAAATTCTGTTCTGCTGTTCGGACTGTACTTAAGCAAAACCAACAAAGAGTCTTGTGACTGTTTGAAAAAATGTTGCAGCTTGTTGTTGTTGGCATCTGCCTCCATATATATCCTTGCCTACACGCACTGTATCATAGGACATTGTGGAGGGGTTACCTGGATATGAATTAACCTGTGGATTGCGTTGCTTGGTCATCATGGTATTAAAACAGGAAAACATACTTTGCGTTTGTGTGTTCATGTGCATGTTCATTGTTTAAAAGCTTTAATAATTACCTTTGAGGAGGAGGGACAACTGCCCTTTAAGGGAGTTTAGGCCAAGTGATTGTGTGTGGAGGTTGTAAATTGCTTGGAGTGCAGTTCGATTTTATATTTACCTGGGATTAAGCCCAAGTAAGCTTGGTGGAGCTTGCTTTTGAACAGACATCTATAGAATTGTGCTGATCTTTGTGGTAGAACACCGATTTGAATCTAGCAGGCATACCAGGTCGAAGTGTGACACTTCAAAAGCTTCACCAAACTGACTATTGGATATAAAGTTCAGATTTTATGAACACAAAATTAAATAATTGATTGATTATGCAAGAAAACGAACAACTTTTATTACTTGAGAACTGGGAAGTTGTATAATTTAAGAAGATTTGATTTTAAGTTAAATAAAGTCTGTTGCTGGTGGGAGGTTGGGGAGCCTGAAAATCCTATATTAAGAAAAGCTCAGGCAGAACCTGGCGATCCTTAAAGATGAGTAATATGGCATCTCCATAGACCTCAGCCATACTAAAAAGATTCCCATTAAATAAGGAGGCCTAATAAATATCTCAGGATTACTTCTTGAGTGTGAGTGATGTCATGTTTGGAGTTCTGTTGCTGGGAAAATGCTGATAAAAGAGGGACTTTATTTTTCTACACAAGGGCTGACAAATTAGATGGTGTAAAATTAGCATCAAATGTTCCTGTGTGTTGCTCTGAAGTGCTGTCACAGAAACCCTGGAGTACCAGGCCTTTGCACTGAGAAGATTCTGATATGGAAAGTGAAACAGGACTCATCCCATTTGCCTTTCTTAAAATAGCTCAGTTTATTTGTTTTAAATGAAGGGTCGGCACAAAGTAACTTCTAAGCATGTATTGTAAGGAGAATAAGGACGTGCACAATATTACCTTTGGAGATCTTTTAGAACTCTTTCAGGGTTTGGTTCTGTGTCTAAGATTGCATCCTATTCTTTCCAAATACGGAACTACAAATGAGTGAGAATTTTCTTCTGTGATGATTTTGTTGTTGTTGTTTAGTCGTTTAGTCGTGTCCGACTCTTCATGACCCCATGGACCAGAGCACGCCAGGCACTCCTGTCTTCCACTGCCTCCCGCAGTTTGGTCAAACTCATGTTCGTAGCTTTGAGAACACTGTCCAACCATCTCGTCCTCTGTTGTCCCCCTCTCCTTGTGCCCTCCATCTTTCCCAACATCAGGGTCTTTTCCAGGGAGTCTTCTCTTCTCATGAGGTGGCCAAACCTTATTCTTACCCTTACCTTATTCTTGCAGGTAATGAGGGAGGACTGAAAGAATTAGATGTGTTTATACTACTGGAAATATTGATAAAAATAGAACAATACAGGTAGTAAACTTACACCTAACTGTGCCGTTTTGTTCATCTCTCTCACTCGCTTACATTCTTCGTTTTTAAAACTGGTACTCCCAAAACAATGAGTGGACAGTATCCAACAAAGTAGTTACGTTACTTTAAGGACTTCAGGCTGCTCGATGGAACTTCCCTCCCTTCCCTCTTCCTTAATAAATAGAGTCGAAAATGTAAATTGTGGCTGAAGCATACCTGAAGTTAAAAAAAATCCACATAATTCAAAATAGTGTGTTGATATGCACTTAATTTCAAACATGTTTGATAAATGACTGTTAGAAACTGCTGACTACTGCCTCAAATGGCAAGCTCAGGGAAGTTTGGGGAGCTGCTAAGCAGTGTCACATGTGGTCACTTACGGTTCTCAGTCCTAACTTCACCCAGGCTAGCTGCTGGTTCTGGCATATCTTGTGTTTCTAGTTTCTATTCTCCTTGGTCATGACTCCTGATGTTTTTCTCCAATTCTGTCTTTTGGTTTATGCTCTGTTCCTAATTGCTCTTCATTTCTGACTCCTGGCTTGTTCTCTAGCTCTGCCTTCTTCATTAGCTTCTGATTCATTGTTCTTCAATCCTGACTGTAGTTTCTGGTTTATTCAGACTATTGCTGACAGTTCATAATTTGATGTGATTTTCCTCAGAGACTATTTCAAAACAAGTCACCAAAATTATATTGAGAACAACACTTTTTTTGTTTCATGTATTTTAATTTTTTGAAAACCACTGCTCAATTGTGAACATTTTTTATAAGTTATTCCCATTACTGTATATTAGTTTGGAAAAACATGTGGCATGCCATCATTATTTAATATACATTGTATACATGCTATATTGTAGGATTTTACACAGATTAATTTTTCATCGGACAGTTAGTTTGTGGATTTAATTTTTTCCAGTAGGTAGTATGCTGGTAGTTGTGTTATAATCATATACTGGTGAGAAATTTGAGCTTCAATAGTAAGAAATTAATCTGGGGTAAGAAATTAAAATAAGATTAATTTCCCTATGAGCTTGAAATACTCTCCATTTTGTAAAACCGACCTCACATAAATATAAATCACAATAACTTCATGTTCTTTAATTATGTATTGGTGTATTGTACCTGCATCCTAAATGAGAATATGAGCATCTCGAATTTCAGTGTATCAGAGGTCATTAAATCCTCTCTTCCTCAGAAGCATTGTATTTCTAATTACTGAAAAATGTAGTATATATGTAGTGTTCACTTCATAGTAGCTTTTCTCCTCTCAAGAGACATGGTTGCCTCACTTTAAATCTGCACACACATTTCTGAAATGTACAATAACAAAAACATGTATTGGGAAAACTAGAAGAAAAAACAAGGTAGTGGTTATGTTTCGATGGCCTAATCTGATGGTCCTGCCAAGTTAGGTTTTCTGTGGTAGTCTTGTTTTGTGGATATAAAATGTTAACTGATTTTTGCAGGTGTTCCTTTTTAATTGTTATTTGTAGCATGGTATGTAGTTGTTTTGAGTTAAACATATTTTTTGTGCATTTTATTTTCCCAGTGCAACATCTTATGTTTGACAAGGTGCTGAGTAATCTGAGCAATTTGCTTTTGCCTCCAACGCACCCACTAAATGTATTGTACTGCTATAAAGCAGGGTAGCTGCGCAGATGCTAATACAGCAATCAACCACATTGCATGTTAGCGCAGGCAGATTTATATGTGATCTTCTCCCCTTCGTGCTATTGTAGGGTTAATCGTGCTGGGCTTCTGAACCAGCCAACTGTGTTTAGCGACCCCAGTGCAGGGCTTCCCCAGACAGAAGTGGAAGACAGGCTCTGCTTTCACCAGATATAAGAGGGAGCCTCTTGTCTGCTTCAAGAGACTGTTGGTCTCTTTGATCAGCATCTGGGCCTATTCGTTTGCCTGTTTTTATATATTCTGCACCTTATCAGTGTCTAGGCACCCTGTCAGAGAAGCAGGAAGGGAGGCAGAAAGAATTCTGTGTGGGAGCGGCTTGTTGCTTCATGGGACAAGATGAAGTGCTTCTGCGTGTAAGACGCTGAAATTCAGTGCGAGTTGTTTGAACTAAGAAAGCTGTTGATGACTTCTTTGGTGGTGGCGTAGAACTGCCTCTAACAGGCCATTGTTCCGACCCATCTCAACTATTTCAAAAACCCATTAGGGCAATACTTTTATAAGGCCAATCAAAATGTCACTAAATAGCTTTTGAGATACCCAGAGCTCTTCATGAGGCTAGATGGTTAAACACATGCACACCAGGATGGAGAGAGAGAGAGAGAGAGAGAGAGAGAGAGAGAAGTTTGCAGATAATGAAGCTCTTGTACAGGCTGAAGATGGACTGTGTAACAGACATTCAAATCAGGCTCTGTTAGGAGCTGTGCTGGTCGTGCCTATGGCTGCTGAGAACAGGGAACCAAATGATGGTTGATATCCCATATGTGAAAATAAAAAACCCAGTTGTTATCCAAGTTTGTCTGCATCCTAAGGAAAAACATGCAGTTTGGAGTGAGCCCAACTTTTACTGTTAGATTTGAGCTTGCCTGTACATTTTCACTGTATTGGGTACATTTTCACTGTATTGATGCAACAAACCTCTTCTTGTGCAATGGAACTTTCCCCTTCAGAGCAGATTTGGGGGAGGAGAAGAAGAGGACGTCTTGCTGGAAGACTCCCCAATTCCCGAAAAACATGGCTAAAAATAAAAACGATATTTTCATGCTAAAATCTTCCATTCTATCCATATTTAAAGTTATTCAAGTTTACCCGATTAATTAACCAAATGTCTGGTGGCTAATAAGATAAAATGCCCTACTGTAGACCTGGGGTACAACCCTAACCTCTCTTGCCATGCAGTAAATCCCATTGAATTCAACAGGTCTTACTTCTGCATAGACATAGAATTGCATTACGAGTACACTTTATTCAACTGTGTGCATGTGCAGAATAGGTAGTAGGGGTGAGAGGGAACCATGTGGCTAAGAGGCAGAGGAGTAAACCATAATTGTCAAGTCCCGCCCACTGCTATGATTGCTGTAAAATGTGTTTTTTTGAGGTCATCGCAATGGAAGATCACACACGGTGTGAATACAGTGTTGAAACCAACTAACTAAAAAATCTGGGAAACTCTTGCAACAAGGTTGTGTCTGAATACACCACTATTCTGCAGTGAGCTATGTATTTTACTGATGTATAATGCTTAGAATTTGTTGTTGTTGTTGTTGTTGTTGTTGTTGTTGTTGTTGTTGTTATTATTATTATTATTATTATTATTATTATTATTATTATTATTATTAAATTAATTAATTATACCCCACCCATCTAGCTGCGTTTCCCCAGCCACTCTGGGTGGCTTCCAACAGGAGATTAAAAATACATTAAAACATCAGTCATTAAAAGAAACAACTTCCCTACATTTATTAGTATTGTTCAGCCTGAGATCAGTGCTATTTATTTAAGAGTCTTCATTTCTACCAAGTGCTTTTTGCTTTTACGAAAGCAAAATCCTTGAATCTGGGTAGCTTGCCTGATTATTTCCACAATCTTGCTCAATGTAAATCACTTGAGTCTTAGCTTGAAGTTATTGTTAATTTAGCATCTTCCTGCCTTGTGTCCTCCTATGCCCTCTTCACTGTGAATTACCATGATGATATGATGTGGGGTAGAAAGCAGAGGCTATTTGTGTTGCTCTGCAGCAGAGCTATCTGCATTTCTGAAGTGGTACCATTGGAATTTGGGAATAGACAACCAATCTTCGTTGTCAGATTAAATTTGTTTACATTAATGGGGTCAAATTACCCAAGCCAGAGGAGTGGGGATATCTGTGTGCACCACAGGCTGTCTTAGAATTTTCTGAAGCACCTATTCCCACTTTTTATAATATTAGTTAATGTGTTATTAAAGTAGTTTTTAAAAGTGGAGTGCATAAAGACATGACAGCAGTGATGAAACTGCTGTGGAAGTGTTCTCCTTCCCTTGCTGTAACAGTTTTCAAAACCTAAAAAACAAAGAGGACACCCCCCTTTAGAAAGAATAGCAATGATAAAACATGTCTAAATATATAAATAACAGCTCTAAATATAGGGCACAAGGGGAAGGGGACGACAGAGGATAAGATGGTTGGACAGTGTTCTCGAAGCTACCAACATGAGTTTGACCGAACTGCGGGAGGCAGTGGAAGGCAGGAGTGCCTGGCATGCTCTGGTCCATGGGGTCACAAAGAGTCTGACACGACTAAACAACAAAATATATGTTTAAGCAGATAACTATTCCAAGCAGTGGATAAACAGAAGCAAAGTGCACAACTCACTTGAAGCCCAATGTCTGGGGCACAAGGTTTGCTCTAGAGCAGAGGTAGTCAACCTTTTTATTGCTGCCACCCACTAATGCATCTTTCTTGAAGGTAAAATTTCCCTACGGCCCACCAATGCTCGATGGAAGGAGGATTCAGCTTGTGCTGTAGAACCCCCTACTGCCCACCGATAATCCTGAAACGCCCAGTAGTGGGTGGTAGGGACCAGGTTGACAACCCCTGCATGCAGGTTAGTATAGCAGCAAAGGTGTAGAGAAGCAGAACACATCCTGGTGCTTCTGGTACATCTGCACGCAACCTCAAAATGCTGCTTGAGAAGCAGCATATAGAAATGAGAACCCGATCCTTGCTGATGCTGCAATCCTATGCCCACTTATCTGGAGGAAGCTGTATTGAACTCCATGTAATATATAGTCATATATAGAACTCCACTGTGAAAAGGTTTAAAACATGCTAATCATCTGTGTGTCCCTTGTCCTTGTAGAAATGTATTATTTTGTAGTCATTAAGTGTTGCTGTGTTTGATGCAATCAACCCATCAACAATTTTTTCCTAGATTTATTATTTATGGAAAGAAAGAGAACTGTTGTGTTTAATAATCTCTGAGAATAAGCATAGCATTCCGAGTTTGCTTATTCCTGGGACAGTGACAGCACTAGATTTTCCCATGCTATTGTTTGGTTTTCTCATAGATAGATGGTGGCAATCTGTTGCAGGTATAAAGGTATAATGCCTGAGATTGTATATTTGTAGCAGTGTTTCCTTTGTGGTAGTCAAATTCTTCTACAAATACTGTTTATACAAAATTACTACTGTGCAATGACTTAAACTGGGTCTCTTTTAAATTTCCCCCATATATTCAAGCTTGTTCACTTTGCATTACATGTCACAACTACTAACATAATAATCTAATCTGCTCCCCTGCTACTTTAATTTGGATCATAACATACAGTGGTACCTCAGGTTACATACGCTTCAGATTACATATGCTTCAGGTTACAGACTCCGCTAACCCAAAAATAGTACTTCAGGTTAAGAACTTTGCTTCAGGATGAGAACAGAAATCGGGTGGCAGCAGCGCCGCAGCAGCAGGAGGCCCCATTAGCTAAAGTGGTGCTTCAGGTTAAGAACAGATCTCCGGAACGAATTAAGTATGTAACCAGAGATACCACTGTAGTTGAATCAATAGCCTGACTGTAATCTGATGATTTCATTCAGTTTGGGCCAAAAAACTTTTGTAAATATTTTGAAAAGATAATTCATGCTTTGAACAATGTGTATTAAATTATCATCCTAATTACTGTGCTTGTAGCTGACTATAACAATATTGCTTTAAAGTGCAGATTAAAGAAGAACATATATTGGTTCTAGTCTGTTTTCCTTAATGTTGTATTTATCGTTCAACAGAGAGCCTACTATTTACAATCACGATTTGAGTGTTCCAAAGCAATACATTATCATAGGCTGATGAGATTTATGCCATGATAGCTTTGTGTATGTTGTACTCGGCTGAGTTGTAAATTGAGTCCAAGCTTGAACTTGAGTTGACAGGAAAAAGACTCCATGTGTGTGTCAGACGAAAAGTGATACTGCTTCCATTAGTCGCCTTTAAATAGATTGATTGTTGCCATAATAAGCCATTCTGCAGTTGACACTGATATTTTGGATTGCTCCCTGAAATTAAACTGGTGTAAGCAATTTTGTTAATTTTTGGGTGCAGAATAGCAAAACAACCTGCAGAGAACAGCAGGAACAAATCAATTAAGGTTTTCGTCAAAAAGAGATAATTATAGAATAGTTCTTTTTAAATAAAACTGCGCATCATGACATGTTAATTTAAGGGTATGTTTGTTGATTATTTCTGTTGCATTCTCTTTGCAATATGCTGAAGTCAACTATAAAAGTGGCTAATGATGGATAGAAAATGAGGGGAAATCATTAATAGGACGGGGATGTGAGATGACTTTTTGACTATTGCGTTGTATAATTCTGTAGCACCTTTTCAATTATTTAGACTTAAATTTTATCTTACAGGTTTTGTTACCGTATTCTGGGGTATGTTGTTGCTCAGGACCACTATTAGTGTAAGGATGTCTTCTCATCTGACTTGGGCTTCTTCTACCTTTTCAGAATGTTAGGTCAGATTTTAATGCCCTCTCACATGTTTTCCATGAGGTATTGGGATTATGAAGCTCCTGTTAGAACAAAGTAATTAGTTACAAAGAGAAGGTGGTAGATTGTTGTCTGTGATGGTGGGCTTTTGGGGGTGTTTGGTTTTTTTTGCCTGTATCTCAGGTAACAAAATATGATGAGCTTCTTTAAGATGGAGAAGTGTTTGTGAATAGGGCCAGATCTAGGTATTTGTGAGCCCTTCCTGCCCACCCCTCCCTTGAACTTGCTCCTCACATTACACTCCTCCCTCTTCGGATCTTACTTTAGAACTACTCCACTTACCAGATGAAACGACAGACTTCAGACTTGTGGGATCTACTTTGGGTTTGTTTGTTTGTTTGTTTGTTTGTTTGTTTGTTTGTTTGTTTTACTAGGGTCTTGAAACCCACCAAGCAGAATCTGTTGAAAAGATCATATTCTTACAATTAATGAAATTTAATCCCAAGATTTATTTATTTTTCGTATCAGCACTTGATATGGGTTCATAATCCTCCCACACACAATTTCCCCTCTGGTTACCCCAACCTTTCTTCATTCAGCAATGTAATTTGGGATCTGGGAGGAAAAGGAGTTGTAGGTTCATTGCTACTCTTGTTAAGCAGCTGGGAGTCAGAAATCTTTGGTGATGTTCTGAAAGGCACCCAGAGATCTACCAGTTGTCCAGAGCTACCTTATGCTCAGCTCTGACTTAACATGTAAAGTGTGTGTGTGTGTGTGTGTGTGTGTGTGTGTGTGTGTGTGTTTCTTTTTGAAATCTAACTTTAACTAAGATGTGCATTCTGTTTTCCTGGGTGAGAGGAGCACATTGCAAGCAAGCATTCAAAGAAATACATAGAAATTACATTGCAAATTACTGATAAGAATCATAAAATTGAAGAGTTGTAGTAAGAGTTAAAGAATAAATAGAGTCCAGAGACCTTGTAATCCTGGTTTATCTTCATGTGCCTGTGTGGTGCTGCTTCGTCTGTGGAGCTACACCCACTCCCACCCCCCTTCAAGTTAGTGATGTTTTCTGTACATTTTTACAGCATGGAAGTCCCTTGTATTTGGCAGGTACCTTTCTTGCTTCAGCCTTCTGCTTGCAGTGGTTGATGTTTGGAGATGTGGGTCCAAGCATAGAAGGCTCTGTCTTAGAGACAGATGATTGAACAAATCTCTCATACTAGTATTTCAAAATTGTGGGAGTTTGCAGTCAATACAGCTAGCAAACATGAGGCTGGTTAGTTAGTGCATGAAGCATTAAGGACCACAGTGCTGAATTGCTAGAAGGACTCAGTTAAGTCATGCCCCCTCTTCTTCTGGAGAGTAAGTGAATCTTCTCTCACCCCCCCTTGCATCATGTAACCATCATGTTCCTGAGCTTACAGCACATGTTTGGAACTATATTCTGTATTTTCTACCCAACAATATTCTCCCTGTGTTTCTCCTTGCAGCTGCATGGAATAATGCATGTATCAGACCTGTGAATCTGTAAGTAAAGCGTTCTAACTTTATTAGCAGTATGTGGTCTGTTCCTTAAAAGGGGGGTAGAAAGAAGTGGGATAAGAAAAGTCTAACAACCTATATTCCTAACACTGTACTGCTGCACAAGTTGTGACTTGATTTTTGAGAGTTTAATATCAGCTACTGGAAATCTCCCCCTGCAGGAGAGTGTGCAAAGCCCCGCTTTTTGAATCCAGGCCATTTCTTTTTGTTGTTCACCCACACGTGGGTCCACGGGGATTCGTATATTTAATTCCCCACAAAAATGCATTGTAACCGCTTCATAATTAGTTTCACTTCCATGATCATATTTTTGTACAGCAAGTTTCCCGCACTTTCTGGATCTGATGAGGTCGACTTTATAAATGTGATGGTCTTTTAGAGAATGAGTGTAGTAGAAATATATTTTACTCACAATTGGGCTGTGGGGATGGAGCAGAACTTACAGGTTCTTTAGAATTTTGTTCCCTTTTATTTCTAATGTAACAGATGTTGTGCGGGAGAATAGAGACCTTCTTTTAAAAAAGAAAAAAAGCTCAAGCTGGATTTAACCAAAAGCCATAAATATGAAGCCAATTTGATGTGTGTATGTGGAGATTCCCATGGCAGACAGATTTGTTGGGCACATCAAACAATGTCGTTTCTAGCTTTTTATATTTCACTTGTCAATCTGTCTAGATCACATAAACTGATAACTAAGTAAGTGTGTGTGTGTGTGTGTGTGTGTGTGTGTGTGTATTGGCCATATAAAATGATATATGAGTTGTGACTACATAGAATGAGAAAGCCACAAGAAGTCATGGCTCTCAGTGCACCGTCAGTCATGAAAAACGTAGACTACTTCAATCTTTTAATTTTCATGTACTTAGAGTTTATGGTCTAAAGCTGACTAAAAACAAGTTCGTTGCAGCAAGAGGCGATTTCTGCTGTGAAGAAGTAGGATTTTGAACAGTAAGACTAAATAGTAAGACCAAACATTTGCAGAGTTTAGATAGGATGACTCATCCTAGTAACACCAATGATCTTTGTAAAATGGAGGGAAAATGAAATATATAGCATTGCATTGATTTGTTTGGTTTGTCTTTATAGCTTTTCCCTTCCTGCGGATTTTCTCCTTACATAAGTATATAGCATAGATATATGCAAGAAGAATGAGTTCTTTGTAGGCAGCTGCCCAACAGTGTCTGACAATGAGATGGAAAATGTTTGGTCTGACTTCTGACCTGATTTGAGAACCAGGCTGATTACCTATACCAGGAAATGGACCCTGATGCCTGGCTTTTGACCATCATAGCTTCCTGCACTGCTTGGAGGAGCTGTTTTGTGCTACTCAACATCTGCATAAAACTGCTATAAGTGGTTGCTCAGAGATTTGGAATATGGACACTATGGTGGCATTGAGATGTAGTGGGAGATTTTCTGAAAGGGGGCTTTAGATCATTAATGGTGGGTTAGGGTAAACATCCCAAAGCACATAAGGTCATGAGAACTTGGAGTGGGTAATATTCTTATTCCTTGTGGAGGATAATAGGATCGTGCCTGCAGTTTACTCCTAGTGTTGCCTGTGCTCCTGTAGACTCAGGTGGCCCATAACCAGAAGGGCCTTTACAAGTTTGGGTTGATATGACAGCGGCACCATATTCTGAGAAATGCTGTTCTGACCACGGGCATATGTATGCTGGTATTACTATAATGAGCTGAACGTGGGGCTGTATTTGAAGACTATTCAAAATCTGCTGGTACAGCTACTAAATGTGAGATACATTATGCCTCTTGAAAGAACTGCATTGGATCACAGCTTTAAAGATACCAAACCGGAACTCCTGCTGTTCTTAATTCTGACAGATCCTCTAAACAAACTTTCCATCAGTACTTCAGACCCTTGGGATCCTTTGCTGGGTTCTCAAAAGTATTGTGCTTGTAGTGGGGGAGCCCCTGACACTGATTGGCTGCTATGGAGCGGCAGCAAAGAATGTTCATTTGCAATTGTCTGGGATTCAGACCAAACGCATGTACAGCCCAAGGACTTGGAAGATAGCCAGAGATGGACAGAAACTTAAGAAACAGGAAGACCAGGGATAAAGGCTCACAAGGATGGTGCATAATAATCAGTAGAGTAAGAGAAGAATTTGAAGAAATGGTAGGTGGTAAAGGAGGCTTGAGAAAATTGAAACAAGGGAAGTAAATCAATACAGGTGGCCCAATGAAAGGTGGAAGGGAACAGGTGGTGTAAGGGAACAGGTGGTGACATGGAGCTGAAGAAAGGAGGAGTCAAGTAGGAATGGGGCGAACCTTCCAAGTTGTACACATCAAGGATAGGGAGGGCAAATTGCTAATCACTCTGGAATCCGGGGGTGGGGGTGGGGGTGGTTATATATAGTTAAAAATGGATTACATTGTTTACTAATAACAATGCATAAACGATAAGAAAATATGAATGACTCATCCCCATCCACCACTGATTATGTATCATGGTGCCAATTAACTGTTGCTAGTGAAATAGCAATTTCTGTCACAGTTCATTCATTATGTTACTTTTGCTCACTCTTTGTCTCTTTTTCCTTCTCTTGGCTTCTCTCCTCAGTTGCTTCTCCCCTCTTCAATCTTCAGCCCTTCCTCACTGCATGTACTTCTTCAGCTACTCTGTTGCATTAACTCCCCACCATTTCCCTCCTCTTTCTTACTATATCCATATATTATATTTCTCTCTTCACAAATCTAGCACTATTACACCTTGCTGGGGTAGGCATTACACTGGGACTGTGCATTATTGACAGGAGGGAACTGAGCAGGCAAGGGAGGTTTGATGAGCTGGAAACCCATGTTATGTGGGTGTGAGATGCCAGAAGGGATAGGCTTACCCTGAGAGAGCTTTTGTTGTCACTGCAGTATTGTGAGCTGTAATCCTAATGGGGCAGTGAATGTCAAGAACTTGTGTATATATGTAGGTGAGTTTCCTATTGATTGGAACCAGCCAACCATTTATTGGACTGCAGATGTCTAGGCTATGAAATATTATACCATTAATATATAAGGTGATCAATAGGTTTGTAAACATTTGCACCCACACACATTTTGTTGGATCCAGAGTTGTGTGGACTAGTTGAAAATGGAAGAGGAGCAAACACGTTTCACTGGTTTCCCCTATGCTCCCCATTCACCTGTTCTAGAGGATTGGGAGACCCCTTGAAACAGTGAGAGGGTGTAGTAGGAACTTTGGGTGAGCTGATGATGATTGGTCAAGATAGTCTCCCCTCTCCCTGTCTGCCTGCAGGAAGCCAGTGGAGCAGGAAATTCTGCTGGATCCAGTTCTCTTCCATGAATGGAGAAGACTTTCCATTCAAAGAACAGCAGGTCTGGATCACACCCTTTGCATTTTGCGAGGTGGAAAAGCAAAGGCCCCAAAGCGATGACTGAGAAATATAAGCTTCTCAGGCGGCATCTTGTAATGTGTGATCAATGAAAGGAAGTGGGCAAAGCAATCCTAATGAGAGGGCTGGAGAGACATGGAGCGGTATCAGAAGTCCTACTGGTTCTTGCTAGCAAGGCAGAAGGTCTGTGAGGTTTTATTTCACTATTCCATCTCCAGGTTGGCATAGGTGAAAGGCTGAAACATTGTGGGGCTTTAGGATCCAGTGCATTCAAGACCTCTGGCACCTTGTGGCCCACCTAGCTACATTCATTCTGGGGGCCTTTCTGCTGGTTACTACCAGCAATAACTTAGAACAAGCTGGGACCTCCACTGCAGTGGTGCCCTCCCAAGCCCAGTGGCTCTCCTTTCCACCAGCAGTGAGTGTGGCACACAAGAGCCTAACCCCACTCCCCATCCATCCATCCACATCCAGGGTGTGTGTTGGACTGTAGCCTAAGCCATCATTGCAGACCTCACCGAAAAGGAAAATTAAAAAATCCTACTACACTGCAGGAACAAAAGTCATTAATAAGAATGATTATCTAAAGATCAGTTTTAATACTCTTGCATTGTGCGATTTATGCTTTTATTCAGTACAGCCAGAGATCTAATGGAACAAAATATTTTTTCGTATTTTTTTCTATCTAATCTTGTTAAAAGGTGGAAAAAATAGTGACAAGAATACATTAATTCTAGAAAAGTAAATATTGAGACATACTGTTGAAAAACATGACAAAGTGATTTAAACCAGTAATATAATTTCAAAGTGAAGATCATTATCTCTTCTTTAAATGCAAACTTAAGGTGATGGACTTCCATAGATGTATCACTAAATTTGGGGTGGGGGGAAGGAGCATTGGAGTGCTTTGTTTTTCTGTGGCTATCATGGGAAACTTGAATACTTTCAAAAATGTACAGTCACAAACTGATTTTAAAATTCCTATGAGAAACTGTAGCAGGGCATCATAACTTAACTATAGAAGTGTGACTCATTGCAGGAAGTGGTATAATCATCTTTTCTGGTATTTACAGGACCATGGGGATAAAATGTCATCTAGTTGTACAGAATTATCCCCCCCCTCCAAAAAAGGGGGGGAACGGGGGGGGGGACAGGCAAGGTGTGTGAAGTATGCCCAAACTAATGATCTGTTTTCTGTGCTCTTGAACGTTGAATGAATTCTGTAATTAATGTATTACGAAGTGTTGGGAATATGCTTAAGCTATTAGTACAGTGCAGTCCTGTATGTCTGCTCAGAAGTAAATCCAATTGAATTCTGTCGGGCTTACTCCTAGGAAACTGGGTATAGGATTGCAGCCTTAATCTTCCAAAAGGAAGATTAGTTATATATGACACAATATTTTTTTTAAAAAATGTGTTGAAGTCAGCCTTTCAAATACTGTCTCTGGGTTGGCCAGGGAAGCGCAGAATAAAGCATACATGTTCTTCCTATTTGTATGTACTTCTGTCAAGTTCTAGTGCAAACCAGGAACTTTAATTATGGCATTTTATTTGGAAGTTCCATCTTACCTACTCTTAAATTTTAAATTGACTAAAAATGATCTGTGTGTGAGCAGTCCTGCTGTTCTGTCCATCTTACTTGGAACATAGCGTAAACACCCTACAAGTCTGGGATGCTTGTCCGAACTTTTGCTTTGTTACCTGCCATCGCTTCCATTTTCTATGCATGACATGACCTTTTGGGTTTTTCGCTTTTGTGCAGCCATGTTGGCCTATTCAGAGCGCTCTGATTTTTATTTTGTTGGAATTGTTTATAGTTGCCACTTAGGCACTCATACATAGAAACTCCCACCCATCTTGGGCTCCTTTTCCCATTACTGTAGCTAGCTATAGAATACTGTTCCTCTGGGCTTTCCTGAAATCCAAGGTTCATATTTAACTTTAGATACCCTCTATTAAGAACAGACAAAATTATCTTTCTTTTCCAATCTTAGTGCTAAGCAGCGGAGAGATAATGCCTGCCTGTTTAAGAGTAAAAGGCAGCATTGCCACTTGCCCCTGCTCTGAAGCAGGGGTGTGGAGAAACGCTGACTTTGCTTTTCACAGATCATAATGTTCAAAGTAAAAGGGCAGTGTTCCCACCCACCTTCACCTCCGGGCTCGAGTGGGAAGGGCTGGTTGTATGTATGCATGTGCACCTGTGTTTACGTATGTTTGTGTGTGACAGTGTATGCATGTGTGTGTGATTGAGTGCTGTGGGCCTGGTTGTCTCGTGTGTGTGTCCTGTATGTGTGAGGTCACTATGTGTAATGTATACATAGCATATGTGTACATGCACACATAGGTCCACCACATCTACCACTGACCTGTAGCCTCAAAGGTATACCTGACCATCTTTAGGGTCAAAAGAGTTTAGCCACCCTTGGTCTGGGGAGATGTGCCTGTTCTTAAGCTTCAAGTACTACGGGCTCCTGCCCCTCCTCTCATGCCACCCCCACCTCTTTGCCACCCCCTCCCTTAAAGGTAAAGGGACCCCTGACTGTTAGGTCCAGTCGCGGATGACTCTGGGGTTGTGGCGCTCATCTCGCTTTACTGGCCGAGGGAGCCGGCGTACAGCTTCCGGGTCATGTGGCCAGCATGAGTAAGCCGCTTCTGGCAAACCAAAGCAGCACATGGAAACGCCGTTTACCTTCCCGCCGGAGCGGTACCTATTTATCTACTTGCATTTCATGCTTTCGAACTGCTAGGTTGGCAGGAGCAGGGACAGAGCAACAGGAGCTCACCCCATGGCGGGGATTTGAACTGCCGATCTTCCAAACGGTAAGCCCTAGGCTCTGTGGTTTAACCCACAGCACCACCCACGTTTCTACCCCCTCCCTTAATCTCACCCAACTCCCCTCCATCCCTTCACAGATCCTTAAACCCTGCCCTGGTGGACAAAGGAGAGATGGGGGGAGGGACATGGGAAGATCTGCACAGGCCTCCCACTTGCCCACTCACTGCCAGCCGGCTCACAAGTTGTCTCCCATAAGCAATCAGCAATGGTAGCAACAGGGAGAGTGCTTGCCCATCATGGCATCTCCCCACTGTCCTGCCTTGTTGTCACTTTCTTCATCCTTGGCCTCTGATGCTGCTGTGGCCAAAGCGGCAGCGACACAATGACAACAGATCAGGATGGTTGATGGGGAACTACCCTGCCCTGTCCTGGCTGTTCTTCTGCAGTTCATCTGGGTCACCCACGCCGCTTGCTTGCTTACCTACCTGTCTCTGCCTCCTGCCTGCTGTTCCGTCATCACACTGAAGTTGGCATGGCCACCTATCAGCGGCCCTGCAAACTGCAACATGATGACATATTTTGTTACAAAAACATAGTAAGAAAATGGGAAAACAGGTTTGATAAGATTGAATAGCAGAGCATAAAAGCCATACAAATATGTGATCCACATGAGAACAACTCTGTTTTTCACTATAGTGAATCTATTTTCTGTATCTATATTCTGCTGGGGTTTTCTTTTAGCAAATTACCTTTCAGCTGTTTCTTCAATTATGCTATATTAAAACAAAGCATCAGGCCAGTAGAACAGAGCTGTTGATAAATGGCAGAGCATGTGAAATTACCAAAGCAGAACATCTCCATATGCAATATTGGTATCACTTAGTGAAGTAATAGCTGGAAAAAAGAAGTGCAAAACCTGATATTATTCAGCAATTGCAACTTGAGGATTGCTTCTCTTGAGTTGTTTTTAGCACAAGTTGACTTTTTAAAGTCAGTCTTTTCAGAAATACATGCGCATTATGGCATTGTGAACAACTCAATTTCATGTCTCCAGGTCAGTTCATGTTCTTTAATTGCCTAGTTTGTGAAATACATTTTAAAAATACAGTTAATATGCATGTACTATTGGATTGGCAGTCCTAGGAAAACGCTTAAATTAATATGTGTAATCTGGACACAGGAACTTGTTAATAATTAACTTTTCATAGTAGCATCTAGGAGTGTCCTAGAAAGTTATCTACTTACACTTTTATACAATATATATCAAGTTCTTTATAAGTATCCCTCACAAGGCAATGCACAAGTAGAACTATAGAACTGCAGGAAATGTATGACACATTATCTTAAGGAAGCTCAATATTACAAAGCTAAGTTTATAAGGCCATCTTGAATCCTAGTACTGTAGAGACCAAATGAATGTTAATTAGAAGAGAATTCCTCAGCTGCAGTGTTACCAATGAGAAGACCCTGTCTTGGAGGCTCAGCATCTTAACCTATTACTTGGATGGACCCCTGAGCAGGATATCTGGTGCAGATCTTGGAATACAGTACAGGTGATTCTAAAACTCAAGAAAAGGGAACTTCTGGTTTGTGGACCAAACTATACCTGCCAGCAGTCCTAATTTGACATGTGAGACTGGTTTTCCCCAGTCACACCCACTTACCCCACACCAGATGTCATAATGATATCAAGCAGCTGACAGGTAGGCAGCCCCACTTACCTGTCAAAAGTGGACCACAGAGGGTGGACCAGTTCTGCATCTCGCTTGGCAGCCAAATCCAGTTGCCCACCCTTTCTTAAGGTAATTGTGTTCCACACTGTTTAATGCCTTGAAGGTTAATACCAGTGCTTTGTGTAACCACCATAGTTGTCAGTGCAAAAATATTATCGTGCTCAAACCTTCTGGTCTCATTAGCATCATGACAGCTGCATTTTGCATTAGTCAAAGTTTCCAAGCCTCATTCAGATGACACTCCACATAGAGCAGATTGCAGTGGTCCTGTTGGGACTATTGTGGCCAAGTTGTACCACTGCAGGTAGCTTGACCTACCACAGCTATCAAACGTGACCTCTGAATGGTGAAGTTTCTTTTCCACTTCTTTTGGAAGTTAAGACATCTTCAAGGGTGTGGACTGATGGCAAATGGTTTTTCTGTGAGTTATGTTTTCCATTTAGGAACCTAAGGACTGCTGATGCTGATCTCAAAATGCAAATATACGCATAATGATTGGGTAAATAATACGATCAACAATTTAAAGGTTAATAAGCAGAGATGGATGCTAAACTTTAATTCCCCCCTGCACTATTAAGTAAAATAACAAGGTTATTATTTTTCTACCTCTCAGTGTATTCTTGATATGACATTTGGAGCAGGAGGCCATACCAAGGCGCTTATGCAAGAGGCAGCAGATATTAAAATATATGCTCTTGACAGAGATCCCACAGCCTATCAACTGGCTCAGCGGCTTTCTGAATCTCACCCGTGAGTACAATTCATTCCAGGTCTAATATGTTAATAGCATAAGAGTGTGCACACATGCATGTGTTTGCATGACCCCTGGGGGCCTTTCCAACTCTGAAACTCTTTGGTTCTATGATAATAAAATAAAATTAATGATACAAATTTACACCAGATAGTTTGCTCTGGTAGAATATATATACATTACAGGTAGAATTTTGAAAGCAGAATTACATGCCCCAACTTGCATGTGTGTGTGTGTGTGTGCGCACGAGTATATACAGTATAATTTGAATTTAATGCCTTGAGCTACTGTTGTTACAGCCATGTATACTTCAGCTAATCACCACCGTGGGAGTCTTTAGGTTGAAGGTCAATTTTTAAAATGCAATAAATAATTTATAAGTTTTGTAAAATAAGTATATTACTTTTATTATTTATTGATTTATTAATCACCTCTACAACTGTCTCAAGGCCGTGTACACTGGAAACAACATAAACAAAACAAAAAACTAGCAAATGCAATTAAAGCAAAAAGGAAACCAAGCAAAATAGATGCTCATGGCAAAGTTCCATGTATCCAGTTGGGAAAGCCTGTAAATATGTATTTGGTTGTTTTTGGAATGTGCAGACAGTGGCCCCCTGTTGTGTCTCAACAGGAATGATATTCCACAAAACAAGGGCAGCCACGCTAGAAGCCCTGCTCCAAGTTACTGCAGTGTGAGCTTCTGAGGTCTTTGGAAGCTACAGGAGGAGCTCTCTTGCAAAGTGAAGAGCAACTCCACAAAAGTTCTTTCTTCCCCTTCTGTTGTACTGGAAATATAAGGGATAACTTGTTGTCTTAAGTAACCTGGTCCTGATCTCTAGAGGGCCTCATGTGTTATTACCAACACTTTGAATTTGGCCTGGCAGCAGTTTGTTAGCCAGTTCAAATCCTGCAAGTAGGGTATTATATACTGGCAGTGTCAGAAGCTGAGATATGAAAGCTAGGAGCTAAATGACACTTTAAACCTAGGGTTATGGGCACAACAATGGAATGTCTAGGCTCACTTTTTTATAACAAAAATACAAAGCTGAAAATGAATGAACTGCAGCTAAAATATTACGTTAATTTTTTCACATGGTCTAGTCCTTCCCCTGCCCACCCCACTAATATTCTTAAGAGGGTCTCTTCTTCAGTCTTCAGAGAATAGCTGGAAGTGAGGAGGCAGGAAAAGGTCCTCCTTTCCTTCTACTCCACAGTTTTAATCTGAAGTGTTAGGCACAGTACTGTGCCCAGAGCTCAGAAACTGCTCGCGCTAATGAAATTCCCGGTCGCAAAATGCCCCTAGAACAATGGGAACACTGTATACTGGCAGTAGTTTGTCCCCAGAGGCAACCTAGCCACCGCATTCTACACTAGCTGCAGCCTCTGGACCAGATCCAAAGATAATCGCTAACCTGATCCAGGAATGGCCATAAAAGGCACTTCTAACCATTAAGGATACCTGAGCCTCCAGTGACAGCTGGAGCCAAGAGCAACCTCAAACGATGCACTTGCACCTTCAGAGAGAGTATAACCCCATCCAGGGAAGGCAACTTACTGACTTCCTAGACCTAGGAATCACTCACCCGCAGAGCCACCCCACCACTGATTCCAGGCACTGGTTCAGGGCCTTCTAAGTCAGTCCCAGTTCCGATGTTTCAGAAAAAAGAGAGTTGGATATCATCAGCATACCTTGGAGAGGGTGCTTAAGGATCATATGTATGGCCCTCCACATCTCACTGTTCCCCAAAGTATCACATAATACATACATAATGTTATTTGTATGCTGCCTTTCCATAGTTAAACCATGCTTAAGGTGGCTTACAACATGAAAAAAATGAAAAATTGCAACATAAACAAAAAATAAAAACATCAAAAAGTACACAACCAAACCAAACAATTTCCACATAATCCATAATAAGATCTAAAATAAAGATACAAACAAGTAGTATCAAAAACTGCAACAACCCTGCCCCCAACGAAAACCCCTAAACAATTCCCCAACCCAAGTCTTTCTTCAGTAGCCTCAGCTTTATATGGAGTCAGTCAGGGCCTGCAAGGTAGAAAGCAGGTCTTCCAGGTCTCACAGCCAAAATCAGTTAGAGACCATAAGTCTCCAGGGAAGGAGCACCCTAATGAGTTCCCACCCCACCCCTAAAGGGGAAGCTCACACTATCAGAGGCAAGTCATTAATCTAGTACAGGGGTCAGCAACCTTTTTCAGCCGTGGGCCAGTCCACTGTCCCTCAGACCATGTGGTGGGCCGGACTATATTGGGGGGGGGGGGGGGAGAAATGAATGAATTCCTATGCCCCACAAATAACCCAGAGATGCATTTTAAATAAAAGGACACATTCTACTCATGTAAAAACACAAGGCAGGCCCCACAAATAACCCAGAGGTGCATTTTAAATAAAAGGACACATTCTACTCATGTAAAAACATGCTGATTCCCGGACCATCCATGAGCTGGATTGAGAAGGCGATTGGGCCTCATCTGGCCCACAGGCCTTAGGTTGCCTACCCCTGATCTAGTACAGCCGTACCTTGGTTGATGAACACCTTAGCAGTCAAACCCAGAAGTGAGCGTTCCGGTTTGCAAACGTTCTTTTGGAAGCCAAACGTCTGGCTTGGCTTCTTCAGCTTCCAATTGGCTGTATAGGTCAGGACCCACCTGTACCCAGACTCTGAACACAAGATTTCCCTCGAAGAGAAGTAGTAGGACCTTACTCCCACAACTCCACCCCAGATGGCCCCTGCCCAAGCTTCAGGCCAGCTGATCCAGGCCTCTAGTCAGTGTCTGCTCTCACTGCTCAGATTCTGTCTAGTCTCGGACTTCTTGCTCAAAAACCTGTGTTAGCTGTTTTTCCCATCTTCTGAGAGTGGCAGAGTCATATAGCATACTGTTTACAACCAAATTGGTTATTAATGCTGTATGTGGATTTGTTACAGCATGGAATGCTTTGGGTTTTTCCTGGAGTTTAAAGACTCATAATTTTTGAGCAAGCTTAGCCCTTCTTTTTTTTTTCTAGCTGTGGTCTTCATTAAAGATGCAGTGCTGTTTTAATAAGAAAAGGAAATGGGTCAGGCCCTATTAGGTATTCAGTGTGTGGGTAGGAATCCTTTGACGTGCATTCGGGGGAAGCCTACAAGTTCGGAATTGCTGCAAAGATTCCAGAGCAAAATAGAATTCTGTCAGTTGCAATATATATTACAAATAAACCCTCTTACAGCCACTGAAAGTGAAAGGTTACAAAAGGTGCCTGCAATCTAGCACTTATGTTAGTATCATTGCAAACTTGAAAGGATGAGAAACCTACGCAGATCCTACACAGTGGAGTCAAGTTGTTATAATATACTCAGTTGGAAATGAAATCATACCTTAGATGAAGGAGGAAATAAATTCATCATATATATTGACTGCCTAAAATGTGTGTGCTTTGGTTCAAGGTGAAATTAAGTTTACTGCAACAAAATGAATTCTGATTTGTGTGTGTGTGTAAAATTTAGAATACAAACCCAGACACGCAAGAGGGAACACCTACAATTCAACTTTGTGCCTCTCTATGTGCCTGTTCAGTACATTGGCTTTTGTAATCTTTATGTGGCCTCAGTTTGGAAGAAATAATTGCAGGCCAGATGTCTGCATTGTGCAGAACTGTCTCTTCAGCTTGTCGCCTAGTAATACTTGTCTTTCAAAACTGGTTTGTGTAGTTGACCTTACAAATCATTATGTGAATAACCAGGAAGAAAGCCTTGAGGGGTGCATCGCAATTTTAATCATTTCTAAAAGAAAGGGCCATAGGTCAGTGGTGGTGTAAAATGTGTGTGGAACCTTTTCCAGTCCACGTTTCGCGTGCCTTTCTGAGTAACCTTGTGGCAACCACTAGTAGTGATCAGGACCAGAGGCAAAAGTGTCTTTCAACCAAGCAGACAAGAAACTTTATCTGAGTTCAAGGACATATTCCAACCAGGCAGAAACATGCAAGGGGGCACAAAGCAGGGCCAGTAAGGGCCATAGCCTGGGGTGAGTCCAAACAGCAAGATAGGGAAGTCTGGAAGGTTGCATTTGGCCTTGCATCTGTTCCTCATCCATGGTGTACATCACGTCTCTAGTTCAGGTCTGGACTACAACTCCCATCATCCCTAGTTAGCAGGACCAGTGGTCACGGATTTTGTGGTCCAAAAACAGCTGGAGACCCAAGTTTGGGAAACCCTGAACTAGTTCAATAAATAATATATGCAACCTTTTCCCCACCTCCATGCAATCCAAATTAGGAGGTACTAGGATGCATGCACTTTTTGCTGGGCACCTATCCCCTGCCCCCCAAATAGTGGCTGTGCCAGAGTTTAGAACTTGTTTATATTATGGAAGTAACTGGATATAATGTTAGTTTAGTTGCAGAGCTGTTCAAGGTTTTTTCCTCATCATCTTGAAATTGCCTTTTTCTTTCCTTCTTTGAGTAACTCTTGGAGAAACACTGCAAAATGACTATATAGTACTGCGTTGTGAATCATGCAAGCCTCTTTAAAAAATCCAATTTATATCAAATTTTCCTGTTGGTTGTAGTAGTGGAATTTGACAGCGATTTATGCTGCCATCAGCCAGAACTTACAAGACTGAGGTTTAATGTAATCAGGTCTGCCTCTCTCTTGCTAGAGCTCTCCTATAGAACCCTGAGAATGCTGAATTACTTTGTAACAGGTCCTATAGCTCTGTATCAGAACATGGTTTCCCAGTTTCTGAAGAGGCGGAATTACCTCAACTAGTATAGATACTCGTGACCAAACATATATATTGCACTTTGTGATACTTTGTTTCTTAGTGCTAGTTTTCAAATTATTTATTTGTTTGGAGCTCTTTGCAAGTCAGAGAATTATAACATATCAGCTTTAAAAATAATTGGCTCACTAGATTCTAGTCCTGCTAAACAATTATATCTCAGCTTAATAAACTGAGATACGAACACACCTTTTTTCCATGCACACATCCCCTTTGTTCTTCCCTTCAAACCAGGAAGTCTTTAATTAACCATAAGTTTCTGTTTTGTCTCAACTGGGAAACTATGGTTATCAGCTTCTGAACAAGCTAGAGTATTAATCACAGTTTGAAGCTCTTTTAATATCTTTCCTTGTTCCAAAGCTGGTAACTGCCTTTGCAGTGGTGGCTTATTGACAGTGTTGTTGTTGTTGTTGTTGTTGTTGTTGTTGTTGTTGTTGTTGTTGTTGTTGTTGTTGTTGTTGTTGTTGTATTTATTAATACCTTGCCTTTTCCCCTGACAGGACTGAAGGCACCTTACAAATAAAAATGAGAATTGCTAAAAACATAGACAAAACAATAATTTAAAAAACAATTGAACTGTGATAAAATTAAAACTATATACACATATAAAATCTGTTTTAAAGGTACAAATGATTCCATTAAAAACAGCATGATACTAACCCTTCCATTAAAAGCAGTCGGTTCCCAAAAGCCTGTTGGAACAAAGAAGTTTCACTTGCAAATGGACATTACATAGCATGGATGTTCAACAGTCCATAATAGGGAATGTCTTAAAGAAGGGGTGCTCATAATAAAAATGGGGCTCCTTTTCTGATCCAGAATATATGAAAACCCATTTTGAGCTTATTTCCAGTGTCAGGCTTCATACCTGGAATGTGTGTATGAAGTAGTGTTAGGGAATGTTTCTGTGCATATGTAGAGTGGGCATATTTCCCTCATCTCTGGACAACTGTTTCACACGTCTGCCCATAAGAGGTATGTCTTTTGCACTAGACTTCCTTGTAGGTACAAAGCCTTGCACTTCAGAAAGACAGAGAGAAAGAAAGAGAAAAGGTCTTTAACTTCTTAACATATGCTCCCTTTGCCATTCCCTCCTGCCTAATGACTCTAATACTGTTTTTGTTTAAAAACTTCCTCAACCATATGTGGGGAAGACTCCTGAGTTAGTACTATGAAAAATCTCCTAAGTGAGAAGCCAAATATATGATGACTTTCTCCTTAAGCACTATGCAAGTAGTTAAGCAATTTCCGACCATTCATTTAATGTGAAGTTTGGCCATTATTCCCCTTTTCCTTTTTGTCAGGTATTATATGTTATGTGCTTCACACTGAATCAGTCCTGAACTTGTTCTTCCTTCATTTCCATTCATAACATCGAATGAACCAGTTCTGGCCTTAGTATTGTCTTCAGCTGATGAGTCACCAAGCCCTCGACTGTGTTGGATTTCAGAATGTGCTAGTTAGTACCCTCTTGAAATCAGAAAAATACTGAAGAAATATTCTTGCACTTTCCTTCAGATAGGGAGATCTCAAAAGCTTCTTAAACTTTGCCAAGATTTCAAGTATGGCTATTTAATTCTGCCTGGAAGAAAATAATTTCACTGTAGCTTCCTCAGTGCTTCGTGTTGTGTTGTCTTAAATTTTCAGTCTAATTATCCAAGGTTCTTACCACTGTATATGTAATTAGAATTATGCCTGTTTCCATATATTTTCCAATTGGAGAATGTGTTTCACACATGATCATAAATGGGAGCAGATAGGTGGTTTATAAAAGTCTAGATGTGTGGGAAATGGCCCTGGAATTAGAACTCTGTTTACATTGATTTGGCATTTTGGTATGTTTTCGCTTCAGCGAGGCTACTTTGTCCTAGCCATCATTTCTTGAATGCAACTCTCTTTGCTGCCTGGGACTAGTTGTACCTGCCGAGGTTACTGCAGTATCAATTAGAGAGTAGACATAAATAAAACTAGAACTGTTGATACTGTAATGCTGCTATATAAATCTATGGTGCAACTGTGTTTGAAATTCTATGTACTTTTCTGGCTACTTTACCTCAAAAAGGATATTGTAGAGCTTGAAAGGGTTCAGAAAAGGGCAGCCAAAATGATCAAGGGGATGTAGCGATGCTCCATGAGGAATGTTTAGAGAAAAGGCACATAAGAGGTTACATGACATGGCATGGAGAATATTGACAGAGAAAGGTTGTTCTCCCTCTCAAAACTGGAAGTCCAATGAAGTTTAATGTTGGAAGATTCAGGACAGATCAAAGAAAGTACTTCTTCCTACGTTGCATCAACTGTGGCACTTGCTCCCATAGGAGGCAGTGATGCCCATCAACTTAGATAGCAATAAAAGAGGATTGCACACTTTAAAACCCTTGCCTGATGATGTTTTTTGTGTTGTTGTTTTTTTTAAAATGTACGTTGCAATCGTATACCTCATAGACTTGGAATGTCCTACTGGCTTCAACCAGATTCGTATCGGACTATAAGATGCAATGAATTGGGCTGGAATGCAGATGATTATGTACACCCAAGTAACTGTTACTTTAAATTCACCCATTGCATTTTTCATGCCCATTTTTATAATAAGAGTTCTGGGGGGTATATACATGGCCACATACTTTCACTTAAGGCTTTCTTTGCCCTGTACAATAAAAGGTACAGTACATATAAATTAGTTTGGATTCCAAGGTTCTTAAAGCTTTTAGTCATTGCAGGCAATGTTGCTGTTCTCTGGCCCTAATGCTATATACACAGTATAAACAAATGACAGCAAACAGAGAAACAGGTAACTTCACAAGTAAGAATAAGTAATACTGTTTCTCATATAAATGTGTGTTTCAGTGTGATCTTGACTTCGGTGAATCAGAAATGTCAATTGTCAAGTGATTATTCAAAAGACTGACTAGATTCTGTCTATAGGAAGCTAACTGAATTTAGAGTATGGGATATAACAAACCATTGATAGAATGCTTTATATACAACCACTTCCATCCATCCTTATGCTTTCCCCTCCCAATATGATCTGGGAAACACCCACCCTGGAGCCAGCCCTGAATCAAATTGGGGGCAGGACTAATGTTTAAATAGGGTTTAAAGGTAAAGGTAAAGGTACCCCTGCCCGTACGGGCCAGTCGTGTCCGACTCTAGGGTTGTGCGCCCATCTCACTTAAGAGGCCGGGGGCCAGCGCTGTCCGGAGACACTTCCGGGTCACGTGGCCAGCGTGACGAAGCTGCTCTGGCGAGCCAGCACCAGTGCAGCACACGGAAACGCCGTTTACCTTCCCGCTAGAAAGCGGTACCTATTTATCTACTTGCACTTAAGGGTGCTTTCGAACTGCTAGGTGGGCAGGAGCTGGGACCGAAAGATGGGAGCTCACCCCGCTGCGGGGATTCGAACCGCCGACCATGCGACCGGCAAGCCCTAGGCACTGAGGTTTTACCCACAGCGCCACCCGCGTCCCTAAATAGGGTTTATAAACCCTTAATTAAAGATACCATCAGGAGGTGGTGGGCGATACTGTGTCTGCTGACCTCAGAGAGTGGGAGATTCAATCCTGCTAGGGCTGCCTTCACAACAATTTCCATGTGAAGCAGACCCCTGTAGCCAGCAGAATTGCACTCTCCGCTCATCTATTGGTGAGGGAGGGTTTAGCCCTGCTCAGTGTGTGTGTGTGTGTGTGTGTGTGTGTGTGTGTGTGTGTCCCTCCTAGGAACAGGCACCTGCATTCAAAGAAAGTGCTCTTAGTCCTAGGCTATTTGAAAGCCCTCTTGCAAACTGACCTGCCCCTTTGTACAGCTTCAGTTTTCCCTAGGCAGGCCAATCTTGGGTTGGCTCTGCCCAACTTGGCTGAAGCCTGTAGCCTATAAAATAATGATGAGACTTGAATGTTACCTTAGCTATGAGTTCCTGATGATTCCTGCTGTTACAAGTCATTTATCAACAGGAGAGGTTTTCAGCAAACCATGGCTAGCTGTAAGCTAGTAATCCCATTTATAGACTGATAGTAAGTGAGGGCTTGTTTCATGCAAACACATAAATTGAAAGCACAGGAGGGGCGGGATACCCATTCCGTTTAATCTTTGGGGAATCAACCATACAGTGGTACCTCTGGTTACATACTTAATTCGTTCCGGAGGTCCGTTCTTAACCTGAAACTGTTCTTAACCTGAAGCACCACTTTAGCTAATGGGGCCTCCCACTGCTGCCGCACGATTTCTGTTCTCATCGTGAAGCAAAGTTCTTAACCCGAGGTGTTATTTCTGGGTTAGCAGAGTCTGTAACCTGAAGCGTATGTAACCCGAGGTACCACTGTATACCGAATCTGAATGAATAGGTTCTAGAGAATTATATAAAGTAGAAGTTATTTAACAAAACTCAAGCCTGGGTATATCCAGTGGGAGCTCTGCACCCAACACTCCGAAATTCCCTGCCACCTTCTAACATAATTTCTACATACTGTATTGTAAAACTTCGAAAGGAACAAGTTGTAAAACATTGTAACAAGTTGTATACCGCAATTGTTTTGAATTTGTTTTAAATGGCTGCTACAAATTTAAACTAATATGTGGAGAAGAATTTGAGGAAAATATAGTTAGTGGAGTAAACACAATAGCATCAATAACCAAAGGCAGCTCAGTGTTTCAGAAACATTGTTGCATTTTTCTGTTCTTTAGTGAGGAATCACTAAAGGTTGGTCTGCCCAGCTGCCTGCAGTTGCGTCGACACTCATTCTGTGGCTTCCCCACTTTCCATGCACATAGTGGAACTTCCTTTCAAGTAGACAAAACGCTTGATTGAATTAATTCATTTTTGAGAAGCGCAGATTCCCCAGGAAAAAACACCCACCTGGCTTATGATTTTTGGTACAAATCTACTTCGGAGCACTGCATTTTATTTTACATATGTGGATATTATTATTTTACAAATAAAAGCATAAGCTGATCCTGGCTTTGGTTTCATATTTTTATGTGGGTGGACTTTGTTTTGGTTTTGTAAAAAAAAAGTTTAGTAATTTAAAAAATAATAATTTGATAACCATGAGTGTTGTGTTTTTCTTTGCTTTAACTTAAAACAAAAAAACAACCCTGCAAAATAAAGTTGGTTATTCAAGCTCTTTTTAACAACCAAACCACTGGCATTTAAAAATAAGACACAATATATTTTTGAGTTTCTTCTCTTTGCTATAAATGATCAACTAATTGCCAGGGTTTTGTTTTGTTTTTTTGCAGAACTGACGCACTTCTTAAATTCTAAGGTCAGATCCTGTGAACATTTGAAGCTTGAATGACAATTCAGATAGTATCTTGGGGTGAAATGCTTGATGCAGCCAGTACTAAAACAAACCTTCTTGAGCTTTCTGACGTCTTTTTGCCCCATAATCAACTTAGTAGCTACAGCAGGTGGCTTGGAGGTAGAAGTAAGTTAACGATTAATAAGGCGTTTGCACATCTTTTGCGTCACTTTTTATTTCCAAAGCATCTTGCTAACAAGTCACCCAAGGGCTTGAGATCGATCAGGAAAATAACCAAAGGGATCCTGTGGTGCAGCTGATACTGATGATTAGAAAACAGAAAAACCCAGAACAACAAATAAGAGTAGTTCATTATTTACCTAGCTACAGTTTTTTGCTGATTGATCAGGGTTTTCTTAAGTAGAAGGAATATGACTGCTGGCATTTGAAATACAACTGCTGCATATTTTATATGTATGTCACTGTTATCAGTGCTTTGTAGAATATTGCTGCTTGCAATTTAATAATTTCAAAGGTAATAATATGAAACTTAAAAAGAAAGAAAGCTTTACAAGAAACATACCCTGCAAAATGTCCCAAGTAGGACATTATTATTTGGGAGTAGAATTGCTGGGCCATGAGAGTTCAACCCACTCTGAGCTCGCAATCCTTAATTAAAAAATATGCCATGCTGTTTAAAGATGAGTTGCATGAATAGTTAATAGGGTGCATGGTGGCTAATGAATATACTAAATAAATTAGGCAACGTGTATTAGTATTTGCATATTGCTTTTAAAAATTGCTGTGAAGCCTCTGTAAGCTGTCGCTGAATTTTCTTGATCAAAATAATTCTGGTCGTGTCTCAGGATGAATGAAAATGGATGCGTGGGTCCTTTCGGACTTGGAAGAGGGCAGAGCAGGGGTGAAGCTGAACAGGCTGGGTGCGCTTATGCATGCTCAGCTGACACGCATAGGGGTGGGAACAGAACCCCTGCACAAAGCCGCGTGTACATTAAAAAAAAAACTTAGTTGGTCACTTGGAATCTCATACAGTGCACTTAACTATCTAAGGTAGCACCCGAGTGTGCAAGCAAGAGAACAGCTGATGAAGCACCTCAGCCTCACTGACAAAGCTTCAAGGTAACAAAAGTTCTGAAAGAACTCAAAGATGAAATTCCTGGTCTTCCAACTTCTAACCGAAAAACAGTGGTATCTCGGGTTAAGAACTTAATTCGTTCTGGAGGTCTGTTCTTAACCTGAAGCACCACTTTAGCTAATGGGGCCTCCTGGTGCCACTGCGCTGCCTCTGCACGATTTCTGTTCTCATCCTGAAACAAAGTTCTTAACCTGAGGTAATATTTCTGGGTTAACGGAGTCTGTAACCTGAAGCGTATGTAACCTGAGGTACCACTGTATGTAACTTGCCCTCAGGAGCAGATGCTGTTCCAAGAGACAGAAAAGTGGCCAATGTAACACCAGTTTTTAAAAGGGGATGCAGACAATTACTGTGTCTTAATGTCTATTTCAGGGAAATTGGTGGAAAGCATTCCAGAGAGAATTGCCAAACATATAGAACAACAAGCCCTGCTGAAGCAGAATCAGCAAGGCTTCTGCAAGAGTAAATACTGTCCCACTAACCTTTTATAGTGCCTCATTGCCAAATCCAAAGCTATCTTTACAGTTCTTATCTACAGGTGTCCAGTCAATATTTCTACTTGGATTCTTTATAATCATCTCAAGCTCAATATTCTCAAGACTGAACTTCCCATCTTTCTTCCCATTGTCACCTATCCACCCTGTTGATCAGACACAACGTATTAGTTTTCTCTGACTCTTCTCTTCTTCCCGCCTCAATTAGTATGTCATCAAATGATGATGCTTCTTCCTTTACAACATTACAGAAAACAGCTTTTCCTCTCTGTTGTCGAAGAGAAATCTTTGAAGCATCCGCGGTCCTCTCCCACCTTGACTACTGCAGTCTTCTTCTTTGTGCTCTTCCACTGACTTACCTCGGTCTGCTCATGTCCCCTCAACAATCTGTCCCAAATAGTCTTACAAAAAGTTCCATTAATGTCTTTACAATTGCGCCGGAGCAAGCCATCACTGCATTGTCACCTAAGAGTAGGCTTGCAAAACTCTCTTCCTAACTAGGAGAAGAGTCTGCTGTTATCTCATGGTAAATATGCATGTGTGTGATGTCTTGTGAATAGGTTAGCGTATGTCCCAACTTCAGAGCCAACCGGTTTTAGAGACTGTACATAGGTCATTCCACAAATGGAACAAGCATTGAATCATTCATGCACATATGCGATATCAGGTGACAGAATATTCCTTTTGATCTATGTGCCTGAATATGCAAATCAATGCTCTCATTGGAGATCACTGTATTTCAGTGTACTGCTGCAGTATTTTATACACTTATGACTTAAAGCTATAATATTGGTGTTGTTGCATAATAGCTTATTATGTCTCCTAATTTAGTGTGCTTATAAGAGTAATGCATTCATGCCAATGGAACTGGCTGGACATATACTGCTGATTCAATATACTTTGGAAGCACTTTCAGAAACTGCTTAGTACGGTTGTGCTCTGGAAGAAGTAGTGACTAGCGGTGTGGTTCTTCTCCCCTGGCTTCCCATTGCTGCTGATTACTGAAAGAGGGGAAGGCAGTGGGGGTACAGGGTAGGCGCAGCAGTGGAGTCAATCCATTGTTCCTGCCACTGCACTTGTGTCAAGCTCCCCAATTTTGCTTCTCCCTCTTGGTAACTGGCAGTAGTGCAAAGCATCAGGATGCCTGGTGAGCAATGCTTGTGCTGCCCTGCCAGCCATTACTGGTTGGAAGGATCCTGTTTCCCCTTGTCTAGAAAACCTGTCTCTTCCCCTGTTGACTTTGTGTTTGCTTAATGCAGTGTAGCTGGCCAGTTTTGTGGGGCCAGCTGGGTGAGAAACTGGGTGAGGAAGTTTTTTTGTAACTCTCTACTCCATACATTGCAGATTATTGTGGGTCCACATTTACACTTACTCCCTCATACGTGCACATACACAATCACACATGCAAAACCGTTAGTTAGAGGCATGATGTGGTTTTCAGTTTGGGTAGGAAACCAGCTCAAAACTATTCTTGTTCCATTTTTCATGTTCCAATGCTTGTTCCATTTTTGCTGAGACCCTTAAATGTAAAATGCAACAGTATAACCTTTGAGGGAGTGGAGTAATCTAAAAGCTCAAAACTCAACATGAGGAGAGGGGCTTCATGAGCCTGAAAATACTATTTTTATGTTATCTGCCTCCTTTCCAAACCATTTATTGGCCACAAATTGTATAGTGTCAGGTGGCATAATGACAGTGTGGTTTGCCATGCATTCTATTTTTATATCTTTATTTAAAACTGACATGTAACTCGCTGTACCTGAAACCCCAAGTGAGACAGTTATTGGAGTGTAACAAAGTTTTGACGTCAGAACTGCTATTTATTCCACTGGAAACCATTAGTGATGCATTACCCCTTGGCACTTGTGTTTTCAGAAACAGAGTTAAATTTTTATGACTGGTTTTGGCCAATTAGAGTTCTTTCTCAATATAGAAAGAAGGAGAGGGGCCTTCTATAGAGTTTTAAAGATGTGGCATCTCAGCAATAGAATCACTGTAAATTCTCAATCATGATAGAATTAATTCAGTTGCTTTTACCTTGCCTTTACATACTTCTATTTCTATATTTAAACTGATCATGTGTATGCTTTGAAGTAGAGACTCGGGGGCGGGAGGGGACAACTTAAAATAGTGCAGTAGGGTGAAATAGAATATGGAATTCCACACTCAGTTTTGTTTATCAGTGAGGACTATATGCACCATTAGCCTGCATGAAAAGATATATACCGTATTTTTCGCTCTATAACACGCACCCGACCATAACACGCATGTAGTTTTTAGAGGAGGAAAATCCGTAGGCATGCCACCCGTAGGCATTCCCTCCATAACACGCACAGACATTTCCTCTTACTTTTTAGGAGGAAAAAAGTGAGTGTTATGGTGCAAAAAATACGGTAGTTCTGTATTTTTATTTTAAAATAAATAATAGGGCATGATGCAATCGTAAATTTTAAACTCTTTAAAATCCACAAATCTAAGTGAGATACTTGTGTGCACCTATTACTTCCACTAAACCTATGTGACTTCAAAACAGATGTGACTAACCTGTGGCCCTCCAGATATTGCTGAACTACTGCTGCCATAATGCCATCATATTCACCAAGGAGACCCTCATGTCGGCACCACCACGACCTCCTTGACCACTCTGCCCTACCAAGTACAGGGTCCACTAGTCACCACTGGCGACTAGGCTGCCACTATCCAAAAACGGCCCACCTCTGCTATAGGGTTTTTAAAACCTGGCTCACAGGAAAGGGAAATAAGTCTTCTTTGTTTTGCCTCATTGCATAATAGGTGAATAGTGTTAAAAAATAAAGTATGATGCTTATGCCTCGCTAGTTTAAACGCACACACTAGGAAACAGATAATTTGGGGCTTTAGACGGTGTGTGAATTCCATTCAGTGTGAGGTTGGAGGTGCCATCTGCTTATCAAGGTGTGAAGGAAAGAGAGATTGCTCTTAAGTGTTTGTTTACCACTGTCAGTCTGTTTGTATTTTGAAAATGAAGGATAATGCCATTGTTTCCAAATGTAACATCAGCTGCAACAGACAGATTTTCCTGCTGCCTGGTTTTCAGTATCTCATGGGGATTTTGAAATATGCACATTGCATATATGCATGATGCTCAAATCCCGTCTCTCAGGCCTATGTAGCACCGTCTTTCATATAATGCTCTGCCAGCACAGCTGATATGATCTGAAGGCGTCGGTCTTGGTTACAAAAATGAGTTATTTCAGTTTCTCTCTTTAAGGTATAAAATGCTATGTTTAGTTCCAAGTTGTATCATTGATGAATTTACCATGACGCACCAATCTTACCATGATATAATACGTTTATCTACTTTAAAGGGCCACAATCTAAATTTGTTCTGCTGTTTGCCTGTTTGAAAGGGATAATCAAGGAAAATTGGGACTCCTTGGTTTCCTTAGCCAGTCTCAGCACATCATGTTCTCATCTGTTGTCTTTCAGCCCCACATTCACAGCCCTTATGTTTCCCACTTCCCTTTTTGGAGAACCACTGATGTAAATAAGTGCTTGCATTCAACATCCCGCTGCACCACTGGTTCCACCAGTGCAATGTTTTCTCCCTGTGCAAGAGAACATTCTCCCCCTCCCCCTGTGCACCCTCTAAAATCTGTCCCTGGGGTTCTCCTAACCCTCCAGCAAAGTACTGGAAAGAGAAGAGGCAAAGTCCTGTTGTGCTAGTGCTAAACTTTGTGCTAGCCACAATTATTTCATTGAATGCTGCCCATTGATAATACATAAAAGAAAATATTCAGAAGAAAGATGTTTTGTCCACTGGAGAAATTAATGCTACTTTTGGTTCCATCAAACTCTTGGAAGGAAGAGTTGTGTCCATTTAATGTTGAATGTCAAGGATTTCAGACACAGCTTTAAAGATCCCTCTTACAAAAGCAAAAGTGCTTGACAACCATCTTACATGAGCACAACTCTTCCTTCCTCTTCCTTAAAATTTAGCTTCTGGAATTGTGTTTGATGCTTCTGATTTTATTTTTAAAACCGCACACCCTTTATCTTTCATATGGTCATCACAGAGTTCATAATGTTTCACGATTAAAATATCCCCGTGGCTTTTGTTGACCTGCTGTAATGGGATGATTAGCTGCTTGTGCGTAAAATCGTGCTCCCTCAGAGTTTGTGCGGCTCCACAAACCTCTGTGTGTGACAGAGCTCCTCAAACATGTCTGCTCTAGTCACTCGTAGAGTCTGACAGTGGCTGTCTGCGGAAGCGCTTCCAGCAAAGAAGCTCCTTAACGGAAACGCATCTCCTGGACTCACGGCGTGACAGTTTCCGGCGAGGTGTGGGTCTCCCTATGGGAGACTCAGATACCTCCCCACTGTTCTCGCTGGAAGCGTCTCTGAGCCCTCCCTCCTGCTCGCATTCCCTCAGAGATCCACTCCTCCCCCTGCTGGTTCCTGCTTCAGCTGTTGAGTCTCTTTCTTCCTCCCTGAGCCCCTCCACCACCTGATGCTCCGATGGCAGTTCCCTGACATCCACCTCCCCTCCAGGGCCCCCCTCACCCCCTCCCATTTCCTCTCCTCTGGGAGGTGAAGGGTTAAAACCCCGAAAAGAATCTTCTTCATCTTCAGACGTCTCGAACAATTCCCTCCATCGATCGCCGTCCTGGCTCGCTGAATCCTCCTCCTCTTCGGAATCTGTGAACCCCTCCAACTCCTCTTCTTCGTCGGTGGTGGCAAAGTATTCCCTCCGGAACCTCGCTACAGGCTGAGGTTTACGTGGGAACCTCTGATGAAAAGTTTCTATTAAAACTTCGTCATTGACATCCTCTGCCCTAACCCAGGTGTTTTCCGACTCCGGTTCCCCTTCCCACATTACCAAATACTCTACTTGATCTCCCTTCCACCTGGAATCGAGGATCTCCGCTACATGGTAGCTGTGTTCCTTCTCCTCCATTGCTGGCCCCCTAGTGACCCTCCCTTCTCTGTCCCCTTTATACGGTGACAGCAACGACCTGTGGAAAACTGGGTGCAGCTTCATGTGGTTCGGTAACCGGAGTCTGAAAGCCACTGGGTTGACCTGCTGCATGACTTCAAATGGGCCCAGCCTTTTGGGTCTTAACTTCTTACAACCCCCTTTGAATGGCAACCCTTGGGTTGACAGCCACACCTGGTCCCCCACCCTAATGCTTTCACCTTCCCTTCTGTTTTTGTCTGCCTGCCTCTTATATTCCTCCTTAGCCCTGTTTAAGTTGAGTTGGAGCTGGCGATGGATCGCTTCCATTTCTTCAACGAACTGTTCTGCAGCTGGAACGCTCCAGTTCTCCCCTTCCCCCCCTGGGAAGGCTCTGGGATGGCACCCGTGATTAGCCAAAAAGGGGCTCATTCCCGTGGACACGTTCTCTGCATTGTTGTAGGCAAATTCTGCCAACGCCAGCTTCTCCACCCAATCATTCTCTCTGTCATTCACATAACACCTCAAATATTGCTGGAGAACACCATTAGCTCTTTCCGCCTGCCCGTTGGTTTCTGGATGACGGGCCGTTGAGAAATTAACCTCTACATGCAGTAAGCTCATGAGCTTCCTCCAGAACCTGGAAGTAAATTGCTTCCCTCGGTCTGAAACCACCCTCAAGGGGGCGCCATGCAACCTAAACACATTTTCTACAAACAATTTAGCTGTTTCTTCTGCTGTGACCGCATGTGAGCAGGCTATAAAGTGGGCCATTTTAGTTAACAGGTCTACCACAACCATGATGGCTGTTTTCCCTCTAGACCTTGGCAGATCAGTCATGAAATCTATTGCCACTGCTTCCCATGGTCTTTCAGGTGTGGGTAGTGGTTCTAATAAACCTGCCGGTGCCCGCCTCTCCCCCTTGGCTCGTTGGCATTGGTCACACCCTCTCACATACTCCCGCACATCTTCCCTGACCTTGGGCCACCAAAATTCCCTGGTAACCAGCCACATGGTTTTGTGTTGCCCAAAATGCCCTGCTGTGGGGCTATCGTGCAGTTGCTTGAGTACCTTCTCCCTCAATTCCCCTTCGGGTATATATAACGCTCCCTTGTAGTACAATGCCCCGTTTCTCTCCTCAAAACCCCCGGGTTTGTCTCCCTCCCTCCTGAGACCCCTGAGTTTGTCCTGGGCGTATTCATCATGCACCGTTCCCTCTACCAATTCCCTTTGCCCCACCAATGCCGCCCCACACACCCAGCGGTCCTCTGGAATGACATGGGTCTCTTCGGGTGCTCCCTCCCCCTCCAAATATTCAGGTTTGCGTGAGAGAGCGTCCGCCCTAACGTTCTCTGGGCCTGGCACGTAATAAATCTCAAAGTTAAATTTGGAGAACTCCTGGGCCCATCTCAACTGCCGTTGGTTGAGCACTCGCGCAGTTCTCCAATACTCTAGATTCTTATGGTCCGTGCACACTTGCACCTTATGTTGTGCACCAATTAGCAGGTGCCTCCATTTCCGGAAAGCCTCATGAATAGCAAGAAGTTCCCGGTCGTACACCGTGTAGTTCCTCTCGGATTTGTTCAGCTTTCGCGAAAAGAAGGCACACGGTCGCCACTCTGACTCCTCCTTCCCCGGCTGCAGAAGAAGCACCGCCCCTATGGCTCTGTCAGATGCGTCTGTTTCGACCCTCAGCTTCTTTTGTAAATCCACATGCAGAAGTTGTTCTTCTGAGGCGAAGGCCCTTTTCAGTTCCTCAAACGCTCGCTCCGCCTCCGCCGTCCATACAAACTTCTTTTTACTGCTGAGACAGTCCGTAATGGGCGCCGTCAGGTGGGCGAAGTTTCGGATGAACTTACGATAAAAGTTTCCAAACCCTAGGAACCTCTGCACATCCTTCTTGGTTTTGGGTGTTTTCCATTCCAGCACTGCCTGCACCTTGCCGGGATCCATGGCCAATCCCTTGTCTGACAGGCGGTACCCCAGGAATTCCACCTCCTTGGTATGAAACTGACACTTCTCCAGTTTCACCCACAGCCTGTTGGCTTGCAGCCTGCTCAACACTTCTCTGACGTCTCTCACATGTTGCTCCTCATTCTCCGAATACACCAACACATCATCTAGGAAGGCCACGCAATTCTTGTAGAGCAAAGGACCCAGTACGTGGTTCATAAAAGATTGAAAGCACGCTGAGCCTGCTTGTAATCCAAAAGGCATAACGAGATATTCAAATGCCCCCAAAGGGGTAAACATGGTGGTTTTCCATTCATCCCCTTTCCTTATACGTATCAGGTTGTACGCCCCCCCCCTTAGATCCAGCTTTGTAAAAATCTTTCCCTTCCGCACCCTGGTCAAAATATCATCAATCCTGGGCATAGGGAAAGCCACTGGTTCTGTCACTGCATTTAACCGCCTGAAATCACATACAAGTCTCGGCTTGTCCGTGTGCTTTTTATCCACAAAAAACACTGGGCTACCCCCCGCTGCTTTGGACTCTCTGATGAAGCCTCTCTTCAGGTTCTTGTCAATGAACTCTCGCAACTCCTGCATTTCTCTGTCTGACATGGCATACAACTTGCCTACAGGAAGCTGTGCTCCAGGGAGTAAATTGATCTGGCAATCAAAGGGCCTATGCGGGGGTAGTTGGTCAGCTTCCTTCTCGCTGAACACGTCGCTGAGATCTGCATACTGTGGTGGTACCTTCACCTTCTCCATTACTTCCGTCCCTGCTAGGGTGGCTTGGGCCCCTGCTGAACCCTTTTCCCCTTTGCAGTGTTCTAAGCAATGTGCTGAACCAAAGGAAACCACTCTTTGATGCCAGCCCACCAGCGGATCATGTAGCGCTAGCCAGCTCATTCCCAAAATAATGGGAGCGCCTCCCAAGGTGGCCACATTAAACGCTATCAGTTCTGTGTGCCTTGCCACCCTCATTATCATTGGGACGGTCTGCAAGCTGACTCCTCCTCCCAACAACTCCCTGCCATCGATCGTGGTCACCTGCAGGGGGTTGCTTAAAGGGATCGTCTGTATCTGGTGTTCAGCAGCAAACTCCTTGCTCATAAAATTGCAGGAGCTGCCTGAGTCCAACAGCGCCTTTATTTTTAGGGGGTGTCCATTTTGCAGCTCTAGCGACACTTCAATCACTAGAGCAGGTTGAGGAGCTTCTGGCACGGGCACTTTCACTGCTCTTTGGCCTGGCTGCAGTGCCCCGACTGTGGCAACCAGGCGTTGGCTTTTACCTGCTCTGTTTCTCCCTGCTCTCCTCCCTCAACAGCTCCCACCATCCCTTGCCATTCCTTCCTCTGGGGGCAGACTCTGGCAAAGTGGCCTGGCTGTTGGCAGAGATAGCATTTCCGGGCGCCCTTTCCCTCCTTCTTAGCCCCCTCACTGGGTTTTGAAAATGCGCGCGCGCGCGCTGTTCCGATTTCCATCGGCTCTGCCGGCGGGAAAGCTGGCTCAGGAATGTCTGGAATGCGGAACTCCTTCCAACGTTCCCCTCTCCCTTCCCGCCTCTCCAAGGCTCTTGCCTCCTGACGCGCTCCTATGGTCAGCGCAGATTTGGTCAGCTGATCCATAGACACCGCCCTGGGGCTCCGGGACAGCTCGTCTTTCACAGCCGAAGAAAGACCTTCTTCAAATAGCATCTGAATGGGTGCCGCCGATAAATCCCAACCCAATCTGTGAACCAGCATGGTAAACTCAGTCCAGTACTCACGGACAGATCGGCTTCCCTGCTTGCAAGCCATTAGCTGTCTGCGCACCACCCCTTCCTCAATATCGCTGGAAAACATGATATCCATTGCACGAAAGAACTTCATCGTGTCCTTTAGGACGTCATTGTGCGTTGCCATTAGGGGTCGAACCCAGTCCCGCGCCCCTTTCTCAAGATGCCCAATTACGAAAGCAACTCGCGATTCCTCATCAGGGAACTCATCAAACTGCACATTAATGGCATATTGCATCTCTGTCCTAAAGGCATGGTAATCCTTGGGGTCCCCCCCCAAACTTCTGCACCAATCCTGGTACCTTTCTGGGGAATTGAGTGGCTCTCCCCTTCTTGTCTGCATCCTGAGCCCTTCTCTCCTCAAGCCTCACCGTCTGCAGCGCAAGTTGGACTTCCAACGCTCGGTATCTTTCTTCCAAGCTTGGACCAGCTCCAACCCCTGCTCCTCCGGTTCCGGCTGGGTCGCTCATGATGCTTTCTCCTGCACAGGCAGCGTACAGAGACTGTCAGACTGCTGTAATGGGATGATTAGCTGCTTGTGCGTAAAATCGTGCTCCCTCAGAGTTTGTGCGGCTCCACAAACCTCTGTGTGTGACAGAGCTCCTCAAACATGTCTGCTCTAGTCACTCGTAGAGTCTGACAGTGGCTGTCTGCGGAAGCGCTTCCAGCAAAGAAGCTCCTTAACGGAAACGCGTCTCCTGGACTCACGGCGTGACAGTTTCCGGCGAGGTGTGGGTCTCCCTATGGGAGACTCAGATACCTCCCCACTGTTCTCGCTGGAAGCGTCTCTGAGCCCTCCCTCCTGCTCGCATTCCCTCAGAGATCCACTCCTCCCCCTGCTGGTTCCTGCTTCAGCTGTTGAGTCTCTTTCTTCCTCCCTGAGCCCCTCCACCACCTGATGCTCCGATGGCAGTTCCCTGACACCTGACTAATAAAGATACATTATGGTAGATCAGCAGTCATTTTTCCTGTGCAGTAGGATTCCTGCCCTGCCTCTTTTGGAATCCAGGAGGCAAAAAGACTTTGCTGTGCGGTTTCAAAAACCTTCCTCTGCATATAAAAGAAAGGAGGGGAGCATATTAGAACACAGAGTTCCATATGCACTTTAGAACTGCTGGTTCCAAATCCAGCTCAGAATAATGGACAATGCCTTTTCTGGCAGATAATAGTACCACCCCTTTTGTATCAGTTACATTCTGCCAGAGAAGCAGGTTTGCCATGTTTGCGAAAGCGAATATGCAAGGGATTGTCAGGAAAAAAATTCTCCTGGACACCAGCTTGGAGAGATGTTGTATAATAACTACATTAGCCATGTTTTGCCATTGGAAAATTTGGGATTGTTTTATGCCAAAGCAGAGAACCTACCTGTTGCCAGATGAAAATGGAAAGACAGGGCAGTTTTCCTTGCACTTGGAGGCTACTGAATTGTTAAGGACCTCATGAGAAAGGCTATATCCTGCTCAGTCACAATGTTTTATGTCGACATATAAAATAAATAATGTTGTGTATCAGGTTTTAAAATGTCTTGAACAGTGGGCAAGGCAGTGACCTTTTCCCTCTTCCTGTTGCACCTGTATGCCTGGCAGCCTTACAGAGAATGACATCCTTAACACAGTGACATGCTTATTCCAAGAGAGATGGCAGAAGTGACTGTTCACTGTAATTCCCTAGGTAGTTGATTTCTCTGTAAGTTTTTCCAGTTCACGCATCACTTCCTAATGAACTCATCTGACTACAGCTTTTTATTTATTTAAAATCTTGTTGGAAAGTCATCAAAACAAAAAGGTTTTTTGTAAGGGACAAAATGGGAAGCCCGCAATAATATGTGGAATTCTCATCAAATTTAATCACCTACCCTATTTGCATTTCAGAGACTTTAGATTTTAAAAAGTTAGGTTATTACTCCTTTTCACACATGTGGTTTTATTTTCTGGAAAAAAATGGCTTAAATTTCTATTTAAAAAGGGAGCCTTACTCTCAGTGCCCCCATCTCCAGCTGTTATGGACTACACTTCCCATCATCCCTGACCACTGGTCCTGCTAGTTAGGGGTGATGGGAGCTGTGGTCCAACAACAGCTGGAGACCCAAGCCTGGGAAACCCTGCTGTAGAAGCATTTTATATTTTTACAGAGTTTGTAAAGAAGAGATTGAAAAGTAGTATTTTGTATATATTTCACCTTCGTTTTAAGTGTGTGTGTGGTGCATTTGGTTTGCCAGAAATGACTTTGTTGTGGATACAACTAAAACCTTGCTAACACATCTATTGATAAAGGGGAAGAGAGAGATACTGTAACTGCTTTCTAGATGTTCCTATGTAGGTACACAAATAATAATGCCTGTTCTCAGTAGTCAGTCTACCCTACCACAAACTTCCAATTGAAATGACAAGATTTCTATTGAAAACCTTGCACATTCATATCATTAACTTGTCTCATTTAAAGAGAATCGGATTTTACTTTTACTGAAAATGAATTGCACCATGTTTTTATGCACTAGTTAAAGGTGAACTGGGGAACTTGGTTTTTTTGATCAAACTTAGGTTGAAAGGAGTAGACTGGAAGATCTGAGAGTGCACTGTCTATGATTGTGTTTCACTGTAGATTCCCATAGCCAGAAATATTCACCATCTTGTCTTGTAAGGATTTAATTTAACCTAGGGTTTGCTGTGGCAGCTTAGGCACCTCTTGCAATTACTAAAGACCTTGTAAGAGGCATAGTCCTTTTATCATTCATTGATTCACCACTAACTATGCTAAGGGTATACATATGTAGCAACAGAACTGTTGAGGCAAAAACTATGAAGAAGTTTACAAAAGACCTCTGTGAAAAGACCTTGAAGAGTTAACATTTTATGATGTGGGGCAGGGGGCGGGATGTGTAAATGCGTTTTGCTAGTTGAAGAAAAACTTGGTAATATTTGTTGTCCAATTTTAGAGAAGATAATAAAAGTTCTATACTAGTCTGAGTGTTTATAACAGTCTTACAAAATGTAAATCAAGCTCAAGTGTGAGTCATATGTTCAAACAATTGAATATGTAGGTGTGGAAAGAAAGATCCTGTTTTGACAGTCCATTTTCATCTACTTTCTGAACCCTTAATATTTCTGTCTGTTTTAAAAATCAGAATTAGTTTTTACACCCTGATGAATGCACAGATGCATTTTAAATTAGCACAAATGTAAGGAACATTTAGCAATATTAATATGAATTGATGTGATTAAATAAAAATGGGACTTAACTATGCAGGAGACTTGTAGTTCATGGCCAGAATGTTTCCAGAATGATGTGTAAATTTATGGAGATTGAATAATACTGCATTACTGCTTGGTAATAAATCCCATATATTTGAAAAAGTGAAGGCTACAATCCTAAAAACACTTACTAGTGAGTAACCTCCACTGAATATATTGAACCTGTCTCAAAAGAAACATTCTTAGGATTGCACTCGTGAGTTGGGAGAAATGAGTAAGAATGTATTCATCAATTGGAGATCTGAAGTTTTGGAATTGCTTCATTCTATGTAATGACCAATACTTAGCTGCATTTTGCAAAGAAGAGTTGGTTGGTTGATTGGTTGAAGTTATTGTGCAGTTGATACTATAGCATTTTGCTGGGTCAAAGCAGATGGTTCAGAGTGTTCAAGTGAAACTGAATAGTAGAAAACACGTTCATGCTTCTTCAAAATATGGCTGCATTTGCAGTCAGAAGTACTGGTTTATGTCATCACACAAGTGGTATTATATCACATGTAAAATTATATTACGGTACAAACATTGAAATTGACCACATTGCATCTCTCTTCTGAACCAGTGCTAGTCATTTTCCTAACTTTTCCCTGGCAATATACTACTCCAGATTTTTGTCTTCTTAAATGCACATTGATATACTTATTTAATATCACAATTTGTGATATTTAATCACACAATTTGTGATGTTCTATGAATAGTTAAAGTTCCTACTGGGACTCTCGCTCAAGCAGGAGGCTCTCCCTCTCAGTCAAGGAGACTAGAACCTTTCCATTGTTTGTGTGATGGTATCATGCCCAAGGCTGGTTTTATTGATCACTCAGCTGCTTCAAACCTATGGTCACTAAATTAAGCCAGTGGTAGTGGTCAGTAAATTTCTCCACACCAGTATGTTATCTTTTGTTCTATTATTTATTACTATTTTAAATTTTGCAACCATAAACAGAACAACTTACACATAAGCAGAAGTATTAACCCGTTCTTTTTTTCATGTTTAATTGGGTGTCTTTTATTAGAAGCTAGTAATCAGGTCTTAATTTATAATTTGCCAATTGCTTTAAATAACCCTCTGATACTTTCTTATGATAAATGAACACCAAAACTGAGGTTTGTGTTAACATGATTTTTTTTATAAAAAAGTAAGGTGTCAAAAAGGTAAAGGATTCCCAATCTTGTAGGTATTATAAATTTGAGACTAATTTTGCTAATAGTGCAACCCCATACATCTCAACAACCTGCTTCTAGAATAAAAGTGTGCTTTTCATTATGTCCTTCTGGTGTACATCTGTTGGGGGGAAATTTGGTGATGAAAAAAACCAATAGATCATTTTCTTCATCAGGCACTAGTGGGATTGTCCTTTCTTCCAGTGGCTCTACACAATATGTTTTGTACCCTAAATATGACTGTTTAGCTAAAGAGCCCTTTAACCCATTGTGGGTTTTTGACCATAAATTCCAAATATCTGGACTCTTGAATATGTCATTTGGAGTTTGTAGTGTAATTAAATTGTACAGTACAGTCTATAGGTGCTTGAAATTAACATTTCTGTGGTTTTTCATTTGCAGTAGGAAGCCATGAATGACAGTTGTTAAATTTGAGAATATGAGGTTTGCTTGCAGTGTATATTAAAAGAAATTGGATTTTTTTTTTCATCCTGCCATTTTTCATTTTCTTTACGTTCGGAGATTGATGGCTGCTGACAGAACCTGGAACAACAAAAAGCTTAACCTGGCCATAGTTGAAGCATGTGATTCTTTCCTAAAATTGCTAAGTGTCCAGAGCTCTCAATATAAATTTGAGCTTCCTGTGATTTGTGGATAGATGTAGCATATTCTGCCTACTGAGACACAATATTTTCCTATTCAGATAATTTTACGTTATTTTTCATTTGAGAACTTGTGCCAGACACAGGCTTTGTTTTTGTGTGTGTATGCATTCGTTTATTTAACACCTGGCCTTTCCCAGTACAGAATCCAAAATGGCTCACAGCATAGATTAAAACAGATGCAGTTAAATACACACAATCATTAGAATTTTTTTTAAAAACAAATCAACTAAGTAACTCTATTAAAACAGCACTAGAAACACTCAAAACCATTTAAAAGCACATACAAAAAGAAGAAAAACAGAGTGGTGCTGGCAGGGAATAAAATATACAATACCTGGTGGCCAAAGGGCTGTAAACTGAAAAGTCTTAGCTTGCCAGCAAAAGAATGGAAAGCACAAGGGGTCCAGCTCTGGTGTGCCGTGGAAGAGAGTTCCACTTGTTGTTTCATTCTTTGTTGCTTTTGTATGTCATCTTGGGAATTTAGGCATAACGTGATTAGCATTTAAACATCATTTGCAGAGAGCTGGTTCACAATATACAATCTTGGTGGTTAGAGTTTAGCTGTTGGGCTCATCTCAACCTCCCAACAAATACTGAAAATGTTGTTAACGTTTCATACCTGCACTTTCCATGAAACCCCATATCTTCAAGATCCAAATTGACAGAAATAGGAACTGCACTGTCTGAAGTTTGAAAGTCTGAAAACAACAATCTTTAACAGAAGGTCCGTCACATTCAGATTTAAAATTCTATTATTTTGGATTTGATTTGCATCACTACCTATAGACGAACAATGAATATTTGGTGGCTAAATACATTGTGGGCTAAGTTGTGTGAGAAGTTGTGCTGTCTTGCTTGGAATTGAGAGGCCTTTGGATTACACATAAGAAAGCTGCCACTACGCACAAATAATGGTAAACACTGTAATATTTTTTCATGTTTCTGCATCATTTAACTTCTTAAAAAAATATTGGGGTATGTGTGTGTTAGAAACTGCCATAAAAAAGAAATCTTCATATTTTTGACCTGTTTTTTGGTTACACTCCCACTGTTTGCCTTGGGGCAGAGAACTATAATGTGAATTTAAAGATGTAGATAAAAGTTATCATTAAAGCAATATCTGCAGTTATCTCTAACCACTAAATGTGGGTTTTAAAAAACAATTAAACCTTCATAGGCTTCGACAGAGGAAGAATTCCAAATATTACTGTTTTGTAATCTTTCGTTTTGTTTGCTTGCTTGCTGTTACTGTCCTGTATATTTGCTGTCCTACAGTCTTTGCATTATCTCCATACAGACATACTTATTCCTCCTGAGACATCAAATGAGTTTAAAGATAAAATAAAACTCTCCTGTGGGGGTGGGGAATTCTAAATCCTTTGGGAGAAGCCATGCCCTTGAGACAGGAGGCAGAGACAAAACTAAATTGACTCCGGCAAAGGGAGGAACCTCCCTTATCACCTAGTGGCTTTGAAGCACATAGTATGCAGAGATCAGTCAGAGTTGCTCTTTAGTTATGTATCTTCTCCTCACACCCTGGTCTATTATCTCTTTCCTTATCCTAACGTAGCTAGTAGTTGTGGGTATTGGATTTGGTGAAGGTGAAGTGGAATTGCCTCCAGGGTATTTGGGGCTTGTCAAAAGGTGAAGCATGAGCAGGGATCCCTGAAGCACTTCACAATGACATGGTGATCCAGACATCTAAATAATGCTGCAGGCAAGCAATAGGGCCCAAACAGAAGGGTTCCAATTGCAAGATAAAGGATTATTATTAGAAAGATAAATATTAGAAAGAATTTCCTAGTGGTATGGGTTATTCAACCATCGAACAGGCTATCCTGGTAGGTGGTGGCCTCATCTTTATTATATGTTTTTAAGCACAAAATAGATGCCCAGCAATGGATTTCCTGCTTTGGAAAGTGGTTGAACTTTTAAGATCTTTGTGATCCTTCCCAACTCTGTTCTGTGACCTGTGGAGGTCTATCTACACATTCAGATCAGACACAGCTGTTGTTTGTTTGTTGTGAAGAAGATAGTTAATTGTCCACGTAGTTGTCAGGAAGAGAAAGAACTGTTTCCTCATCCTCCATTTCTTGGAGAGTGGTCCTCAACACATACCTGTACAAGCTTCTGTCTGTCAGAGGAGTATCAGCAGAAGATCTTAAGTAGGTTGCAACAGTTTAGAAACTAGACTGAGTATATCTCATTCAAGTATCCTGCCAGGACCTGAGTCTGTTCTTGGGTACTCTAGGTGGTGCTGTATGTAGAGTGACCAGGGAACGCAGGCAGTCTCTGAACTATAGCTGCTGGCTTCAGAACAACTGTCCTAGGGAACGAGACTGTTTATTCTGGACAGGATTCTGATTACAATGCCAGCCTATTGAGTTACAACGCTCACCTGGAGGACCTGCTGACACAAGAGACATTGACTCCTCATTGTCAGACTGATATTCTTAGCATTCTTGAACTGGGTGTTATTTATTTATAGGATTTATATTCTGCCTTTCATTCCAGGTGGTTTCAAGGTAGCTTCAAACAAAGTAAAAAGAATCCCTTCCCATAAAATTCACAAAACAGCAATAAAAACACAAAATAAAGGTGGCAGAGCCAACAGATAAAACAGCCAAAGGGGATTTGAAGGATCTAAAATATTTTTACAAGGATGAACATCGTCTTAGCAAAACGTTTACATCAACAGGCAGAGTGAATCACCTTCCATCTATTCATTGGGAAACAAGTGCCATATTGGTCAGAGTGAAGTTTCATTTCTCCTCCCTTAAGGCAGAGCATCTTGTGTATGATTCCAACATGGCAGTAATTATTGTACACACATCCTGCTGAGGTAATTGGAACAGTGTGTTCATCAGCAAGACCTCTGAATGACCATTAGTTGCTTTGGGTTGCTGGCATCAGGTCTATATGTTGTAACCAGAAATCTGTCAGCTGGCGTTTATGGCATAACACCAGTGCAAAAATCCCCTTTATAAAAACAAACACTTTCGATGCTGGGTAGCAAGGTGGGGCAGGGGAGGTACTGATGTGTGTCTTTCTGTCCAAATCTCTCTCTCTCTCTCTCTCTCTCTCTCTCTCTCTCTCTCTCTCTCTCACACACACACACACACACACACACACAGAGAGAGAGAGAGAGACAGAGACAGAGAGACAGAGAGAGCTCTTGAGATTTAAAAAAAAAATGGCCAAGAAAGCTGTAGTTTTGTTAAAGAAGTCAATGCAGCTTTCCTGAAAGTTTCCCAGACAAATGGGAAACTTAACGTCTGCAACCAGATCTGTTCCAGCTGACAGCTTAAAAGCTCAGCTGTAGTGACTGAAACAAATGGATTACTTGGTACCTTGAATAGTATCCCAGGGTGTCCTAAATACAGTTCTCTTTCTGGTCATCCCCATATCCATAGTATCAAGCAATGTTTTGGTTAAGTCTCTTTTCTATTGGCTACTTGAACTGAGTTCTGACAAGCCTGGATGAGAATTCTCTTGAACCTTCTTTCAATGTTCCCTTAACAATGCTGAATCTAAAGACCATGTTTTCTGGTGCCTGTTAATACCTTCTTCTGTTAACATCGGTAACAATGGAAAACCAATTGAACTGAATGCACCTAGAAGAACATTCCACTTGATTGCTTCTCTGGTGATGGAACTACAAGTTATGAGGGCCGCATTATAACATTAAACTGGAATGGCTGCTGCTTTGGGGTGAAGAAGGGGCATTTGCAGTTGGGAAGTGGTGGGCCTGTCCCTCCCTAACCCTTTTTTTTTTTTTGCTTTGCAACATAGCCTTCCCAAATAATTTTGCACAATTTAGATTCTAGCCCCATTACAGACATGGATGTAAAACTGACTGAGGAGAAAACATTGGACAGGGAAGAAAGGGTTAACTCCCCCTCAGTTCTCTGCAAATCATCCCCTACTGACACCATTTATCCGGAAATAAGTGGCTGGTTGCTTGTGCACTATCACTAGAAGACAAACTCCCTACACACACACACACACACACACACACACACACACACACACATCACTGAAAATCAGCCCAGTTGCTTTCCCCCCATTTGTTGTTGTTTAGTCGTTTAGTCATGTCCGACTCTTCGTGACCCCATGGACCAGAGCACGCCAGGCACTTCTGTCTTCCACTGCCTCCCACAGTTTCATCAGACTCATGCTGGTAGCTTTGAGAACACTGTTCAACCATCTCGTCCTCTGTCGTCTCCTTCTCCTTGTGCCCTCCATCTTCCCAACATCAGGGTCTTTTCCAGGGAGTCTTCTCTTCTCATGAGGTGGCCAAAGTATTGGAGCCTCAGCTTCAGGATCTATCCTTCCAGTGAGCACTCAGGGCTGATTTCCTTAAGAATGGAGAGGTTTGATCTTCTTGCAGTCGATGGGACTCTCCCCCCCCCAAAGAAAACCCCCAAACTCTTAGCTTTCTTTCTATGCCAGTTTCTCCTCCCAATTTTTGAAAACATTCCCCGCCCTGCCCCCAAGGGCTTGGTCTTTATTCAATAAAAATAATAATTGGAGCTGCTCTGTCAGAAAGTCAATGGCTGTAGAAGTTTTATCCCTGTTCAAACCCATAGGCGCCGACTCCATGGGGCCTGAGGGGGCCCGAGCCCCCTCAAAAATTCATTTGGGGGGGCTCTGCCGCCCAATAATTTAAGAAAATTATTAGGCACCTTGCCAAAAACCGCGCAGGGGACTCCGGCGCGCGCCTCCCAAAGTGACCGGGAGCTCCTGAGAAGGGGCGGGCAGGTCGGTCAGTCAGAGGAAGACCCCCAGCGGCGGGACTTTAGAAAGGAATGGAGCCGCGGGGCCAAGGAACGGAGTATTCGTCGCCGGCGAGGGACCGGGGTGAGGGGAGAATGGAGGGGACGGGAGTTCCCGCCGCCGGAGCGGGGCTTTTTTTCTGGGTTCGGCTAAGGTGACGTTGGTAGGAGGGGGTGGCCGCCTCCCGGCGCGAAGCCTGGGGAGGGCAGGCCGGTTCTTGCATGCAAAAGCACCACTGCCATCCTGCCGCCAGTATGGACCCCGGTATGGCCCCCCCCAATATTTTTTATAAGTCGGCGCCCCTGTTCAAACCCATCCTGAATTGCTAGCTTTTGAGAGTAATCGCTGTATAACAGTTGACTGAGCCCCTTTCCAAGCGAGTGTCCATGCAAATTGTCACTTGTAGGCATACATGTTAACTATCTCACGGAAAAAAGCTGAATCTGTAAATAGACCTTTCTGTTTGAAGTTTGGAAATAAGCTTCTTTTCGAAAGCATTGACTTTTGGCATGTTCCTTACATTAAGCGAAACAATTTGGGTTGCTAGTGTTGGCAGGCTGCAGTTAACTGCTAAGATTAAGCAGCAAGTGACATGAATAGAATGCTGTGATTTGGGAATTACCTACCCTTGCTATGAACTGCCGAACAATAGCTGTGAAAGTGATCGTAGGTGCAAAGACCTGTCCCCGTCCCCATTTTATTTCTATGGCTTTTACACAACAGGCAGTATTATTATTAAAGCGGGAGCAACCGACATTTTAACAGCAATTGGTTTAAAATATTTCTTTAAAATGAAGAAGCCCTAATGCAAAGGAATTAGGAACGAAGGCAAAGGAAAGGAATGCAAAAGAATCAGTTGAATATTTCAGATAGTAGTTAGAAGGCCATTCAAGTGTGGATGCTATGCAAAATGGAGGGAAAAAGTGGTGAGGGCCAAAAAAATTTTGTGTGGGGGGGGGGATATCGAAGATGGTTATGATAAAGTCAATGTTTGAAGTTATAAACCCTTGGGTTGTGAATTTCCTAAATGCCAGTCCAATTTTATCATCATTACTATTCATCCTTGGACAGCTCACTTGAAATTGTGTCCTTTGTCTCATACAGTTTCCCAATTGAAAAGTAGAAATACTACTACTCAAGGATTTTATGAGTCTTCTGGGGGAAAGGGTGAATTATGGAAAAATAATAATGTGCTAAGGACCTTGAATTGCTGCACATCCATTTTACTTTCTTCAGAGCTTAGATGTCATCAGATTTTCTTAACCAGACACAGATCAGCCTAGTTTTCCTCTGTGTGGGGTGGAACATAGTCTTTTTAAACTAAATAAATGGGAAATGATAACAAGACACCTTGAGAATGAAAAGTTGTGCTCTATTTCTGTTGGACATACCTTTCACTTGCTTGTCCATCCCTAATTGACACTTGTACCCCCTGACACATTCTGAAAGGCCCCTGAACACCACATCATTCAATCCAATTTCCTTCCCACACACCCAACTTCTCAATTAACTGGTTGAAAAATGCCTCCACGTAGTCTCATTCAGGTATTGATCTGGCAGCAGTAGCAAGGCTGTTAATTTATGAGTAGACCTTTGGTGGTTAGGTTCATTGTGTACCTCTGGGAGTTATTTCATTCACCTTGGTGATCTTGACAAAATGTGTGCACCAGTTGAGGAAGCGATGTGATCGCTTGGGACAATCACTGTTTCTCTTGATGTTGCAAGAGCTATGCTTTGAATAAAGCAACAGTGTGGATTTAAGAGATCAAACAGCAACTCTGAGTTTAATTTCCTTCTTTAGAACTAAAAAAGTTACACACCCATGTATTTTGACACACAAAGCAGCCATCTGTGGTCTTATTTTATATCAGGAGTCAGCAAACTTTTTCAGCAGGGGGCCAGTCCACTGTCCCTCAGACCTTGGGGGGGCGGGGGCAGGCGGACTATATTTTGAAGAGAGAGAAAAATGAACGAATTCCTATGCCCCACAAATAACCCAGAGATGCATTTTAAATAAAAGGATACATTCTACTCATGTAAAAACATGCTGATTCCCAGACCATCCGTGGGCCGGATTTAGAAGGCGATTGGGCCGGATCCGGCCCCCAGGCCTTAGTTTGCATACCCATGTTTTATATCATAGGGCACTAGTGTTGCATTTTAATTTTTTCATTGGAAGAACAAAGACTTAAACGGTTTTTGAATTTCTGTTAGGTTCTTATGCAAGTAAGCATACCAGATTGAAATGAGAATAGACATTCCAGTCACAATGCTGCTGACTTCGGATGAAGGAGTTGCTGATTATATGCATAGGGATCCAGGAGGAAATTTAGTTAAACATTGCTATCCTTCTGCTAACTATATATATATTATTTTCTCTTCTTTTTTTCTTGTAGGCAACAAATCCAAGCTCTTCTTGGACAGTTTAGTCAAGCAGAAGCCTTGTTAACCTTGGCTGGAGTGCAGCCAGGGAGTCTGGATGGAGTTCTTTTGGATGTTGGTTGCTCTTCAATGCAACTTGATACTCCAAAAAGAGGTTTTTCCCTAAGAAAAGATGGTCCTTTGGACATGAGGATGGATGGTGGCAGGTACATATTGATAAAACATTTCTTTCTTCAACAAGAAATCAATTTTTCACTAGCATGCTGAATTTAATTTCCTTTTCATGTTACAGAGCTGTGATCAAATCCCCATATTTACCTCTGCATATACACCCTAAATCATCTCCCTGCCCCCCATGGCAGAATACTTTTCCTAATGTTCAGTGTGTAGGCCTTAGTGCCAGTGTTTGTTTTGCTTATTGGCTTGTTACAAATGTTTGCAAACGCGTGGATTTTAAGTCTGGCATTTAAAATAGAAACTATGGTTGATGACAGCAACAGCAAACCATATGGAACACAGAACTGAAATGTATGTAAAAGATTCGCTGGAGTATGACCAATGAGGCAATTCCTATATAAGCATCTTTCCTCTCCTTTTGATTAGATCAATTATGCTTTTCTTCCAGGTGGTTTCTTGGAATTGTAAACAATAAAAACAAAAACTCCTTAAGCTTCTGAATTAAAACTGACTTCAAGGCATTGCCCATTATGAAATGGCCCCACATAGATAACTGTTGCCTACTAGTGTCAGTGTGGAAGACTGGAGTATTACATTGTGTGGCTGTACATTTTACTGAATGTATAGCAGCTGTGTATAACCTGCCAGGTGTCTTCAACAATAAATACACTTCATTAAAAAGTATTCGAGAATCAGTATTGCATTGAGCCTACTGTTAGATGAGCCAAGTGGAACATCTATAGTTTACAATGGCAATGAGCTAGTACAATTCCGATGGCTTCAGTACTGGCAGAACTTTGGTGTCTGATGCACAGATTGATAGAGCAGATAGAATGAATGAATACATTAGAGACCACTTTTAAAGATTTTAGTCAAAAAATATTTCCAGAAGCTCTGTATATAAAAATCAGCAGAGTGTTTGTGGTATTACAAATGCAAATTAATATAGCCAGGAAAAGCATAACCTAAGCCAAGATCCGTATAAATTATACTTGAAATCAGTCATGTATATTTCTCTTAAGAATGATTAGCCATTAAATGAGATTGCTAAGGGGCTTGACAGATTTCCTGTCACTCAAAGCACAATCAACCCCTGACCTCCAAAAGAAAGAAAGAAATATGCTTTAGTCCTGTTGAAATTTGATAACACAGTGTGTGTGTGGTTGGTTGTTTTTTTAATGAGGTAAAATAAAATAATCCAAATAAAGAAGCAATACAAATAATATTTTTTGATTCAATGGTCTCCTACTTTGCAGTTTCTGGGAGATCTATAATTCTGAAGATCCTCCCTGCCCCCTGCACTTTGGAACAGTGCTGGGGGGAAATCTTAAAGCACACAAACTTCTTTGCCTCACAACTTTTATCTGGTGTCTAAATTGTCACATTGGTTCAGCTCAATAAATCTCGCTTAAGTTTGTACTATTGTACAACCTGATTGTACTGTTTCTTGTGGATTTGGGTGGTCTAATGTTTATAACAAAATCCCTTGCCTGTGATGAGCACACAGGACTCTGAACAGTCTCTGCTGCTGCTGATACATAAAATCCCTCACATCATTCCAAAAAGGCAAATGAAAGAAATGCTGGTTTCTCCCTTATGTTCTGGGAGTGTTATCCAGGCTGATCGTTTCTACTACCTTTCTTCTAAAAGAGAGACCATTTCTGAATTGAGAGACCTTTAAGTGATCGTTAAATACCTCACAGAAGATCATTTTTCATAACACCAGATGTGAGGGAAAAGGTCACAGAGATTAAGGTTCTCTTTTTTTATCAGGAAATAGATCAAGCAATGTGATGTCTTGGAAAAATATCTGCTTATAAAATGAGTTCATCTCCTGGCATTATACAAGCCAAGGCAGCCTTAGCAGTGTTTTGTCTTTCGAATTTTATTTGAGCTACTGCTATAATGTTAAAGTTTATGATAAAAGGCATCTCAACTACTCTTTATAGCTAATTAATGTTAGGAGGTAGGGTTGGAGGGAGAAAGCCTCCATGTGAATTAATAAGAGGTGATTTACAAGATAGGAGCTATTTCTGCTTTAAAATGATCTCTGCCTCTTATTGAGAAATCTCAGAAGCACTTGCATGCAGTGAATGTGTGTTTGACTTTATGTCTCAATGCTGTGAAGCTTCACCCCTTGTCAATGAAAGCTGACGTCAGTGAACTAATTGGCTGTTCTTGTGCGTAGGTATCCTGACATGCCCACCGCTGCTGATGTTGTGAATGCTTTAGATCAACAGGCACTTGCGTCCATCCTGAGAACATACGGGGAGGAGAAGCACGCCAAGAAAATAGCTTCAGCAGTTGTTCAGGCACGCAGCATCTACCCCATCACCAGGACTCAGCAGCTTGCCAGCATTGTTGCAGGTACCCTCATTAATTCCGAGCAGTGTCTGAGAGAGAAAAAATATTAATCCACTAAGTCCCAGAGGGATCTATTTGTACTTGAAATCATGCAAGATCTAATCCTGTCTATCCTGCTCTGATGTCAGCTATTTTTCCATATGCTCTATCTTTTTTATATTGTAGGATGCTGATTAGTTTAATAATAGACTTTACACGAAGACATTTTTAATTTTGCCTACCAAGGTGAAACCCTGGATGACAAAAACAAAGGATCTGTTTTATCGCTATTGTTGAGAAGCGTTCAGTTGCCCGAAACAACAAAGCTTCTGTCTTAATTTCACACAATTGGATGTAGTTGCGAAGGAAGAAGAAGCAATTGCCCACCTAGTAAAATAACGGTCTACTAGCTGATTTCTCTATTCGGTAGAAATAGGGTGCGGTCCAACATGGCATAATCACTGAGTCTTCCCCATTCTCTGCTCCCCACTGCAGCCATCTGCACATGCAAAAATATACCCTGAAGGATTGGATGACCCAGCAGAGCAGATTTTTTTGGGGGGGGGATATGAGAGGCTGGAGAGGGGGGGAAACAGAAATCCTGTTGCCCAAGTGGATTTCCATTGCACACACTGATTTTTAAAAGTAAAGGATCCCTGGACAATTAAGTCCAGTCAAAAGTGACTATGGGGTTTCGACACTCATCTTGTTTTTCAGACTGAGGGAGCCGGCATTTGTGCACAGACAGCTTTCCAGGTCATGTTACCAGCATGACTGAACCGCTTCTGGCACAACAGAACACCGTGATGGAAACCAGAGTTCATGGAAATGCCGTTTACCTTCCCGCCACAGCGATGCCTATTTATCTACTTGCACTAGTGTGCTTTCACACTGCTAGGTTGGCAGGTACTGCTCAGAGTAATGAAATATTTCACTGATGCTAACAAGGTGAATTTGGGAGGGCTTATTGAGGCATACAATCTTGACAGCTGTTTCCAGAAACCTTCCAGATTCCTAAAGGACCATCTGCTCCTCCTTAAATCTGCCTGGACTTTTAAGGTGGGTCTCAGAGTACTTATTCAAAGTCCCTCCACTATCTTAAGTAAAGTGGCTGTTGATCAAAGACAAGTCCTTTTCAGTTCTGGTACCTTGCCTTGGAATTACTTTCCCAGAGAGGCTTGCCTGGTGCCATCTTTGTTTTTCATGGTGCCACATGAAAAACCTTTTACCAAGACTTTCTGTTTTTTAACTTCTTGCTGCTTTTTTAAAAAAATAACTTCTCATTAATGCTGATTTTTAAATTAAATTTATAAGCCTTTCTGAGAACTTCAGCTGAAAAACAGCTTCTAAATAAGTTGTGGTCCATATCTTATGGATTGTTGAGCAAACAGTGATGCCTGCCTCTATCTGGGTGCATGGAGAACTTGCAGTGCACAACAATGCCATCTTTCAGCTATTTCACTGTGCAAGATTTTAATGAGTTGAGTGAGTGAACACCCTCATTTTTGTATCATTTGGCCAAAGAAGGCATCACATGAACATGTGATAGTTTGCTAAATTAAGCCATCATCATGTTCCTAGGAGTGTTGTGAATGAATATAGGAAGCTGCTTTTTACTGAACCAGACCATTGATCCATCAAGCCCAGTCTACACTGGCTGGCAACAGCTTTCTAGGGTTTCTGGCAGTAACTTTCTCACCTGTGCTAGTTCAGGTTCTTGTAAGTGAAGGTGCCAATGGTAGATTTTTTGCACACAGCACATGTATGCCACTGCACTTTGGCTCCTAGAGAAAGCTGTTTTGTCTTTGTATCCCAGGATAGATGTTCTTCGCTGTAGTTTCTCTCAGGTGGTCAATACAGTTTTATCTGGAAGGTTACACATTGCAGTGAGCAAACCAAAGTGAGTAATTAGAATTGTTGAATTTTGAGGATGCTTAGTATAGATGATCTGTCAGACGGTATAGATTGCCTTTAAGCCTTTTCCTAAGTCCACAGTTACATGACTGTGACAACTCTGATACAGCAAGAACAATGATTCACAAGATTCAGTAAAAGACCTCTTAAATTTTACAGGGGCCATGTTTGCAGTGCTACCCTTACTATAACTCATCCACCGTTTAAGGAATGGCCATAGAGACTTCATAAATTTCAATTGTAATGTGTTCAAACCATCCTGGTAAACTGTAAAGTTTACCTCTCCCCTTTGATATGTTATTCTGCCTGGTCATTAAGGTCTTTGGAGGAGTCATTGTTAGTGGTCTCTGATGGCTCAAAGGCACAACTGGTACCCATTAGGAGCTGTGCATTCAGGTATTATGGGCCCCATCCTGTTGAACTTCAAGTGCCTACTTTTTTATTCCAGTAGGCATTTTAACTGTATTGTGATTTTATAGTTTTAATTTATTTTTTGTCTGTACTGAGTACACCGCTTAGTGACAACTGTAGTTAAGCAGTATATAAATTGCCAATATAAATAATTTCTCTGCAAAGAAGCAGGAAAAAGTTCCACCAGCATAAGATCAAACTTCTTGGCCAGATAGCTAAACATTTTCTGAACCTTTTCATCATCCCTGGGGCAGGACAATACAGAGCAAGGGCCATTTGCAGAATACTTTGGATATATGCCACTTTACACTGAGGCCATTCTAAAGGTTTTGCATTGAAATATAAATGTAATACATAAAATACACTTCCCCTTCCCAGTCAGCAACCCTGCATTCTCAGAGCACAAAGTACCTGTCCAGACAAATACCTTTACAATTACCCTTGATGGGTTATGTTTGCCCCAACAATGGTCTGAGGAGCTAGCTGTGATGAAATGGCAGGGATGATGCCTAGAGTAAACCTTTTATTGGCTGTCAAGGTGCAGAGACTATAGGAACTTGGGTATTCCAAAGCTACTGGAGAATGGACATTGCCATCTGCTGGTTGATCATTTATCGCAGAATAGGAGGTGACTTATCCCTTAAACTTTTAATACTTGATTCTGTGCTTATACATGAAGCAAACTCTCTTGTAAAACTTTAACTCAACTTTACATTCAAAGGGCTAATGGAAAGACCTGTGCTGTTGCTGTGTATTATTATTAAATAAAATTTTTTTATTGCGTTTCTTTCCATAGGTGAACACATTTGTTTGAACAGCAATATACAAGAAACATTTTCTATATATATAAAGAAAAATAGAGAAAAAAGAAAAAATCATTGTAAAATTTTTTCGACATCTTTTTGGACCTCCTCACATTCTCTCAGCATTGCATTCATCATTCTAGCCAATTCAGCAATTTATTATCTTATTTCCCAACTTATTATACCTTTGTATTTATTATGTTACCAATTTCAAAAATTTGTAATTTAGTTTTAACACTCTTAATAAACATAATATTTTGTTTCTAATTTGTCTCATTTTTTTTTTCCCGTCAATACTTACTTTATCATTTACTTAAAATAAATTGCAGAAGCATAACGTATCTTAATCGTGCGCAATCTTAACATTCAAACAACTTATAATGTTTTTGCAAATAGTCCTTAAATTTTTTCCAGTCCTCCTCCATTGTTTCTTCGCTCAGATCTCGAATTCTGCCAGTCATTTCTGCCAACTCCATGTAGTCCATCAGCTGCGTCTGCCAGTCCTCCAGTGTGGGTAAATCTGGTGTCTTCCAGAACTTTGCGATAAGAATCCTAGCTGCTGTGGTTGCATACATAAACAAGGTTCTGTCCTTCTTTGGCACCTTCCGGTCCACCATGCCCAGAAGAAAGGCCTCTGGTTTCTTAGAAAAGGTATATCTGAATACCTTTTTCAGCTCATTATGTATCATTTCCCAAAAGGCCTTTACTTTCGGGCAGGTCCACCAGAGGTGAAAGAATGTCCCTTCTGCCTCCTTACATTTCCAACACTTATTATCAGAAAGATGGTATATTTTAGCCAACTTGACTGGGGTCATGTACCACCGGTATACCATTTTCATAATGTTCTCTTTCAAGGCACTACATGCCGTGAATTTCATACCGGTGTTCCATAACCTTTCCCAGTCCTCAGACATAATGTTGTGTCCTACATCCTGTGCCCATTTTATCATAGCAGATTTAACTGTCTCATCCTGTGTGTTCCATTTAAGCAGCAAGTCATACATCCTCGAAAGTACCTTAGTCTTTGGTTCTAGTAACTCCGTCTCCAGTTTCGATTTCTCCAACTGGAAACCCACTTTTTTGTCCATTTTGAATACCTCTTGAATTTGAGCATAATGTAACCAATCTCGCACCTTACCTTTTAATTTGTCCTGGCTTTGGAGCTTCCAGTTATCTCCAACTCTTTCAATCAGTTCCCAATATTTTGGCCAGTAGGCCTCCATATTGGGCTTTTTTTTAGAAATCTTGGCTTCCACAGGTGATAACCACCTCGGGGTCTTGCTTTCTAATAAGTCCTTATACTTCATCCAGACGGCAAAAATTGATTTTCTGACAATATGGTTTTTGAACAATTTATGAACCTTCGCCTTGTCATACCACAAGTATGCATGCCAACCATACACATTATCAAACCCTTCCAGATCTAGGACATCGGTGTTTTCCAACAGGAACCAATCCTTCAACCAGCAGAAGGCTGCAGCTTCATAGTACAACCTTAGGTCCGGCAGGGCAAACCCCCCTCCTTCTTTTGAGTCGGTTAGTATTTTAAATTTTATTCGGGGCTTTTTGCCCTGCCAGACAAACTTAGAAATATCCTTCTGCCATTTTCCAAAACATTCCATTCTGTCCACGACCTGAAGGGTCTGAAATAAGAATAGCATTTTAGGCAAAACACACATCTTTATAGCTGCGATTCGGCCTGACAAGGTAAGTTTCAATCTTGACCAAATATCCAAGTCTTTTTTGATTTCCAACCAACATTTTTCATAGTTATCTTTGAAAAGGTTTAAATTTTTGGTGGACAAGTATACCCCCAGGTATTTCACTTTTTTAACCACACTTAGCTCTGTCTCTTTCTGATACCCCTCTATCTCTGTAGGTGTCAGATTTTTGACCAAAACCTTAGTTTTTTGTTTGTTTAACTTAAATCCCGCCACCCGACCAAACTCCAAAATAAGTTCCAAAACTCTTTTTGTGCTAGATACTGGCTCCTGTACTGTCAAGACTAGGTCATCTGCAAAGGCTTTCAGTTTGTATTGTTTCGCTCCGACCTCTATACCTTGCACCAGCTGGTCCTCCCTAATCATATTCAGCAAAACCTCCAGAACAGAAATAAATAGCAGAGGGGATAAAGGGCACCCCTGTCGTGTCCCTTTTTCAATTAGAAGTTCATCCGACACCACATTGTTCACTATCAACTTGGCTTTTTGCTCTGAATAAATTGCTTCTAGTCCATTTTCAAACCCCCGTCCCACTCCCATCCCCTTCAAGTTTTTCTTCATAAACATCCAAGAAATGTTGTCAAATGCTTTCTCCGCATCAATAAAGATTAAAGCAGCCCTTGTGTTTCTAATTCGCAACAGCTCCAATATATCAATAATATTCCTGGTATTATCAGACATGTGTCTACCAGGGAGAAAGCCTGCTTGGTCCTTGTGAATTACTTCATTTAATACGTTTTTAAGTCTACTTGCTAAAATGTCTGCAAATATTTTGTAATCCACATTCAGGAGTGAGATGGGACGGTAGTTCTTAAGCTGAGTCTTTTCCTTCTCTAACTTGGGAATCAATGTGATGAATGCTTCTTTCCACGTTTCCGGTGCCTTTCTCCCCTCCATAATCTGGTTGCAAACCTCCAACAACGGTTGTATCAAACAATCCTTCAGAGTCTTATAATATTTGGAGGTGAGACCATCTGGGCCTGGAGATTTGCCAAGTTGCATATTTTGGATGGCACCTTCAATTTCCTGTTGAGTTATTTTACTGTTGAGCATTGATCTTTTATCTTGACTTATTTTGGATATTCCATTTGTCCTTAAGAATTGGTCTATTTCCGATTCTTTCTGAGGCCCCTGTGCATAAAGTTCTTTGAAATATCTGTGGAAGCACTTTCTTATTTCTTCTGGTTTCTGAACTATTTTTCCTTGAATCTCCAAGTTTGTAACCGTGTTTAGCTTTTGTCTTTTTTTCAATTGCCAAGCTAACAACTTTCCACATTTATTTGCTGATTCAAACGATCTCTGCTTCATTTGTTTGATTTTCCACTCAATCTCTTGATTAATCAATTTCGAATATTGTGCTTGATGGAATTTGATCTCTCTTAGCACCTCTTTTGACTTCGGATTAGTTCTCAGCTTTTTCTCTCCTTCACTTATTTTCTCTAGAATTTTTTCCTTTTTTCCATTCCAAAATTTTCTCTTTATTGTATTCTGTTGTATCAGAAACCCTCTCATTACAGCTTTGCTTGCATCCCAGATTATTCTTTTCTCCACCGTAGTATTCAAATTTATTTCAAAGTAGTCCTTTAGCGTTTTTTGGGCCTTCTTAACGATCTCTTGATCTCTTAGCAAGGTGTCATTCATTCTCCATCTGAAGGATCCAGTTGGGAAAAGTCTCAATTCCATTTTTAAGGCATTATGGTCGGAGCAGGTTTTTGGGCAGATTTCCACTTTTCTCGTTTTCGGGGCCAGCCCTCTAGATATCCAAATTTGGTCGATTCGTGTCCATGACAAGTGGGCCTCAGAAAAGAAGGTTCCTTCTTTACCCAAGGGGTTCCTTGTCCTCCAAATGTCAATCAAGTCCATATTGTCTGTCATTTCAAAAAAGGTTTTAGGGAGTCTGCCGTCTGTTGTTAAATTTTGATTTTGGGATTTGTCCATATTTGTAGACACCACCCCATTCATATCTCCCATCACGATAATATTAGAATAGTCCAAATAGTCCATCATTGTCTCATGCAGCTTCTTATAAAATTCTGATTTTCCATCATTTGGCGCATAAACTCCTAATATCAAAATCTTTTCCCCTTGTGTTTGGATTTCAATTGCGAGAATTCTTCCATGATCATCTTTAAATAAGAATTTTGGTGACAGGTTCTCCTTTGCATAAATTACAACACCTCTTTTTTTGACTTTGTCTGATGAGATAAATTCTTGGCCAAGTCTTTTATTAATTAATACTTTCCTGTGGAGCCTAGTCACATGTGTTTCTTGAAGGCATATTACATCCAATTGTTCTTTTTTCAAAATATGGAATATCCTCCTTCTTTTTTCCGGAGAATTCCCGCCATTTATGTTCCAGCTAAGTAGCTGCAGAGACATCCTGTTCTATTTTAAACGTTCTTAAGATGGGGTGCCTTCCTTTTGCTCAGATCCCGAGGGTGCAGGCGTTGGCCCGCTTTCAGGCAATATTGGTGCTGGTACAGCTGGAAGCCAATCCACTCCTTTTTGGAGATCTTCTCCGTGGTCGTGAAGGAACTTTTGGTTATCTTCAGGTGTTCTAATTTTAACCTTCCTTTCTTTGTAGGTGAAAGATAATCCTTGTGGAAACTCCCACCTGTAGGGAATTGCGTTGTATCTCAGCAATTTTGCTAGTTCTGAATAGGTGGCTCTAAGATCCAACAGCTGTCTCGGGATATCTCTATAGATTTCCACCCTTTTATCTTGTATTTCAATTGCTTTTTTGAAATGGAGACCTAGGATCTTATCCCTCTCTTCCTTTGATCTTAAAATTATCAGACAGTCTCTGGATCTATCTTTCTTTACCACTCTTCCCAGTCTATATGCCGAGACAATCTTAAAATCTGTGTCTTCCTTTAAACCCCAGAACTTCGAAAATTCCTGTGTTAAGTATCCAATCAAATCTCCTTGCTCTAGTTCCGGGATGCCTCTCAATTTGATGTTATTCTCGCGATTTTTCAGTTCCACCATTGACAGATAAACTTGTTGTTCACCCACCTGTTTGTGCAGGGGCTTAACTTCTCCTTTTATTTCTTCCACTTCTTTTTGTAGAGCTCCCACTTTCTGGATTGCTTCTCCAGCCAATTCCCGATTTTCCGCTGTTGCTCCTTGCAAATTCTCTATGGCTTGCGTGTGCTGGGAAACTTGATCAGTCAATTTTTGAATCGAGGAGGTTGCTTTATCTATCTTCAAAGACTGGTCGTCCACCTTCTGGTTTAAACTTGATAATTGCTCCAATATTTGTTTAAATAGTGTATCTGACCCACCTGCTGCCATATCTTCCTCAGTGGACTTCTCAGTTGTTTCCCCTTGTTCCCTTTGGGTCACCAGTACAGCTGGAACCGACGATCGGCGTCCTTGGATCAGTGTTGTTTGTACAAGTTGTGCTGGTTTTCTTTCCTTTTCTTTCTCCTTGGCCTCTTTAGATTCCTTAGCTTTAGATGCTCTTGTTCTCCCTGCACCACTCATTACACATCTGTCAGTGTTCAAGGTCAAATTGTCTATTGTTCCATGAGAAAGACAAATTCAATTATAAACAACCGGTAAAGTGGAATTCAAAACAAAAGTCAGTTCCCAGGATTTTATAATCCGAAAGCCCTGTAGGGGGAGTGCCACCAAGTTTCAAAGACAAAGAAGGAAGTAGTCCGCCATTAAAGTTCCAAATTTTTTCGACTCAGTAAGTTCAATATCCAACAGTCCCTTCAAAGATTCAAAATTCCCCAGAGCACCTTTTAAAGTTCAACAAAGCTTCACAAGGGGTGCTTGCAACAATATCACATCCAAACTTTCCTGCTCAAATGTATCAGTTATGCTCCAACAAAGTTTTTACAAAGTTTGCAACTGTTTCCGCAGTTTAGCACAGTCTCTCTCTTCGGCAGCCCGACGATCTGGCTCTTTAAAAATCACCCCAAAGTGAGGGGAAGGTAGGAGGAGAACCCCCGTTACTCGTTCTTTTAATCAAAGTCCCTTTCCACCTTCAGTTCAGCAGGAAAAAGAGCAGGTTTAATAGCACGAAAAAGTTAAAGCTTCCCAAAGTCCCGTTTCAAGCGCTTCCGCTTTTTAAGGCTTTGCTTTGATCTTGTCAGCAATGTCGGAAGACGGACTTCCCTTTTCTCGTCTCCCGCTTTCAGCCAAATTTACGAAATTCTTTGCCAAATTTTTGTCCCCTTTACTCACGGGTATGTTACTTGCAGTTTGGTGTTGATTTTAGGAAGAAGGATCAGCGCTCATCTGTAACAGCCGCGCGGCTTCACTTCCGCGGAAAGAGCGATGAACTCACAGCACCGCTACCCCTCCTTCACTCCGGGTCTCCTTACGGGGTCCCTTCTGTGTTTTCGGAGCAGCTTCTGGTGCCCGCCGAGTCCCACGGCCACGGGCTCACTCTACCCGTGGTTTATCTTGATGGGTCGTCGCTATGCCGCAGCGAACGACCCTTTTCCGCGGAGCCCCTCTTCAGAGCTCGAAGAGGACCGCCATTACAGTTTCGCGCCGCCCCCGGAAGTCGTCTGTATTATTATTAAATAGATTTGTACGCCACCTTTTCAGAATTGTTTGAAGTGGCTTTGAAAAAACGACAGTAGAAACCGTACTCCCCACGCACACATATATAACTGCAAAAGCTAAAGACTGCACAGAGAAGGTAAAACAGTTGCAGTAAAGTTCCAGTACTGAAAACAGCAATACAGTCATACCTTGGAAGTCAAACAGAATCTGTTCCGGAAGTCCGTTCGACTTCCAAAATGTTTGAAAACTAAATCGCAGCTTCTGATTGGCCCTGCCGGACGTTCGGGTTCCAAAAGAACATTTGCAAACCAGAACAATCACTTCTGGGTTTGCAGTGTTTGGGAGCCAAAATGTCTGAGTTCCAGGGCGTTCGACAACAAAGATACAACTGTATACAGAATTATAAAATGCCTGGTTGGATAAAAAGTTTTTACCTGTCCCTGAGAGTTAAGGGCCGTAGGCATCAGGCATTGTGAAGGAAGGGAGGGAGCATTCCAGTTACTCCCCAAGCAGGAACACTCAGTGAAGAATCCTACCATGTACTGTGGTACCTTTATTCGTTTCGGAGGTCTGTTCTTAACCTGAAGCACCACTTTAGCTAATGGGACCTCCTGCTGCTGCCGCGCCGCCGGAGCACAATTTCTGTTCTCATCCTGAAGCAAAGTTCTTAACCCGAGGTAATATTTCTGGGTTAGGGGAGTCTGTAACCTGAAGCGTATGTAACCCGAGGTACCACTGTACATTCAAAGCACAAACAGGGCTTGAGAAATCTCTCTCCCAAATGTAGGGCTCTCTAGGTAAACGCCAGCACTCTGAATTGCACTCAAAACACACAGGAATTCATTGACGCCTCCAGGATTTTTTTTATCTTTATTGCTATTGCTCAGTTGTTTTGCATTTTGTTTTTCTTTGTTCCTGTGGAAGGGAAGGTCGTCCCTTTGTAAGCATTAGTCAGATTATATAAGATGGGTAGTAGTCACTACTAAACTACTGTGCTGGACTAGTGACACAGTACTATCTTTTATCCTACTCATTCGCAAGTCGTAGTCATGAGCCCTGATACATCTGCTAACATCTAGGTGTTGTCTAATGATACAAAAAGATTGGACATCTCAGTGTACCTATTGTGTTCTTCCCCAGGGCCAAACCAAGCCATTTTACTGCCTAAGGCAAAGGGCAAAATAGTCTCCTCATTCCATGTACAGAAGCTGGCTGGACTAGCGGTTGAATCTTACTTCACTTCTGACAATGAAATATGTCTGCCAGTATATCTGAGTGCAGCAGGCTAGTTTAGGGGTGTATGATGCCACAGTGACACAGAGGGAAATGGCCAGGGGGCTCAGGTAACTGCCCCCTAGTAACTGCTGCCTGAGGCAAGTTCTCACTCCGACTAATGGTAGGAATGGCCCTGTTCTTCACCCAACTCCTTCTGATCTTTCCTTTTGGTGGCTGGTGTTCTTTGCTACCTGGTAGCTTTCGTGACTTTTTTCCACTTGCTTTCATTTAGATTTGTGACTTGTTCACAGACAAGTAAGATTATGTAAGCCTTTAAGATTCTCTTGATGAGAACATAAGTTTATGGGCCAAAAAGGCAATTAAAAAGAATCTTGGTAGGTAAATCTAGTTTATCCAGATCTATCTAAGTTCACAGACACTTAACTAATGTCTTGAAATATGTAATATTGCTTGAGTTTCAGATGGATATATGATATACATCCACATTTATTAAGAAAGCCTAGACAAAAGGACATAAGCTGCGTCATTGAAACTTATTAAATGTGATTCAGATCCAACAGGAAATTCCTGTAAACAGGTGCCCGCTCAGAATTAATTTTTGAAGTCTGCCACACACTCTGTCTCACAGGGGACTTGAATGCTGCCCATTGGCAGGCACTGCACGTTGCTAATTTCATTCTGAAGCTTAAAGTTTCAATGCATTTTAACATGTGAATCTATTAGATTTTCAATAGTGTAAGCAACATCAGGGTATCCCAAAACTAAAAAAGGATAATTTCTCTCCTTGGGATTTTAAATCATTCATCTTGCCAGAAGCATGTTTTTTTTTTATGAATGAAATCTATTTTGCATGCTTCCCATACAAATTTTGTTCTATTATTATCCGTAGTAAAGCCTGTTACCAAGCAAGATTTTTCTACCATTGGCAGTTCTTTTTTGTGGAAAGGTCAGAACATGATGGATTCCCCCCACCCCCCGGATCCACAAATGTTCCTCCGTTTAAATGATTAAGAATGAAATAACATACATCTCTTCCTGGCTGGGCTAGTCCAATTAAAACAGGATAGAAGGAATACACTGCTAAATTCTTTCTGTTGTTTTTTCTCCTGGCAGACCCCAGCAGAGATAAGCATATTTATGTAAAATTTTTGTACCTACTTTTCCTCAGAATAGTCAAGACAGCTTACAACATCATTATTAAAACAATGAAACATTAAACAAACATTACAAAACTTAAGGGGCATAAAACAGTGAGCTAAAGCATAATCTATAAAAACGTCCTTGTAAAAGCAGCAGAAGATGATGATTACAACCGACACTACATCTTTGTAGCATAAAAAGCACCTTAGCCAGAGGCTTTTCTAAGAAGGATGATCTTTGCCAGCCACCAAAATGCCAAGACAAGGTTTCCTAGGAAGGGAATTCTGGAACCTTGGCATGACTACAATGAGGTCTCCCTGGTCACAGTCAGAAGGATAATATGTATAGGATATGAGAACCTATGATGATGATCTTAATAAAGCAAGTAGGTTCATACAAGAAAAAGTAGTTCTTCGGATATGCTGGCCCAAATCATGCATGGCTTTACAGGTCATTAATAGAATTTTGAATTGGGGACCGAAACAAACTAGAAGCCAGTGCAGATGCTTGTGATAGGTAGCTCCCATTAACAAATGTGGCTGTCATATTCTGGACCAGTTGTAAGTTTATGGATATTTTTTCAAAGGCAACCTAGATAGGCTGCATTCCAGTATTCCAGATATGATGTAACAAAGAAAGATATTCCCATAGCCAGTCTACAATCTCCAGGAATGGGAATATTTGGTGCAGCAACCTAAGGTGAGCAAAATAATTCCACTGAGGACATTTTGTGTTCTTAAGGGAAGTAAAAACCCAACGAACACTAATTAAATCACAATTCATGGATCAACAGTCTTATGGACCCATGAGACCTGTCCTGTCTAGACAAGGCTTCAGTTTGGTAGTCAGTCCATTACTGTCTCGGGCACTCATTTACAATGGCAATAGTATCTATAGATGGAAAGAAGAGAGAACTGTGCATCATCTGCAAATTGGTGACACTTCTCTAAATCTCTTAATGGTTTCATGTAAGATGGAACCCTGAGGGGAAGCCAGAGGCCAATGGGTAATGTGTTGAGAAGAGTTCTCCCACCACCACCTTTTGCAGTCAGCTGTCCGGGACCTGAATAACATTTTAAAGCAAAGTCCCACTTTTGCTAAGCAATTCAGATGGATATCATGGTATTTAAAACTGCTGACAGATCTAGTACAACTGATAGGTATGTACTTCTTGGCAAAGGTCATCAGTCATTGAGACTGGGGCTGTTTCCATTCCAATATTAGGCCTAAATATAGAAAATCCACATCTAGAACTGAAAGGCCTAAATACAGAAAATATAGAAAGGCCTCCTAAAACCTGAGCACCTTTCTCAGGGATGGAATGTTTGAGTCCAGCTGGAATTTATCCTACATGGTAGAACCAAGAGGGAGCTGCTTCAGAAGTGTTTGAAGAAGCCTGTTTTAAGTTTACAGGAACCACATCATTAACCACCCTTCCACTCACTCAGCTAGTCTGCCTCTAGCTGTTCATGAAAACTTGGAAGGACAAGGGTTGAGTGTGCACATGATCAGCTTCTTTTGTATACCTCCCCAGGCTACATAAATATTGAGAAATATCCAACAAAACTAAACATGAAAATGTGAAAGGTACATCTATGGACTCTTCCCAAGCTCTGGTGTTTAAGTTGAAACAAGCATGAGCAGTTCAATCCACTAAGCGCCTGGTAGATTGGTAACAGCAAGCCACCGAGTGGTCATCATCTCATCCTTGATAGTCCAGATGACTACCTGAGAAAGATCTAAGCTATCATGAGCTTTCTGCCACAGTCACTCTGTTCATTCATAAGAATAAATTGTACCTTGACTTTTCATTTGCTTTCTCAGGGTGGCTAATCTAGATGTCATCCCCATCAGCTCTGCAGACCACCATAGGGCATGCATTGCTCAGTTAGCTGCGAGAAAGCTTCAGTGACAACCATTTGTAGAAAAGCTATTCTGGATCCAAGATATAGAGCATGTTCTTTCCTTGTAGATGTTTTATCTGTTGTTGGACCTGCCAGTTCAGTAATTCAAATTTAAAGTTGTGACAGGCAGATCAAATCCAATACTGATTATGTTCTTGATGAGAGGTGATGTTAATTTCGTTGTTATTGTTTAGTCATGTCCAACTCTTCGTGACTCCATGGACCAGAGCACGCCAGGCACTCCTGTATTCCACTGCCTCCCGCAGTTTGGTCAAACTCATGCTGGTAGCTTCGAGAACACCATCCAACCATCTCGTCCTCTGTCGTCCCCTTCTCCTTGTGCCCTCAATCTTTCCTAGCATCAGGGTCTTTTCCAGGGAGTCTTCTCTTCTCATGATGTGGCCAAAGTATTGGAGTCTCAGCTTCAGGATCTGTCCTTTCAGTGAGCACTCAGGGCTGATTTCCTTCAGAATGGATAGGTTTGATGTTAACTAGGCTGCCCCAAAGGAGGTGAGAGGAAGCAATTCCTTCCCTATGGGAATTGCCAAGCCAGGCAAAATGCATAAGAACCCTGGTGGATCAAACCAAGGATCCATCTAGTTTAGTATTCTGTTTACATGAGTAGTTTACATGAGTAGTCAGCTGGATGTTTCTTGGAAGGCCACAAGTAGAGAGAGACCCAGGAGTGGTTCCTTGCTTGTGAGGGCATGACTACACAATTTTCTTCTTAAGGAACAAGGGACGTGCACAAAGGAGAGATTTCCCTTCGTATTCAGGTTTTAAGCACATTGTTTCATCTTTATCAAAGAATACCATAAGAGCATTGACCACACTGATACTGTTTATAGTTACTCATTTAAGTGCTTACCACAGTGAGCTTTACAGTATATGGAAGAATTGCTTTTTTCATTAAGATGAAGGATTTAACCTATAAATGAAGGTATATTTTTAGATTTATTCGACATAGGGAGACATATGTCTTGCCATATATCTTTTTCCCCAGATCTCTTTGCTTGGCTCAGGTGTCGGCCTTCTATACACAGTGTGCTGAATTTTCCTTTTGTCTGTTTCTTTATTCTATCCAAGTACATAAAACAAGAGACTGGATGCCATAAATACATCCAAGATCATAAATAACGTGTGTTAACCCAAAAAAAAGTTCCTAGCTGATTCTTCCATTTGCTTTTAACTTGTAGGCAAGTGGAAGATGACAATACATGCTTTCATGTAAATGCCTAGGATCCGTTTTGTGGAGCCAAAGGGGCAGAGAGGATAGTCTGGAAGGCAGAGTGACTGAAGATCCATCATTCCCTTGATTTCAAAGTGGTGTGTGATGTGGTGGGTGGGATGGGCTGCTTTGCCAAAAAAATAAGAAGAAAGCAATCCCTCTGTTTGTGCAGATGTGGTTCATTTGCTCTGCTGGATTACAGCCACCACCTTTGGTGAATACGTAACCCGTGGATCAGGGGACATCATTTTATAGCTCCTTTAACCAATTTAAACATTATTTCAGATTCATGGCTGCCATTGGAAATGGTTTTTGCGGGATTGTGACTTTACAGCTGCAGTGATGTTCAAGTCTGCTTCCATTATGGGTTGGTTAGACTGCATTACAAGCAGCCATGCTGCAGCCCTGCTGGTTCCAAAGATGTGAGGCGCCAGTGTGGATGCTTAACAGGCAATGTGGCAGAACAATGTAGGAAGCAGATTCAAATGTTGCAGCAACTGGAATTACATGAGTAGCAGTGAAAAGAGCAGGGAGTGCTAGCAGGGAGTGCTTGCTATGTTTTCTCTTACATACAAACATGGCATTATTATATAAATTAATACACTATTGCAGTGCAAAAACTTGGATTGCCACAGCCTGAAACAATATGGGTCTTAAATATTTTGCCTCAAAGATATTGAAAATTAAAAAATTGTCCAGTAGCACCTTAGATACCAACTTAAGTTTGTTCTGGGTATAAGCTTTTGTGTGCATGCACACCTGTTGACGAATGACCTGGTCTGAATAGAGATATTGGATTCTTGTCTCACTACACATGCTAAAGCAGTGTTTGGTCATCTGCATACTATCCCTTGCTTTTTCCTGTAGGACTAATTGCAGTCGTTAACAGTCGTCCACAGGTTTACCATACCCATTGAGTCAATCACCCATCTCCTACTACCCTTCTGAGAAAAACCCCACCCCACCAACCCACTATATATAAGGGTCTGGTGACTTCTGTTTCAGTGTATCTGAAGAAGTGTGCATGCACACGAAAGCTTATACCCAGAACAAACTTACTTGGTCTCCAAGGTGCTACTGGACAATTTTATTATTATTATTATTTATTTCGACTGTGTCAGACCAACCTTCTGACTACCTGAATCTAGATTTTGAAAACGATACCATACTTGTCAGTTTAGACAAATCAAAATACCTGATTTTTTGTCAATTGAACCATGATGATGGGAAGCAAGTGATAGTTTAAAGATGAACAAAGATAAATGTGGCAGTATTTAGGGGGGAATATTTGTATGCAAACAGTACATCTGTTTATATTTCACTTACGAATAGATTGTGATATCAATTCTCAATATTGATGCATAAGAAAACCTGAACATCAGCTGACACTGAATGGACTCTGTAAGATGCCAGATAGGACAGAGGAGGCTGCCTAACAGCCTGATGAGTTCAATCTTCCAGTAGGGCAAAAAATATTGAATGAGGTCCTTCTAATTCATGTATGTGTAGAAATATGAGAAAAACATTTTGATGTCAGTGATTATTTATTGACAGTGCTATGTGGGAATAAGTAAAGTTATTAGTATATTTCCTAATTCTATATACTAAGAAAATTCCCCCCCCCCAAAAAAAAAAAATCTTCACAGTTCTGACCACTTCTCAGTTTGCCCCAGTAACACTAACATTGATTGGAAATAAGGATTGCATTTTCATATTGGCCAAAGACATTTTATTAACCTGCGGGATTCAGAGGCCGCTAACTTCTGGCCACGAGACTTCTAAAATGTTGAAAAGTACCATTAAATATCAGCATTTACAAATTCTAGCACTAATATAGTTAAGGGTAAAAATAAAGGGGAGTAGAGAAGGATCATTTGGGAGTTCATTGCTACCGAAGAGTTATAATTTAATTCATTCTCTTTTATTCATAACAGGTGCTTTCCCAGACGCAGCTTTGTATGCTCGAAAAGACTTGCTTCACAGACCAACGCATGTTGCTACCAAAACGTTCCAAGCCTTGCGCATATTTGTCAACAATGAGCTGCACGAACTATTTGCAGGTCTAAAGGCAGCCGAGAAGTTTCTAAAACCAGGGGGGCGACTTGTAGCAATTTCTTTCCATTCGTTAGAAGATCGTATCATCAAGCGGTTTCTTCATGGAATAGATATATCAGAAAAATTCAATCTCAGTGTCAGGCAGAAGATCAGGCAAGTGGAGAAGAATTCTTCAGAGAATGAGGAGGAGGATGAATTGTCCAGTGGAACTTCTAACTCAAGATGGACCTCAATACAGAAGAAAGTGGTCACTCCCCAAGCTAAGGATATTAAAGACAATCCAAGAGGACGCTCAGCAAAGCTAAGAGCAGCTATTAAGATGTAAACATTTTTTAAAGCAGCAAATCTGTAGCATTTAAAAAAAGTTAGCCACACATTGTTCCTGCTTCACTAATTAAATCTGAATGCCAAAGAAGGGAACGCCACATGACTAAACAACCTTTTTTCTGCATTGCTACAGAAAAATATCTTTCTCATATACAGATTAAAGGACAAGAATTATGTTAGTTTCTATATAGCTCACCATGATAGTATTCAATAATATCTAAAATACAGGTACATATATTTTAAATATGCCTACTTTCCCCTGTAACAGCAAATGCACAGCCATGTGCTATGTAGCTGTATTCGTTTATATATATATATTTATTGTAAATTGCATTTATAATCTATGAGAAGGGGTTAATAAACAAACAAATTAGGGTTAATGAGTCGGCTCAGATTCAGAGTGTTAAACAAGTCAAGCTGTGGTTTTTTGATGCATCCAAATGGACCAATAGACAATGGCATGGGCTGAACCAGAAACCTAGCAATATGATTCTAAAAGAATCCACTGCAAATCCTAAAATGATGTATTGTGGCTCAGAGCTGCATGCAAATATTGATTCCATACCTAACAAAAGCAAGTCCCATTGTGCAATGAAAATCAGGTCAAATTGCCTTCCTCTTTTACTAGAGTAAAACTTCAGTGGATTGCTGTTGAGCTGCATGCACTCTCTATAAGATCTGCCAGTTGGAATTTCTAAGCAACCTCAGGGAACCATATAGTGTATCCCATTACTTTAATTGGCTTACCATGGTATTCCATGCAATTTGCAGTTATGATCTGTAAGTCTGAATATCACATGCTCTGAAGAATATATGTTTAGTTGTGTTTCCCGTTCTCCATTGTGCTGTTAAAGATCAGTCACAAGCACCCCTTTAATCATGGTACATCAAATGCACGTTGTTGTTTTTTAAAAGCACTCTTAATTGTTACTTCCCCCATCTATGCAACTTCCCTGTAAGTTAGTGAAAATCTCAAATGTGCCATCTTCCAGCATCTTGGTATTAGTATGCAATTCCAAAGGATGACAAGTGTGGGCACTCTTGGCTGGGTTCCAAGTCAGTAGAGAGCTTACTGCCCTAAACAGTGCTTTCGTTTCCACTTTGCATGGAGTATCCAGGAAAATCAGATGCCACCTAAGAGAATTATCAGCTTGCATGTCCTGTTTTTTTCCAGGTTAGGGGGCCTACAGGTTAGCAGGTCCATGCCTGAGTCGCTGAAGGCACACACTGCCATACATTTTTCAGGGATGGTTTTCCCAAAGTGACATGCTTTTAGTAAGCAGCATAGCTTTCCCACCTAAAATGATTAGTGGTGTGTTCCAAAACACAGCAGATGTTTCTGATTGATTTTGCCTGATGATCTGATGTCTTCCCTCTGCCCCTGGACAAATACAATAAATATGAAAAATCATTATTTTTACTTCACCCTTTTGTAATAAAGAGTCAAGTTATTCCCATTTTTCCTAATAAGGAGTGTGTAGGATCTGTTGTGAACTTAGTCTAAATTAATAACGTTTTTCACCGAAAATGAATAGATAGGCAATTTCTAGGATGGAGTTTTCAGGAGGATCTAAGAATCTGCAGTAGGACTGGTGTTGTTTAACTTATTAATGGTCGAGGAAAGGAGCTCCGCTTCTTCCTCGTGTAGCGATAATTTCATCAGAATGACAATACACCTTATGAGAGCTAATTTGAAGAATTGCATTGATCAGTCTTTCTCTGACTGGGAGTGTAAGCATCTTTCATGAAGGAAGGGAACATGGAGTGCACTCGAGAGATTTAAGCAATTTATCATGTTGTGTCTATAAGCAGACAAGATTCATGGTTTTCTAAAGGATGGGTAGTGATCCTATTGCAGCTTCCAAGAGGAAGCAGAGCAAATCCTTGACCATTTGTATAGATAATATGATAGTAGGAATGCAGGTGTGCCAGAACCTCAGGGGGAAAAGTGAAAAGCAGACAAGGATTGTAGGAACTGGGTGAGTAGGGTAGGCTTCTGGAACAAAGAATATAGGAAAAGGGGTGATTCAGTGATTGGGAGATGATGGAATATCCTAGATAATTACCTCCCTTTTTTGACGTTTGAGCACAGTATAGCATAGCACGTTTACAAGAAGAAAATAAAATATGTCACTATCTAGCACAGTAAGGCTAGTGGGATGCATACTGATCAGAAACAGGCATCTCTCTCTCAGCACTTGACATGCCAGGGTTGAACTTGTGATGGACTCCCAATCCTATAAATCTCTTGCAGCGTGCTTTGTTATTGGACTCAGAGGGCCCTTATATCCTGATGGCTCACTCCATGTTGTCTTCTTCCTTTCCATATCTAGCTTGATCAAATGATCCCCCTGGATTCTTGGCCCTTTTTCTTCTATGACTCAGAGAGTGAGACAGAAAGTGACTCTTTTGACCTGTTTCCCAGCTACTACTTGATAGAGCTCCAAGCCATTCAAATGCTATTCTTTGTCTTCGAGAGGAGAGTCTAGCATTCTTTTACATTTCTTCCAGAAAAGCCCTAATCTTTTAAGTTTTTACTTTATTCCACAGATATATTTGGTGTAAAAAGGTCAATCGTAGACATAATACATAGGCAATATGATCAACATTGTGGGGGATTTTAGATCATACTGCTCTTTTGTGCTGTAAAAGTGTACTGTGGAAACTGAGCCAGAAGGCCGGGGTATAAATAAAATGGTGATGGTAATGCTTTGTTGGAAGCCGCCCAGAGTGGCTGGGGCAACCCAGTTAGATGGTTGGGATACAAGAAATTTATTATTATTATTATTATTATTATTATTATTATTATTATTATGGCAAAGTAGGCGTCTTCCTAGGATTCCTTCCTCATGCTAGAAGAAGGGAGGAATAATTTCTGCTCCATTGTGTATGTCCTGTCTCCAGGTAGCCATAGATGCACTGGACAAAGGGGAAGAACTAGGAAGGTGGGGTGATCTTCTTGCCTCCAGAAGATCAAAAGAGACTACGAGGCTCTCGGCAGGAAATTGAAGCAACTAAATGCACAAATTGTCATCTCGTCTGTCCTCCCAGTTGAACGACGTGGCCCAGGGAGAGAGGGGAAAATAGTGGAAGTGAACAGCTGGCTTCGCAAATGATGTAAACAGGAACGGTTTGGATTCTTAGATCACGGACTGCAGTTTCTTGAAGATGGACTTCTGGCAAGTGATGGGCTGCACCTCACAACGGTTGGGAGGAATGTTTTTGCCAAAAATCTCAGAAACCTCATCAGGAGGGCTTTAAACTGACTAATGTGGGGGAGGGAGACAGTGCTCCTGAAGGTAGGAGTCTATCAATTAATGAAGATGATCATCCAAATGTCATAGACCAAATGGAGCAAACAGCACGCGGACCTAGTGGTGGGAGGAAAAAATCCTTAAATAAGAGACACGGGGGAATGATTAATGGACTTCAATGTCTGTACACTAATGCGCAAAGCATGGGAAATAAACAAGATGAGCTTGAGCTCTTGGTACAGCAAACTAAATATGACATAATAGGCATCACTGAAACCTGGTGGGATAAGTCCCACGATTGGAATGTAATAATGGGGGGATACAATCTATTTCAGAGAAACAGACCAGACAAGAAAGGAGGAGGAGTGGCGTTATATGTCAGGGATGTGTATACCTGTGAAGAGATCCAAGATTTAGAACCTCAAAGCCAATGTGAGAGCATTTGGGTCAAAATTAAGGGAGAGAAGAATAACAGAGACCTCATTGTGGGAGTTTACTATAGATCCCCAAGCCAAACGGAGGACATAGATGATGCCTTCCTGGAACAGATGGCCAAGCATGCAAAAGGAAGGGAGATAGTAGTAATGGGGGACTTCAATTACCCGGATATTTGTTGGACGTCAAACTCAGCCAAGAGCATAAGGTCAAACAGATTCCTCACTGGCCTTGCAGACAACTTCATTGTCCAGAAAGTGGGAGAAGCAACAAGAGCAACAGCCATTTTAGATCTGGTCCTAACCAATGTTGATGACCTGGTTAGTGGGGTAGAAGTGGAAGGATCATTAGGCGCGAGTGATCATGCTCTTCTGAAGTTTACTATACAGCGGAAAGGAGCAGCCAAGCATACTAGGACTCAATTTCTTGACTTTAAGAAAGCCGACTTCATAAAACTTAGGGAAGTGCTGGGTGAGATCCCATGGACAGCAATACTAAAAGGAAAGGGAGTTCATGATGGCTGGGAGTTTGTTAAGAGGGAGATAGTAAAAGCACAACGTCAGGCAATACCAATGAGACGGAAACATGGAAGGTGCCTAAAGAAGCCAGGGTGGCTATCTAAAGAACTTTTAACTGAATTAAGATTAAAAAAGGATGTGTACAAAAAATGGAAAAGGGGGGAAACCACCAAAGAGGAATTCAAACAAATAGCCAGCACGTGTAGACACAAAGTCAGAAAAGCTAAAGCACAGAATGAACTCAGGCTTGCTAGAGAGGTTAAAAGCAACAAAAAAGGCTTTTATGGGTATGTTCGTAGCAAAAGGAAGAACAAAGAAACAGTGGGGTCACTCAGAGGAGAAGATGGTGAAATGCAAACAGGGGACACAGAAAGGGCTGAACTCCTCAATGCCTTCTTTGCCTCAGTCTTCTCCGATAAAGAAAACAATGCCCGACCTGAAGAATTTGGAGCAAATGATTCAGCAAAGGAAACACAGCCCAGAATAACTAAGGAGACAGTACAAGAATATTTGGCTAGTTTAGATGTATTCAAGTCTCCAGGGCCAGATGAACTGCATCCAAGAGTATTAAAAGAACTGGCAGATGTGATCTCAGAACCACTGGCAGTCATCTTCGAGAAATCCTGGAGAACAGGCGAAGTCCCGGCAGACTGGAGGAGGGCAAATGTTGTCCCTATTTTCAAAAAGGGGAAAAGAGAGGACCCAAATAATTACCGCCCAGTCAGTCTGACATCAATAGCAGGGAAGATTCTGGAGCAGATCATTAAGCAAACAGTCTGTGAGCACCTAGAAAGGAATGCTGTGATCACCAATAGTCAGCATGGATTTCTGAAAAATAAGTCATGTCAGACTAACCTGATCTCATTTTTTGACAGAATTACAAGCCTGGTAGATGAAGGGAACTCAGTGGATATAGCCTACCTTGATTTCAGTAAGGCATTTGACAAGGTGCCCCATGATATTCTTGTAAAGAAGCTGGTAAAATGCGGTCTTGACTCTGCTACCACTCAGTGGATTTGTAACTGGCTGACTGACCGAACCCAAAGGGTGCTCATCAATGGTTCCTCTTCATCCTGGAGAAGAGTGACTAGTGGGGTGCCACAGGGTTCTGTCTTGGGCCCGGTCTTATTTAACATCTTTATCAACGACTTGGATGATGGACTCAAGGGCATCCTGATCAAATTTGCAGATGACACCAAACTGGGAGGGGTGGCTAACACCCCAGAGGACAGGATCACACTTCAAAACGACCTTGACAGATTAGAGAACTGGGCAAAAACAAACAAAATGAATTTTAACAGGGAGAAATGTAAAGTATTGCACTTGGGCAAAAAAAATGAGAGGCACAAATACAAGATGGGTGACACCTGGCTTGAGAGCAGTACATGTGAAAAGGATCTAGGAGTCTTGGTTGACCACAAACTTGACATGAGCCAACAGTGTGACGCGGCAGCTAAAAAAGCCAATGCAATTCTGGGCTGCATCAATAGGAGTATAGCATCTAGATCAAGGGAAGTAATAGTGCCACTGTATTCTGCTCTGGTCAGACCACACCTGGAGTACTGTGTCCAGTTCTGGGCACCACAATTCAAGAAGGACACTGACAAACTGGAACGTGTCCAGAGGAGGGCAACCAAAATGGTCAAAGGCCTGGAAACGATGCCTTATGAGGAACGGCTAAGGGAGCTGGGCATGTTTAGCCTGGAGAAGAGGAGGTTAAGGGGTGATATGATAGCCATGTTCAAATATATAAAAGGATGTCACATAGAGGAGGGAGAAAGGTTGTTTTCTGCTGCTCCAGAGAAGCGGACACGGAGCAATGGATCCAAACTACAAGAAAGAAGATTCCACCTAAACATTAGGAAGAACTTCCTGACAGTAAGAGCTGTTCGACAGTGGAATTTGCTGCCAAGGAGTGTGGTGGAGTCTCCTACTTTGGAGGTCTTTAAGCAGAGGCTTGACAACCATATGTCAGGAGTGCTCTGATGGTGTTTCCTGCTTGGCAGGGGGTTGGACTCGATGGCCCTTGTGGTCTCTTCCAACTCTATGATTCTATGATTCTATGACTTACTGTGCTATTCCTGGCAAAGGTCTGGTCCATAGCTGTCAACATTTCCCTTTTTTAAAGGGAAATTCCCTTATTCCGAATAGGATTCCTTGCAAGAAAAGGAAAAAGTTGACAGCTATGGTCTGGTTTTCCCATCCTCAGTAAAGTGGAATATGGCTTATATACACAAGGGAACAAGATATGAGTACCAATCCCAAATATACGCTCTCATTGTAATGGCTGTTGGTTATCCCCCTCTACTAGGAGTATTGTTATCATAGGCAGTTACTATTACATTAGCAGAGTTATTTGTGTTCATAATATTTAGTTGTTTATTTAGTTATTTAAACCATACTACTTCGTTATTTTTTTAAAAAAACCACCAAAACCTCAGCTACATTGTGACTTTGTAAAACTCAAACTTTTCCTGTGGATTATCTAGAAGATCACAGTGACATTGTTGTTTCTATTATTATTTAAATGACTTTAGGAGAACCCGGAAGACAAAGCAAATAATGTTGTTTCATTGAATTATGAGAGAAGGCAGTAATTGACTGTCATGGCACACTAAGTTATCTACTCTTGAAGAAAATTGGTAATAATCTGCTTTATCTTGACAGACCTTTTGGTTATGGCTATCACTCGCTCATTTAAGCAAGTTAACATTTGCACTATTAATACATAATAAAAATTTCTGTCAAATAGGTTATTAAAATATCACAACCCTTTAAAATTTATTAATTTGGCTGTCGTAAATCCATTTCTTCAAAGTGCAAGAACTAATATGACTCACAGTATCTTTGCTTGAACCTGCTCAATGAATGTCAATTAATTCTGCCTATGACAGTAATTTTGAAATATTCTGGGGGCTGCATGTCTCAATTCTAGATCTGTACTGTGACTCAGAGCTGACTCAAACATGCAGAACATACAGTAGAGCTCTAGACTATACCACTTCAGATATCAGAGTGACTTCATTACAGTAATAATATTTTGGCTTAATAAGCCAAGATATAAGCTGCTTCACAGCACAAGCAAGCAAAACAGAAAGTCTTCCATTAGCCACAGTTTACTATTTTGTATGAGCTGGGAAACTGTGGTTAACAACTTCAGAACAAGGCAGGCCATTAAACCATAGTTTGAAACCAATTTAAGATTCTGGCTTGTTCTGAACATTGTAGCCATAGTTTCTTGATTTGGACCAAATGGGAAACTGGTTTATTATAGGCTTCCTTCTTCGTGCACAGGGCCTTAATGTGCAGGGTGAGGAATTCATTCACATCTTGTTTTATAAAGTCAAGATCTTGCAAACTACCCCATTGTCTTCCCAAGTAAAAGACTTTGCCAAACAGTGAAAGCTATATCTAGAGAAAGAGATTTCCCAGTTGGTCACTCACTCTTCTTGCTCTACCCACTCTCACATCCTCTGTTTCACTTGCAACCTCTACTGTGTGCTTTTTCTGCACTGGATGTGTCAAGGAGTCCCTGTGTTTCCTGTTCTCGATGCTTCTCCAAATACCTTGAACTAAAATTTGCACATCTTCCCACCCAAGTGAGGTGCACTGAAGCCTGGAAACAACTTGTACATTTCACTGGTAAGTTAGCATCACCAAAAAGAGATTTACATGCAGCTTTCATATGTTAATTTTATACGAACTGATGCAAATTTAGAAGTTATTATTGTAATTTAAATAGACACACATCTCAGCATGACCTGCTGTCCAGGTGTTAAAAGTATCTGGGCAAATTGAAGGTCTCCGCTCTCCCTTTTTTTGCTTCTTTATCTTGGGCCAGATAGTCTTTCACATACAGGACACTTTCAAATACAGGATTATCCTAATGGCCACCCTGCTCATTGGAGGGATGAGGTTTGAAAGCTCTTATTTCAGTAATGATGGCTAAGAGCTAGGAAACACAATTGAAGGTCCCTGCGTTCCAAAATATCCAGGTATGGTCCCAGGCACAGTATGCCCTAGGTACATATGAGAAGTTTCAATGTTGAACAAACTGACACTTGGGATTGAAATTTGCCACAACTTTATGGATTACAGCTTTGACTTGGCATTGGGTTTGCTTCCTGATTAATACTACTGTTGGCTGGATCATGTCTGGGAAGGGCCACCTCAAGATATGGGTCAATTAAGCCACTTGGGCCACCATCTGTAAGTTCTGTGGCCCAACTGTTCCCTTCCAGGCTTCAAGAAAGAACTACCCAGGCCCCTTTACCGGGGTACCCAGAGATATTGCACCTACTGGAGGGAAATGGGGTGCTGCGCCACTTCCAGAAAATGGACTACAAAATTCAACCCAATGCCTTATCTGCCACACAAGCCAGCCGTCACTTACCTGGCTCACCATCAAATCCGCCCACGGCTGCAACCAGCTCTGCAGGCCACAATATATGTCTAGCAACAATTTTTCATTGCAGGCAGGTGATAAGTGCAAACCATCTGGGCTATACGAGTCCTTTTTGTCAAAAAGAACAACGCTGCTGCTCAAGCACACAGGTTGTTTTTTAAGCTGCAGCAGTGGACCAGAGTGAGGACTTGCTCCCTCTAGTTCACCGGTGAATCCCTTCCACCCAAAAGGCTGTGATTGACCAATTCAAACTGGAGATTTTGGCAGGCAATCCCAGGTTTCTTCATGGCCAGCGTCAAAGGAGGGAGGGATTGCCCTCCCCACGTCCTGCTGGGCTGCAACAATCACCCGACAAGGTAGTAAATGATCGTCTCTGCTCTTTGTGGGCACACCTCCCAACCGACCTATTTATATATTTGTGTACATGGTTCTTCACAGAGTCACATATACAAAATAGACGCCTCTTTCCTGATGAATCTAAACTTCACCTGTGAGGGAAACAGACAGGAGAAGGGGTGAAAGGGGTGATGCCTCTGCAAAGAGACTTGAATTTCCCAAAGTGACGTCTTCATGCAGAAAATCATGAGTATTCCCATGTTCATCAATTTCTTTTTTTTACTATCTAAATATAACATGCTATTCCAGGTTATTAGAGCACATGCAACATACGAGAATAGTTTTCAGAGTGCTATTTCATTGCATCCCAGCATATCAAATAGACTCTCAGACGGTTTTTTAAAAAGTGTTTTCACAATTAATAAGTTTACTTGTTGCTGTGTCACTTACTAAAGGACACGTGCTAATTAATTACCTTTTAAGTGGAATTGCTAATGACTGCTCATCACAATTAGGAAAATTTCTGGACTGAATCTACATGTGATTTACCTGTGGTGGAAATAGTTTTACACTTAACCAAGGTTACTGGCTGCAGACCATCACCCTTAGTTGCTTTTTTTGTATTTGGCCAATAAATTTGCATAGATGCAAAAAGACTGATAAAAATAGTAATGCTTGCAAAAGTGTTTGCCTACTTTGCTGTACATAGAACTACTGCTGAGGCACTCTTTTTCTTCTTGTTTTTCTTCCTACCTATTCAGTAGACTCTCTGAAGGTATTCTTTGTGGTAGTCATTCTGGTTGCTGTTTCCTATTCCAGACAATGCAACTTGCTTGCATATGTAACTTGCAAAGCAAAAAAAAAAAAAAAAAAATTATTGCAAAGCATAACATTGCACCATAAGCAACTATCCGTGTTTACTGAGGTAAGCCCTATATACATATTGAGAGAGAGAGAGATCACTAAGACCTATTAAATATAGTTGAACCTACCTCCAGATAAGTTTATATAGGACTAGAGTCTAAGGCTGCATTCCTACACATGCTTACATGGGAGTAAGTCCCACTCAACCTAATGGGGCTTACATCGGAGTTGACATGCCTAAGATTGGGCTGTAAGGCAGCAATCCTATGCACACTATAAAAAAAGTTCCATTGAATTCAGTAGGATTTCCAAGTAACATGCATAGGGTTGAGACTTAAAGGTAAAGGGGCCCGTGACCATTAGGTCCAGTCGTGACTGACTCGGGTTGCAGCGCTCATCTCGCTTTATTGGCCGAGGGAGCCGGTGTACAGTTTCCAGGTCATGTGGCCAGCATGACTAAGCCGCTTCTGGCGAACCAGAGCAGCGCACGGAAACGCTGTTTACCTTCCCACCGGAGCAGTACCTATTTATCTACTTGCACTTTGTGCTTTCAAACTGCTAGGTTGGCAAGAGCAGGGACCGAGCAACGGGAGCTCACCCTGTCATGGGGATTCGAACCGCCGACCTGATCGGCAAGTCCTAGGCTCTGTGGTTTAATCCACAGTGCCACCCGCGTCCCTTAGGGTTGAGACTTAAAGGTAAAGGTACCCCTGCCCGTACAGGCCAGTCTTGACAGACTCTAGGGTTGTGCGCTCATCTCACTCTAGAGGCCGGGAGCCAGCGCTGTCTGCAGACACTTCCGGGTCACGTGGCCAGCGTGACGAAGCTGCATCTGGTGAGCCAGCGCAGCACACGGAACGCCCTTTACCTTCCCCCTGGTAAGCGGTCCCTATTTATCTACTTGCACCCGGGGGTGCTTTCGAACTGCTAGGTTGGCAGGCAGGGTTGAGACTTACTTATTAGTAAATATGTATAGCACTATGCTACCCCTGTCACTGTGAATTTGTTCCATGCAGCAGCTTATGCTGCCAGACTGTAATAGCAAAAAGACAAAGATCTGAGGAGCACCCTCGAGACCAAGGTCACCCCACTTCAAAAGGGATATTGTAGAGTTGGAAAAGGTACAGAGAAGGGCAATGAAAATGATCGAAGGGATGGACAAACTCCCCTATGAGGTAAGGTTGCAACGCTGGGGTCCTTTTTAGTTTAAAGGAAAGGCAAGGAAGAGGCGACGTGATAGAAGTTTATGAAATTATGCATGGCATGAAGAAAGTTGGATAGAGAAGAGTTTTTCTCCCTCATAACACTAGAACTTGTGAGCACCCAATGAATGCTGTAAGGTTCAGGACAGATAAAGTACTTCTTTGCATAGCACATCGCTAAGCTATAGAATTTGCTCCCACAGGAGGCAGTGAGAGTCACCAGCTTGGGTGACTTTAAAAGAGGATTAGGCCAATTCATGGAGGAGAAGGCTATCAATGGCTACTAGCGACGATAGCTCTCTTCTGCCTCTACTGTCAGAGGCATTATGCCTCTGAACACCAGATGGGCAAAGTGCTATTGTCCTCATGTCCAGCCTGTAGGCTTCCCACAGGCATCTAGTTGGCTGCTGTGAGCAAAGGATGCTGGACTAGAGAAGCCATTGGCCTGATCCAGCAGGCTGTTCATACGTCTTATGTTCTTAACTGGCATGTTGTGGCACAATTATTATTCTTTTCTTTTTTAGGTAACAGCTTGGCTGTGAAATACCCGTACCTGAGAAAGCCATAAAGTTCCAGCCATTCAGATTAAACCTCAACATATTTGTCAGGCATTTTGTTATACTGCACCTGGAGTCCCCGTGACCCCTCACCAGGTCATCAGTGGCAGCTGCAAATTTAATTCTGCCACCACATTCCAGTGCATATTTTGTCCTTGTATTTTCCATTATTAGGAGCAGCTGCCGAAGTGGGAGGTTGTTCCTAAGATGCTCACCCCTTTTCTTTTGTGAATGACAAGTGTGGCCATTTATATTTGTTTGTTTGCTCGCTCGCTCGCTCGCTTGCTTGCTTCTCTGAAATATGTGGAGTTGAAGCCACAGTTGCCTGCCAAGCTTTTATTAACGTCCAAGCTTGTGAGGAAGAAAGCCGGTTATGCTACACAGAGTATCGCAAACAGGTCAAACAAAGGTGTTCTTCATCAGCTAGCTAGACTTTGTGACCTTCACTTGGGTGTATTTCGCTGCTTGCTAACCACAAAAATCTGAAAAGGCATGAGATCCATGCCTCCCTAAACAAGCCTCACTCACCCAACAACTAAAAATACTTGAGTGGTGTAATTTATGTGAAAGGTTTTCAAATTGTATACTTTCACTGGAGCACGGTAGATTTAAGTCTGGGCACTGAATAAAAAAATGAATCCATTGAGCAGCTGTCAGGGAGACACTATGAACTTTTATTTTTTCCCAAAAAGCTAAAATATTTTCATTGTGGCCGAACTCAATTTTTTGTTCGTATATTAATGATTTCCCTTTTACGCAGAAGCTTCCATCTCCCTGATATGCAAGTGTCTGTGTGTTCTTTCTCCATTTTAGTATTAACAGCGGCCTTGTGGTTTATTCTTTAAACAATGAGGCAGCACCATAATTCCCTTTCATCCCTGTTAGGAGCAGAGATTCCTTGTTTGACATTTGGCTGGTTTTACCATGCTTCCATACACAACCATTGTTCCCTTTTGTCATCTTGACAGAGAACAAAATCCAGCCATGTTTTTACTCATTATAACATTCCAACACTTTGCCTCGGGCCCCACGAATGATCTGCTACCACCTGGATCAGCAGAATAATGCTTAAAGTCTTCATTCAAAATGCACTTTTGTCATCCCTCTAGATGCACAAATAATCCCGAGCTAATCTGTCTCCTGTATACTTCTAAGAACCTCATTCATTTCAGGATCTGTTTGCTGTGTGTTAACAAAAAGCACGAGAGCACTCCCATTCAACCAAGTCTAGTTCTGCTGCAATAATGTACGAAAAAGGAACATTACCCCCCCCCCCCCGCTGTCTCTTATTTTCAAGGTTAGCATTATCAGGGACATTATCTACTGTGGATTATTCTGTTAGGGTTTTTTTGGTTGGGGGGAGGCAGAGACTCAGCCCGTTAAAGTGAGCCAGTTAGAACATTGTAAATACAATGCCAACCACTATGAAAATAAACATAGGTTAATGAGGTAAACAAACTAGAGGAACTTTACATTTCTCAAATCAGACTCTTAAGGGTTGAGTGCTGGATTCTGTTTGTACTGTAGTTTAGTATCTACAAGGATGGCCACAGGCTATTATTTTGAAAGCTTTGTGACCTAAACCAATATTAAAACTTTATTTAGCAGCCTTGTGAAACAGATCTCTCACTCGCTTAATCTCTTTAATCTATTGTGTCTGAGATAATATAGATTCATTCTGGGCTTTTAACATACACCCCGCATCTCAAGTTGTCCTTAGAGCATCCACAGAATTTTGTATATTTATTACATTTTATACTCCACCTTTCACCTCAAGGTGGTATACATGCATTTCCCCTTCCTAATTTTGTCCTCAAAAGAACCCTGTGAGGTAGATTAGGCTGAGTGACAAGGTCATCCAATGAGCTTCATAAATGAGTGGTGATTCCAACACTACTCTCCCAGGTAGACAGCCCAATGCTCTAACCATTGCACCATACTGTTTGCAACCCCCTTACCTAATAACCCTGTATTAAGGATCCAAAACACTTTACACTGGCATGGTATACAAAAGGCACCTGACCAATCAAGAAAAGAAAACGTGAGCCTTGAGAACATATGAAATTGTCTTAAATCATTCAAAGTGTTCTTCAAGCCCAGTATAGTCTAAGTTCTGTGGCAGAGGTCTCGTTTAACCTTACTATCTGGATATATTGGGAGTTTGAACCAAAACTATTACTACTACTACTACTAATAATAATAATAATATACCCTGCCCATCTGGCTGGGTCTCCCCAGCCACTCTGGGTGGCTCCCAACAGAATATTAAAAACACGAAAAAACATCAAACATTAAAAATTTCCCTAAACAGGGTTGCCTTTGGATGTCTTCTAAAAATCAGATTTCTTTGACATCTGATGGGAGGGGATTTCACAGGGTGGGTGCCACTACCGAGAAGGCCATCTGCCTGGTTCCCCGTAGATTCATTTCTTGCAGTGAAGGAACCACTAGAAGGCCCTCAGAGCTGGACCTCAACTGAATGATGGGGGTGGAGACGCTCTTTCAGGTATACTGAGCCAAGACCGTTTAGGGCTTTAAAGGTTAGCACCAACACTGAATTGTGCTCGGAGTCACCAGTTTAGCTGCCACATTCTGGATTCATTGTAGTTTCCTGGTCACCTTCAAAGGTAGCCCCATGCAGAGCGCATTGCAGTAGTCCAAGTGGGAGATAACTAGAGCATGTACCACTCTGGTGAGACAGTCTGCGGGCAGGTAGGATCTCAGCCTGCATATCAGATGGAGCTGGTAGACAGCTGCCTGCCCTGGACACTGCTGACCTGCGCCTCCATGGACAGAAGTGAGTCCAAAATGACTCCCAGGCTGTACACCTGGTCCTTCAGGGGCACAGTTACCCCATTCAGGACCAGGGAGTCCTTCACACCCGCCCACCCCCTGTCCTCCAAAGCAAGCACTCTACAGTGAAGGCTACCCTCAGACTGGTCAAGGTGAGTTGTCCAACCTTCCAATCCATAATTGAGCTGAGTAATATGGTCCTGTCTGTCCCTTCTATCATGCAACACTCAATGCTGCCTCTGGGACATGTGAGTAATACTGAAGTTACCCCTTTCTCAACCACCTCACTATGTCCCTGTCATACATACAGTGTGCATTGTGTTGTGATAGAACATAACAAAAATACTTGGAAATGTTTCCTTGGTTTCCTCTTGGCGCATCATTTTCTCAGTGAGCAGGAAACAAGTTATTACAAACAACATAATGGCTGCCCCATCCACCTTCCATCCATTCAGTTTTCCACTCAGTCTGGGAAACAGAGAAAGCTCTTATCCGTTACCGCAACTAGGACCACCACTTACATAAAACCTAACACGGTTTTCTCCCTAGCTCTGCTATTTTGCTTAAATAATAATAGTGAAGTGATAGTAATAAATCGTTTAACGTATTTTTTTCCTTTCACTGTTGTGTCATGCACCTCTGCTGTAGGAACTTCTGTGTGTGCCAAGGGCTTTGTGAAGAGCGAAAGAGGGAAAAACTGTTCAAGATTAATGGACTAAGGTTAGCATCAGGAACATGCCAGCAGGAAATGTGTCTTGTTTTGTACTGCTTGTTTGTGGGAGCATGAAAGAGTACCCTATCAGTTCTTTTAGAAACTGTTCCTCTCCTCTCAAAGCTTTTCAGCTCAACTGCTGGAGGGTTGGGGAGGACCTCCAAAGATAAGTGTGTGTGTGTGAGAGAGAGAGAGAGAGAGGGAGGGAGAGGGAGAGAGAGAGAGAGAGAGAGAGAGAGAGAGCACTTCAGTTGTTTGGCAAAATTTCTAAAAATAAAGAATAACAAGAATGGGGAAAGGGAGGATTGCAGATACAAGATAGTATTGGAATCTGTGGTCATCCTAGATGTTGTTATTTATTTTTATTTCTTTATTAAATTTCTATACTGCCCTTCATCTGAAGATCACTGGACAGTTTACAATTTTAAAATACAAAAGTACATACCGTAGTCACACAAAAATGTAATAACCCACCAACCCACAAATGTTGCTGGACAACAATACTCATCATCCCTGAACGTTGGTCATGTAGGCTGACACTGAGGGGCGATGGAGTCCAACAACACCTGGAGGCCCACAAGTTCCCCATTCCTAGTTTTTAAAAAAACTTTGTGTGGCTTTTCAAGCAGCAGAGGGCCCCTAATGAAAAGAAAAATTGCAATTAAGGAAGTCTAATTATAACCCTCCACCTCCTAGTGTTTTACCAGGTAAGCCTTCCTCCATTTTGCAGAAGGCTTAAAATGTGTGAAAGAAAGTGGGTATTTTATGCTTTTGGCCGACGCATCTGCAAATTCTGCTTTGCAGCTTGCCTCGAGAAGCTGCTGGGGTGGGGCAAATAGGCTTCACTTTGAAGTGGACAGGAAAGCCCTTGTCTGTGCACAGCCTTTTGGCTCTTGGCTACACTCCAGAATATTTTCCAGGTGTATCTATACAAGGACTATTTATTGCCCTTGTATCTTGTAGTAGTTTATAGCACAATAATCCTGACTGTACCTACTTTGAAGAAAGTCCTATATGATTCAGTGGGACTCACTCCTAGGTATGTGAGGTTAGGATAGCAGCTTTATTGTAGGTGTGTTTTTCCTTTAATTAAGCCGCAGAGTCGAGAACTGTAAGAGTATTTTATAAGAGTCTTTCTAAGCCAATGACTCAGAAACAAAAAGAAACCTCAAACTACGATAAAATCATTAAAACTTCACAACGTTACAAAATCATAAAATACAGAACAAATAGCTAACACTGAATCAGATGAAATTCTTAAAAACACTTGACAAAACAAGGAATGTTTTCAGCAGAGTCGCTGAAGGGCGAGAGTGTTTGCAATCAAACCAGCACCTCCCGCATCTGATTTGCAATCCATGTGGTTGAAAATGGCCCCTCGCTCCACTTTTCACCTTTCAAGATCCCCTCGTGTGGTTGCTTCTTGACTCCTGTGGTTGCTGATCTGTGCAAACTGAGCAACCAGATAGATTTCTACCTCCCTACCACAGAGAATAAATTAAGAGCTGGCTCTTTTCCAAGTTGAATATCCCTGAATATTATGCGAGAGCTAATACCGTAGCTGTGCAAACACCATTACAAAATAACTGAGCAGCGATTTAGAAGTATCGTAGACATTACCACTCCCCACAAAAGCAAAACCATTCCTGAAGGAAAGTGGTGAAAAGGTGTGCTTAGAAATGAAGCTTCACTATGACCTTAGTAATCAACCAGAAAAAGACAAATTGGTTGGATAAATTCAGTTTTATTGAAGTCAGTGGGGGAGATGTTGGCTTAAATCCAAATATTCTGTCTTAATTGATTTGTGGACAGAGTTAAAAAGATTTACCTGAAGTTTAAGGGACATGGATGAAGAATCTAGGTTCCCTGCCCCACAGGATTTATTTATCGAATACAATATGTGTAAAAATAGTGCCCCCGAGAATGAGGGATGGAAGTTTTTATCATGTCAATATTCAGTTCAAGTTTTTCAATTTGATAATGCATAATTCCATCACTAAAGTGAGATGAGGGCCGCAACCCCAGAGTTGTTCGCAAATGGACTTAACTGTCAGGGGTCCTTTACCTTTTTTCATATATGCTGTGGAGTTGATCTCCAAACATCTCTTATGTACTTCATCTGTAATATCGCATAAACTATAAGCTCAACCAGAATAAATATGCCATGGATACTTTTTTACCATTCAGTTTCCCCTTGTGTAGAATTTGCCTCCCAGCATTTGGCAAAAGTTAATCTTATTTAGGGACGCGGGTGGCGCTGTGGGTAAAACCTCAGTGCCTAGGACTTGCCGATCGTATGGTCGGCAGTTCGAATCCCCGCGGCGGGGTGAGCTCCCGTCTTTCGGTCCCAGCTCCTGCCCACCTAGCAGTTCGAAAGCACCCCTAAATGCAAGTAGATAAATAGGTACCGCTTTATAGCGGGAAGGTAAACGGTGTTTCTGTGTGCTGCGCTGGTGCTGGCTCGCCAGAGCAGCTTCGTCATGCTGGCCACGTGACCCGGAAGTGTCTCCGGACAGCGCTGGCCCCTGGCCTCTTAAGTGAGATGGGTGCACAACCCTAGAGTCGGACACGACTGGCCCGTACGGGCAGGGGTACCTTTACCTTTACTTTACTTAATCTTATTTATTTACCTTTTTTAAAAACAAAGACAGCACTTCCATATAACATATCACATGACGGAATGCAACCTTAAAGCGATAAAAATGTCAAACACAGTAGTAGAAGCTGGTTAGCAAAGAATATCAGATTCAAAAGCCCTGTCTGAAAAATGCAGTTTATAAAAGATGTCTGAAAGTGACCATGGAGGAGAGCCTACATTGGTAAAATGTTCTTTTACCAGTAGGGTATATAATACAGCTTCTTGAAAACTTTCTTCACCTAATTCAGCAAGGAAATAAAAGGATGTAAAGATAGATACATATTTATCATTTCCATCATTGTTTCCTTTCCCCTTTTCCAGAAAAGGATGAGGGATGCTGGAGCATAATATGAGTGAAATAACTTGTAGTGCAGGCACAAAAATCAGCATTTACCATTATCAATTTTATATGTTTTGGACAATTTCAATGGCGTTCAGTGTCATTTCATTATAATCTTTAAAAAGCTTTTCTCTGTTATTCATGTGATTTTAAGAAGACCCCCCCCCCCCCAAAAAAAACCCCCAGTGGCAGCCATCTCCTTCCCCTATGTCACAATGCTCAAGAATTACTCTGGGGCATTTGAGGCAAATCTAAGATGGCAGATCTAAGAAGCCACCTTGGAACTAGGAAAATATTCAATGGAATCCAGGACTAGCATTAGTGGTGAGCCCTTGCAGCAGCTTGAGTATGTTTTGTGGTGGCATGGAGCAGGGGTAAGCTGTAGAAGGAACTGGTTTTGCAGGTTGGCAGCTTCCAAGTGAGGGAAGGGCAGTGTAGAACTGGAGACTTGCATTTTGTGGTGCTTGCAGGAGATAGGCAGGGAGAGTGATCCTAAGTCAAGGAGTGGGTGTTAACTGCCTGTCGAGCTGTGGTGCCATAAAGTCACCATTTGCAACACTGAGGCTAAAATAGATTAATAAGATTACATTCGCCAGCAATTCTTGACTTTCTGAATGTCACACAGGAGACTGGGAGAAGTTTATGAAGAGTCTTATTTGAAGAAATTATACTACAAGGTACTTTCATATTAGCTTCCATCTTTAGTCTTGCTATTTAATTAAGAGTGTGGGGGGAAAGGGGAGAGACATCTTTAGACTGTGCATTTTAAAATCATTCATGAAATGAAAAGCTCCAAAATAATCAAATTTTAGCATAGAAAGGCAGCCCAAAGTGCTCCAAAGATTTGGGGGTGTAACTGAATTGAAGCCAGGGCTGCTGCAAATCCATTGGTTCAGATTTGCTATGAACTAGGGGTAGATGGAGCTGTCAGATTCATTTCTCCACACTTCTGCATCAGGTTGTGATTTTTTTAAAAAAAATACTCCTGAAAATTCATTAGCATTTCAGTGCAAAATGCTCTTAATATACACATTTTTGGTATGCAATCTTGCCTAATATACAAGTTTTTGAAAGCATTTCCCCCCAGTATAACACACTGTTAGGTTATTTTCACAAATATATGCATTTTCATGCACACTTTAGTCTAGCATGTGCATTTCTGTACACATAACATGTGCCATGTGTACAGAACTGCCTTGCAAAATCCAGCCAAGTGCAAATTTCAAAGGATGGCTGTGTTTTTGCTCCTGCATTCTTTCAGGAAGTGTGAACTGAATCCAGTAACTTCCCCCACCCCAGCCATGAACCTAGAAGTATTTATAGAGGTTTCCATAAGGGCTGCTCAGCTTTGAGGGTCTTCTGCCAATTCTTATATTAAGGTGTGTGGTATGTGAGCTTCCTGTTTGGGCAAGTGACCCTCCTTCAACCTCAGCTCTTCATGTGACACTAAAAACCAGAGGAACATGAGAACAGCCCTGCTGGATCAAGCCAGTGACCTATCTAGTCCAGCATCCTGTCACGGTGGCCAGTCAGATGCCTATGGGAAGTCCACAAGCAATGAAATTTTGAAGTTCCTCAGATCATCTCCTCTCATGTGGTTTCCAGCAACTGGTATTCAGAAGTGTACTGCTTCCAACAGTATAAGGCTTGTTGTAAGGACCACACAATGGTGATGATCTGAGGAACTTCAAAATTTTGTTTCTCCACACAACAAGGCCTTTAGTGTGTGTTTCTCAAAGCAGTAGTTCCCCAGCCTAAGCTGTAGTGCAAGCTCCTTTCCAACCGAGTAGATGGAGCAAGCAAAAAACATTTTGCCACGAGATCTGTTCAAATTTGTGTGTATAACCCCACTCACCAAACTAATAAGCAAAAGCCCTTGAGCTTTGGATCCTAGTCAAGAGACTATAGATAATAGGAATATAGAAACCAAGGGTAATATAAATAACTACTAGAAAGCTACAGTGAATGTTACAGTGTAGGATGCTTCAGCTCAGGGTTCAGCCACCCTATTCCATTCACTACCCCCCTGTTTTTATCCCCCCCCCATTCAGCATTCCATGTCCACTGAGCGTAATTAGGGCTTTCTTGGGGGGTGGTACCCTCCATTTTTGTTGTTGTTTAGTTGTTTAGTCATGCCCGACTCTTTGTGACCCCGTGGACCAGAGCACACCAGGCACTCCTGTCTTCCACCGCCTCCCGCAGTTTGGTCAGACTCATGTTTGTAGCTTCGAGAACACTGTCCAACCATCTCGTCCTCTGTCGTCCCCTTCTCCTTGTGCCCTCCATCTTTCCCAACATCAGGGTCTTTTCCAGGGAGTCTTCTCTTCTCATGAGATGGCCAAAGTATTGGAGTCTCAGCTTCAGGATCTGTCCTTCCAGTGAGCACTTTGGGCTGATCTTCTTAAGAATGGATAGGTTTGATCTTCTTGCAGTCCATGGGACTCTCAAGAGTCTCCTCCAGCACCATAATTCAAAAGCATCAATTCTTCGGCGATTACCGTAGCCTTCTTTATGGTCCAGCTCTCACTTCCATACATCACTACTGGGAAAACCATAGCTTTGACTATACGGACCTTTGTCGGCAAGGTGATGTCTCTGCTTTTTAAGATGCTGTCTAGGTTTGTCATTGCTTTTCTCCCAAGAAGCAGGCCCCAATTCGGTATTTTTAAAAACACTTTAATTTCTCCACTGATGTCTGTGAGCAGCTCTCTCTTCTGTCCCTGGGTGCAGCTAAAAATGGCTTCTCAGAATGAACCAGAAAGCATCCAATCCTGGCAAGGAGATGGTTTTTTTCTATATACAATCTGATGTGTCCTCCTGTTCCAACTGCTCCTGTCTAGTAATAAGTACTACCATAATAGAGTTTAAACAGAAAATGTGATTCTCCCTAATATTATGACAGTTAATTGAAATTAGTTGTATACTTTATACCAGCCATAGGCAAACTCCGGCCCTCCAGATGTTTGGGACTACATTTCCCATCATCCCTAGCTAACAGGACCAGTGGTAAGGGATGATGGGAATTGTAGTCCCAAACATCTGGAGGGCCAGAGTTTGCCTATGCCTGCTATATACCATCCTCTCCGAGGAAGTCCACTGTTAACAGAGACCACTTTCAGTAACACTACGACAAGTTCCAAAGAACTGTACACTCAAAGGTCTCCTGCCCAAAACGGGGAAGGGGAAAATCAAATTGGGCATACCCAAACTTTTGAGCCTAACTTCTAAAATATATGTTTGATTCTGGCAAGTGGTTAAAATAGCACAGCTACTTCATAACTTGATGGCACTCTATAGGTTGTGTGAGAATAATGCTGAAGATAAAATTGGTGAGCCAAAATCCAACAATACAATATATATATAATTAAAAACTTCACTGCAACAGTCTGAGAAAGTATTGCAGTAATTCTGTGTTACTTATACTTACTTTCTATGTAGATATTTGGCTCATGACGCTATTGTTGGCTCTGATTCCATAATGTTTCCTACTGGGATGTTAAAATATCCACAAGGTAGTGTTGTTTTCTCTCTGCATGCCACAGAAGTTGATGATGCCAGCTTGATTTGTACTGCTCATTTTCTGCAGACAATATGTATACTTAATAAGACTATTAAGTTGCTGGCTCCCTTTGGATTTGGGGTGCCTTAGGTTACTCTGAGATACTCTGGAAACCTACTCAATACAAGAGCAAATAAGGAATTACATATATGAAGTCTAATCTGTATTCATTTCTGGACTGTAATGTAGAGTTTGGTATTCTCCCCCCTGCTGGAATAGGAATATTGTGATCCACCCTGAATTTGTTTCTATGATGAAGGGTGGCATTTAAACTATATACATAAATAAATATTCAGTGAAGTTTTATTTCTACTGCCTGATGTGCAAATATAGTCTGATTTGTAAGTATGTTTGGAATAGAACATGTTTGTGACTACAAAAATACTAAGTGGTGATCCAAAAACTGGGGGTGGGATGGGAAATCTGTGTTTACAGATGATGGACACATTGTCAGCGCGTATCACTGCATGCTGAAAGTGGTGTAGCATTTTATGTCATACAAAATTTACAAATGATCAGGCATCCAATTAGGAAGCATGATGAAACCCTGTCCAGCAAGGGAGATCTGCATGTGGAAGCAAACTTTTATGTGCACAGAAAAGAAAACCTTACCTGAGAAGCTGCCCTATGGTTCGCTACTAAACTAATTATGTACGACGCACACACACTCAATAGCACATTTGCCAAGAACAAAGATTGCAACTTGCAAACATTTCCCATGTAATGGAACATGTGGGACTTCCTTCAAAATAAATTCATCACATCCAAATCCCAATGCAGGTTTGTTTTTTGTTTTTTAAAAACTTCCTTTTCAACAGTAATTACTGACCTGAGGTGTGTGATTGCCTTTGCAAGTGGTTATTCAACCCTGCATGATGTTTACTCTAATGACACTTTGGCAAGCAGCCCATCCCATTTTGATGGAATTTAGTAAATAGTATCACATTAGTTTACAGGTTTACTCCATATGATATTTATTGGCTGTCAGTCAGAGAATGACACTCAGCCAACACTCTGTTCAGTGGAGTTTTCCATCCATCTGTTTATCCATCTGTAACTGGGAAGATATATTAATCCCATCCCCCTAAAATAATCCTATCTCCCAAAATGATTGTTAGAGGAACATACTTAATTCTTACACTCTGTGCAAGTATATCAGTGAAACCACAGTTAGTTTATCGATCTTGGGATATCACTATAAATTCATGCAGCATGGGCACTAGTAGGAGCAAAGTAGCAATAGCAGCCAAGGCCACTGTTCGCATAGCCAACTATTAGTCTCTCTGTGTGTGTGTGTTTGTGTGTTACTTTGTCCCCTCTGAACTTTGATCCTAGAGCCTACAATCAACTTTAAAGTACATAGAATGTCATGCAATTGCCTTTCTGCTCCTGCCTCCAAAGAGGAGAAGTTGTGCGTTCTGGGGTCTGAGCCCCACAGAAATGTAGAGTACAAATTGAGGGTAACACTATAACTGTGTTGTTTATACCTGGGTCTGATCATCTGCAAGGTTCTATAATCATAGCAGATCATTGCTGTTTCTTTCTTTCTTTCAGGTAGTTACCTAACAAGCAGCAACCCAGAGGGAAGGTGATAAACCTTTCACAGGATGCTTACAATTTGCATCAAGTGTGTAAACGTGCATGTGCTCCCGTATGAAGAGCCGCGAAGACTCTGTGTAAGAGCATTTTTTTTTTAAAAAAAAGGTCTGTGGGAGCTGAGTATAGTCAGTTCACACAGTGGCAAGCCACATGGAGCAGCTTTGTCACAGTTCTGTTCCCAAAGGCCACCCACCAGGCTGGTTCTGTAGGTGGCTCAGGCCGGAGACCCTGGGAAGCAGATGATGGAACACAGGCAATACATCTGGCATCCTGGTCCTGACTACATTTCCTTGGAAGCCTCTGCTAGAACATCCTGTACACTCTGATGATCATTTACGACAAACCAGTTAACTCTTAACTTGGTTTGGCATGGCCTCTGTTTTGTTTATATCGTAGATAAATTCCGGTCTTGATAGTTTGTTGCATCCTTCATTTGTGTGCAGAATACGGCAATTGGCACAGTGTCCCATGAATCCCAGTATTTGCTTTGAAAAAAGACACACGTCACTCCTATGGTGGTTAATATTGTAGAGGACAGCACAAAAACAAAATGTCTGCAAAGGCAGGAGTGTTGGGGTAGGGGAGGGTGCTTTTGTTGCCTTTTGGGTGAACTCCTCCTTCCTTATGGCCCCCCACTCGCTTTCCATCGCTCAGCCATTTTTTAAATGTTGGGAAAATAAATTGGAAAGAGCTGCATAAATCACGCAAATTGAAATAAGGAAAATGTTGATTTGTAGTTACACAAAACTCTTTGGTTTTGGTACTAACACCTGTACTCCTGTACTTGGTATGTGAGGTTTTTGTTTGCTTTAGTATAATATGCAGCCCATTATTTGGTTTATAGTTATTATTTAGGGGTACTTCATGTGATAGCCCCTACTGTGCTTGTTTTTAGTTTTTGTTATTTATTAATTAACCTTTATACCACTTTAGAGTCCATAAGAAAGCTCTAAAAAGTTCACATACCCCCCCCCATATCAACACCATGTTCAATACTAAACAATATGATTGCTGCTCCTACTACAACGGTGGCCCCCCATTTGTGGTGTGCTCTCACCATTGAGTTCTGTGTGGTGCCTTCATTGCAATCTTTCTGGCACCAAGTAAAGACTGAGGGCTTATCCACACTTCCTCCTGTCGTTTGAGTTTTCTTCAGGTTGATGTTTGTTCTGATTTAGAGCTAAAGAGTGGGGTTTTCTTGGGAAAGCAGCGGGTCAAGGGGGAAACCACTCCGACCTGTTCTTTCTATGCATGGAACAAGCAGAATTTTAGACAAGCCCTTACTCTTTTTTTTCAAGCCTTTGACGGACTGAGCTGATTCCGATCTACTGTTTGTGCGCTGTCTAAGCTTTCTATGACTGTTATGGTGGTGGGTTGTTGTAGGATGGAAATATTAATGTTTTATGTTAATGTTTTATATGAATTTCTCTCCCCCTGGTAATATCTTCATGTTTATTTATGCATTTCTGTTCTTGTTTTTTATGTGTAAGTTGCTTTGCAACCTTTTAGGTAACACACAACTGAGTAAGTAATCACCCACATTTTCAGTAACATAATTGAACAACAATAAATATCTCAGAATAAATACCACAGAAGCAAATCATATACCAAACATCAAAATGCAATATAATTACCCTATATAGTTAGAAAATCTCATGACCAATACAAAAAAGCCCTCGTGTAATAACAAAGTCATCAATAGCACATGCACATTCGCACAACAGGAGGTTGGAGGAGATGGGTCATTGACCCAACCCGGCAGAGATATTCTTAGGCCTCATAACCTGCTGAAAAATGAGTATAAGGTTTATGGCAACTATTCTGTATTCCTACCAAGTCTTCTCCAAGAAGGTGGAAAAGCAACTGTTATTTAACTGAAAGTGTCCCTTCGCCAATAATTGCTTTAGAATGATGTTTCATAATCTGTATGTGGCTTTTACTGGTAATTTTACAAAATCTGTGAAGAGAGTGTCCACAGATTTACTTGTTCATAATGCCTTAAATGCTTACGAACAATTGCAAATTTAAAAATGTGTGTCAGGCTGTCATATCCTCCATTTATGTTGATGCTATGATACGTTGATTGGTTAAGCTGGAAAAGATGGCAATTGCCAGAAGAGGAATGAAGAGCTGCAACTTTACTCTTTGTGTGGGAGAGAGAATGATTCTTCAGTTCAGGACTGAGAGGCAAAGCAATTACAAAATGGAGATGACAGGAAAGCTTTCCCATTCAGATAGACGACACCATCAGAAATGTTTTATAATTTAATTTTTGAATGCATTAGTAATCACTCAGTATTAAATTTAATCCAGTCCCTTAGGGAGCATATTTATAGACCTGACCAATATAAATAACTTGGTTGGGGGACTGAAAGATACAGTACACATCGGGATCTGTTTTTTATTATTATTCCTCTATTTATTTATTCCTCTATTTTATTATTCCTCTATTATTCCTGAGACAGAAGAAGTCTTGCTTTAATGTATTGTGTGGCGTATTCTACAAGGATGCACTCAGAATCTGTGGTGTGTTGCTTAATTAATATGAAAAATGTGTCAGATCATCTGGAAGCACTCTAGATGGAATGGAGTTGGCTCCTTTGGGTCCAGACTTGCTCTCACTGCTGGTGAGACCAGAGGAGCAGACTTCAACTTTGTGTTGGTTTAGTCTGCTTGGAAAACTGAAAGATCATGTGGTTCCTGCATATACCTGTAAGTAGCCAAAGTAGGCCAGGAAGCAGCAGATCCACGCAGGTTTTCCCACCGCACCCTCTGGTACAACTGCTCTCTGCCTAGTCTGGACTGCCTTGCTAGACTATTTTGAGTGCACCTGGACTAATTTAAACATCTTGTGTGACATATGTTTATGATTTATATACTTACATGTTTGTGGGGCTGTGGGGGAGGGTTTTAGATCACTGGTGTACTATCTGCTATGTATGCCCACGATCCAGCCTCTCCAGGAGGACCTGAGGAAGACTCCCTGTCTAAAAATCCTGGACAGCTGTTGCCAGTCAGTGTAGAATATACTGAGTTAGATAGACCAATGGCTGGACTCTGTATAAGGCACTTTCTCGGGATGCCATGTTTGTATGTAATATATTATTTGTGTGAGAGAGGATGGGGAAGGTAATTGGGTGATAGAGGAAAAGGAAGAAGAGTGGGGAAATGGAAATTTATTATCTTTTTTAAAGAATGTATACCCCACTTTCAACTCTATGGCTGCTAGCTCACAGTAAGTTATTGAATTTCTAACCCACTCTTCATCGAAGAGTGATCCCTGGGAAGACCACATAATGAATTATTTGTTCACGTAGAAAATCAATACAAAGTAAATCTTATTTGATACTGCTATTGGTATATATACAGAATTTTCAATATGACGATAATAGGGTTTTCCCTGATAAATGAAAGTAAATATTAATTTTAATTGGTTCTGAGATGCAATTTAAAGATTGGGATAATTTGAGGAATGAATAGTCTTTTAGGCCTGCCTCTACTTATATGAGCGAAAATTCATTAAAATGGACTCATCACTGGTATCAATGGTATATTTTCCTCTTGGTCGCCTTTTTTAAAAACAAAACAAAACATAGGATTTTCAGTATTTATTGTCATTTATAGTGGAAATGCATTTATATGAAAAAATCTGAACTTTGGTTTCATGAGGAAAGGCTTCTTGTTACTAACAAGAAAATATAGTGTAGGCCAAAAATTGCTGTTACTGAATATTTTTGTCTGTGATAAGAAGGCTATATTCCCAAAATAACATTTACGTGACTGGCAGCAAAATTGGTAATAGTTTCATAGTGGAAAGTGTCTCCAGATCTGTGGAATATAGTCATTATGGAAAAGGTGACTGATCAGAGAAGGTAAAGGAAAACCATACTCTTTCCACTTGGTTTCACCTTGAAACCTGGATTATTATAGAAACCGTCCATTCAGGCTTGGGAAATAGGGCAGCATATATAAATAACTCCTTAGCCTTGCATATTTTTTTATTACCACTTTACTGTTTTTGTTGTCTTTGCTACAGAGTGAAATTAGGTGATGTGCTATCTAGAACTCCTCTGCATGTGATGTACACCTAAAGGTTCCTTTGTTCTGTCTTTTTGTTGTGGTTTCTGTATTGTATCCCAGTGCTGCCTCGGATTCCCCCCCAAATATATATATATATATATATATATATATATATATATATATATATATATATATATATATATATATAATAATTAAAAAAAATTACACTCCTTGTGTTTGAGAGACTCTGCAAAAAAGGAAAATGGTAATGAGAATATATATATATATATATATATATAGGCTCTGTTCCAGTAACAAGAAGCCGAAAGCACCAGCCTGAAGATGACGAGTGAGACCTCGTCGAAACGTCGCCTAGACACCCCAACTCTTACACGGGAAGACACCCGAAGACACCAAAACCTGCATTCCTGTACCCGTGAAAATCTACGAAAGCATATATATATATATATATATATATATAATTACATTCCAGTAGATAACTACCAACAAAAGCACTTGAAGTACAATGTAGGCTGAGCAACTTTTTATAAAGTAGTTGTGATTACCATTCAGCCAGGTGAAAGATGAAATGAAGGAGGGGAAAAGGGGGAAAGCTACTTTTCTCTGCCCATCTAAGCTTTTCCCCCTTGAACCACTGATGGGCCGTAGTTTTTAAAGGCCTCACCCATGCCTGGTACCATTTCTTTCCTAGGAATTTACTAACCAGGAAAGCTCAGGCCTGAGTTTCAGGGCCCATCGTGCTTAATTCCCTCAAGCCGCATCCTACGAGGCCCTTCGTTGTGGTTTGTTGTAAGTAGCAAAGTACCGAGCAGGCATCAATAGCCATATTTTAGGACATCATTCCTGGCAGTGTGTAAGAACAGTTACTGGGAATGCTGCTGCGGCAGAACCACAAGTGCTCTACTTCCTGGAAGGACATCTCGGTTTACAGATGATAAGTAATAATAAGGCAGCTGCAAACATGTTTCCTTCCAGGGGGGATAAAAATTGAGATTGGCAATGAAGCATTCCAATAAAATATCAAAAGCTCTGCTTTGGGGTGATTACCCTGATGACCACTGTATCATGGTTGCCTTGTGAAGCAACACTGCCAATGTATTATTTAGAATCCAGATTATAGAGTTTGTCTTCCTAATATATTGGATACATATACAAAGGCAAATAACTTGTATTATTTTTTAAAAAAACTGTTTATAAGGAACATAGGAAGCTGCATGATACTTGAGTGGGTCTGTTCCTTCATGTAGCTCAGTATTAGCTGTACACACTAGCAGGGACTCGCTGTGTTTTCAGACAGAGGCTTTTCCCGACCCTGCCCGGAGATGTTGGGGATTGAACCTTTTGTGATCAAAACATTTCCATCTTTTTGTGTGGGCAAAACAGCTGATGCTGCAAACCAAACAATCTCAAACAACTAACTGGCCGGCCTGCCAGACAACCAAAAGACTTTCTATTTCGCCTTCCCTGCGCTAATGTCACATGTTTCAACTGTAGATGACGATAAAGGGAAAAAGAGAAGTGCAGCAGAATTGAAAGGAGGAAGGGAATAAAGGAGGGGTTTAGGGCAGTGGTTCTCAAAGTGGGGGGGACACCACCCCCTGGAGGGAGTGGAATTACCTAGGGCAGTGGTTTTCAGCCAGTGTGCCATGGCACCTTGGGGTGCCTTGAATGATGGTAAGGGGTGGCGCGGGCAATAATAATATTATGATAATAATTTATTATTTATATCCCGCCCATCTGGCTGGGTTTCACCAGCCACTCTGGGTGGCTTCTAACAGAATATTAAAATACAATAGTCTATTAAACATTAAAAGCTTCCCTAAATAGGGCTGCTTCAGATGTCTTCTAAAAGTCTGGTAGTTGTTTTTCTCTTTGACATCTGGCGGGAGGGCATTCCACAGGGAAGGTGCCACTACCGAGAAGGCCCTCTGCCTGGTTCCCTGTAACTTAGCTTCTCGCATGGAGGGAACTGCCAGAAGGCCCTCAGCACTGGACCTCAGTGTCTGGGCAGAACGATGGGGGTGGAGACGCTCCTTCAGGTATACTGGATCGAGGCCATTTAGGCAACACTGGCCTCTGTCCCTCTTTCCTTCCCTCCCTTCCTCTGATGCCCTCTCACGTCTCTGCCATCCAAAGGCTTGTGCAGCTGTTTGTTGCAGCAGCCAAGGCTACAAGCTTCCCTGGTGAATGGTGCCTCTGGAGCTGGCCAGTTAGTGCTTCCCAGGCCCTGTGGCTGTTTACATATGATTATATTAAATGTTATACAAGATTTATAAAGAGTATAATTTATGGCTATTACAGTCTTAATTGTAAGAATCTGCAGTTTGGGATTATTGATTTTTGGATAGGATGATTTCCCCTCATTTGTTGTTTATGTGTGCTGTTGTTCAAGAGATCTGGATTCTACAACAATGACCATTCCCAGAGGAACAAACAGGGCGGGATGGGGAAAATCTGTAAGGATCTTTTCCAGTAAGAGCATCTGTGGTAACATTATGCCACTTACAGAAGCGAGATGTTCTCAAGAAATACAAAAATTCAATCAGTCAGCATTTGGGCTATTTAAAACTTGTCAATCTGACTAATTTAGCAACTTTCCCATTATTGTTCGTCATAATGGAAGCTTTATTGAGTCAGGTTTAGTGAGTACACCAAACTGGAACATTAATAAACCTGTGAAGAATTCTATTTATATGCAAAATATAGACACCCAATATAATACATACATGCAAGGTTTTATCAAAATCAGCACACCGAGCCTTATTCTCCTTGGGATGAGAACAATTTGCTAGAGGACAGTGCAAGGAAGAATACTTCTCAACTGCAGAATCTAAATCTTGACATGTCAAAATCTAAGGCTCTCCCTACTGTTGATAGGCATGTAATTGTACAGGACAACCTAATGGTTTGTTGTGCCATTTGGTGATATGGGAGAATAATACAATTCCGTGAACTAATTCACACTAAAAGCAAATGAGCTGCTCCATAAGAGTCATGCTGGATCACATGAAGGATCCCTGTAGGTTAGCCTGTTGCATTCACAGGGCATTAAGCAGAAATGGGGTCCTTTTTTCCAGCCCAAGGTCCACTAAAGGCCAGTGTAGTGTAATGGTTAGAGAATTGGAATCCCCATTCACCCATGAACCTCATTGGGTGATCTTGGGCCAGTCATTAACTCTAAGACTAACCTACTTCACAAAGTGGTTGTGAGGATAAAATGGAGGAAAGAACTATGTACACCAAAGCTGTCCATAGAACCCCTTGGAAGAAAAGGGGGATATGATCTCAATAAATAAATAAAGATATAATAATAATAATGTAATATCATACACAAAGGAGCACTATGTGGAGGTATAAACCAAAGCTGTGACTTGGGGATCCAAATCTTATTTTACCTTCCTGGGTAGTTTAAAAAAGGAGAAAAGATTGGGCTTCCTTTTTGTAAAAAAAAAAAAGAGATTAAAATGATGAGTAAATTAGTATATGAAAAGGAAATGAGAGTGCTGATTGGTCACAGACTGTCTAAAAGAGATGCGGAGGAAATGCAGTCCCATAGAGGTAAGACTTGCTAATTCAGCTGTGTGAGTCAGAGCTGCAATGTTCTTTTAGAGCGGCCACACTATCCCCTGGCAAAGATAGAATTGTTTTGGGGTTTTTTTTTGCTTCCCAGCATTTTGTTTAGCCTAGCTTCAAGTGTCCCAGGTGGTGAAAATTCTTCAGAAGTCTTTGAAACTGACCTCACTGTCAGAAAAGTTGCTGCTGCTATTAGCTGAATTGACCCTAGCCTCACCGTATCTTGTGTATCTGTCCTCCTTTATTTCATTTCATTTCATTCCTTATGTGCCCTTTGCTTCTGAAATATTTCCAAGGAAGATGTTTAAAATTCACAAGTGCATGTGGTCTTCACCTGATGGCTGTGACATCAAGTTCATAAAACATCCACTGGGCCTCTTTCAAAAAGGGATGCTGGTATGGCAACATTGCTATGGTTGTTGTGAGGGCTTTTTAAAAGCAACAACAACGAGTCTCTCTTTGAGTTAACTTTGAATGGCACCAAGCAGGCCTTTGGATTTTGCAGATTGTTTCACATTTTATGCACAAAAAGTGCAGAAGTCTCAAACAGAGCCCAAGTCCCAAGCTTGTCGGTGGTGTTGAATTTCCCAGATGATGTTGATCACTTTAGGTGTGCTTAGCAAATCTGCAAACACTGGGAAGTGTGACTGATGACCAAGGACATTCCAACATTTTCTCCCTCCCTTTCAATGTCTTCGTGAACTGCAAGGAGCTTGTAGCGTGTTCAAGCAGGCATGTTTGAAATATCTGCATTTCACATTATTACCTTTTATGACGACGATACATTTTGCATCATAATATCTTTATGCCAGTTATAATGCCCATCTTTGGGTTGCGGCATTACTCTTCCTGTGATTCTCTCCCCACCCTTCCTCCACTTCAACCCTGTTTATTTATTTATTTTATATTTGGAGCCAGAATGCAATCCTGGAAAACAAGAAGCCACAAATAGAAGAAAATAGTTTGATCAATTTTATCAGCTGCCTGCTTGGCGGAAGCTGTGAAGCTGTGACTCCAATTTTAAAGTGGATTCAGCTTTCCACAGTGAAGTTATGATGATTCATTGTTTCTAAAGGGCCTATTTTTAGTTGGCCTGAATTATTGGGAGATTAGAGAGGCTCATTAGCATAATTGTCACCTTGATAAAAGTCCCAAGAACATAGTATACAATAAGCTCTCAGAAATAGATACAATCCCTCCATCCTGGGTACATTTCCAAGCAATTCCAGAGTGAATGCAAAAGACAAATCTTTGACCATGGAAACATATTAGTTTAGTGATACTTTCTGCTGAATGCAATGCATTGCAATGCTATTCTTTTTTGAAGGGCTGTTTTCCTAGGGTTATTCACAACACCAGAGAACCAGAGCACCCTCTGTAGGGCCAGCTCAAGGTTTGTATATGTCCCAGTGCAAGCGACTTACATTAGATTCCCCCTAATGTAAAATGGTGCGTGCTAATTTTGAGAGCTCTTTATTGGGTCTTACTCTTTTCTGACTTCTGTTTATGTATACCAAGCCAGAGAGTGCAGAAAGGATAGCTAGAACATATTGTAGTTGGTGGGTCACTCTACTGCCACACCAACATCATGAAGCGGACTCTACAGTTATCATAAGGGAGGCTTCTGCTAGTTTGGGAAGAAGCTGAGGCAATAGTGGCAATGCTCATCTCAACATCGCCTGGCTGTGAGTCATGAAGGCCACTTCCTGCAAGGCCCTTTCCACCTGGCTTAGGGGGCAGAGCCCAGACTCACCAGCTCTAAGAACGAGGCTCCTGGTGAGACCAGAGGGATATCAAACCCTAACTATTGGATTCTTTTGCCCCATCTTTTTGTACCTGTCAAACAGCCATTTCATGCTTATGATAATATTTTATTCTTTTGTTAATTATGCTGTTTAAAATGTGTATTTTATATTTGACTTCATATAGTATTTTTTTTCCTTTTTGAAATGTTTAAGTTTTTTTTGTTAACTTTGTTTTAAATATGTATTCTGTAGTTGACCCCCGTGGTAATGTTTTATTTTGAAATCTTTAACTCAAACTCAAAATAATGTTTGAGTTTTCTCTCAGTTATGTTGCTTTGACTGTATACTCTACATTTGACTTTCTTCAGAAATGTTTGATTTTGGATTGTTTTATTGGTGTTTTAATGTGCTGTAAACCACTTTGAGATTTTTCTTTAAAATATAAAGCGGTATTGAAATGAAATGAAATAAATAATACAGTTCTGGAGGTGAAGAGTACTGATGCAGCAAACCCCTCAAGTCTCGATTTGGCAATTCTGGAACATTCTGGTTGTGCAGATTGGTTGTAGAATAGTATTGTGTGGATAAAGCTCCACCTCTTTTCTGACTGAACTCTCCGGTTCCTAGACCCATGGCTTCTTTGAGGAGGGGGGGTCCTTTAGATCTCCATGGAGAGAGGGCACCTGTCCATTTCATCTTTACATTTAGTTTCTCCCATCATTATAGCAGTGAACATTTCTGGCAGAATAGCTCATACATCAACAAGAATAGGAAACAGGTTATGGCATGTGAGTGGGGCTGAAGCATGAACCAAATCAGAGAAAACAAGCAACTCTTTAGATCCTGCCTTCAGGGTCCTCTAGAAGCACAGCACCAGCATTCTGATCAGTTTCTGCTAGGCTTACTCATTAAAACGTGTCTCCTCAATCAATCACACTTCACCTTGTTTCCTGTTCTGTTCCACTTGGGTGGTACCTTCTGTTTTAAGATGTAGGGAAGGATATTCAAAGGAAGTGAGACTCTCAAATGGAAGATAAAGGGTTAGGCAAAGAGGACCAGAGACCCATTTCCTCAGACTTTTCTCAGAGAAAGACTGAAGTATTAACAATCAACAGTTTCAGTTCCTCAAAGAGGAAGCATTGAAGGTCAAGCTAACCTCGAGCTTAATCTACTCTCTGCCCTGAAATTCCTTCATCTGTTATCAGATGCATGTGGAGAATTGTGCTTCACCAGCCTTGAGTGAAAAGCACACCTCTACATGCTCAGGTGAGCATATTTAATTATGAGTCTTGTCATGAGTTCACAGCTAAGCTTTTATGAACTGATGTTCAAATAGCCACCTGCAATGAATTCCATCATATTAGGAATCATTTTTTTCTGTTGTTATTACATTATTATCTGCTCTATTATCTTTAGACCTCAAAGAAAAGCAGTTGCCCAGCCCTAGTTTAGCTGATGGTCAAGGGTTATTTCTCTGTGTCATTTAGTAATGCTGTAATCTTATACAAATTTACCTGGGAGTACTTTTCATTGAACTCAATGGAACTTGCTTCAAAGTACATTGCACTCCATATGCCTTTCTTTACTGAAACAATATGCCTTAGAATATGAAATTCAATGACTTGACAATAATGTTTCCTTTTATATTACCATGTCATTGAAGCTGAAGTTATGCAACCTTATCCTTTTGAATTGGATCTCTGGATTTTTATGCAGCCTCTGTATTTTGGATCAAGGTTTATTTTCTTTTTCTTAAAAAAAGTTCCTATTTATTTTTGGTGTCAAATACCTCCTTGCTGTTGCCTTTTAGAAAAAAAGGTTTACAGCTGCAATGTTTGAAAGCTTGCTGTTACAGGTAAAACATGTCCTTGATTTTTTTTTAATGAAGAGCTGTCTGGATACTATGCTAATTGAACAACAGAGTTCATTCTGTGTGCAGAAGAAAAAGATTTCTCAATGAACCACTTTGAGATGGAAGTTATTTGAATTATTTTTCTGAATGACGCAAGGCTGAGCTCAAGAGAGGCAGATCAAAACCAGTTGAAGAAAAGAAGATGTTGAGAGGGAATGAGAGTCCAGCTGGGATTCCTGCTATTCACAGACTCACAATAAAAACTTTGATAAAACATGATCCTTCTGAAGTCCAGGCTCCCTAGGGGAGGTAAAGCAATTTAAACTGAGACAATGAATATGTGAAACATTTCCCTCTATTAAAGCTTGCTGGTTATAACCAAAGTCTTGTAATAGTTTTATGATTTCAGAGTTGATTATTTACATAATAAATTCATACAATGTCACTGATTGGTTTTTACAGTTCAGCATTGCTGTGATACATAAGATTGTGGTATGATTGCTTATTAATCTTATTACAGAATACCTTCCCGTTGTACTTGGGTACGCTGTTGTTAACAGCTGGCTCTAAACTAGCTTATGAATAATAGCACATCAATCTTAGTAGTGGAATGGATTTCATCAGTCTTTCTTCTGTGCAAAGGTCAGAGGGGGCAGGGTTTCTGTTGAGTCAGGTGATTAGCTGTTGGAGGAGCTTATCAGAGCTTGCAGGGCAGCAGCTGAAGGAGGAGCAAAAGGGTTTTCTTGTGTGTGTGTTTGTGGCTGATTAGCTGCTCTCCCTGTGCAAAGGTCAGAGGGGGCAGGGTTTCTGTTGAGTCAGGTGATTAGCTGTGGGAGGAGCTTATCAGAGCTTGCAGGGCGGCGCGCGCAGTTTGATCCATCTTTTAGATTTAGGGGAGCTAGTCTCAAACGTTTGTTGGGGGAGACCTAGGTTTTTTTGGGGGGGGGTTATTGTCCTGTCTTCACGCTTTTTAAGATGGAGGACCACTGTAGCCACCCCCAACGACACGTTTTCAAAATGGAGGGTGAGGGAACAGCTGCAGTCGCCTGTGGTTCCTGCGCAATGTTTGCCATCTTGCCAAAGGTTGCAGGCAGCTTTACCTGCAGCAATTGTATGTTGATTGCCCTCTTAGAAGACAAAGTCCAGCAACTGGAGGAACATGTAGCTACGCTCCAAAGAATTAGAGAGCTGGAGCTCTTCTTGGAAGCAACAGCGAACACCGTCTCCACCAAGGAGGAGACCAAGGAGGGACACCCCTGAGAAGGAGGCTAGTTCACCAACACAGGTGCCAGATATATGGAGAAATGTGACTCAAAGAAGTAGGAGGCCCAGGGTTCGCTCTGATTGTTTAGAAATACACAATCACTTTGAAGTCCTCTCCCCTAGCATGGAAGACGAAGAGCAGACTCCATTTGAGGATCTCTCCCTCATTACAGTCGATCAGGTATATGAAGACGATCAGCAAAGTCAGTCCTCAGGGAATGTGCAGGTGACCTTGGAACGGACAGCTCACGGAAGAACCCCGACCAAACCTAAGAGGAGGTGTGTAGTGGTGATAGGGGATTCCCTACTGAGGGGAACAGAAGCAGTGATCTGTGGGCCTGACAAGATGTCTCGGGAGGTGTGCTGTCTCCCCGGGGCTAAGATCCAAGATGTAACTGAACGACTGCAAGGAATCATAAAACCCACTGACAAATACCCCTTCCTCTTGGTTCATGCGGGAACCAATGACACTGCAAGCAATAGCCTCCAGAAGATCAAAAGAGACTACGAGGTTCTGGGCAGGAAATTGAAGCAATTAAATGCACAAATTGTCATCTCATCTGTCCTCCCAGTTGAACGACGTGGCCCAGGGAGAGAGGAAAAAATAGTGGAAGTGAACAGCTGGCTTCGCAAATGGTGTAAACAGGAACGGTTTGGATTCTTAGATCACGGACTGCAGTTTCTTGAAGATGGACTTCTGGCAAGCGATGGGCTGCACCTCACAACGGTTGGGAGGAATGTTTTTGCCAAAAATCTCAGAAACCTCATCAGGAGGGCTTTAAACTGACTAATATGGGGGAGGGAGACAGTGCTCCTGAAGGCAGGAGTCTATCAATTGATGATGATCATCCAAATGTCATAGACCAAATGGAGCAAACAGCACGCAGACCTAGTGGTGGGAGGAAAAAATCCTTAAATAAGAGACACGGGGGAATTATTAATGGACTTCAATGTCTGTACACTAATGCACAAAGCATGGGAAATAAACAAGATGAGCTTGAGCTCTTGGTACAGCAAACTAAAAATGACATAATAGGCATCACTGAAACCTGGTAGGATAAGTCCCATGATTGGAATGTAATAATGGAGGGATACAATCTATTTCAGAGAAACAGACCAGACAAGAAAGGAGGAGGAGTGGCGTTATATGTCAGGGATGTGTATACCTGTGAAGAGATCCAAGATTTAGAACCTCAAAGCCAAAGTGAGAGCATTTGGGTCAAAATTAAGGGAGACAAGAATAACAGAGACCTCATTGTGGGAGTTTACTATAGATCCCCAAGCCAAACGGAGGACATAGATGATGCCTTCCTGGAACAGATGGCCAAGCATGCAAAAGGAAGGGAGATAGTAGTAATGGGGGACTTCAATTACCCGGATATTTGTCGGATGTCAAACTCAGCCAAGAGCATAAGGTCAAACAGATTCCTCACTGGCCTTGCAGACAACTTCATTGTCCAGAAAGTGGGAGAAGCAACAAGAGGAACATCCATTTTAGATCTGGTCCTAACCAATGTTGATGACCTGGTTAGTGGGGTAGAAGTGGAAGGATCATTAGGCGCGAGTGATCATGCTCTTCTGAAGTTTACTATGTCAGGAGAAAGCACCAAGGCAAAACCCAGCTCCATATGGCTGGAATGCAAAACAGGATGTTATGTTTTGCAGATGTACTGTTGGAGAAAAGGTGGAGCCTATTCTCTGTACTGAGCACCGGATGTTAGCTCTGAGTGTCATGTGACCTGTGCTGGAAGTACAGAGGAGGAGTTTGTGTCTCTTCTGATGGAGTCTGAAGGGAGCAGTCGCATTTCTATGTACTGCTGAGTGACAGGAATAAAATATGTAAAATGACTCCTGTCTGTCTCATTTCCCCTCCCTGGGGGAATGCAGGGAGGGAGAGAAGATCAGAGAAGCAGAGGGTGTGTTCTTTCTCACGACTAATGAGAAGAATCACCGGGTTTGTTTACCTAGCCTGCCGGGGTCGCAGACGAAAGGTAAACACAGTATCTCGCTCAATTGCCTCGGGGGAGGCCAGGTACCTCTGCCTGTGAGCCAAGATACCAACATACTATACAGCGGAGAGGAGCAGCCAAGCATACTAGGACTCAATTTCTTGACTTTAAGAAAACCGACTTCATAAAATTTAGGGAAGTGCTGGGTGAGATCCCATGGACAGTAATACTAAAAGGAAAGGGAGTTCATGATGGCTGGGAGTTTGTTAAGAGGGAGATAGTAAAAGCACAACTTCAGGCAATACCAATGAGACGGAAACATGGAAGGTGCCTAAAGAAGCCAGGATGGCTATCTAAAGAACTTTTAACTGAGTTAAGATTAAAAAAGGATGTGTACAAAAAATGGAAAAGGGGGGAAACCACCAAAGAGGAATTCAAACAAATAGCCAGCACATGTAGACACAAAGTCAGAAAAGCTAAAGCACAGAATGAACTCAGGCTTGCTAGAGAGGTTAAAAGCAACAAAAAAGGCTTTTATGGGTATGTCCGTAGCAAAAGGAAGAACAAAAAAACAGTGGGGTCACTCAGAGGAGAAGATGGTGAAATGCAAACAGGGGACACAGAAAGGGCTGAACTCCTCAATGCCTTCTTTGCCTCAGTCTTCTCCGATAAAGAAAACAATGCCCGACCTGAAGAATTTGGAGCAAATGATTCAGCAGAGGAAACACAGCCCATAATAACTAAGGAGATAGTACAAGAATACTTGGCTAGTTTAGATGTATTCAAGTCTCCAGGGCCAGATGAACTGCATCCAAGAGTATTAAAAGAACTGGCAGAGGTGATCTCAGAACCACTGGCAGTCATCTTTGAGAATTCCTGGAGAACAGGCAAAGTCCCGGCAGACTGGAGGAGGGCAAATGTTGTCCCTATTTTCAAAAAGGGGAAAAGAGAGGACCCAAATAATTATCGCCCAGTCAGTCTGACATCAATACCAGGGAAGATTCTGGAGCAGATCATTAAGCAAACAGTCTGTGAGCACCTAGAAAGGAATGCTGTGATCACCAATAGTCAGCATGGATTTCTGAAAAATAAGTCATGTCAGACTAACCTGATCTCGTTTTTTGACAGAATTACAAGCCTGGTAGATGAAGGGAACGCAGTGGATGTAGCCTACCTTGATTTCAGCAAGGCATTTGACAAGGTGCCCCATGATATTCTTGTAAAGAAGCTGGTAAAATGCGGTCTTGACTATGCTACCACTCAGTGGATTTGTAACTGGCTGACTGACCGAACCCAAAGGGTGCTCATCAATGGTTCCTCTTCATCCTGGAGAAGAGTGACTAGTGGGGTGCCACAGGGTTCTGTCTTGGGCCCGGTCTTATTCAACATCTTTATCAACGACTTGGATGATGGACTCAAGGGCATCCTGATCAAATTTGCAGATGACACCAAACTGGGAGGGGTGGCTAACATCCTAGAGGACAGGATCACACTTCAAAACGACCTTGACAGATTAGAGAACTGGGCCAAAACAAACAAGATGAACTTTAACAGGGAGAAATGTAAAGTATTGCACTTGGGCAAAAAAAATGAGAGGCACAAATACAAGATGGGGGACACCTGGCTTGAGAGCAGTACATGTGAAAAGGATCTAGGAGTCTTGGTTGACCACAAACTTGACATGAGCCAACAGTGTGACGTGGCAGCTAAAAAAGCCAATGCAATTCTGGGCTGCATCAATAGGAGTATAGCATCTAGATCAAGGGAAGTAATAGTGCCACTGTATTCTGCTCTGGTCAGACCTCACCTGGAGTACTGTGTCCAGTTCTGGGCACCACAGTTCAAGAAGGACACTGACAAACTGGAACGTGTCCAGAGGAGGGCAACCAAAATGGTCAAAGGCCTGGAAACGATGCCTTATGAGGAACGGCTAAGGGAGCTGGGCATGTTTAGGCTGGAGAAGAGGAGGTTAAGGGGTGATATGATAGCCATGTTCAAATATATAAAAGGATGTCATATAGAGGAGGGAGAAAGGTTGTTTTCTGCTGCTCCAGAGAAGCGGACACTACAAGAAAGAAGATTCCACCTAAACATTAGGAAGAACTTCCTGACAGTAAGAGCTGTTCGACAGTGGAATTTGCTGCCAAGGAGTGTGGTGGAGTCTCCTTCTTTGGAGGTCTTTAAGCAGAGGCTTGACAACCATATGTCAGGAGTGCTCTGATGGTGTTTCCTGCTTGGCAGGGGGTTGGACTCGATGGCCCTTGTGGTCTATTCCAACTCTATGATTCTATGATTCATGTCTTGGCCTTCAGATTTTTGGAAGTACTTCAGTAAATTTTGTTTATTTGCCAACTGTCATCATCAACCATTTATTACCAACACAAAAGGAGAATGAGAACAATACTGAGCTGAACTTTGTGGAGTTTTCTTTAAATGATGGTAGAATACCTTTGGTCACAAGAAGACCAATACAGTTTATTCTGGGGAAGCTTGAGGTGAAGTGGGAAATCTCTGTTCCAAGTGAAGTGCAAGCAGATAGCAGGGAAGAACAGGACCTTGGACAGCTCCAGGGGACCTGCAGGCTGAAGGGTTCTCCTCCTGAGACAGCTACAGTAGATACTGTCTCTGCAGGGAGCTAGAGCCATCTGAAGCTTTTTGTAAGGTGACCTTGCTTTTTTCCATAGTATTGAACTTCTGAGAGCCTGGGGAAAGAAAGGTATTGCAGGGGGCAGATCTGCTGAGTCTGAGGATGGTAGGGCCTTGAATACTGAAAGTTCATCTCTCAAGGGATCATCCTGGGCTTTGTCCTCATTAGAATCTTCTGCTATGTAGTGTCAGGTTCGAAAGTCACGACAAGTACAAGTGTTGAGATACTGAACTTGGACCAGGGAGTCCTGTGTTCAAATCCTTACTCTTCCATGAAACTCATTTGGTGCCATTGCATTGGTGACTTTCTCTCAGCCCATCCTACCTTACAGAGTGGTGTGACTGATAGGTAAGTCTAGGCAAAAAGAATAATAAAAAGTTGGTCGGTGATATGGTTTTATGTGTCTTCTAAAAGCCATAATAATAATAATAATAATAATAATAATAATAATAATAATAATAATAATAATAATAATAATAATAATATGTTAGTTGATTAAAATCTGTTACTCAGTTGGCATCATATCCAGATATAAGAAAAAGAAAATTCTTCATAATAAAAGAATTAAGTAGCAAGGGACATTCAGTATCAACATTTGTTTGACTTTCTTGTTTTGGTTTTAAAAATATATTTTGTGAGTTTTATGGTATACAGGCTTTGGTTAGAATTGGGTAGGAAAAAGTAGAATAAATACATAATTTGTTCCATTAAGATCTGTACCTACTGGGACAAAGCAAGTTATCTGTCAAACAATCCTGCAAGTACACTCTGGGAAATTGATTCTCTTGGCTGGTATGGCCTGCTATGACTGGGCACCATGTAATTGCCTAGATCTTGACTTTGTCAAACTCCTGGATTTGTAAACTCATCCTGGTTCAGCAACTTCCTCCCTTAGACAAAAAAAAACCCCTGGCACTAATTAACTGTGATATCCAATGTTAGTCATACTCAGAGTTGTTTTTTGACTAGTAAAATTGGCTCCATGCTGCAAGGGAGTTACCAGAAATATTGTACTGTGGGCACATGTAGTCAGGTGAGAATCTGCTCAGTCCTCTCAGAGAACTAGCGCCTCCCCATAATAATTTCAGGTTTCCACCTCAAAGAAATGGTGGCAGCCTACTCATAAATGACATGAAATCTGGTCTAGCTAGGTCCTGCAATGTAAGGCAGGGAGAAGGGTCCATTATAGGTACACTCTGAAACAAACCTGTGCTGTACAGCACCCAAGGCCAGGCAAACTCCAGGCAAAATCCTCACCACATCTTCTGATGGTGTGACTTAAGGAGTAAGTCACGCTTCTTGACCTGTGGTCTTTTCAGACTTCAGAATGAGTTCCTTCCATCTCTAAGATGAGCAAAGGTCTGGAAACCAAGACTTTTGAGGAATGCTTGAGGGAGTTGGGTATGTTTCACCTGGGAAAGAGGAGACTGAGAGGAGATATGATAGCCATCTTCAAATATCTAAAGAGCTAACACATGGAAGGTGGCACCAACTTGTTTTCTCCTGCTCTGGTTTTTTTTTTAATAATTTTTTTTTATTTGCTTTTTTTCCAAGGTCAGAATACATCGTCAATAACACAACAAAAGCGATTTTACAGAAAAAAGAAGAAATTATAAAAGAAAATTCACTTTTCCAGATCTATTTTCATAATCAACTGGACTTCCTCACATCTTCCATCCCCTGCTTTCTTTACAATAAAAATAAACAGCAAATTGATACCTTATTTTATGTGTTTTTGTGCTTTCATTAAATTATATAATCTGTAATTTATATTTTTCAAGGTCCTGACTTAGTTTCCATCATTTACAAATCTCAATACTGAAGCATGTTTTTCCCAAAAACTTAGCAAATTCTCAACATTCATATAACTTATAATGTTTTTGTAAATAGTCCTTAAATTTTTTCCAGTCCTCTTCCACTGCTTCTTCTCCCAGATCTCGGATTCTGCCGGTCATTTCAGCTAATTCCATGTAGTCCATCAGCTGTGAATGCCACTCTTCCAGCGTGGGTAGCTCCTGTGCCTTCCAATGTTTGGCTATAAGGATTCTTGCTGCTGTAGTTGCATATAAAAAGAAAGTTCTATCTTTCTTTAACACTCTCTGGCCCACAATGCCCAGGAGGAAGGCCTCTGGTTTCTTATGAAAGGTGTACTTAAACACCTTTTTCAACTCATTGTAAATCATTTCCCAGAAAGCCTTCACCCTCGGGCATGTCCACCAGAGGTGAAAAAATGTTCCTTCAGCCTCCTTACATTTCCAACATTTATTGTCAGACAAATGGTATATCTTTGCAAGTTTAACTGGGGTCATGTACCACCTGTATACCATTTTCATAATGTTTTCTTTTAAGGCACTACATGCCGTGAATTTCATACCGGTGGTCCATAACCTTTCCCAGTCTTCAGACATAATGTTGTACCCAATGTCCTGTGCCCATTTTATCATAGCTGATTTAACTGTCTCCTCTTGGGTATTCCATTTAAGCAGCAAGTTATACATTCTTGAAAGCACTTTCGTCTTAGGTTCAAGTAATTCTGTCTCTAGTTTTGATTTTTCCACCTGGAAACCAATTTTTTTATCCTTTTTAAAGACCTCTAGAATTTGGGCATAATGAAACCAGTCTCGCACCTTTCCCTTCAATTTTTCAAAACTCTGCAACCTCCAAGTATCACCAACTCTTTCTATTAACTCACAGTATTTTGCCCAGCCACTCTCCATGTTACGTAGTTTAATGGCCTTGGCCTCCGTCGGTGATAGCCACCTCGGGGTCTTATTTTCAAGTAAGTCCTTATATTTAGTCCAGACAATAAATAGAGCTTTCCTGACAATATGGTTTTTAAACAATTTATGAAGCTTTACCTTGTCGTACCACAAATAAGCATGCCACCCAAAAGCATTGCTGTGCCCTTCCAGGTCTAGGACATCAGTGTTTTCTAACAGAAACCAATCCTTCATCCAGCAGAAGGATGCAGCCTCATAGTACAATCTTAAGTCCGGCAGGGCAAATCCCCCTCTTTCCTTTGCATCTGTTAATATCTTAAATTTTATTCGGGGCTTTTTGCCCTGCCAGACAAACTTCGTGATGTCCTTCTGCCACTTTCCAAAACATTCCACTCTGTCCACGATCTGGAGGGTTTGAAACAAAAATAACATTCTTGGCAATACATTCATTTTAACTGCTGCAATCCTTCCCGACAAGGAAAGTTTCAATCTTGACCAAGTTTCTTTTTTTTTTTAATAATAATTTTTATTGCATTTTTTCCAGGTTACAAATAGAAGAGAAAAAACATAAACAGTAAAAAGAAAAGAAAAGACAGAAAATCTCAACCATTTCGTCAACTTATTTCAGAATTCTATCGGACTTCCCCACATCTCCCGCATAATGCATTCTTAACAATAAAATTTATCAGCAAATTATAACCTTGTTTCATGTGTTTCTTTTTTACTTTCAATTGCAGTTTAAGTTTAAATCTCTTGTTTTCCATTTACTCTTAAAATATAGCATATTGTCATTTTTACCCATTTAAACCTTAATTCTTTCATAAAAATTATCCAATTTCTTATATAAACCACTTTTGTTGCTGGGGCTAACGTTCCAAATCATACAGCGTCTTAAAGTTCATATAACTTATAATACTTTTGCAAATAGTCCTTAAATTTTTTCCAATCCTCCTCCATAGCTTCTTCTCCCAGATCTCGGATCCTTGCAGTCATCTCGGCTAGTTCCATGTAGTTCATCAATTGCGTCTGCCAGTCCTCCAGTGTGGGCAAATCTTGAGTCTTCCAATGCTTAGCGATAAGGATCCTTGCTGCAGTAGTAGCGTACATAAAAAGAGTTCTATCCTTCTTTGACACCTTCTGGCCGACAATGCCCAGGAGGAATGCCTCCGGTTTCTTAGGGAAGGTGTATTTAAACACCTTTTTTAACTCGTTGTATATCATTTCCCAGAAGGCCTTCACTCTTGGGCAGGTCCACCAGAGGTGAAAGAATGTCCCTTCAGCCTCCTTACATTTCCAGCATTTATTATCGGACAAATGGTAAATCTTAGCAAGCTTGACTGGGGTCATGTACCACCTGTATACCATTTTCATAATGTTTTCTTTCAAGGCATTACATGCCGTAAACTTCATACCGGTGGTCCATAACCTTTCCCAGTCCTCAGACATGATGTTATAACCAATGTCCTGAGCCCATTTTATCATGGCTGATTTAACTGTCTCGTCCTGTGTGTTCCATTTAAGCAGCAAGTTATACATTCTCGATAATAGCTTGGTCTTTGGTTCTAACAATTCTGTCTCAAGTTTCGATTTTTCCACCTGGAATCCTGTTTTTTTATCTAACTTGAAAATCTTGACCAAGTTTCTAAGTCCCTTTTAATTTCAGACCAACATTTTTCATAATTGTCTTTAAACAAATTCAAGTTTCTTCCAGTCAAGTTAACCCCCAGGTATTTCACTTTTGTTACCACGTTTAATTCTGTTTCCTTCTGAAACCCATCTATTTCTGAAGAGGTCATATTTTTTGCCAAAACCTTAGTTTTTTGTTTGTTCAACTTAAATCCCGCTACCCGACCAAATTCAGAAATTAGCTCTAAAGCTCTTTTTGTGCTAGTTTCTGGCTCCTGTACTGTCAAAACCAAATCGTCTGCAAAGGCCTTCAATTTATATTGTTTTTCTCCGACCTGTATTCCTTCCACCTGTTGGTCCTTCCTAATCAAGTTCAGCAGCACCTCCAGGACAGAAATAAATAACAAGGGTGATAGGGGGCATCCCTGTCGTGTCCCTTTTTCAATTTTAAACTCCTCTGTCACCACATTGTTTACTATCAATTTAGCTTTTTGTTCTGAATAAATTGCTTCAATACCATTTTGGAACGCCCTTCCCACACCCATCCCTTCCAAATTTTTCTTCATAAATTTCCAAGATATATTATCAAAGGCCTTCTCTGCATCTATAAAAATCAAAACTGCTTTTGTGTTCAAATTTGTCTGTAATAACTCCAAAACGTCGACAATATTCCTGGTGTTGTCGGACAAATGCCTGCCAGGGAGAAAGCCTGCTTGGTCTTTATGTATTACTTCGTTTAAAACTTTCTTCAGTCTATTTGCCAAAATATCAGCAAAAATTTTGTAATCCACGTTTAGGAGTGAGATGGGACGGTAGTTCTTAAGTTGAGTCTTTTCAGATTCCAATTTTGGTATCAAAGTGATGAATGCCTCTTTCCACGATTCTGGTGCCCCCTTCCCTTCCATAATTTGATTACATACCTCCATTAGTGGCTGAACCAAATATTCCTTCAGTGTCTTATAATATTTGGAGGTAAGTCCATCTGGACCTGGGGATTTGCCTAATTGCATATTCTGAATGGCGCTTTCAATTTCCTGTTGTGTTATTTTATAGTTCAGGGCTGTTTGTTTATCTTGTGTTAGTTTTTGCAGGCCATGACTTTTTAAGAATTGGTTTATCTCAGTCTCTACTTGGTGTCCTTGGGTAAACAATTTTTTGAAATATCTCTGGAAACACTTTCTGATTTCTTCTGGTTTCTGAATACATTCTCCTTCAACCTCGAGATTGGTAACAAAGTTCAATTTTTGTCTCTTTTTCAGCTGCCATGCCAGCAGCTTCCCACATTTATTTGCCGATTCAAATGATCTTTGCTTCATCTGTTTAATTTTCCATTCAACTTCTTGGTTTATTAGTTTCGCATATTGTACTTGATGGAATTTTATTTCTCTTAAAACCTCTTTTGATTTTGGGTTTAATCTCAACTTTTTCTCTCCGTCTCTTATCTTCTTCAGGATCTTGTCCTTTTTACCATTCCGGAGTTTTTTCTTAATAGAGTTCTGTTGTATCAGAAACCCTCTCATAACAGCTTTACTCGCGTCCCAGATTATTCTCTTTTCCACCGAGGTGTTCAAATTTATTTCAAAGTAATCTTTCAGCGTTTTTTGGGCCTGCTTCACAATCTCCTGATCTCTAAATAAATAGTCATTCATTCTCCATCTGAAGGATCCAGCTGGTGTAAGTCTCAAGTCCATTTTCAAAGCATTATGGTCGGAGCAGGTTTTAGGGCAGATCTCAATTTTTTTAGTCTTAGGTGCCAGTCCTCTAGATATCCAGATTTGGTCGATTCTTGTCCAAGATAGGTGGGCTTCAGAAAAGAATGTTCCCTCTTTACCTAAAGGGTTCTTTGTTCTCCAAATATCAATCAAGTCCATATTGTCTGTGAGTTCAAAAAAAGTCTTTGGGAGTCTGCCATCTTTGGTCAAGTTTTGGTTTTGTGACTTATCCATGTAAGTGGAGACAACCCCGTTCATGTCTCCCATCAAAATGATGTTAGAATAGTCAATATGGTCCAGCATTATCTCGTGCAGCTTCTTATAAAATTCCGATTTCCCATCATTTGGTGCATAGATTCCTACTATCAAAAATTTTTCTCCTTGTGCTTGTATTTCAATTGCCAAAATTCTTCCAAATTCATCTTTAAACACCAACTTTGGAGCTAGACTCTCTTTTGCATATATCACTACTCCTCTTTTTTTAACCTTGTCTGATGAAGTAAATTCTTGGCCTAGTCTCTTATTAATTAACACTCTCCTGTGGAGCCTAGTCACATGTGTTTCTTGAAGGCAAATGACATCCAATTGTTCTTTTCTCAATATATGAAAAATCTTTTTCCTTTTTTCGGGAGAATTTGCGCCATTAATATTCCAACTGAGAAGCTGTAGAGACATCCTGGATCGATTTATTAACCAGTGGGGGTATCTCCTTTGTCGTCTTTGACTGGAGGTGGAACCGGGTTAAAACCAAACGAAGGAGGTGGCCAGGCTCCTGCTACTCCTTTCCGGAGGTCCTCCCCGTGGTCGTTTAGGAACTTTTCTTGCTCTTCTGCTGTTCTGATTCTTACCTTCTTCCCTTTCCAGGTAAAAGATAGTCCTTGAGGGAATTCCCACCTGTAGGGTATTGTGTTATTCCTCAATAAGCTTGCCAGGTCTTTGTATATGACTCTTAAATCCAGTAGCTGTTTTGGTATGTCTCTGAAGATTTCTGCTGTCTTTCCCTGAATTACCAATGAGTTTTTAAAATGTAGGCCGAGTATATTATCTTTTTCTTGCTTAGATCTCAAAATGATCAAGCAGTCTCTTGGTTTGTCCTTCTTGGCCACTCTTCCCAATCTAAAAGCAGTAACAATTTTAAAGTCCTTCTCTTCTGCCAGACCCCAGAACTTGGATATTTCTGTTGTCAAAAAGCCGATCAGGTCTTCTTTTTCTGATTCTGGGATATTTCTCAGCCTAAGATTGCTTTCCCTGTTTTTCAATTCCGCCATGGACAGGTACGCTTGCTGTTCATTGACCTGTCTGCTCAGTGGTCTTACTTCTCCTCTTAATTCCTCAATCCTCTCTTTATTTTGATCTGCTTTAGTATTTGCTTCCTGAGCTAATTTTCGATTTTCTGTTGTACTCTTTTCAATATTGCCTACTGCCTGTGTATTTTGAGCAACTTGATCTGTCAGTTTATTAATTGTAGCTGTCACCTTATCAAATTTAGCCGCTTGTTCCTCAAATTTAGCTGCTTGTTCATCAGCCTTCTTATTTAACGCTGCCAGCTGGTCCAATATTTCTTTAGAAACAGGGTCTAGCCCTCCTGCGGCCATATCCCCAAAAGCTGGCTGCTGGGGTTGTCCTTCTTGCAGACCTGTCACAATAGGAACAGATGATCTGCGTGGCTGCACAGGCAAAGTTGATTGCAAAAGTTCGGTTTGTTTTGCTTTCTTGCCAGCCCTTGTTTTTGCTGCACCACTCATTCCACAGCTGTCCAAGCATCAAGGTCAAATTGTAAATCCCATGGGAAAGACAATCCATAAAAAAGTAAACATCCAGACATAAAAATTCCAAATCAAACAGCAGTTCTCAGAGACTGATAATTCCACAATCCAGAAGGGGGAGCTCCCCAGAAATTAGGGAGAAGGATAGAAAATTTCCACCATTAAGTTCCCACAGAAAGAAAAAAAAAATTAAGTAAAATCCAGAACAGGGGGGGACCTTCCAAATTCAGTTTTAACTGCAGAGAGTAAAAGTTCTTTACAAAGGTGCATGCAACAGTTCCTTTATTACAGCTTACAAAGTAGCCCAATGTGACTTTATATATATATATATATATATATATATTTATATATAGTTACCACAGTCCGATGTTTCTTTGTATCCAGACAGACCGAGAGCAGGGTTTCATAACTTTGTAATCCACAAAAAGATAGATAGAAAGAGGAATCACAGTCTTTGTCCACTTATAAAACTGTTATAACTTTTCTTTAACTTTTAAGCAATCAAATCCGAATTTGCAGAGTATATTCCAACTTCTTTTGAATTCCTTTCAACGCTTCCGCTTTAAAGAGTCTTTGCTCGATGCTTTAAACAGAGCCGGAAGACTGACTTCCTTTTTAGCGTCTCCCGCTTTCAGCCAAATTTCGCCAAATTAAGTTCAAATAAAGCCTCAAGTTTCTTACTCACGAGTATGTTGTTTCAATTCAATTGTTGAAAGAAGAAAGGTCAGCGCTGATCAGCAGCAGCCGCGCAGCTTCGCTTCCGCGGAAAGAGCGATGGATTCACAGCACCGCTACCCCCTCCACGTTCCGAAACCCCTTACGGGGTCTCTTCTGCGTTTCCGAGGTCGCTCCTGGTGCCCGCCGAACCCCACGGCCACGGGCTCACTCTACCCGTGGTTTTTCTGGATGGGTCGTCGCTGTGCCGCAGCGCACGACCCTTTTCCGCGGAGCCCCTCTTCAGCAGCTGAAGAGGACCGCCATTGCTGAACGCGCCGCCTCCGGAAACAAACCTGTTCTGAACAACACCCAAGGCCAGGCAAACTCCAGGCAAAATCCTCACCACATCTTCTGATGGTGTGACTTAAGGAGTAAGTCACGCTTCTTGACCTGTGGTCTTTTCAGACTTCATAATGAGTTCCTTCCATCTCTAAGATGAGCAAAGGTCTGGAAACCAAGACTTTTGAGGAATGCTTGAGGGAGTTGGGTATGTTTCACCTGGGAAAGAGGAGACTGAGAGGAGATATGATAGCCATCTTCAAATATCTAAAGAGCTAACACATGGAAGGTGGCACCAACTTGTTTTCTCCTGCTCTGGAGGGTAGAACCCAAACCAATGGCTTCAAGTTACAATGAGGTTGGATGGCCATCTGTCATGGATGCTTTAGCTGCGATTCCTACATTGCAGAGAGTTGGACTAGATGACCCTTAGGTTCCCTTCCAACTCTATAATTATAATAGTCTATAATTTTGTATCCCTCCACATCCCTTTTAATTAATTGCTGCTGGCTACTCTTGATGGAGAACAGCTCATTTGGGAGTTTCATGGGAAGGTCTGCTCTTTTGCGGCTTTGAATTTGATTTATTTATCCCAAATGCTCCCCTTGTAACACTCGAAGTGTGCCTTAAGCCCACATCTTGTGCCGATTGTCTTGTTATGCTACAAATGGATTTTCCCTGCTTGTAATAGCTGTGCACAGATCATGGCAACCACAAATGACAACATCCCCAAAACATTTCTTTCCCTTTTCTGCTCAGCCATTTTCCCCACAGCCACCTAGACAATATTATGTTTCGTGCACCACCACGAAAAGAAAATATTTTCCACCAGACATTATGCATAAGTGAGGTTTTAAAGCCTTTATTTACTACCACTTGGGCTCTTGAATGCACAGCACCAGAGTTTTGAAAACCATTATACTTATTAGACACAGTGCTTGAGCTTCATTCTCCTTGCAATTTGAAGGCAAATCTGTTTGAAGTTACTGCCTACTCACATTCTGGCTTTTCAAGCTCCCCTTCTCCATGCCAGAATCTAGCCTACAAACTAGAAGCAGCAAATGTCTATTGTATACAAATATACGATATTATTCCTGAGCCAAAATCTCCATATGCAGTCTCACTGCAACCTGCTCTTTTCTGTTACCGCATGAGCCTGAAATCTGAGTATCGCTAACAAGGGTGTGCTGAACTTTGCTCCCAATTGGGCAGAAGAAGAAAATGTTTTCAGTGTGGTGCTTTATAACCCATTTCATGGGAATATTAGAACAATTGCTTACATCTGCTTTGCATTAGCACTCTAAATGCAAAGAGGTGGGAGGTTATTTTGTAAGCAGCAATGTGCTTGTGAAATACCAGGCACATACAAAGTGTGGTAGAAGGCTACAGGATGAAGGCCGGGGAAAGCAAAATGCTGAAAGAAACCAATGAAAAGTTTTTGGACATGGTGGTCTATTTTATACATCTACTGATAATAAATCTGTAGTAACCTGAGGAGACTCTTGAGAGTCCCATGGACTGCAAGAAGATCAAACCTATCCATTCTGAAGGAAATCAGCCCTGAGTGCTCACTGGAAGGACAGGTCCTGAAACTGAGGCTCCAATACTTTGGCCACCTCATGAGAAGAGAAGACTATCTGGAAAAGACCCTGATGTTGGGAAAGATGGAGGGCACAAGGAGAAGGGGGACGACAGAGGACGAGATGGTTGGACAGTGTTCTCGAAGCTGCAAACATGAGTCTGACCAAACTGCGGGAGGCAGTGGAAGACAGGAGTGCCTGGCGTGCTCTGGTCCATGGGGTCACGAAGAGTCGGACATGACTAAACAACTAAACAACAACAAAACCTGAAGTCAAAGATTTGGCTGCTAATTTCAAATCAAAAGCAATATGCGAATTTCAGGTTCCTTCTTTTCCTTACCCTCTCAAACCAGCCTCTTTCCACCTCAGTCTTCTGGACCAGCCTGCTGCTTTCTTGGACCCTGAACTCCTCCTTCTGCATCCCTCTTCCCTGGTTGCTTCTCCTAAGGTCTCAATTCCATGCTTGCTCTAGTGGCATGTATCAAGTATCTTCTCACAAAGATGCAGGGTGGCGCTTTCATCTTGGATGATTCCACTCACGGCAATCCAAGAGGAGAATGCTCTGATTCATTGCCTCTTCTGCTGTTGCCAAGGGTTAATGGCTAATCTTTCTCTATGTACATGACAAGCTCCTCCTACTGGTACAATGGCCACGTCTGATTGGTTGACCCTCATTTCCCCTTGCTAAGCCTGTCTATTTGAAAAGATGAGGCTAATGCTGTTTTAATCATCTCTCAAGGAACTCTCCAAGAAAGAGCCTGACTCGTATGATATCAATTATGTAAGTCTATATGTTGGCATCCATCTGTCTCAGGAGACAATGGAAGAGTGCACCTTCAAGGGTGTAGTCAAATTGTTGGATGGTTACAGTGCCTGCTATGGCTGTAGAGACCAATATGGGAGAGACATGTTTTGTTGCATCTGGGGTAGATGAAGTCTCTATAAGGGTGGGGGATATTGTTTTTGCAATTGTTTTTAATCTCCTCTTGCTCTCTCCCATCATATTGTATCAGGACTTCCCCTTCCTCTCATCCCCAACATGTACCCCAAAAAGCTGCTCTGGAGAGTCTCCTAACTCTGGAGCAAATTTTGAGTGACAGGGGGCAGCAGGTGGTAGCAGTAGAAGGGGAACTTTTGTTGCACGTGGGCAAATGTGTTGTACGAACAGAAGTGCAGCACCGAATAGAACCCAATGCTTTGTTTTGCCAAACAAAGCACTGAGAATATTCGCTGAGAATAGAGGGTCACAAGAGAAGAACTTTTGGATAACCTCGGGTACCAATATGGCCAAGGCTGTATAATGAGCTATAATACCACCTCCCTTCTACCCATCCTTGGCCCAAATAGAAGAATGAGTGTAGAAGTTCATGGCCTTAATTGATTTGTCCCAGCATGGGCAGGAATTGTTTGTACTAGGAGTATCATGTGCTCCCATATTTCCCTGCAAGAAGGGGAAGTAATCACTGAATTTCCTGCTGGATGTAAGTGTCTTCCAATCAGCAGTTCATTCTTTCCTCGGGGCTGAAAACGACCCTTTCCCCCTTCCAAATATTTCAGTAATGACAGAGGTACTCTATGCCACGAGGCTGTAAATATTTATCGCCTTTGTCAGCGTGTGAAATGCAGGCACCATTTCTTGCCACCAAAACCCACCAAGTGAGGTGGCACGGGGTCTGGGGGACAATTGTGATCAAGCGGAGTCAATTTCATTGCTAAGAGATGAAAATTGGCTGGTGTAGTTTAGCAAATCAAAGCAAATTCTCTCAGCCCAGACGTAGTCAAAGAGCTGTGTCTATGTGACAGCTAAATTACAGGAGTGCTTTACACACACATTATCTTGTCACAACATAAGAGCTGCCTACTGTGCTAAAGTACCACTTTCAGGAATAACATGTAATTTTCTCTTATTGCCGAGGAGGAAGACAAGGCGGTCGGGTCTTTTCTGCTTATGGTTCCTTGCAGTGCTTTCCTTAAGGCAGGTAAAACACTGATGCTCTGTGTAGTTAAGGAAACTGGGTTTTGGAAGAAGCGTTGGTTTGTTGTTGGTTTTTAATCAGCTGTTTAATGATCTCTCTGTGGAGATCCAGTCGATGCGGAAATTGCTGTACAAATTTCATACGTGTTTTTTTTTAAATCGTAAACATATATGAGATCCTTAAGGATTTTCGCTGGTATTGAAATGTGCATAAGAGGTCGACATAGGACAATTCAGATGTCACATACCTGGGACTCAAACACTCCCCCCTCCCCTTTGCTTGTGAGGAGTAGAGTATTCCTATTTCTTCCTCTCAGTTCTCTTTCCCTGCCCCTATATAAGCAGGAATGTGTTGTGTGCCCCCCCATTTTTCTCATAGAATACCTAGTAAAATATGTGTTGAATAAATATTAAGATATTGAAAAAGAATCAGTTCCACCCCCAATAGGATGAAAAGGCTGTATATGTCAATTTCTCACAAACTTTCCACATATATCCTTTGATTTTCTACACTGGCATTGCCTTGAATTTCCTCTAGTTTGTTGATATTCTTTATTTAGTACTCTACAGTGGTACCTTGGTTCTCAAACTTAATCCATTCCAGAAGTCCGGTCCAAAACCAAAGTGTTCCAAAACCAAGGCGTGCTTTCCCATCGATAGTAATGCAAAACGGATTGATCCGTTTAAAAACAACCCCCAAAACAGCAATTTAACATGTATTGTACTATCTAACAAGACCATTGATCCATAAAATGAAAGCAATAATCTATGTACTGCACTATAAAATAAATAAGACCGTATTGTAAGTTAATAAAATTAAAATTATTTTTCTGCACCGATGATAGTCATTGTTTGGATGGGGGGCTTTTATCCATTTCTGCAGTCACACAATCAATCAATCAATCAATCAATCAATCAGTAACTGAACTGGGTTTCACACAGTCACAAAAACAAATTAACCAAAAAAGCCTGAAAAACAAAAATGCAAAATAAATAGCAAAAAGAAAAGCACCAAACTTAATCCAATCCGGAAGTCCGGTTGACTTTCGAAATGGGGGTTCTGCTGAGGATGGCAAAAGTACCATGTTGAGCTGCATTCAACAACACCCCACCGCACCCACTGGATTCTGGAAGGTCTTAGGGGCATAACTAGGATTCATTCAAAGTGTACAGCTGCATCGACAACACTGCACTGGACAATGATGAAATCAGTTTGCATCACCACATGATATATCTTATGCCGTCCATACATCACACAGTGACAATGATGCTTTGATTGGGTTGGTGATACTGCAGACTCACAGGATGTGCTAGATGTGTGTTCAGTGAAACAATCTTCATGGATTCCCTCGGGCTTCAGTAGGCCCTTGCCATACATACACCAGCCTCCATAACTGCATTGCCTGAAAAAGACAAAAAAAAACTTGTGTCTTATTTTTATTGATCTGATGCTTATCTATGTAAATATGAAATTGGTCCACATCCCTCCACATTTTCAGGCAGCAGGAATCAAAGCATTGATAATGTACCTCTTGAATTGTCTCTTAGTGTTATCTTCTGATGCCTAGCAAGAGTTCTCTTTCATATACTTTGGTCTTAACGTTATCAGTACTTTCATGTTTAGAAGATAACTGTTAGTGTTTCCATTCATTTGTGCATTGAATAAGTTAACAACTGGGGCACATGTGTTTCATTTTTTTTAGCTCTAGTGCAGGAGCTGCCAGTTACTCTATGTGTGCTACTGCCCTCTACTGCATGGAATTTGAACTAGGGGATGCTAATTGTGCTGAGCTGTGCTGAACTGGATTGTTACCACTTATCAAAGGCTGGAAAGGGCATTCATAAGAATTCCGTTTAATTGCAAGATAAATTCTCTATTTATTGCTGTTTTGGGGGTTTTAGTAGAACAGCAACTGAATTGGAAATATGTTATCAAGAGCAATTTGTTTTCCTTTAAAAAACAATTTCACAGCCACAGAATATCAGAGAGTTGTGCTCTTAAATGTTGCCATCCAAAAAGAGAAGTAATGTATTTGGAATAAAATTCACCAAGGCTATTCAGTCTTTACAGGCCTTTATTCTCAGGGACACAATAAGAAGATCTTTAGCCTAGACAAATAAGCAAATGGTCTTTATTTAGGGGCATAGAAAACATTTTTTACTATAAAGAAATAGTTTCTAGTTTTGCTGACATAAAGACTGTCCCCTCTCTCTACCATTCCCTGAGGTCAAAGGAGCCTCGTAAGTCATTTTTAAAGTCTCTTTGAGCTCTCTTTTCTGAAAAAAAAAACGAAGAAGAAGAAGAAGAAGAAGAAGGAGGAGGAGGAGGAGGAGGAGGAGGAGGAGGAGAAGAAGCTTTCAACAGGAAGACTGGGCATAAATTACTAATGATATTTTTATTTTTAAGGGTTTTTATTTTAATTTACTACTTTGTCCCTCAAAGACTCTTTGATAGCATGAAATCTGAGCAGGGGTCATGTCGCACACCTGATCTGCTCTAGCCCATTTCCTTCATCTTGCAGTATATAGTGCCAGGTAAGTTCAACGTCCATTCCCCTTTTTCCTTCTCTTGAACATAAGTCTGAAAAAGAATCCTGTAGCATTTCGAAGGTTATATTCTGGCATATTGGACATTATCCAAGAGCACAGTCCAAGCTCCCACCCAATGGCTGTGTGGGGTGGATGGCACATTGCTGGCAGAGGGGAGTGTCACAGGTGTAGGAAGGGGACCTGTAATGGCAGAGGTTTGACTTATGCTCTAGTAGGCAGAAAGCTAACAGTAGGAATTAGCTTGCTTTGGAATGGGACATTTTGGTGAGTGGATTCCCAAGACGCTTAATCCACAAAGCCTTCAAGTATGTCAGCCTGGAGCTGGTGTTGCAAAATGGAAGGCATACCCCCCCCCCCCACCACCACCACATAACTTGTAAGCCAGCAGAGCTTCGGTGGCAGTGCTGGTTCCTCCGCTCTTCCCAAGGCAGGACTGCTGCGTTAGTTCCAAAGAATGTGTCACTTGTTGTGTGAACATTGGTCAAGTGTTTAATCGGTATGGAAAATAGTCTGTACTTATACTCACTGGGGAGAGAGAGAGGGGGGGGGAGAGAGAGAGAGAGAGAGAGAGAGAGAGAGAGAGAATTGCTTCGCTTTGTTGCTGCTCCAAGTGATCTTCCATTCTGCCTACTAATGACATGTTTTAATGAACTTTAGCAGCAGAGCAGTCAGAACTGCATGTCTCCCAGCTGATGCTGTGAATTTCCAAGAGTTGATGGTGTTGAAGCTTTAATGACAACTGTGAGAACCGATGTAAATAAAGAGGGAATGAAATCAAACTGTTAAAGACAGGGTACGAGATGATATTTTTAAAGTGCAGAAAGGTGCGTATCAGCTTGGTGGAGTTGATATACTATATGTCCACAATTGGTAGTAACCATGTTTGTGTTATTATTTAATGAAGTAGCATTTTTTATATAAACACAGTAGTGAGACATTGGTTCACCTAAATGGGCCACCCTGATGGACATAGGCTTTAGGTCCACATAAAGATTGATTCCCCCCATCCCATTTCATAGTCATCTACACCGCCCACAAAGGTTTTGGACTGGATGTGAATTTTTTTTAAGTGAAAGATTTAAATATAACATTTGCATGTAAAGATAAATAAGTACCTGATCCTTCCCCTTTTCTTTTTATCATAACTACAACCCTCTAAGGTAGGTTAGGCGAAGAGCTGATGACTGGCCCAGGGTCACCCAGTGAGCTTCATGGCTCAGTGGGGATTTGAACCCTGGTCTCTCAGGTCCTGGTTCAATATAGCCATGAAAGGCACGGGTGACCTTTCCTTGCCTTTAGTCACCCTGAGAAGAAGAAGAAGAGTTTGGATTTGATATCCCGCCTTTCACTCCCTTTAAGGAGTCTCAAAGCGGCTAACATTCTCCTTTCCCTTCCTCCCCCACAACAAACACTCTGTGAGGTGAGTGGGGCTGAGAGACTTCAAAGAAGTGTGACTGGCCCAAGGTCACCCAGCAGCTGCATGTGGAGGAGCGGAGACGCGAACCCGGTTCCCCAGATTACGAGACTACCGCTCTTAACCACTACACCACAAGGATTGTGAACCTACCCTGGCTTGAAATTTGAACCTTACACACTTTGCAAGTTCCTAATTTTGGCAAAACAACTCTTCCCACTTCCAGTATGTTTCTTACCATTCCTTCATACCCCTTTGCAGATCACACATGGCAAGCAGATGGGAGGCAGGAATAATCTAGCTTTTACTATAAGAACCTACACAGACCTTCTAAATGAAATACTGATGAGAGAAGACTCTGAAATGTTGCAGTCCTGTGTGGACACTTGAGTTTATCACAGACACCATCTTTGATCCTTACAGGAATTAATTAAGTTGTCTCTTTTATTTCATACCAATAGTATTAATCTGAATTTTCTTTTTCTGACAGTAGGATTATTAGTAACTTGGAGATTTGGTTTTCTATTCAGGAAAGGTCTCTAGCTTATGCAAATCAAAACTCCTCTCTGGCTGAGAGTTTGTCCTTCAGGCTCTGTGGCATCTTTGTGACTTGAATAACTGAATGCACCCAGATTGCTGCAAGTGTTTGCCTAGCATTGTTGGAAGCCCTGCTAGAGAAGTGGGAGATCTAGTCATATTTTGGACCTAGCAGCATTTTGGTGGTTCAGCCGTGCCCTTATCTGGACAGGGACACCCTAGCTATACTTGTTTATGTTCTGGCAACCCCTAGGTTAGATTACTGCAACACATTATATGTAGGGCTGCCTAAGAAGATGGTTCAGAAAATTCAGTTAGTGCAGAATTCAGCGGCCAGGTTGCTCACTGGGGTAAGACGGTTTGAACATACTACACCAAAACTGGTCTGATGGCACTGGCTACTAAATAGTTTCTGGGCCCAATTGAAAGTGCTGATTTTGACCTACAGTCAGGACTGCAACACCTCAAGGACAGCCTCTCTCCATAGGAACTCACCCAGACCCTGCAATCATCATCTGAGGCCCTTTTCCATGTGCAAAGACATTCTTGTTTAACCAGGCCTTTAAAATGTGTTGTGGAAGGGGGAATTATTGGCTTCTCTTTGTTTTTACTTCTATTTTTTATATATTGTAATTTATATTGTAATTTTATGTTGTGAACCGCCCTGAGATCTACTGATATACAAATTTAATAAATCAATAATCAAAATATTATGCACCTCCTCAGCTAGGCTCCCTGTGGGGGGGGGGGACCTGACTGTCCGGCCCTAAATCCAGCACGGTTCTCTTAGCTCAACTAGGCCAGTGTAGAAGAAGAAGACAACAAAGGAGTCTCTCGCTAGTGCAATGGGGCTTCCCCCCAACTCCCCCAAATCTGCTCTGATTATGACAGAACCATAGTACTAGTACAATATTGAATTCCACCAGGGTCTGGGTTAAGTTTGACAAGCATTTTCTCACCCCTGTTCACCGCAGCCAATACTGGGAAGTAGGCATGTCAGCACTTGGGTTAAGTTGTACTAGAACTTATGGACAGGGAGGCGGGGGAAATTCTCATGATACCCCACAATGCAGGTACAAATTTTGCAATGTCAGGAAGTACCTGACAATTCTGTTTCTCTTTGTGTCATGTATTAACAAGTTAGGCATAAAAGGAGACAGCTTTATCATTCTGCAGCAAAAAAAAAAAAAATATTTTTGCTGCATCACATTTGTGTATCTCTTCCTCATTCCTAACAAAATAGATTGCTTTTGATTTTTTTATTAAGCCCCCCCCCCCCACTATACATTTTCGCCTCTGCTGCCCCCTTGCCATTGCTCTCACATGTATCCAGTGTGAATATCTGTTGCCATGGAAAGAATTGTGATGCTTTAAGGATGAGTGTGTTACCATGAGTGAAAACTGCAAGCATGAGAAAGACAGGCCAAATATGGGTTTGAAAGTGTTTCTCTCTCATACCGACACAATGAGACTCTGGTCCATCCGCTCATCTCATTTAAATCAATGTAACTAGCCAGCTGTCATGGCTATTCCATTTCCTCACTGCTTTATGTATTCTTTGCTAACACTGGATGTTGACAGTAGGACTGTGGGTGTGGCTTTGAATAAAATTTGAATCAGTGTAGTCTGCACTGCACTGATTCAGATGCTGGATCCAAAGCTAAAAATGCTAAAAGTTAAAATGTGCCAATGAGGTGGTTATGCTAAATCAGTTGACAGAGGGTGGTTCTTGATGTTACATTTCCCACAAATGATTGTCAGTGCTTGATTATAAGAAATGTCCAAAGACAAGTTGCACAAGCTATACAGTGGTACCTCGGGTTAAGAACTTAATTTGTTCTGGAGGTCCGTTCTTAACCTGAAACTGTTCTTAACCCAAGACACCACTTTAGCTAATGGGGCCTCCCGCTGCCGTTGCACCGCCGCCGCACGATTTCTGTTCTCATCCTGAAGCAAAGTTCTTAACCCGAGGTAATATTTCTGGGTTAGCAGAGTCTGTAACCTGAAGCGTCTGCAACCTGAAGCATCTGTAACAAACGCTTTGGGTTACAAACTCCACTAACCCGGAAGTAGTTGCTGTGGGTTGTGTTGGGATACTGCCAGGGAGACATCATCCATCAAGACTCCACGTCGCCTCCGGACGTCCATCGATCTCCCGTAGACACGCAGTATCAGCAATTAGCGACACGAGCTCCAGAAATAGCTTGCCACATTCCAGAGCTGATGCACGCTCTTATCAGCAGATAATGCACAGCGAAAGATGCACTAAGGAGAGCATTGTTTAAGTTTATTCAGCATTGGTCAGAACAAAGAAAAAACATGACTGCCTGCTTCAGTGTCCAGGCACAGAGAGAGAAAACTAAAGCAAAGACACAACAGAAACATCCTGTGAACAGGAAATACGCAGGCTGTGACACAAACATCCTGCTCCCTTTTAAGGTGGAACGGAAATATCCTAACATCTTGCAAACTTTGCCCCAGGATGAGAATGGAAATCACATGCCGGTGGCACGGCGGCAGCAGGACGCCCCATTAGCGAAAGCGTGCCTCAGGTTAAGAACGGTTTCGGGTTAAGAACGGACCTCCAGAATGAATTAAGTTCGTAACCTGAGGTACCACTGTATTTCCATCTATACAATTTTCCTCCCTACAGATACCATAAAGAAGCACTGAACCACCAGCCCTATGTATACTAGAGGTTACACAGATGCAGGGTCTCCAGCTCCTTTTGGGGACCCCCAAATATTTTTGGGGTAGGGGCCATGTCCAAAAAGCAAAGAAGTGAAATGCAGAGCAGAGTGCAGCCTGGCTCCAGTGGCTGGCTCCTTCTCCTTCTCCAGGGGTGTTTGGCTCTGCCCCCAGCTCCTCCTGATGTCCTGACATCATGTGCATCATGTGAGGACATCATGAGCATGATGTCAGGGCACCAGCATCACATGTGATGTCACATGTGCGACATTGGTCCCCTCAACTGCCCTCACAAGCTGGCACCTCTGAACAAGTGGTCGGTGAACCTTGTGTGTAATGGCAAGGGACATTCAGAGAGCCCGCAGGAACTTTGGAAAGCTCCCAGGATCCTGCTGTTCTCTTTGCAAGCCCCTAGCACTAACTGAAGCTAGGACCTGCAGTGTAGTAAGCCCTCCATCATGATGTCAAGGGTGGTTTTCATTGCCGGGGGGGGGGTCCCTTTGCTGCCAATGAGAACTTTTTTTCTAAGCCTCCTAGCTGCATCTGTGATGGTGGAGGAGATTCCCATCCTAATTGCAGCTTGGGGAAACCTCTCTCTGGACATAATAATTGTCTAATACATACATTATGAAATCTGAATGGGAATACCAAACCTGGAAATGTAGCTCCAGGCTAGTACCCATTTGGCCCTCAGCTGCATCTTGGTAGTTTCGCCTTTGAATTATCATCTTTCCACATGCTACTACATCTGTTCAAATGACAAGATTCCTTGTCCTTTTTTCTCCAACACACATTTACAGTCAGAGGTCCCAGCAAAGTTCTTTGATGGCAGAAACGGGAAATCGTGCCTTTTCCAATGTTTATAGCTTTGTAAGAGGCATACCAGGAAACACACAAGTGTTGCTTAATATTCATCTTTTTTTCTCTTTAAAAACCTTCTTGCTGGAATGCATCCCTTCTGTTTCCTGACACATTTTATTTTGGCCGAGAGATTTTGAAGACTAGAAAATATCCATCAATAATTAAATGTACAACCGCAGCTGAATCTTCAGGTAGTTCTTCCCCCACTCCCTCTTCCTTACTGACATTTGATGAATCACAAAGCCAATGACATCAATATGGGGGAGGTTTTCTTTTCTTTCTTTCTTTTTAGCACTTTCTCAAGCTCAGCACACTAGCTCTTAAGTTAAACAGTGACACGAAGTACGATATGTCTCTCAGATTGCAGTGGCGTGGATGGTCAGGAAAACATTATTTTCTTCATTATCCACAGTCGCCTTCATAAAGTTCCCCACAGATGTTCTTGCATAGAAGGTAGGAACATTAATTATTTTTTCATCTCAATTTCATGGCTATATATAGTTGGTTTTGTTATTTGTTTGTATCACAGGAACATGTTGAGCATCTCCAACAGAGCTGGGCCACCCATTGAGATATGGTTCATTGTTGCATCACAGACAGAGAACATAATCTGAAAACTTCGTATAAAAATAAATAAAAATCAACCCCAAACCATATTATTGAATGTGTGAGTGCAAATCTACATGGGGAGAATGGTATGGCACAGGATGTTGACTCACTGAAATCCCTTGGGCAACTGAAGGTCATTAATGAAAATATTGTATAAAATGCTCTTTTGCTAGGTTTTTAAGGAACGTGGTCTTTTGAGTTTTTACTATGTGGGGCCCCCTCCATAATATTACCTTATACTGGAGCAAAATGCATGAAAATACAGTGTGATGACTGTAGGAGAATTTATTTATTTGCTTTTTATTTGAATTATATTTCTATGCCACTTTTAATTCAAAAGAATCCCAAAGCGGCTTACAAACAGCAAATAGCAATAACATGATAGAACATTATAGAGCATCACAAATACAGCATAAATCGTGTAGAATAATTTACAGATCATCCGTGAAACAATTGCAATCTGTAAAACACAGCTAACATGGCAACAACTAAAAAACCAAGCTATTTCCCTTTGGGGGTTCAATTTGGAGGCTCAAACCAGCTTCCTAATAAGTCAGACTTTATTCAGGACAGAGCCCCAAAGAGTCTGTGAGAACATAGCCATTAGTACACCCCCTATGTAGGCACAATATGTGACCTTGGCTGTTTATTCTATAGCCAGATGCATTCTGCCCTCCCCTCACCTCACCATCTCTTCAACCAACCATAGTCCTCAACCTCACTTATTCAACCCAAGTTTCTTGCTGTATGCACAGAGCCCTCTCTGGGCGTCTTCCTGATGAAGCACTGCCCGGGACGTTCATAGATCTTCAGTCCTGGTGCACACCAGCGACACATATCTGGAGATATGTGCACACTCAATCAGCAGAGTATAGCAGAAACGATGTGGAGCTTAGGTGTGTAATTTATGCAGCAATATATACAGGACAAAGCAATCATGGCGTCCCCTCACATCTTCTCCAAGATGTGGAGATGTTTTCCATTCTAGCAGTCTGCGTTTGGCTGTTCCCAAACTTGTTCTTGCCAGTTTTGTGGTCAGTCCACAGTCTCACATAGTGACATTGGCCTTACGAATAATGGATTTTGCAGAATTTCTACCTGATGATTCTACTTCAATTAACCCCAAATAGTTGTGCATGGTTGTGCTGGCCGTTAGTGAAGAGAGAAGCTTCTGGGTGAATACATTGATAAGTATGGCTGCTTGTCCTTGAGCTCCACAGTCTGTTCAAGTTTTAATTTGTTTTTATCTTGAATAGTTTTAAAGTTTTAAAGTCAATTGGCTCAGCAGTTAATGTTAATTGCTTCACACAGGCAAGGAACATGTCTGTATTACTTCTGTGTGGCCTTAAAAGCTGTATATTTTAATTGGAGGACAGAAACTGGGAGAGCAACTGTTTTGGCTCAGTGTTTTTAACCGATAAAAAATGCTTAGAAGACCATCTCGACCAAAGGATACTCTGATGTTTTAACAGTTTTAACATGGATATTACACGAGCGCAGACCCACAGTGCTTCAGTTAAAGCATCCAGAACTCCACTGCCAAATTTAGTCCAGAAATCTATGCTGGACTACTGTGACTCAGCAAGGGAGGCAGAGGTAACTGCAAAACAATTGCTGCAATATGAAATTAATATGTCTTACCTGGACAGCCCTAGCCCTTTACATTGTGAGTGTGCAAGTAATGGGGCTAGAGAAGCCTTATCCCAAGTAAGAGATTTTGCTATATATATTTCCCCTAATGAAAGCTTAGCTAACTGGTCAATTGACCCAGACTTGTTAGGAGCAAATATATATGCTCCAGGCAACCTCTGCTTCCTCCATTTAACAAAACCTCAACCAGACATTATAACAATCTTGGCATAATAGACTGGGATGCAACAGAGATTGAAACTCACTCACTGTGGGAACTTTTCCACAACCAGTGCCTTCTGTCTAAACAAACAGCAGAGGAAATCTTTAGCAGAACTGACACATTGGAAAAGGAAGTTTTGGGTTTGAATGCCATAACTGATCCACTGGTTGGGTTAGTGGAGACAGGAATTCTGATTGCAGCCCTGCATATAAGACCTACCAGCAAAGAAGTTAGTGACAGTTTGAAGCTAGCTCAAGATGGGGGTTGATCTGAATTTGCTAAATCCCTATAAGATTTTTGTATTATGGATGCATGTTCTATATTATTTTATTAATACTATTGCCCAGTACAAGTTGGTCATGGCCTTTGGCTAGAACGATCAACTTATGAACTTGGTGAAGAGAGAGCTTAAAAGTAAGTGCAGGTTTGGACATCATGCTAAGCTAAATCATGGTCTAAAATCATGCTAAGCTAAACCCTAGTCTAAAAAAAAAAAGACTAGGGAGCTTTGAGATCCCGGTGAGCCATGGTTTGGATTGCCTTGTAATGCGAATGAGGAGTCATGCTTTCTTGCACTTCTCTTGCCTGTCCGCTCATGTTTTCTACTCTCTCAGTTCTCACATTCTCAGTTTGGAAGATTAGAAGTTAGGACTAGGAGGGCACACACTGGTCAGTGGAAGAAAGAATGTCCATTGACGGCTGTAATTCAAAAGATGGCTTCTGGTGTTCACTTCAAACTAGAGTGCACTTGCATAGTTTGAAAAGGCATACAACCAGCCTGTCGTATGAAGAATCCTACACATATGGGCTTTCAGCAATTGCCCATACAGTGAAATATGTGTGTAGAAGAGATGTCACATTGGAGTTTAGTCTTCATAAAAATGTACATGAATAAGATGCAGCAATCAAGAAAGCAGCTTAGTAAGAGTGTGACTATTGTATGAATGGTAGAAAGGCCTTCTGAAGCAGAGGTTGTGTGGTTTGAAAATGTCAGGGGTGAGGCCAAGGGATTCTGCACATAGGAGTGATTGCACATGCTGTATTGTTGGGGCCCGCAGTCTCTCTCCCCAGATGCCCATGTATTTGCCCACTGCTTAAATGAAACTCAGAGAAACTGAGAAAGGACCTGTTAAATAGGCAGTCCCAGATTCTTTTTGTTCTCTCTGCTCACCCTGATGTTCAACCCCTGTCTTGGAAACCTGTACGCTGAGTCACTTGAACTTTAATATAAAAGTTTGCTTTTAGTTGGGGTGGTGGTAGAGGAAGGAAAGCTATTATAATTGGTCTTGCATTTAGTTGAGGGCGGGAAATGGAAAGAAAAAGGATTCTGCGTGAGAGAATATACTGAGAGCCACAATGAAAACTTCTTAGACTCAAAAGCTGTTTCTAAAAAAGAGAGCTCAGCAAAAGGGCAGGGCAATGATAGGTTAGCTTAGTAGGTGTTCTCTGTGGGTTCTGACAACGTCCTCTAGTAAACCCTCCGACCTTGCCCCACTTCAAGCAACAGCAGTGTCGCACAAGCCAGAGTCTTCCACAGACTCTAAATTGGTTATAGCTTGAACTTCTAAGGTTGCATGAATCACAACAGGGCAAGGTTGTGAAAAGGTGCCTGATCTGCAATGCCCGGAAACAGGAAGAAAAGAAACAGCAAATGAGGTTTGGGCATAGCACACAGACCAAATGTCAGAGCAGCATTTGAAAGGTGCAAAATGTTAGCAGACTGCAGCTCAGACATCTGTTCTCATACAGTGCTGGGGGAAGCTCCCTTCCTCTGCCTGCCTCCAGTGTCTGCCCCAATTATTACTATTTATGAAAAATGTGGGTAGCTTTTTCCCAGGCTAGTGGTGCTACATGGACTTCACAGGTTCTAATTAGTATAGTATATTACTTGCTTATATGGTGAAATGGAAAGGTTGTTTATAAAGGTACATATAATGAGTTTGTTTTAGACAAGGTATTTTTCGGGGGGTGGGTGGGATCTAGGTGCCAAGTAGTCGTGGCCTGGCAACTAGGCTGCTGAGGAGGAAACAGGTGACTCCTGTTCTCCTCTGTGTTGCTGTTTGTAGGGCCTGGCCTCTGCCTCCTCTAAATCCCTCAGTCTAGGCATGGGAAACTTGTGCCCTGCCCCCAGCTGTTGTTGGACTCCGGCTTCTATCAACCCCAGCCAGCATAGCCAACAGTCATTACCAAGGATGATGGGAGTTGTAGCTCAGTCACATTTGGAGGGCTGCAGGTTCCCCATTCCTGCCTTTGATTGTTTTTGCAGCTCAACCAGTTCCCTCAGGTCTACTAGACTGGTGCAGAATGGATTGCAGTATACTCTCAGCTGAGGCTGAGGTAAGGTGCTCTATATCCTACCTTTTTACAGTGAAAAAATTCAAGGTGGTGTATGTGGGATTCCCGAGCCATCTCCCATCCAGACACTAACCAGATGCAGATCTGCCTATTGACAGCAATACTCCCACCTTGTGTGCTCAACCTATCCCTTGTTAAGTCCTGACAGGCAAGCACAGTTGTCTATCATTTGCCTTTGCAAGAGGGCTAACAATCATAGCTTAGGAAAAGAAGAGCCCATGTTCAGCTTCTGCCATCTCCAGTTAAAAGGAACAGATAGCAAGTAGTGTGAATAACCTCTGCCAGTGATCCAGTTGCTGGATCAGAATATCTGAGAGTTGCTGTCAGTCAGAGAGTTGCTGTCAGTCAGAATATACTGGATTAGATGGGGAGGGATAGTCTGATTTAGGTATCCATGTATTGCATCCCTCCTTCCCTCTCCCTTTCTTCTTTTCTAGAGATACAACAACAACAACAACAACAACAACAGTTTTGTTATTTATTCCTTGCCCATCTAGCTGGGTTTCCCCAACCGCTCTGGGTGACTTACAGTGAATATAAAAACATAATAAAGCATCAAACATTAAAAACATCCTAATTCAGGGGTGCCTTCAGATGTCTTCTAAAAGTTGTGCAGTTCTTTATCTCCTTGACATCTGAAGGGAGGGCTTTCCACAGGGAGGGTGCCACTACTGAGAAGGTCCTCTGCCTTTTTCCTAGGTGTGGATTTGGTATTACATAGAATCATATGACACCTGCCTAGGGAGTCTAGAGCTGTGTGTTGCAAAGACCACAATTAACTTACCGGTAAGTTTTTACAAGCTCATTGTGACACCACATTAACTGAATAAAAAAATTCAGATACACTGAAGAAGTGTGCATGCACACGAAAGCTTATACCAAGAACTAACTTAGTTGGTCTTTAAGGTGCTACAGGAAGGAATTTTTTTTATTTGGACTATGGCAGACCAACACGGCTACCCATCTGTAACTAAACACATTAACTGAAGCGTTTAAACTCTTTAATCATACAGTGGGAGCCATTCCACACCCCCACCCCGTATTTTTAGTTTTCAGTTGCGTCATCCTTGTTATATAATTAATACAGCAAAATGTTATTAATCATCCCTATGCTACAGCTTTTTCTCAGTATTTCTCAACTGGTACACAGGGTGATATAGGGAGACGTGGTTTCTCAGTAATGAGCACCATATATTGCCCCCGAAGCAAATTGTTGCAAGTGTAGTTACGCAATATTGGTTGGATATGTTGGCAACTTTCCCTACTTGTTAAATGACTGACAGCAGGATTGTGCAGCAGCTTCAGAGTCCTTTTTAGGAGTAGCCACACATAAGTGCATTGTGGTAGCCAAGCCTAGAATTGCCAAAGCATGGATTAACATAGCACTATCCCCCCCCTTCTAAACGGGCCAGAGCCTAAGCAGTAGATGTAAATCAGGGGTGGGTAACCTGCAAGACTCCAGGTATTGCTGGAATTCAGCTCCATATCCCTGACCATTGGCCATGTTGGCTGGGTCTGATGGGAATTGGAGTCCAACAACATCTGGGGGACCAGAGGTTCTTCACCCTGATGTAAATAACAAAATGTACTAGCCATGACTGTAACCTGCTTTTCACAGTTCAACCTCAGCCTGAGATCACCCCAAGGCTCTTAACTTGATCAGATGGAGGTATCTCCACTCTACATCAAGAAGGACATTTAGGTAACGTGTGTGTCTGGGGTATGGAATCTATGTCCATCTTTTTCTTTTTCAACAGAAGGCATTCCCACTGCCCTGAAACAAGGAATCAAGAGGTTAGAAGCTTATATATATCAGTGCTTTGGCTAAAGTTATTGCACGAAAGAGGTAAAAGGAGCATAAAACCAGAAATAGCACAATAGGCTTAGATACTGCCACAGCTTAAATGACATGGGCATGATTCTTAGCTACCAGTTCTCTAGCTAAGGTCATTGATACATTTCAGGCATGTGTTTCCCAGGAAGCAAAACAAGTTTGTCTGTGTCATAACATGGGCACACTGGATACCGACAATTATTCAGGATGGAAAGAGAAGAGAGAATACCAAGGTAGCCAGGGACACACTCTTTTTATGGCAAATGCACTCTCTGCAATAGAGAGTTTCATGTAGCTAGAACCAATCAAAAAGTGATTCAGTTATATTTTTATGATAGACAAAGGACTCAGAATGAATTATGAGAGAAACAAAAGGGATGGTTATCTAGCCAGAGTGTGTGGAGTCCTTTATGCATTTGTTAGGAAAAGCTTGTGGAAAATACTAAGGATGGTGCTGAATTCTGAAAGTCTTGAAATTCTCCCAAATTTCTGGCTTGGTTCATGAATTAAATTTGAGATGTAGCCGCCTGAGAAACAGTTTCTATTCAAATGCAATTTTGGTTTTAAACGTAGTGTAAGGTAGTCTCTGGGGACGCAGGTGGTGCTGTGGGTTAAACCACAGAGCCTAGGATTCGCCGATCAGAAGGTTACTGGTTAGAATCCCTGCGACGGGGTGAGCTCCCGTTGCTCAGTCCCTGCTCCTGCCAACCTAGCAGTTCAAAAGCACATCAAAGTACAAGTAGATAAATAGGGACCGCTCCGGCGGGAAGGTAAACGGTGTTTCCGTGTGCTGCTCTGGTTCATCAGAAGCGGCTTAATCATGCTGGCCACATGATTCGGAAGCTGTCTGCGGACAAACGCCGGCTCCCTCGGCCTATAGAGCGGGATGAGCGCGCAACCCCCAGAGTCGGTCACGACTGGACCTAATGGTCAGGGGTCCCTTTACCTTTACCTTTAAGGTAGTCTCTATGGGAGTATATTGTATTTAATTATGGGGTATTAGAGTTTTTAGGGGGCTTAACCAGGCTGGGATAGCAGACTTGTTGGTTTTTGAATGTCTGATGTAGATTTTTTCAATTTCGTTGTTCTGTATGGGACAATGATAATAAAGATTATTGTATCGTATCGTATGATATTGCACATGCCAGTTTTGTACCTGTGTGGTTGACGTTCATCAGAACAGACACCCAAAGTCTGTCACTGCTGAGCATGCTCATAGATGGATTATTTCCATCTCTCACTCTCCCATGAAACTGCCCTTGGTTACTGAAATCACTTGAAAAGTTAAAATGGGAGTGTATTTGCAGAACAAAAGTTTAGTCACTTGGCAATCATTTGGCTCATGTGCTGTTTGTGCATCACTGGGGTGGACCCATACTGGATCTCAGTCTGGCTTGAGCTGTGCTACTGGAAACTTTCCCTGGAGGAAGCAAGGAAGATTCCCATGTGTTTCATCACTGCTTGCTTGATGGGAAGAGCATGTGTGTGACAGCCTTCTAGGTCACTGGTGGCTTGAGGCTGGGTTTTTTTTTACCCCTGCAATACAATTCCCCCAGCTGGATTGTGAGAGTGAGCATGTGCAAAACACCTCAGGCTAAAAAGGAAAAGGAATCATATTTCTTCACGTGTTTAATAATGACACCATTTGCAATCCAATTATGATTCAAGCCAAAGGGAGTCCATTACACCAATCAGCCAAGACAGTGAATGTGAAATCTATCTAAATCACTTCTGAACAAACAAAAATGACCATTGGATCTAGCATGCTGAAAGCTGGCTTTGGGTGTAGGAAGTTGCACCTTGGGTCACGAAGGGCACAAAAATTAATATGCAGAATCTAGTGGCAAATTGGGCACGATGAATGTGTGCATGTATTATGATGTATACATATTTTTTATATCGTCTTACCTCAATGTCACCTGTGAGGTCACTCTAACTTAATTTGAAAGGTGTGGATACAGGCTAGAACACAATTTTCAGTCACCCTAGAGTAGCTAAATTAGATGACTCTCTGCAATGTTTGCATGCTTGCTTCCCATGAAGAGACAACTAATTTGCCCAGTAACTTCTTCACCTTTGCTGATGTTTTGAGCAAGTAATTATGGAGGGTCAATGTTCGGTCAAATGAAAAACCAAGATAAACAGGACTAACATCATGGCTCACCCTCAGGCGATTTTAAGATGGCATTTAATTCTTAACTAGCGCTAGCGTTGCAGGGATGGAACTCGCCTGAGACTGTTTTTGACAAACCAGTGTTGTCAATATTCAGTTATAATAACTATGTGCAAAATGTTTTCCCAGTCAGGAAAGGGTCAGAAATAGGAGGGAGAAGAGACCCAATCTTTTGTTTTGTACCATGATGTATGTGATAATGGCACCTTAAGGCTTTCTGCTCCAAATTAGTTGGTTGCACCTTTGATTGCATCCCTCTTAGTCATGAAACCTCTAGGTCTATTTTATAGAAATAAAACCAGCCAGTTTTGCTGAGTGTGATGATGCAATTTTAGATAAACTGTAGAAAGTAGCTGGAATGAGTGAAACAAATGTTTCCTACATCTGGATATTTTCTTCGTGTTTGGAGAGTTGGATGTAACAAGATGAAAAGTGCTATTAGTTATAGGCCAATACTGTCTGGTTTTCTGCAGGGGACAACTTAATGGCAACACACTTCCTCTGAACCTGTAAGAAAGTTCAGCATCTTGCAGTTAAGTGCTAAATCTTTTTCTTTGTGGGAAAATCTTGGTGGAGGAACTTTAGTTTCAGGAAGCTTTTCAAAAAAAAGTTGTTGGCATCCATCTGTCTTGAGAGACAATGGAAGAGTGCTCCATCAGGGGTAAAGGTAATCCATTGGAAAGTTATAGCACCTGCTGTGGATGAAACCAATATGGAAGATACAGGTTTCATTGCAGCTGGGGCAGATGAAGGTGTCCACTTTCACTGTTACAGATGCACCATGGCGTTTCTTTTCTCTGAACTCCTCCCAGTGGTAATTTCTTTTCTGGTCACTGCTGTGGATAACATGATCTAACTCAGTTTCAGAATTTTTTTAAAAATAGTGCTGACCTAGGATACGCACAGACGGATAGAAATAGACAACATTTGTCACTCACCCCCCATGCGACAAGGTAGCATGTGGTCTGTGAGTTCAGTATATAATAATAATAATAATAATAATAATAATAATAATAATAATAATTTATTTATACCCCACCCATTTGGCTGGGTTTCCCCAGCCACTCTGGGCGGCTCCCAACAGAATATTAAAAACATTAAACATCAAACATTAAAAACGTCCCTAAACAGGGTTGCCTTCAGATGTCTTCTAAAAGTCAGATAGTTGTTTATTTCCTTGACTTCTGATGGGAGGGTGTTCCACAGAGTGGGCGAGAAGGCCCTCTACCAAGAAGGCCCTCTGCCTGGTTCCCTGTAACCTCATTTCTCGCAGTGAGGGAACTCCCAGAAGGCCCTGGGTGCTGGACCTCAGTGTCTGGGCTGAATGATGGGGGCTGGAGATGCTCCTTCAGGTATACTGAGCTGAGGCTGAAGTACTCTTGCAGCCCACTTGGTATGAAAAGTTTGGCTGCCCTAATCCAAAGGACTGTCACATGGAAGATGGGGCAAGCTTTTTTTCTTGTGCTCTGGTGGCTAGGACCTGAACCAATGGCTTCAAGTTACAAGAAAGGAGATTCTAACTAAATATCAGGAGAAACCTTCTGACGGTAAAAGCTGTTTGACAGTGGAACAGACTCCCCTAGAAGGTGGTGGATTCTCCTTCCTTGGAAGTTTTTATGCAGAGCTTGGATGGCCTCCTGTCATGTATGATCAAGTTGAGATTTCTGAATAGGAGGGGGTTGGACTAGATGATCCTTGGATTCCCTTCCAACTCTACAGTTCTATGGTTCTATATGGTGACGCAATCTGTGAAAAAGCACACATTTCTGGATGAGATTCAAAGGCTAGCAACCCAGTCATATGCATATTAACTCAAAAGTATGTCCCAATGGAACTTACTGCCAGGTATGTATGCACAGTACTGTAGTCTTAATCAAACAGCTCTGACCTGATGTGGTCCTTACCTGCTGAAAAACCAGGGAACATTTCTTTTCTTTTTTAAACCATATGATATATTTTGGATGTATTTTTCTCTTTGTTTCCTCAAGTTAAACCAGCTCACTTCATTCAAACAGCATGCTCCAGATGTCCTCCAGTTCATCCCTTAAAATAGTTTCTAAGGTATTACACACAACTGACGTCAACTCAACTGTTTTGTGATTCCTGAGCATTTCCTGGGGCCCATTCTTGAATAACAGCGTTACATTCATTTCTTCTTGATTCTCAAGTGGTCCCTTCTGAGCTGAAGTGAACCTGTAAAAACCTTCATTTTAAACCTCTCCAATTTCTGTCTTAGCACACTTGTGAATACCGCATTTCAATAGCAAATGCTGTTTGTCAATGCTCTTAATAATTTCAAAGGTTATTTGTGATCCATCTAGCTCATGACTTTCTGTTCATGAAGAAGTGTTCCTGTAAAACAGACAAATTGAATTGTCCTGGAAGTACTAAAGCTTCCTTGTATCTGACAATGGTTTAGTCATACATTTTAGAAAGCCTTCAAAGTCTTAACATTTCGCAAACAGCACAACTTCAAGGTACCTGCAATGCACATATTGATGAAAATACAAATGCACTCACTATATGAGGCAAAATGACAGACAAAAATGTGTATATTCAGAGAAATACATACTAAAATGCTGATGATTTTTGTGATGACTTTTTCAAAAAGTGCTGATGTTTTTGGCATCACCGTTTGCTTGTAGCTAATATTTTCACAAAAGTCAAGAAGTTCCCCGTCGTTTCTTGTAGGTTGGCCTCATCCACATAATCTAACCACCTAGATCCATCGGTTCAGTACATTAATTTGACAAATTTTATTTTATCATAATACTGCAATATTTTATTCTTTCGTTGTCAGCCACTTTGAGGTCCCCTATGATTGAAAAGGTGGCCAAACAATAAAATACAAAAGTAAATGTAAAGTAAAAGATTTGGATAGTGATTTATCTTTGTCATCTATTTTCAAATGTAGCATCAAATGTTACCGCCATTCTGGAGCTACTACTAAAAAAACAACATCCATGCTATCCAAACTTGTGTCCTGGTCCTGTTTAATAGATGGAAGCTTCTCAGTGGGTCTACAGAAGTTTTCAATCAGTTTTGATTGTGGTTTTGTGCACTGATCTGCTAGAGGACACATGAGAACATCTATGAGCCACAAACACCCGCTCCTTCCTCAAGCTTTGGAAAATTGTGAGACCACAGCTCTGATGAATATAATTAAATTAGGGAAGGATGGTCTGGTTTCATAATTTTTGCCTCAGTGAAGTAGATTCTCCTTGCAAGAATAGTGTTCACCTGTTTCCACCAATCTGCAGCATGAAGGTCATGATTACGTCTGAATTAAATGCAGCAGATTGACACAAACAATATTATCCACGGGGCAAGGGTCCTTACTGTGTACAAACTGGACACAGATGTGAATGGCAAGAAGCTGGCCAGCTTTCCCCTCAATTTTGGCAGGCTATTTGTGGAAAGTCATACAGTAGCTGGCAAATTTGGGGGCTGCTTAAAAGGTCAGCTCTACTTTTATTGCAGAAACGTGTATAATGATATCCTCTAATAGGGTTGTACACCCTTCCAAGAATCATTTTTAACAAGAAGAACACTCATGTGCTTCTCCTCCTTTCCCTTTTCTTTCCATAAAATGTGTCCTTAAGTAACAGTTCTTGGGTATGCGAAATTAAGAAGGGGAAACATTATGCAGGCATATTGGATTTTGTTGTCATTGGTGTTGTTGGTTATACAACACAAATGAAAACCTCTGCAGGAAGTAAAAGACAGGAATCTGGGCAAGATTAATCTAGATGTAAAATAGACAAAGCAGAAAAGGAAGTCCAAAGGGACAGCAGAATTTGAGCCACAATGGAATTAGATGGCTATCGCAGATGTGCGATGCAGTAAAATGTTCCATAGAAATTAGATATGCACAGTCGTGACTGCTGACTATAATAAGTCAGCATCCCTTTGAATAATTCCTTGAATTTGCAAAGGGCAGCAATTGGCACTCGGAGGTGGCATTTTCTTTTCTTCCGAGGACTTATTAGGGGAAAGGGTAGACGGTGGGCTGATTGTGAGCAACATTATACACTGCAAGAGGCCCTGCCTTCAAAATCAATATATAGCACTTTCCCTTAAACCAGTAGCGATCTACATCCATGTTTTAGAAATTACATGTTGGCGGTGGTTTGGTCAGAGGCTGGAAAAACTTGCGGCTTGAAGTCTGTCAGCAGATCCACCGCTTTTGGATTGGTTGCTGATCTGCATGCTTTTTATATTTACAAATTTAAGCTGACAAGCTCTTGGAGGGGGGGGGGGAGAGAAGTAGTGGGCCATTTTTTGTGTGCTTTGCAGACGGAGAAACGTCCTTTGTGATAACTACTTTGCATGTTCATTACTCAGCGAGGCAGGGATGTCCCAAGACATTTTGCTGCCTGAGGAGAAAGACAAAATGTTGACACCCCCCCTCCCAAACACACATACAGATGATGACTGGACTGGCAGCTGAATCTTACTTCAAGACTGGCAACAGGATAGCATCCTCCACCCCACCTGAGGCAGCAGGCTGGGGTGTGAGTTTAGACAGACCACGTGGCCTACAAATAAGAGGAGGAGGTGAAATGGGGAGGCAGGAGGCATTGGTGATGCTACATGCAGAAAGTTTGTGTCTCTGCACATCACCTCAAACACACCACACCTGGAATTCCTATGAGGCACCCTCCCATGGGCCTTCCAGAAATTGTATACAGCCTGGGGAAATGGCAAAGAATATTACACAACGATCTGTGGTGTTTTTTTAAAAAAGGAAGTTAAAAGGAAAAACACTCCTTGGTAGCCTTATCATATTTCTTATTAGTAAGTATAACCCTGCTTAAATTTAAGCAAAAGGCTCCTGAATGTTGTGGTGGTTTGTTTCCACTCCGCAAACTGCCTCTAAAAGCTGGACCAGCTCTGCTTCCAAGAAGCATCCACCCCTACACACATATCGAAAGACCTGTGGGGTCCTTGGTTCTTTGTAAAAGGATGAGGCACCTTGATTTTGTTCTTCTGCAAAACTTGGATTTCCCCCAACATCATCTTGTTGTGGAGGTCTCATTCTGACTACATAAAGATCCCCAGGGAAGGGGGATGGCCAACTCCCAAGAGACTGTGAACTAACTGGCAGGATTTAGGTCAAAGTTGTTGGGGTGCAGGCCAACACTGTTGAACTTTTTTAGGGAGCCAAAGATCTACCAATGATCTACCACAGACATCAAATGATCTACCAGTAGATCACAATCTACCTGTTGGATGTGTCTGGTATATAAGATTATGTTCTTGGTGGTATCAAAATAAACGATTAGTCACCCCCCCTAATATTTTGCACTTCTCCAACCCTGTTTATTTCCTCCCTTATCCTTATGCTAAACTTCTCGTTGTAGCTGATTTGTATCTTCAAAGCTTTATTTTCTGTAGCCCTCGGGTCCTTAGCTTTTCAAGATCAAGGGTGTCAGTTGTAGGGGAGAGAAGACATGGTAATAACTTATAAATATTTCAGCAGTGTAGATGCTATTTATTAGACTATGTGAGGCTATAGCTAAAGAGTTCCGAGATAAATTAAGTCCATAACGTGGTCAGGAAAAATTCTTTGAGATTGTGATCTGTAAACTGTAAAACCAGTGTCGCGACTAAATACTCTTAAGTGTAATGGCTAAAGGTCTGGCTCTTCGTTTTCTGGAAGCCTTCCCCAACCTGATGCTTGAACCCCACCTGAGCCATTGGTCAGAGATGATGGAAGTTGTAGTCCCAAGCTTTTGAAGGATTTTAACTATGTTCTGTATAGGGAAAAATAAGGGCCTATGGAGGCGGTTTATTTTAGCTGAAATTATGGAACTTTGGTTCACAATGGAGCCATGTATTGCATATGAAACCAAGAGCAAAATATGTTGTCCTCATCTTTTGTTATGGCTGTAAGGTTGACTAGATTTATGGCGATGGTTAGACCTTACTATGTAAAGAAGACAAGCCAATAAGTGGCCAGAAAGAATTCTCAGCAGACGTGGCACAAGTGTGAAGTTTTTACAATTTCTATACATTGGCTCTGTCATGGATGCTTTAGCTGAGATCCCTGCATTGCAGGGGGTTGGACTAGATGACCCTTGGGGCCCCTTCTAACTCTACAGTTCTATGATTCTATGCTCCTATATATACACATACAAAATAGGAACTGAATGTAGCACTATGACAATCAATCCATCAGTGTAAACATTTCAGCTTGCAAGTCATCATGATCCCCCCTCTCCTCATCCTGCAGGCTGTACTGGGTGTTCTCCTGACTCTTGTGAGACTGTAGTAATTTTTCTTGTATGGTTTTATATACTGCATTTATTACTTCATGATAATAGTGAAATGTTTTCATTGTCATTGCTCTTCAGTTAGCTGTGCTGGAACTGGAAGGCAGATATATTGATAGTATTGCTGTATTCATAGATGTGCGTGCGCACGTGCACACACACACACACACACACACACACAGAGAGAGAGAGAGAGAGAGAGAGAGAATGATATCCATATTAGAATTGCTTCATTCCTTATGTTTTTATGCAATTTATTTATTTTATATCTCTGCTCTTAATAGATCTTTATGCTTCTTCTCCATTTCTCTGTTATTTTAATACATTTAATTTTTCCTTTTTGGTTTGGTTCTGGCCCTTTGGCCACTAGCCATTTACTTGCTGGAGCAAATTAATAGAGAGAGAATTCAGAATCTGATTTATCAAAGGGCCTCAGGCTGGAAGGCTAGCAGACAGCAGACTGCCTTATACTGGCCATTGGTCCATCTAGCTCAACGTTGAGCCCCCAGTGTGTAGACTTCTTTGGGAATGAGCAAGGAGGGCATGGCAGAGGGAGCAGAGCCACTCCCCCTCCCACCATTCTGAACAATTTAATATGTTCTAGTGTTCACCAAATGTTCTCCAATCTGGGTTTGGGAAGCGAAAATGGCCACAATGTCAGAATAATGCCCACTCTGGGAAAACTAGAGTAGAATATGTGATATTTTCATAATTGAGTCCTATGGAATTAAATGGGAGATATTTAAGGCCCAATGTTATAATCGGAGAGTTGATTCTCATTCCACTGTGCCCCACAATCAATAATAACTTAAATATGAACGTTAATTACATTTTCCTTGCATACTAAGCTCATGTTTTACAAAGGCAAAAAGGTACTCTCCCTCATGTATATCACATTTTTTCTCGTGTTACAGATAGATGTGTGTGCATGTGCACATGTACACAGGCTTTAGTAAGTCTCTACATATTTGTCATATATAAGAGAACATTATGAGCTCCCTCTTGTGGTTAAATTTTCATTTCTATGCCATGAAGTTCATCATACTGCACCATGCACCAAGTGGTAAATCAATGATTTTTATTTATTTATTGTAAACCCTCTAGTCTGAGTCTGGCATTCTTTCAATCATAACTTCCTGTCCCAGATATTTATGGCAAGAAGCACTGTCATTCATCATCAGCCTGTCATGAGTCCCATGAAGGTGACATGGATGGGATAGTTGGATCATGAAGAGGAATGGGATGATCTCAGAGAGTTGGAGCTGTGGAGGCCCCAGGGGAGGGTCTTAATAGGATGGGGGGAGGAATTGGGACCCCAAGAGTGTCTGTTCCTGGGAGTCTATTCAGAAGCCTGGGAGCTGGACATTAGGAGCCCTGGGGAGGGGTTGAGTGGGTTCTCAGAGGAGCATCCATTGCTATGCAAGTGAAATTCCTCTTGCCAATGGGACTTTGCCTTCGTCTTCTCTCCCTGTACAGCCTTCCCCCTCTAAGGACCCGTTAAATCTGTTCCAGAGAGTCCCCCAACCCTCTGGAACTGATTTTGTGCAGAGGACTGCAGGGGAGAGGAGAAGAAGGGGAAGTCCTGTTGCAGACAACTTCATCACCCTCTGCGTGATGTTATGCTAGTAGACAGCTACTAGCATAGTAGCATCAGTAGACAGACGTGCTTTTGCTCCTCTTGCACAAGCACCCTCTACCTCCGATGCATTCCGGGAGCTATAGGAAGACTAAGCTGGTGGCTATTTGTAGACAGAGATGGAGAAATTGAGCTTGGTTCACATTTCAGTGTGACTCTACCTAATTTGCACTTCTGGAAAGGACACAAACTGAAGCACACCCATGTTTCAACTTTTTCACTTCTCCAGATTTTGCAATTCAGTCCCCCAGTGTACTAAAATGCATATGTTAGTGAAAATAACATAAAAGTGCATTTTAGTAGAAGAAACTGCTTGCAAAAATGGTTGCATGAGACAAAAGGGCCCTTAAGCACTAGGGGAAATGCATGCTAAAACTTTCATGAGGGTTTTAAAAAAACCACAAACTGGTGCAGAAATGTGGCAACCAAACCTAAGACTGGGAAACGAGAACTTGAAATGGACAGATAACATCCATCTTTATTTGTGGGTAAGGCTGGAGAAAGCTGTGATTTGCTCCAACCAGCTGGCACACCAGGAAAGCGGAAAGTTAAAATACTTTCCTACACTTATTCTTGTCATATTTTCCCACCTGTATTTTGGGAAAATCCTAACACTTTCTTTTAGTCCCTTGACAAGCTTTCTAAAAGACTTTTGCGGGGCAATCCTATGCATTTTTACTGATATATCTACCCTGTGTTCAGTACAGCTTATCCCCTATGAAGTGTGTTTGGATGCAATCCTAAGAATACTTTCTAGGGCAGGCATCCCCAAACTTGGCCCTCCAGATGTTTTGGGACTACAATTCCCATCATCCCTGACCATTGGACCACTGTTAGGTAGGGATGATGGGAGTTGTAGGCCAAAAACATCTGGAGGGCCAAGTTTGGGGATGCCTGTTCTATGGGGTAAGTCCCACTGAACTTAGATTCTGAGTAATCATGCTTTGGGATTGTGTTATTCAATATGCCGAGGGGGGGGGGGAATCTACCTATTTACTCATCGTCACTCTGGAAATGATCAGCATTACTCTATGAGACTTAAAGGTGGCACAGAAACCCAGAACACCTTTTACTCTTGATTCTTCAAAAAGTATTCAACAGTGAACCGCTTGCTTCTTTCCCCCGCCTTTGCTAGTTGTTCTGCAAGGTAGCAGTCTCTTCTACGAGCTGTCCAGAAATCAATCACATCGCAAGCTGTCACAAAAAAAGGCAGCTACGCAAGTGTTACTCCTTGACTTGGCATCCTATTACTCGTGCTGACATAAAATAACTGCTAACTAGCCATATTGCCATATTGCCATACGGCACCATATGCCTCCTAGTTCTTATGGCACTTATGCTTACCTCAATTAAATTAGCACATTTCATGCATGGAATTATTGTCCATAACAAAGAGATGAAATGTATTCCCACAATGATGACTATAGTAAATGAGTAATTTGCTGGAGTCATGTTCCTTCTGTCAGCTGACAGAACTGTTCACTTCAGCCTAATTAATGTTCCAAAGATTCCCAACACATTAACTATGGTTGTTGGCATGGTTTTCGATGACCATTTTTGGACGCTGTACAGTTGCCTGCAGTAATCTTGAAGTGATGTCACCACAACATGGCTACATAAGTACCGGTATGTTATAAAGATGATTACCTTTAGAATAAAGGACACGGGTGGTGCTGTGGGTAAAACCTCAGTGCCTAGGACTTGCCAATCGTATGGTCGGCGGTTCGAATCCCCGCGGCGGGGTGAGCTCCCGTCTTTCGGTCCCAGCTCCTGCCCACCTAGCAGTTCGAAAGCACCCCTAAGTGCAAGTAGATAAATAGGTACCGCTTTATAGCAGGAAGGTAAACGGCATTTCCGTGTGCTGCGCTGGTGCTGGCTCGCCAGAGCAGCTTCGTCACGCTGGCCACGTGACCCGGAAGTGTCTTCAGATAGCGCTGGCTCCCGGCCTCTTAAGTGAGATGAGCACACAACCCTAGAGTCAGACACGACTGGCCCGTACGGGCAGGGGTACCTTTACCTTTACCTTTAGAATGATCATAACCCTAATTTTAGAAAAAGAGAAGCTACTCTTCTAGCCTTTCCAACAATTGCACATAAATCACAAATTTGCTTCTGCCCCCATGTTCTCCAAACTATTCATCAACCTGTTGCATTGTCTACCCTGTCAAGAGCTGATCCTGGTTTTCTTTGGCACACACTATTAGCCAATGTGGTGTGGTGGTTAGAGTGTCAGATTAGGACCTAAGAGTGACCTTGGACCAGTCACAGTTCTCAGTCTAACCTACTTCACAGGGTTGGTGTGATGATAAAATGAAGGGAGGGAAAACTTTTTATGCCACCTTGACCTCCCTGGAGTAAAAGTGAGGTAAAAGGGTAATAACAAACAATCAAACAAACAGCAGCATGAGTTTGTTAGAGTTGCACGCTGACATCACAATGGATTGTCTGAAAAATGCAGACATTTTATCAGGGTGGTATATGAATGAATGAATGAATGAATGAATGAATGAATAAATAAATAAATTGTGTACACAAGCAGAGCAATCCTATACTTACATTATTCCACAAGCAGAGATATGTTCAGTACACTGAAGGAGAAGTACGGTGGTACCTCGGGTTACATGCGCTTCAGGTTACATATGCTTCAGGTTACAGACTCCGCTAACTTGTTCCAGAGGTCCGTTCTTAACCTGAAACTGTTCTTAACCTGAAGCACCACTTTAGCTTATGGGGTCGCCGCCAGAGCATAATTTCTATTCTCATCCTGAAGCAAAGTTCTTTTTTTTTTTTCCAGGTAAGTGTTTATTAATTTTCCAAAAGTAAAAGAAAGAATGAAATACCAAAGCATAAGAATAAAGAAAAGAAGTAACAACACAAAACGAATATACCATATATACAATAAAAGGTTTTCACCTATCAAATTAACATAGTCGTCTCTTTCTGGACTTCCTTCAGCCCGCCCGTAAATCTTCCGCAATAAGATTCTAGGATACACATTGCCTAGTATGTATTGTCATTAACCATTCTTCTACTTCTATTTATCTTGGACAATACCTCTTCCTATTTCACAGTGCTTCTCTGAATCCCCTTAGCGTTATTTGACCTTCACTAAGATGTTCCAAGTAATCTACATATTTCCCCCAGTCCTTGACAAACTTTTGGTCTCTTAGATGTCTGATCTTTCCCGTTAATCTATCCAAGTCCGCGTAGTCCAGTAACTTAGATCTCCACTCCTCTATTGTTGGCATTTCCTTTTTTTTCCACTTCTGAGCAAGGACTATCCTTGCTGCTGTTACTGCATAGTACATAAATTTATGGTCTTTCTTTTTAATTTCATTCCCCAACATTCCTAACAGGAAAATTTCGGGTTTTTTATTGAACGTATACTTTAAAACCTTCTTTAATTCAATATACACTTCCTCCCAAAATTCTCTCACTCTCCTGCACTCCCACCACATGTGGTAAAAAACACCCTCCTTCACTTCACACTTCCAACATTTGCTGTCTACTTTGTACATTTTTGACAATTTCACAGGTGTTATATACCACCTGTAAAACATCTTCATGACATTCTCTTTCACTGTCATACACGCGGTGAAGTCCAGACCCTCTTTCCATAGATTCTCCCAATCCTCAAATTGTATAGCATGGCCCACATCATTAGCCCATCGAATCATTACTGTCTTAACTTCTTCGTCTGCCAAATTCCAGTCCAACAGCATCTTATACATTCTAGATATTGTTTTCACCTCGCTATTTATAATTTCCGTCTGGAATTTTGATTCTTTATCCGCATACCCTCTATCTTTTGCCTCCTTTCTAAACATCTCATTAACTTGGACATGGTGTAACCAGTCGTATACGTGCCCCTTAATCTGCTCGTACGGTTTTAATTTCCATTTCCCATTCTCTTTCATTAGCAGTTGTTCATATGTTGCCCAGTCTCCGCTCATGTTGACTTTCTTGAGGCTCATCACTTCAAGGGGTGAGAGCCAGTGTGGGATCTTAGGTTCTAATATATTCTTATATCTTTCCCATACTTCAATAAGTGGGCCTCTAAAAATATGATCTTCAAACCCCTTGTGTATTTTCCTCTTGCCACACCACAAATAGGCATGCCATCCGAACCTATTATTAAAGCCCTCTAAATCGAGTAACTCCTTATTCTTTAGCTTAGCCCAGTCTTTTATCCAGCAGAGACATACTGCCTCATAATAAAGTCCTAGGTCCGGTAAGGCAAAGCCTCCCCTTTCCCTTCTGTCTGTCAACAGTTTATATTTTATACGGGGCTTTTTGCCCTGCCATATAAATCTTGATAATGTTCTCTGCCATTCTTTAAACATTTTACTCCCCTTAATTATGGGAATGGTCTGAAATAGAAATAATACCCTCGGTAATACATTCATCTTAATAATATTAATCCTTCCCCAAAGGGACAGTTTCAGTCTTCCCCATGTTTCCAAGTCTTTTTTTATTTCTCTCCACACTGGCTCATAGTTGTTTTTAAATAAGTCTATGTTTTTGGGCGTAAGCCAAATCCCCAAATATTTTATTTTCTTAACCACCTGTATCTGTGACTGTTCTTGAATTATTTCTATTGTTCTTGGATCTACATTCTTTACCATCATCTTTGTTTTCCTCTTATTTAATTTAAAGCCTGCTATTTCTCCAAATTGATCTATTTCCTTTAGGATTTCTTCTGTTGTAGTTATTGGGTCTTCTGTCATTATAACTAAATCGTCAGCAAATGCTTTGGTCTTGTAAGCGTGGTGTCCAATTGTTACTCCTTTGATTTTCCCGTTTTGTCTGATTGAATTCAAAAGTACTTCCAGTACCATTATAAACAACAACAGGGAGAGTGGACAGCCCTGTCGTGTTCCCTTCTGTATCTTTATTTCCTCTGTCACTATATTATTTATGATCAGTTTAGCCTTTTGATCTCTGTATATTGCATTCACCCCATTAAAGAAATATCTACCCACTTCCAGGTGTTCTAGATTCTTCATCATAAAGTCCCACGCCACGTTATCAAACGCTTTTTCCGCGTCTACAAACATCATTATCGCCTGCTTGTCAATTCTAACCGATAGGAATTCTAGCATATTAATTATATTTCTTATATTATCCCTCATATTCCTGCCTGGAAGAAACCCGGCCTGGTCTTTATGAATAATTTCCACCAGTATGGACTTCAGTCTTCTTGCTAGAATACCTGCAAATATTTTGTAATCCGTGTTCAGCAACGAAATTGGCCTATAGTTTTTAACCTGGGTTAGGTCTGCCTCTTGCTTCGGAATTAGAGTAATAAACGCCTCCTTCCAGGTCTCCGGGATTTCACCTTTTCTTAAAGCATTATTCATGGTCTCCTTCAAAGGGTTCACAAGTACAGATTTCATCTCTTTATAGTAACTTGCTGTGAATCCATCAGGTCCCGGAGCCTTCCCTCTTTTTAGATCTTTAATTACCTCCTCTATCTCTTCTGTTTCAATTAATTTATTTAATCGTCGCTTCTTGTCGGTTGGGATTTTCTGCACCATTTTCTCTTTCAGAAATCTTTCTATCTTCCTTGAGTTGTTTCTGTCTTTCTTTTTATAGAGGTTTCTATAATAGTCTAGGAACTCTTTCCTGATTCCTTTTGGATCAGTAACCTCTTCTCCCTCTATTAAAATTCTATTTATTGTACTTTGTTCTTTTCTCTTCTTGATCTGCCACGCCAACCACTTTCCAGATTTATTTGAGAATTCGAAGCTCTTTTGTCTTAACTTTTTAATATTCCACTCTATCTCCCTGTTTATCATCGCAGCAAATTGGGCTTGAAGAATTTTTATATTTTCTTTTATTTTCTGAGAGTTGGGTTTTCGAATTAGTTTTTGTTCACAGTCCATAATCTGCCTTAAAATTTCCTCTTTTCCTTTCTCTCTGTTCCTATTTTTAATTGCATTCTGTTGGATAAAATATCCTCTTATCACAGCTTTGCTAGCGTCCCAGACCATATTAATATTTGTACCTTTGTCTCGATTGTCCATGAAGTATTCTGATAGCTTTTTATGCGCATTTTCTACAATTCTTTGATCATTTAAAAGATAATCTTTTAGTCTCCATCTGAAGGTTCTTCTATCATTACTCTCCAATTCCCATTCTATCGGACTATGATCAGAAATTACTCTCGGTTTTATTTCAACTTGTTTTACCCTAGGGCAAAGTTCATTTGATATCCAGACCTGATCGATCCGTGACATCGAGTGGTGAGGCTCGGAATAAAATGTAAATTGTTTATCCAATGGATGTCTGAGACGCCAAATATCCATCAGATTACAGTTTTTAACCATTGTGAAAAATGATTTTGGCAATTTCCCTTCTTTACTTGCGCCTTCCCTCAGTCTATCCGCTTCTAAGGAGACTACGCCATTCATATCCCCCATTAGAATGATTCTCTGATCCATATATTCCAAGATTTTCATTTCGAGGTGTTTATAAAAATCGGTCTTATTATTATTTGGTGCATAGATCCCAATCACAATCAAACTCTCACCTTGCCAACTGAAGCAAAGTTCTTAACCTGAAGCACTATTTCTGGGTTAGCGGAGTCTGTAACCTGAAGTGTATGTACCTGAGGTACCACTGTATTTTCAGTATAGTACTGGATACTAAGGAGAATACTGATGACTATTACTCTCTACAAGACAGAACTGCAAGTATTATACTCAGTGCTTGTTTTCTTTTTAAAAAATGTTTAGGGGGACTCGCATTTCCCTGCTCATATTAAAATACTGCCCCTCAGTGAGGCCAAACGTAGATTCACAAAATGTTTAGGGGTACCCCTGCATCCGTGCCCCCCCCCTAGAAAAAAGCACTGATTATACTATTATTGCTCCTGGCTACCCTGATTTCGACCGAGCAGTGCATGGGATTCCAAGGGGTCTTGGCACTCAACCAGGGCCTGTATTCCTTTTGGGAAAATAGGCATGACAGAGTCTGCAGGGTCCTTGAAATATGATGTATTTACACGTATTTACATTGGAAGCTTTCAGCGGAGAGAGTTTTCACAGCATTCATGTCTCAGGAGGAACCCATGGTTCCTAACAGCCCAGCACTAGATTTGCAGACATCTCCATGCCTCTCTCCCAGTCTGCCTTCAGCAGCCTGCCAAGATGGCTCTGGCCTTCATCAGGTTCTTCCCCTTCTTCCCCAATTTCTAAATTTCAAAAGGACACATCTTCCTGTGTGACATCTCAGCTCCCAACTCTATTAATCCAGAACTCAGGCAGAGGGTCAATGACTGTAATTACACCTTCATGAACCTACTCCTCAGGCAATTTCCTGGTTTAGCCTGCATTTTAAATCTAACAGTTAGCATCTTCAATACTTCAGATATTATCTAAATTCTACCATTTGCTGATTTCTAACAGGCCCAAAAAGCGTTAAAGGATTATTTTGAAATTAACTTGAATACCTCGGTGGAAAAAAGAACAATTTGGGACGCAAGCAAAGCTGTCATGAGAGGATTTCTGATACAACAAAACACGATTAAGAAAAAATTTTGGAATGGAAAAAAGGATAAGATATTAGAGAAAATAAGAGACGGAGAGAAAAAATTAAGACTGAATCCAAAATCAAAAGAGACTTTAAGAGAAATCAAATTCCACCAGTCACAATATACGAAGTTGATAAATCAAGAAGTGGAATGGAAAATCAAACAAATGAAGCAAAGATCTTTTGAATCTGCGAATAAATGTGGGAAACTGTTAGCTTGGCAGCTAAAAAAGAGACAAAAATTAAACTATGTTACCAATCTAGAAGTTGAAGGAAAAAATATCCAGAAACCGGGAGAAATTAGAAAGTGTTTCCAGAAATATTCTAACATTCCCTAACTGTAGCAGTTATGGGTGCCCTTGCACCCCCAAACTCTCTTACCTCAGATCTGTAACATTTTAATTAACAGGAATAATTGTGCTGTTTGTGCTCATATCCTTCTAGTGGACATCTAATTGCTCATTGTGGGTGCAGGGTACTGGTCCTTTAGTCTGATCCTAAGTTACCGTTACTAAAACTCATAAAAACACACTTCCTATGCAGGGTTTTGTTGTTGCTGCTGTTTGTTCCACAGCGAGTCCCAAGGATTTGTATTCCACAATAGGCTGGATTTCAGAATTAGAGAAGACAAGAGAGTTCTTTGCTTCAGTTTAAGGGATTCAGCTTAAGAAAACTTGCCCAAATTGATTCTCAAAAGAAATTGGATCTGTGCTGAGAAACTGAAAAGGTCATGACAGCGATTTAACTAATTTCTGCTCTGCAGCCAAAAAATTCTGCCTGTGATGAATGTGAAATGTTAAGCTGGACAAATCCGAGGAGTGCTAATTTTCAGTGAACTCATTAGGAACAGATTGAAAGGTATCTGTGCAGGGTAAAGGCACATGCTAGTGAGTCTCCATCTGGACTTTTAAATATTACTAATAAAATATATATGTCAGTGACTATCTGCTGGGAAGGGCTGTAGCTCAGTGTCAGAGCATCTGCCTCACACACATAAGACCCCAAGTCCAATCCCTGGCATCTTCAGAGAGGACCAGGGATTGTCCCCTGTGTGAAACCCTGGAGTGTTGCTGCCAGTCGGTTCCAGCGGTTCTCAACCTGTGGGTCCCCAGATGTTGTTGGACTACAACTCCCATCATCCCTGAGCTCTGGCCTTGCTAGCTAGGGGTGATGGGAGTTGTAGTTCAACAACATCTGGGGACCCACAGGTTGAGAAAGGCTGGTTTAGACAATATTGGGCTAGGTGGACCTGTCTTGATTCAGTATAAGGCACTTCTTGTGTGTTCTGATTATCTGGCTTTTTTCTATATCCTAGCAATTTCAGTTGGATAGGTGTTTGATTTTTAAGTTGTCCCTTTTGCCTTTATGTTTGCTCGTCTGTTCTGATATTACTTTTGTTTCTGATTTATTTATTTACTGGCCCATCTTCCCTTCGCTCTTTTGTTCTAACTATCATACCCTTCAGAGGCAGCAAGAAACCCCTTTAGAGATGCAGTGTTGCTTAGCAATGTCATGCATCCCTTTTTGTCACCGTTAGAGCTATGGTAACCTGGTTTGCATTGCTAAGATCACCCCTTTTTGCTACATGCTCATGATAAGGAATGATAAGGCTGGAGAGTGCACTAAGAATATGACTGAGTGATGCAATTTGATTAAATCTTTATCTCTGTACCAGAGCCCACCAATACCTTGCCTCTGAAAGTTCAACAGCTTTTATTTTATCTCTTGCTTTCCCAGATAAGCTCTTTACTTTGGGCTTCAAATGCAGCATGGCGACTCCTGATAGGAGTTTGGAAAGAAATCCTCTCCTGCTGTTATCTCATTCAACTTTTGACAGTGAGACATTTTAATTTCATGAATCATTCCTTTGTGCTTGCTTTGGTGTTTGAGTGCAAGGACAGTGATCTTCGTAAGAACTCAGTTTGTTAGACTACACAGTATTTTCATGTAGGGGAAGTGTCATAGCTCAGTGGCAGAGAGAGGATAATAACCTGCCATAAGAAGGTCCATACAGCCAGTGGTGGACTTTGTACTCTCAAATTTCAATGGTGCCCTGTGCAAGGCTAAAATTTGGCACACCGCCCTGCCACTCTCGCTCAGCTGAAGCAGTGATACAAAGTCCGTAAAAATACCCGTTATGGGTTGCTAATCAGTTTGTGTTATTATCAGGCTTTTTGATGATACACTGTAAGCCTGCCTGGAAAGATTGCAGAAGTTCATTCTCAGTTGTCCCTACCCGCTGACCCTGATCACTTGGCAATGTGAACAGCTCTTCCAGGGCTTCCCTTTCTAGCCCTTTATGCACTGCATTTTTCCCAGTAGATTGACATGTTTCTAAAACATGGCACCCTTCAGATAATTGCTAGACTACAACACCCATTTTCCCCATCATTGGCTAGGCTGCCTGGGGCTGATGGGAATTGGAATTCAACAACACCAGTGGGGGGTGAGGGGCCATGTTGACTGTCCATGTTGGGGACCTGCTGTTTAAAGTGTTTTGGAGGGTAGGAATTATCTTGGTGTGTCTGTACTTGGCTAGTAAAAGTCCCCATAGCATGTGACTGGCTGCAGTTGGAGAGAGTATGTGGGACTAAATGAACCATCTCTCTTAACCCCCTAGGCATGCCTAAAATAGCTATTTTGGATCCCACTCATCAGCATTATACCTCGTTAGAATGACAACATTCTGATCTCTTGTCTGAGGTCAACTTCAGCCTTCAAGGTGTAAATCTCTCCACTCAACAATGATGGAAGAGAAATATAAATAGAACAACAAAACTTGCACCGCTATCCTGCCCATTAAATGAGCCCAAGACCATATGCTATATTCTCTCTGCTTAACCCCCCCCCCCTTTTCTATCTTGCTTGTCTGGTGTTAATTACTCCCAGCAGCTTGTCTTTTCAGATTTCTGCCACGGACTGTGAAATGATCACTGCACAGTGCTTGGGGAAACCATCCTAATCCAAGGGCTTCCATCTATATTACAATGAAGAGAGCTCCATCTTCATGGGATAATACATCTGGCCTTCACTTGCCCAACCAACACAGTCGTTTTCTGATCTCCTACTGCAATAGTAAAAAGGTAAAGGTAAAGATACCCCTGCCCGTACGGGCTAGTCGTGTCCGACTCTAGGGTTGTGCTCTCATCTCACTTAAGAGGCCGGGAGCCAGCGCTGCAATAGTAGGAGAAAACAAATGCTGGTGAATTCTAATTGTTACCAGTAGTAGTGAAGTTGCTACGAATCCAACCCACAACTTGGGTGGACAGAAAGAGGCACACAGAGAGAGAGAGAATAAGCCAATATCTTTTATACGAAGACATCTGTTTTATGAGACATGCCAATAAATATTAGATCATGCGCTCTCAATGCTATTTGTGAAGATGACATAGAGCGACTCTTGAATAGGAACTCTCCAATTCTCACTGGCTGGGTTTTGTTGCTGCTGATAATCTTCTCAAATACACCAACATGCGTTTGTATTTCCTTCCCCTGAAATACTTGCTCAAGGCCTTTTAACTGATTTGCTTCAGCGCTTTCTTGTTACACTCAGCACCCCCCCCTCCAAAAAATCTTGTTGCAACCACACTGGGTGTTAATTTGCCTGTGTCAAACTGCTTTCGGTTAATTAGCACTGTCAGGCACACTTACCCATCTCAGATGCAGGCTTTTGTCCTTCCGTATTGTGCAGTCAGCCTCATCATAGAGTCCTTGCCCTCCAGCCAACAATGAATCAGTAACCTAACATAGCACAACTGTTGTTCCAACTGTGCAAGCTCAGTAAGGAAACAATTGGATTTTCTGATTTAAATTGCTCGCATTTGTTACCCTCTTTCTTTTCTACTGTTGCGAAGGTTGATTATTTTAATGTTCAAGTGATTGTAAGGGACTATGGACCACCCAGACTTTTTGGACCTCAGATGTACATTTTGGAGCACTGGAGGAACAGTACAGAGTTTTTAATTGTTAGCTAACCAGTGGGCTAACTAGCAATCTCCTGTTGGTGGCTTTTCTTCCCCTTTCGCTCCTCCCAAGTATGGCAGAATCCTTAGCTGTCCTGGTTATCAACAGCAGTGAAAGCAAACCTAAACACTTTGCATTAAGTATAGAATGCATCTAGTAAACAACAACAACAACAATGGCAACACAACTCAGTTATGGATATGATTTTATCTCTGATTCATCTCATCTAGCCTCAAGGAAGCTTACAAAAAAAGGGAGGAAAAACAGCAATGGTGGGTTGATTTCGAATTGTGCAAATGGAAGGCTGCTCAAGTAACGAAGTTTGATTGTGCCTTCCTTTCCGTCTGCAGCCCCCATACCTCCAAAAAGCTTATTGGGAAGGAGGTAGAATGCTCTTGGACTCATACAAAGTGCCAGTCCCTGACACATGCACTCTGTTGACTGGTGGCTGTCTGTACCATCTGACACCAGCATTCCCTGGGGCTGGGAGCTACAGGAACTTTATCCACAGGTTCTTCTGGGTCTTTTGCTCCAGATGGAGCTGAGGTTGATTCTCTGGAAATGCTGGAGGTATCCTAAAGGTGTATTTAGATTTTGTGTCAGCAGGATCTTCATGGCACTAGATAGCTGGTTTAGCAATTGATCAACACCTTTCATTCCATTAAGATTTTTGGTGAGATCCAGGGCTTTTTTTCAGCTGGAACTCAGCTCCAGCACCTCTCAGGTGGGTGCCATTGCCATTCTAAGAGAATAAGGGAGGCATTCATGGTGAGTTCCAGCACCTCCTTTTCTAGAAAAACAGCACTAACTTAGCTCTTATTAAAGGAGTTCATACCTAATTTATATTTTCAAATGATGGTATCTGAATTTTTAAAAATATTGCTATTTTAACCTTTAGATCTGTTTATCTTTTTAATGTATGCTTTTGTACTTTGTATCATAAAATGTTTTAGGTATTTTCTGTTGACAATGATTAGGAATAAATAAGTACTGGTAAATCCTTTTTGAAGCAAGACAGTAGCTTTTTTGAGGGGTGGGGGAATCAAGCATAATAAAATAATTTGCAAGCCAGAAATAGAAAGATGTTTAAATGAAAGAAGAAAAATATGTAGAATGCACTTCAACTTTAAGTTTCAGAAGGTAGGTCCTGTTCTTTATCTACTTTTGGATAGTCTGACAGTCTTTTTTCCATGAACTTTCTGAATGGCACAGAAGTGACTGTTTGAGCTCAGTACTGTGATGTCAGGAATACGGGGATTGGACATCTGGTTCAAAACAAGAAATCCTTCTGTAGTTTTTAAGGAGTGAATAGAGTTAGAAATCATGAAGTTAGCCTAGGATTTTCAGTACACACTATAGCTACAGTCCAAGTAAACATTTTTACTTGGAAGAATGTTCTATTAAGTGTGATTTATTTCCAAATAAGCATATTCTGGATCATGGAGAAATGACTAGTTAAATGAGGTTTTGGGGTCTCTTTGAACAATGAAAGGAACATTAGCTAAAAGGTTCCCGGTCAGATGCTGCTTCATACATAAGGTGTTATTCCTACAGATACATTTCAAATACTTAGTAAAGTTTTGGCTGCCTCACCCCTAGAAGGGTGTTGTAGAACTGGGACAACCAAAATGGACAACCGAAACGTTTAAAAGGATGGAGCAACTCCCCTATGAGGGAAAGATGCAGAATTGGGGGATTTTTAGCTCAGAGAAAATGTGACACAATAGGAGTTTATTAAATTGTACATGGCATGGAGAACATGGATAGAGAAAAGTTCCCCACTCTCTAATAGCACTGGAAATTGTGGACATCCAATGAAGCTGAATGTTGGAAGATTCAGGATAGACTAAAAAAAAGTACTGTGCTAGCTATGATGGCTAAGTTCTCCTTCTGTGGTCAGAGACATTTAAACTTCTGAACACCGGTTGCTGGAAACCACAGGAAGGCAGAGTGGTCTTGGGCCTCACTTGCAGATTTCACACAGGTGTCCGGTTGGCCATTGAGAATGTTGGACTAGATGGGCCATTGGCTTGATCCAGCACTCTCTTCTTATATTCTTATTATCATCCCTGCTACCACCACCATCTTAATCCATTTGCCTAAAGCTGGAGGGATCCAACGGGACTTCTCTAGGGAGAAAGTTCCACAGCAGCAATAGAAAAGATTCTGTCTTGCGTCCCAGTCAGCTGGACCGCCATAGATGGTGGACACAGAGCAAAGCTTCTAATGCTGAACAAAGCAGGTGGGCAGGATTGCATGGGAGGAAGTGACCCTTCAGAAATCCTGGGTTCAAATGACTTAGGTCAGGAGTCACCTTCAAATGAGTTCTGTAATTGCACTCATAAACAAATTAGTTATATAAAATAATATCTTTAAATGCAATATCTATATCATCTAAGTGAACCATTACTTGTGAAGTGCAACAGCAGTCTTTATTTTGCCACAAATATACAGGTCAGAAAGTGGTAGTGTTCCACACACCCATCAATGTTAATTTGTGTGTATCTGCTGTGTCTGGAGGAATCATGTGTGAAGCCGTGCTCACACAATGGTGTCAGATTTCTGATTAGCAGAGAATGTCAGAGGCTGGATGAATCATTTGTCTGTTATCTGACGAAAAGTGAAAGAGAATGTAAAGCATAGGACAAATATTTTTAGATGTGTTCCCCCTCCCCGCCCACTGAAGAATTGCACCTCTCTCCAAAATCTGTGATAAAAATATACTTGTGTAGTTTCAGAATCGACCCCCCCTCCTTTAATGTTTATAAAGGAGAAGTGTCACAAATGTTGAAAATGGGAAGGAGGGAAACAAAAATATATCAGAGAGATCATATGAAACATGGAGTGTGAAAACATACCAACTTGTCATTCCAAAGGCTTTAGTCATGACACCTGAAAGTGTGCTTTCTGTAAGATGCACACTATTTTAGGGCCATTGCTGCCACCAAGCACTAGTGTCAGGATCCAAAGAAGTAACACATGTACCCAGGGAAAAGTTGCAGCCTTCATTTGTTGTTTTCACTGCAGCAGATCCCACCCATCTCTTTGAGGGAACCAGTTCACTTTTTCTGTCTGTGCACACCCTCCTTGGATCCCTAAATACCCATGTGTACAAACTTAGCATTGAAGCTGAAATCTGGTACACAGTTACCAGGGAGTAAGCCTCCTAGAACTCAATGTATTATACTCAGACATGGATAGGATTTTACTGGAAGTCTCTCTGGATCAGTTTGTTTGCCTCAGCATCTGCCCAAAGACTGCAGGATTCCTGTTTGCTCCACATACAATGGACCAGTTCATGTGCTTATTGAACAAGAGAGCAACAGTGCATGCTAATTCCTTCCTTCTTCCATTCATATGGTGTAATGTGTGATACGGATAGTCATGTGGACATGCATGTGTCACATTTTCCTCTCTAAGAATGGAGAGACATGTAAACTCAGTTCTTAATGAGAAGAACTATATCTGTAGATTAACCTAGTGTGGCTGTTACACCTGTATGACTTAGCCTCATTTTGTATTGTCCTTCCTACAATTTATCAATAAGCATGACATGTCAATTCTTATGCTATGGGAGCTCTGAAGCACTTATTAAGGACTTCCAATCAAAGTCCAGGGGTTCATGAACCAAAATGGATTTTGGAGTCAAAAGGTAGAGCTAATATCTTTTAATAATAAAAAGTAAATATATTTTCAAATAAATTATTTGGTTTGTTATACGACGTCACAATGTTTAATTTATTTCTGATAGAATCCTAACCCTTCTTAATAATGCTCTCTCAAAGCCAATTATCCCTGCATTACATCTGCATATTTTGGAGTTGTCTTCATTCATCTTATGCTTGTCTCCTTTCCTGTGTTTTGTGATGCTTTATTAGCTTCCTTGAATTTTGTTGTAAGGTTCTTCTACCCTTCTCTCCCCTTTACTGAAATAATTTTTAGGGGTTTTGTGTGTGTGTGTGTGTGTAAAAATGGCTTTCAGAAGGTTTTCATTCAGTTTCACATATTGTGACTTCTCTCTTCCAGCGTTTGAAGTCTTCCCAGTGAACTGTCCACTCATAAAGTAGTTGGATTATGGTAGTTTTTCATAAGAAACATGGGTTTTAGTGTGAAATGGTTTTTTGTTTAGAAAAAGGTGGGCTTGTGCTAAAAGTTCTTTAAGAAGGACACTGACTAGCTGCAAAGTGTGCTGAGGTGGGCGACCAAGATAAAGGACCTGGAAACCAAACCTTATGAGGAAGGGTTGAGGGACTTGAAATTGTTTAGCTTGGCGAAGAGATGACTGGGAGGCAATATAATAGCCATCTTCAAACAACTAAAAGGCTGTCACATGGAAGCTTATTTTCTGTTGCTCCAGAGGGTAGGGTGCAAACCAAAGCATTCAAATTACAAGAAAGGAGATTTCAGCCAAACATTAGGATTAACTTCCTTACAGTAAGAGCTGCTTGGCACTGGAAAGAACTGCCTTGGAAGTTGGTGGAGTCTCCTTCATTGAAGGTTTTTAAACAGAGGTTGGGTGGCCATCTGTTGGATGATTTGCTGGAGATTCCTGCATTTAGTCTAAAAAACTCCCAAGACCAAGAATGGCACAATAACCAGTAAGTAGAAAGATTGCCTGTGGATAACTCTTCAGCATTCCCTCCTCCACTGTCAGTGATCTGATGAGGAAGACAGAAAAGTGGCATTTCAGAGGCATGTTGGAAGCAAATCCACAGACCTTCTGCTCCCCATTATGATCCAGAAGGGGAGGAAAGTACCCCATCTCTGCAGCAGATTTCCCTTCCCACTGAGTTCAAAGGACCCAAATATGCGCTGGAAGTTCTGTCAAGACTCTGGGGCAGATTTGGGGGGCAAGCTGGAGAGAAGAGAAGGTGAAGGTAAAGTTTCCTGGATGCAATTCCATGTCTCTGTGCTCCTTGTCCTTCCTTCAGTGGTGGGATTCAGCATAGAATTTTCCTTCTTAAAATAGAAGAAACCATTCCGTTCCATTCATGGAAATTCACTTAGGGCTGGAACCCAAAGTATTTGCAGCAGCCAAACCTAGTGCTTGTGATCTTCCAGTGCCTTTTGATTACTTGTGAGCGAAGGATGAAAAAGAAGGGGGGGGGGAGCAGGAGAATTCAACATGAAGAGTAGACAAAAGAGATACATTTCATTTAATCTGTTCTTCAATCCCTTGCAACAGCTAAAACAAAACATTCCTTTTCTCTCTGGTCTGAGATTTTTAACATTTTCAAAGAGTAGCCAAAGCCTCCTGGAAATTGTTTTATTATTTTAAGCACTGTCTAACATCTGGGGAGGGGGGAGGTTTCAAACAGCTGCCGCAAGAGGACAGATCTAATTTGTAAAAACAACTGGGCAGAATGCAGCCCAAAACACAAGAGGTAAGAGGAGATGACAGTTCAATTTCTTGCTTTCTTTCATTCTCTTCATTGGCTTGATTGATAAACAGCTCAAAGGCTTCTTGCGAGTGACCTCAGTCCTTTTTTCATATGACCAAGGGGAGGCAGGCAGGAAGCCAAAGCTTGCCTTTAGTCAGTGATCTGTGAATAACCCTCAATCCCTCAATGACGTGAGAGAAGCCTCCAAAGGGAGGCTGTGAGTCAGACCTAAGGAGGCACAGAGATTGCTTGAACAACCATTAGCACGTCATTGGTAATCCCAGGGACACCTTTCACATCCGTGGCATTTTGTCTCAGTGCATTCTCCTGAAGACTGATACTATGCTTATTGGAAGCCTTTTCACTGGCTCTCTCTCTCTCTCACTGAAGTCTGACTGCTTGTTTGTTATGGTGACTGTCATTGGATGTGCTAGGAGGGAGAGGAATGGTATGAAATCCCTGCTGTTATTGGATAGTGAAACATTATTTACACAGCACCTAATTTGATGCATAAAGTAGCTGACATGCAAGCAAACAAAAAATCCCCAAAGATGGATTCTGTTTACATCATCTCATGATCGAGCTTCATTTCATCTCGCATCAGTGTGTATAAATATACATATAATTGCTGATTCAGTGCATTTTGCAGTCTTTGCTGGCTTTCAGAAGGTAAGATCTAAAAGGGCTTTAGATTGGAAGCCTGAAGCTACTGAAATGCAAACTGGCATTGGCAGAAGCAGAAAACACGGCAGTCAGAAGGTATACATAACATGGTAGCATATTGATGCCTGTGTTGTCATATGGCCTTGAACATCATAAGCATTAAACAATGCACAAGACCACCAAGTATATTTAACTCACTAGAAATAAGTGCCTTGAAAGTCACCATGAGTGGACAGGGAGAAGAGACAGGAAAATACTCCATTCCCCAACGTATGCTGTGACAGCTCTTTCACATTCACATGCATTCTTCATTTGCTTCCCTCTTCCACAGCTCTTGGTTCACTGTTCTTTTCCTCAAGCCTCCCTCTCCGCCACCTATTCACTCCCCCAGGTGCATGTTTCCTTTTTCACTACAGACTCTGCTTGCCGCACCCCATAGTTGAAATTGACTGGACTTAACCGTCCAGGGGTCCTTTATCTTTTTTCCCTCTTTCAGCATTCCCACAGCATGGAACCTGCTTGACTCAGACTTCCAGTCTTCTCAGTGACTTACAAGTTTACAGGTAGAGCAGAGGCCCCAGCCTCTTTGGGGACATGTTTAATTTTGGGGAAATGCTGTAGGTATCACCACCAAATGACTGCTGCAGAGTGTGGCCAGTCACAGAAATGACTGCCATGACTGTGGTTCTGCCTCCTCCGCCTCCGCCTCCTCCTCCTTCTTCCTCTTCTTTTTCCTCCTCCTCCTCCTCTATTCTTCTGTACATCTACTACTACAACTATTTCTTAGTAGTTGGGAAAAAAATTGCTTAAAACTTTAGAGTTAAGCCTTTGGTCATGTAACAGATAGATTTGGAAATGGCAAAGAATGGTTTTAGGTTTGTGCTTACAATTTCAGCCCCCCACTCCTGCATGGCATACCTTTTTAAGAAGGTACAAAGGCAAGGAGTACATGTCTACTACTACCTACCTGCTACCGTTGCTTCTCTTCTTGTGCGAATTATGGGCTCAGCGCAAGAATTCCAGTTTACCTTTACACTCAGACACTTTCATAGCTGCTGAAAGTACCAACACAGGTCCCTCACTTTGTATGGTAGAGTGTTAACACTTTTATTTTTTATTTTTAAAACACAAACGAGTTCAGGATTGCAGCTGGAAGGTCCAAAACAACATGGGCACATTGCTAAAATGCAACTTTGTTATCCTTTTGAAAGGGTCATTTTATCAAATGTTCCTAATACCTCACAGGAATTGCATACTAGTGGTCATATGATGCAGAGTCTGGATGGATATGTTTGTAGGGGGAATAGCTTCTTCCTCCAGTACTGCAGAACCTGAAAGTTGATGGGATCTCACCACAGAAATAAAAAATTGGTGCAGGGGTTTCCAAGATATAAAAAGCATGTAAAAAAGGTGAGGTGTGGCCCACATTTGGATAGGAGCGGAGGTAAAAATTGCTCCGCAGAGGAGTACAGAAATCCAGACAAAGCCTTTGGACAAATAATCTAAGAAGGCCTTGTAACTCTGTTTTGTACTAAGCATTATCATAAAGACCAACAAGGCAAACAGGCAGAAACAAAACACTTGGGTATCATTTGTAAACAGCTGTGAAGTTAAGCTAATTAATTAAGTGCAATAGATATTCAGTAGCAATGGGAACAGCAATGAGAGTTAGATTAATAGGGGCATGATCCTAATCTTTTGCAGGTGGGGGCAAGCTATTCAAACCAGTTATAGACAAGATCCTTGTAAAATTAGTCTGCTGAAGTTTAAGATGTTACATGCCATAGTATTAAAAAGAGAGAGAAATAACTCTCTCCCCCCCATTACTCTGAACAATTATTTTATGCAGTGAGTCATTTGACAGGAGGCAAGTGTATTTGCAAGAGGGGTGAGAAAAGGTACATAGCAGGTGTGTGCATACACCCTGCATCCATGTTTGCATGCCAAAATAAATGCAACACCGAGGATCCATGGTAACCAGATCACATGGCAGTGTTGTTGTTTTTAAAAGTCACAAACTGGAAGAGGCCAAAATCAGATAAAGATTATGGCACAAGGAGGAATGGGTTAACCATTAATCGTGGATTATTTTTCTGCCTATATATCCCCTCCACTCCACAGGGCAGGCAACAGGTTCAAGGGTGATGATAATTGGAAAAATGGGATGGGGGAGGGAACAGGTGACCCCCTCCTCCAGCTCTCCAGGTCCAATTCAGCCCCCCTCCAGTTATTTATTTATTTAAATTAACATTTTTATCACTTCTCTAGTGGCACATGGAGGGGTATGTGTGTGAAAGGGATATTAAAATTTGGTATTTTTTTTTCTTTCCACCACACATTCTGCTCCTATTTGAGCCTTTTTCAGTGCACTAGAACTGTGGTCAATAACCACGTGAAGCCAATGGTGTGTCAAGATGCAGGACATAGAGTTGGACCACTTTCATCAGTGCTGCTTATACCTGCACCGATGGGCAATAAACTTTTGTGATTTGAACACTAGACCTCTGTTGCTAATAAATCCTCGATTAACTACGAAATCTCAATTTGCATACAGTTTTATGCAGGCAGTTGATAATCCCAGGGCTGCTAGAGTCTTCAGCATTGAGGCCAATAGGTCAGCACAACCAGACTGCCAAACACATCTGTCAATGCCCAGTGCAGAAATAATCATGACCAGTTGCTTAAGAATGAACCACCCTCTGCACCCTGAATCTGGCGCCAGATCACCAGGGTGGGAGTGGTGGCTAATGTTAAACTGGGTTTTTTAAAACCTTAATTAATCACACAGTGGGAAGGTGGGTGGAGGAAGAAGGAAGCACTGTGTGTCCTTCCCCACCTCCAGAAGGTGAGACGAACGGCCCGATCCTGCAAGTGCCTTCCCTGTAGGGAACATGGCTGTGAAGGAGCACCACACAGAATTGAATCTTGACTCCATACCTAAGGCCACATTGCCATAACACTGCCATAGCAATGTGGTGTGTCCCAGGTGTATCTTCAGTTGTAGCACAGCCTTTGCAGCAGTGTTGGGCTTTGCCAGTTGTGGCTCCCTGTTTGCTTCTCCTCAACCAGGTGCAGTCTCCTCCAGATCGCTGGACTTATCTGCAGCTGGTGGTAGGCCTCAGTGGTTTCCATGGCAGTGAAGGTTTTGGAACCGGTTGTGAGGCCTGCAGGTGATAGGAAGTTTGGACCCTGACTAGCTGGTGAATGGTGAATTCAGTCCTGCTGAAATCCACCTTCCAAGTCACACTGCTGGTTTGTTGCCCAAAGCCCCATCCTCTAACAGCCCCAGATTGTTCTGGGTGGACCAACCCAAGGCGGTCACCTCCCGACTCCCCCTCCTAAATTTGTTTTAGAATTTGGGCTTTGGTCCAATCTAGTACACAGCCCTAGAAAGAGTAGCCAATGGGTAAGCATTCATGCAAACACTCCAGAAATTGATGGCTAACTCATCAAAAGGATTGCTATTCCACCACCGCCATCAATTTTATTTTGTGTTTTTTTTAGTGCCTTCCTGGACATATAAGGACGCTGAAGTGTAGCTATTGCCTGGCTGAGTGGGAGGTGATGCAGGATTACGCTATTAGTGAGCAGGAGGTGGGAGGTGAGTTGGACTGAGGGGCAGGTGGGCTACATATGTTTAGCGATATTTTTAGATGAGAATATGGAAAATGGAAACACCAGCCTAGTGAGACATAGGGCGTATAGCTGACGTGATGCAACGGGAGTGGAAATATATTTAGAAAACAAAAACTGATTTATTTATTCTTACCCACGTATAAAGATCGTGCTTTACGTTAAATTAAAAAAGGAAATCCAAATGGCAGCTCTTCCCCGAAAAGATATATATATATATATATATATATATATATATATATATATATATATATATATATATATATATATGAAAGAAGTTCCAGAAATATAGATGAGTGTGCAACCTTCAGCTTTAGAATAGAGACCTGGGTTGGAAAGAGAATTTCAACTTTGGGGAAATAAAAAGAGTGGGGCAGAGTTTGGGGTTAGGCTTTTGCTCTCCACCTTCCTGCTTCAGCACCATCTGGTCTGCTATTTTGCTGCTGTAGCTGTGCAGTGGAGGCAGGTGGAACCTAGACTTGGTAGGGTGCATAGCAGTTCGCATGGGTAGTGCCTAGGAGGTTTCAGGCTGAAGATCTTTTTTCAGTGTCATACAGTGGGCTTCATAGACGGCTGGGGATTTGAAGTCTGGGAATATAGCTCACAATTGTACTTCACCGGAAGCTCTCAGTGGATGTTCTGGATCAACCTGATATGACTTCATAGAGAATTGCACTGGATATTTGAATTTGAATCCATATCCGTTAGCTGTTGCTGCAAAAACAAAACCTAAGCTTGACAATTTGCACCCCATTCAGAATGGCGATGCACACATAGCATTTTTGTATATGGATTTCCCAGATAATTGAAACACACACCTGGCACTCAGGAATGCATATGCATAGTGCTTTTTAAAATAAAATAAAAGAATACTTCTGTTAGTCTTGATTACCAGTTGAGGCGAGTTTCTGAGTTTAGCCCCCACCCTGCAAAAAAGTAGGTGACTTCTTCTGTCACTGAGCATTCATTCAGTACTTGGGATGGATATTGGATGGCCTTTTTGCTCTTTTCCCAATAACGGGCAGCAATACAGTTCCTGAAACGTAATTGAATAGTATGTCATAGGGCAAGCACAACAAAATAGATTATTGTAGTTATGCGGGCAAGTGGTAGATGCTAAACAATTTGGGCTAGTACATAATGCCATCTCAGAAATTGCCATTCTCTCCCGTTCTTTTCTTTTTTTTGGCATTTATATTTCTCCAGACTCCTTTCCAGGGGAGAAAGAGAGAGAAAGCACTGGTGGAGTGTAATGGCTGAGGATGAACTGTGAACTGGGAAGTCTCTGGTTAAAATCACACATTGGAAATAAATTCTGTGGGGGAATCTTAGACAAGTCATTATCTTTAAACCTCAGCCCACTCCTGTGTCCATGATGTGAAGAAAATAGAATTGTTCTAAGGATTACTGATATAATATATGTGAAGATGATATAGGTGGACATTTTGAGAAAGTGCTATATAAATAATCTTATTATCTTCAGAAAGCAAAGTTTCTGAATGTGCCTTGGCAAATAAATCCTAAAAACTGCTGTTTGACATTCATGCTTCCCATCAGGTTCTCTATTTTTTTCACGTCTTGGGTTCTCATTCTTATTCTGGCTAGTCTAACTATTTACCAATTATGATGTGTTATACTTGAGAACACTGGCACAGCTTGGGTTTAGATTCAGGGTGGGAAACCTGTGGTTCTCTAGGTTTTGCTGACAGGGCCGGCCCACCCATGAGGCAAGATGAGGCAACCACCTCAGGTAGCAGAATCCACAGAGCAGCAGATACCAATGTAGATATTTATTCCCTCATTGTTCTTGATGTAGATCTTCACCCACCCCTTATTCCCTGCCAGGGAGCGGGAAGCCATTTTGTGGTTTGCCTTAAGTTCCAGAATGTCACGGGCCAGCCTTGGTTGCTGGAATACAACTTCCATTAATCTCTGACCATTGACCACGCCGGCTGGGACTGATGGGAGCCGGAGTTCAGCGACAACTGGAGAATGCACATTTTCTGCCGCTACTTCAGCCCATGAACTGGGACTGATTCCAAGGCACAGGCAAACACAGAGTTAAAGCCTTACTAAGCCAGAGGTTGAAACAAAGTCATATCTGAAGGGTTTTTAGAGTTAGAACCAGGTTGCTCAGGATCTATGTTGTTTACTCTAAATTAGCAATTGTGACTCAGATAAAAGGGTTTGTTTGCTGCCTTGCCTTTTTCATAAAGCCATTAGTTGCTTGTGCTTAAAGAAAAGATCATGCCAGTTCCATCATCGTGGTCCCATGGGCTCTGTGCACCCAACATACAAGTTTATCTGCTTGAGGAGAGCACTTCCTATTTTTAATCTATTTTTAACTTCATCCTTCTCTCTCTTTCCCCGCTCCCTTCTCTCTTTTCCTCTCATTCTTTCTGGCTTTCTGAAACTTCCTTCATGAATATTTCAGGCACACGCTATCAAGGTGTTTTACTGCTTGAACTGAGGAGTAGTACACACAGAGTACGCATGTTACCAGTCTGATGGCCCTGCACTGCACCCACGCTGTGCGTCACTCCCCTTACTTAGTCCCTCCCACTGGCAGTGATGATTGGTACTTCAAAGGCATGTGAGCAATGCTGCCCAGCCTGTACCACCCCCTGGTCTCTGGTTCAGTGGGGTTTATCCCAGGTAAGTGGGTCAGAATTGCAGCTTAATTTGTTAAATGAGTATGAATAATTAAGTAATAACCTGTAGCCCTTTTTCAGACAATTCCCACTATCTAGCAACTACAGAAGTCAAGAAAAAAGCCTGAACCCCTCTCCTTGCGTTAGAGTGAGAGGAAGGGAGAGCTATAAATTCATTAAATGTAATTGATTGACTGGTTGATTTTGTTTGTTTGTTTGTTAAGGAGTTGCATGAAATCAGGTTCTTGTCCCTCTTCAGAATCAGTGCACACCATCTAATCACGATGAACGATCTCTTTCAAAATGAGAACAGATAGTTACTCTCCTTAAGAGACGTAAGTGTCTTTGGCAAAAATATGAAAACACAGTTGCAGAAGGAGAATAATTGAACTCTGCTCAGAACCTCAAACTACATATCTCTCAGAAAGATGAGGAAAACATTCGCTCTACATTGGACATTATACCCCCTCATTCGCCTTTACGTTTTCTTATTTTATTGAGAGGGGTCAGTGAAGCTAGCAATGTAAGAAGGCCCTATACTTTCTATTACAGCAATTCTGGGGAAATGTGGCAATTCTGCACAAACATTGGTTCTAGGAACAGTGGATCAAAAATAAAAATGAAACAGCTACAACAGAAAACCCTGCACAATCCTGTTGTTGACACTTCTGGGGAGCAAGATAATTTGCTCTGATATTAAACATTTTTATTTATCCTACTGAGAATTTCTTCTCTGAATTGCTAGTGTGACACTTAGCTTTCTTAAGTTCTTGAGAGTGCATTTCCATCTGCCTTATGTCACCATTAGACCCTGTAACAAAATGTTTCTTACTTTCTTTTCATTTAAAGTATTTATAGCCCTTAGGCCACTGAATATTTTAAATCTCAGATCCAGGGAGTGAGGACGAAGGACATCAGGAGCAAATTTCTCAACCCTTCCTCTTCCCTTCCCCCCCCCCTCCTTGCTGGGTCTGAGGGACGAGAAGCAGAAGAAGCAGGTGTGTGTGTGGAGAAGGGAGATAGTGGTTTTGGCAGGAGAGGGTTGAAAGTTTGCCTGGACTCTTTCCTTGCTAGCTCAGCAGGAAGGAGAGGGAGAATTCCTCTCCTTTGCAGAAGCTTCAACCCCCTTGGTGTGTGCTGTGGAAGGCATTGCTCTGGGCTCCCCCCCAAATCCCCTGAGCTCTGTGAGTGCAGCTTTCTTCCGATTGAAGTGCAGAGTGTTTGAGGACCGGGACATTCACAGGGAAACCTAAATGCTTGTTTACAAAGCTATTGTACTACCAACCTTACGGTATGCTTGTGAAACATGGACCACTTAGAAACACCATCTCCAACTCTTCAAAAGATTCCATCAACGGTATCTCCAGAAAATTTTACACATCACTTGGGAAGACAGGCGAACTAATACCAGTGTACTGGAAGAAGCAAAGATCACCAGTGTTGAAGCGATTATTCTTCAACATCAACTTCGTTGGACTGGTCATGTTGTACAGTTGCCTGATTATTGTCTTCCAAAGCAACTACTCTATCGCATGGCAATTCCCGCCCCCTCCCACAGATGGAATGAATAAAGACGACGGACACCAGAATTTAGGTTAATGGGCGAAAATGGCCACAACTTTATTGATTACAGGTAAGAGGGGTATTGGCTTTAGGCATTGGCCCTATCCGACTATCCGGTATAAACGGGAAGGGTTAAGCACCAACAGGGGGAGCCCCTGAGATGCACATCCCTAGGTGCTCCCTGAGGGGTTACCGCTTGGGAGCGCACTTTAGGCCCTAGCCTCCATAGGTTTCGGATGAGGCAACGCCCCCGGAGTCTTTTAATGAACTACCCTTCAAGATTTGGGGGAGGTGATGGCGTTCCTCCCCCCCGACTCATTTGCATAACAATACCCCTGCCAATGCCTAACCGCCAAACCAAAGGTGTTGTGACGTTTTGCTACAAGGTAGGCGAAAAAACCAAGTGGCTTCCAAAATACAGCCAATTAGCCAAATGGAAAAACTCCTACCAGGCCCCTTGTGGCGACCAGCTGAAGCCCATAGCAAAGTCCAAATGCAAACCTAGAGGGTGGGTGGGTGGGAAACCGCAGCTGCTGAAAGGAAAGAAAAGGGGCGAGCCAGGGCTTCCCCGACCTTAAATGCCCTCTAGTTAGCCCATTCCCGCCGCCAGCCGATTGGCTGGCACGGTGAGTGATGAATAATAATGAGCCTGGAAATACCTGAGTCCCGCGGGGCTGCAGCCAGCCCCACGAGAGTGTAGATGGGGGCATGAGCCTGCAACCCCCCCTTATGTCGGGAGTGGCTTTCCGAACTTAAAAATGGAAAGCGTAATGCTGGTGGTCAAGAAAAGAGGTTTAAAGACTCTCTCAAGGCAAATATTTAAAAAATGTAATATAAACACCAACAATTGGGAAACACTTGCCTGTAAGCGCTTGAGTTGGAGAACAGCCTTTGCCAAAGGTGTCATGGGCTTTGAAGACACTTGAACTCAGGACGCAAGGGAGAAACGTGCTACGAGAAAAGTGCTATGGTTTCCTGCCTGGAAACCAATGTTCCTACTGTGGAAGGTTGTGTAGATCCAGAATTGGCCTCCATAGTCACTTATGGACTCATTGTTAAAACTGTGTTTATGGAAGACAATCTTACTTGGCTACGAGTGATTGCCAAAGAGAAAGAGAAAATAGTGGTAGGAGGCATAATTGTGGTACAGTGGTACCCCGCAAGACGAACGCCTCGTGAGACGAAAAACTCACAAAACGAAAGGTTTTTTTGTTTTCGAGTTGCCTCGCAAGACGAATTTCCCTATGGGCTTGCTTCGCAAAACGAAGCTTGCCCCGCAAGCTCCGGGGACAGTGGGTCTTCCCGCTGTCCCTGGACCTCTTTTGAAGCAAGGGGCAGCGTGGAGAAGCGATCTCCCCGCAGCCCCTTGCTTCAAAAGAGGTCCGGGGACAGCGGGGAAGAAGCGATCTTCTCCCTGCAGCCCCAGGTCCGGGGACAGCGGGAAGCGCTTCCCGCTGTCCCCGGACCTCTTTTGAAGCAAGGGGCGGCGTGGAGAAGCGATCTCCCCGCAGCCCCTTGCTTCAAAAGAGGTCCGGGGACAGCGGGGAAGAAGCGATCTTCTCCCTGCAGCCCCAGGTCCGGGGACAGCGGGAAGCGCTTCCCGCTGTCCCCGGACCTCTTTTGAAGCAAGGGGCGGCGGGGAGAAGCCTGCCCCCGCCGCCCGGCTTTGGAACGATGCTCCGAAGCCGGGCAGCGGGGCGGGAACACCTTCTGAAGGCGGGCGGGGGGCGAAAGTCTTTGCTCCCCCCTGCCTGCCTGTCCCGGAGGGCTTTTGAAGGCAGGCGGGGGGGAGCAAAGACTTTCGCCCCCCGCCCGCCTTCAGAAGAGGTCCAGGACCTCTTCTGAAGGCTGGCGGGGGGCGAAAGTCTTTGCTCCCCCCTGCCTGCCTGTCCCGGAGGGCTTTTAAATCGCCCCGGACTTCTCCGCTGTCCCGGGGCGATTTTAAAATGCCGCCCGCCAGCATTTTAAGATCGCCCGGACAGCGGAGAAGTCCTCCGCTGTCCCGGGGTTTTTTAAAATGCTGGGGGTGGGAAGAAAAGCCCTTGTCCCCCCCCCAGCCTTCAGAAGAGGTCCGGGGACCTGGTCTGAAGGTCTGAAGGCGGTTTCCCTAGGAACGCATTAATTGATTTTCAATGCATTCCTATGGGGAACCGTGCATCGCAAGACGGAAAACTCGCAAGACGAAGAGACTTGCGGAACGAATTAATTTCGTCTTGCGAGGCACCACTGTACAGGCCTAGGCAAACTCGGCCCTCCAGATGTTTTGGGACTACAACTCCCATCATCCCTGACCACTGGTCCTGTTAGCTAGGGATGGTGGGAGTTGTAGTCCCAAAACATCTGGAGGGCCGAGTTTGCCTATGCCTGTTGTAGTAGGACTAGGCTGAGGGGAGGCTTCTGCTTTCTTCCTAACCTGAAGAAAGGAGTAAGATGAGGGGCTTGTATGGCTTGTAGGGTAGGAATCAGAGAGGGTTCTGACAGGGTCCTAGAGTCTACCCTTCTTCTTCCTAAAGCCTAGTAAGTGCTCCCCAATGCTGCTGCCAACCCAGGAACAACTTTCACAGCCCCTGTCTGCTAGCTGGGAGAAATTGGGATCATGGTTTGGATGATCTGGCAAGTTACATCTTTAGCAACCTATTGTCTCTGTCAAAACTGTGTGTACTCTCTTGAAAGTATAGTGTCATAATTAAGTAACACGTTTCAATAAAGGCTGTGGAAAGTTCTGGATACAAGTAAACACAATCTAGCAGTGATTGCCCATTGGAACTAATTGGGAAGGAAAGGCCCACACCCCATCTTCCATGACAGTCTGGGCATTCAAGTTAGATACAGCTAAACATAAAAGGCAAAGGGACCCCTGACCATTAGGTCCAGTCATGGACGACTCTGGCGTTGCGGCTTTCATCTTGCTTTATTGGCCAAGGGAGCTGGTGTACAGCTTCCGGGTCATGTGGCCAGCATGATTCTGGCGAATCAGAGCAGCGCACGGAAATGCCGTTTACTATTTATCTACTTGCACTGTGTGGTTTCGAACTACTAGGCTGACAGGAGCTGGGACCGAGCAACGGGAGCTCACCCCATCGCAGGGAGTTGAACCGCTGACCTTCTGATCGGCACGCCCTAGGCTCAGTGGTTTAACCCACAGCGCCACCCACGTTCCTTAACTATGACAACTTCTGGTGCCTCAAAAGAAGTGTAAGTATGGCTCTTAATATGCCATGACCATTGCATGCATACTTAATACACATTTGTTTTAAGAGCTCCTTGCACTTCAGTAGCAATTTACAGGCCACCTTTTATTACATTTAAAAAATAAAAAATAAAAGCTTGATACAATTCTCAGCCGGCTGAGTGGCTTATGGAGGCAATATTTAAAGGTCTAATTGGCCTGATGTAAATTTAGCACCAATATTTTCCTGTAGTGCCACATCTGTGTAGGGCTTCAAAAGTGCTTCCAAATTAGTTTAATCATATTTAAAATTTTAATCTTTTTGAACATTATCACAGTTGCCCCCAGCTAAACTGTAGAGTACACTGAACTCCCCATGACTCAGACTAAAAACTGTTCCAGTGCTTTGTGAATCACCACTGTTTCAAATCAACCTTTATTTTTATTTTTTTGCATTCTTAATTATACTCTTGAGTATATGATTAGTATGAACATTTGAGAAATTTATATCTTCTCTAACTATTATAGACATATTTTGTGCAAGCAATGAAGGAAAATTACAGTAGGGAGCAAATTATATTCTCTTTTTTTACAGGGCATATTTTTATTTCTCTGACTAATTTAAGAGAATGTTTATAGATGCGTGTTTTTCAGGACTAGGTTAAGAATATGTCATCACTAGCAGTTCCAACAAACTGGTGGTGTATTATTATTCTAATTATTCTTATTATTCTTATTAGTTTGTTATTTGCTTTATCTTGCCAATGCCAACCCAAAGTGACTTACAACCAACCAACCAACCAAGCAACCAACCAAACAGATAATAAACTCCACATAGATACATTAAAACCGAGAGGAAAGAGAAATAACATTTAAAACATCCCACCCATTTCTAAAAGGCCACAAAGGACAAAGGCCTGTTTATAGAGGAAAGGATTTGCCTGGTGCTTAAAGATACACAATGATGGCACCAGACGAGCCTCCTTGTGGAGGGCACTTCACAAATGGGGAAATGCTGCAGAAAAGGTCCATTCCCATGTTGCCACCATCTGGACCTCTTGTGGAGGGGGCACCTGAAGTGTATAATGTTTGTGCATGTCAGGGAGCATTCAAACAAGGTGATTATTGTGTTAGTTTTCCCGATTCCCAACCTTCTTTTTATATTTGCATCAGCTTTTGTGTTATGGAACTGTGGCTTTTTGAATGATATACAAACAACATCAGGCTAAATTTCATTCACACCACTGGGGGTGGTGTGACACAACTGTGGGCATCATGGGACGTGCTGCCACTCTTGATGCACACAAGTGCTTCTCTTTCCCCCACAATTCATCCATGAAAGTGATGGGAAAGAGCTGACTGCTGAAATACTGACCCAAATTTCATCCTTGTGATCTATGAAAATTTCAGGGAAAATACATTTTAAAACTCCCATGATATTCTGGGTTAGTGGGGTGTCAGATGAATCCCTGCCCCACCCCCTGAAAGCAATTAACTTGGACTAGATTTTTACAAGTTGCTTTTGCCTTGTGTGAAGTGGATATTATTAGGTAAGGAAACACTGGGAAAACGTACTGTCTGAATGCAGCCTCAGTGAGTATAGCAAGCCAGTAGATCTAAGTAAAAGCAACATTTTGCTTCTCTCGGCATGAACATGTGTGCACGCACATCTGCACATGGCGTGAGGGTGATCAGTCATGTTTTTCACAGGAAAAGTAATTGGCACACACTTTGCTCTGACTGTTGTAGGTCTTGAGCAGTGAGACACAGAGGAACAGAGGAACAACTTTTGTAGCAACAATTGCAGCAGGGAAGCTTGAGTGACAGCGTCCTTCTGCTTTCTTTACTAATGAATGATGAACAGTAAAAGTCAAATTATGCCTTGGGTCTCTGCCAGATACATGCAATTCTCTTTCAATTACCTTGTGGACCACAGCTTAGAAACAAGCAGGCTATAGTGAAAGAGAAGGGGCCTTAATTAATTTCAAGCTTTGTACTTGCCATGTGAAAATTAATACACTCCTTATCTGTAGATCTTCAGAAGTTACAGAGTGGAATCACTGTAACCCCAGAGTCACTAGGTTAGCATGAAAGACGCTTGGGGTGGGTGTTGGAAGTCACTTCCTTTCTCTGGGACACTTCCTGCCCTGACATCCTGCTGAAGAAAGATAATAGCTGTCACACAAATTATTGCCATGAAGCGGGCAGGGATGGGCAGAGAACCCTCACAGGTTGGGGCAGCAATTGTACTATGGTTGACAAAACCAGCCCCATCTTTACCCATCTCACTACTATCTTGGGTACACAATTTCACTGATGGCACTTGGAACTGTTACCATGATGCCCTCACCAAAGCAGACAGCAGCCAAATTAATGCTGAACCAGCTTGAATCTTTATTAAGGTCCAGTACATAGACCCTTGATAAGTTAGTACAGGAGACAGAATTCTGATGCATGACAACACTAATATCAATAATTCTGATCACACACTGCTTTGTTAAAGCATCCACCTCTTGACGAAAGCATTAGCATTTTAGGTACAAGGGTAGGGATAGGGGGATCTGAACATTTCAGTTCCTCTCTGTTTTTCATTTTGTCCCGTCTTAGGTTCAATCCTCCATTTATCCACATAAATTCATCAGCATTTTGTGTGAACTTCTCCTGATATACACATTTTTGCCTGCAATTTTGCCTAATAACATTTTCGCAAAGAAATTATGCACTTTTGTAAATGCCGTTTCATAGCAAATTACTTGGCGAGAGAACACATTGCAAAATTCAGAGAGGCATGATGGCTGAGTTTCAGTTCACCCATTTTCCCCAGAAAGGTTGGATCCAAACAGATTTCTTCCCCACCCATATAGAGGAGGATCATGCTGTGTGCACAGTATGTGTGTAGTTAAGAACTGTAAATCATTTACCACGTAAGAGATAAAACTTGATACATTTCATTGTAGACAGGTTGTACATTGACAATAATGGTGTTATTATTATATCATTGACCTGAAAGGAGGGGTTAGAAGAGAGAACCATATGAAGTGAACCTTATTGTGATATGTTCTCCATCACCACCTGTATAATTGGGATGGGGGAGGGTTTTGTTTGGTGTGTTTTGTTTTTACTGAAAAAAACCCCTCAAAAACCTTTAAACAAACAATAATAGAGAGTAATTGCCTTCCATTTCTCATTTTTTTTTTGTTCAGGCTTTTCTTTGCTTTTCTAAAAAAAAAATCCCTAAGAACCATTTCACAAGGAAACTTATTTACAATGCAATTATTTTCTAATTAAATAGTTCAACAACAATACTTCTAATTAATTATTTGCACCTCCTGTTAGGAATGCAGTCTTGGGGGAAGGGAAACCAGAAGACTAAAAGCAGTTGTGTTATAAGAATGCTCCCTGAACAGAGATCTCATATGTAAATGCAAGTTGAATCACTCTTCCTCCATTTATTGGCCAGGAGGGCTCCTGAATAACCTGGATGGAGGCTGCTGCAGAGAGCAGGGGATAGGAAACTTTCCTCCCATGAACTTCCTTGAGTGAGCTTGTCTTAAGAACTAAGGCTGCTGCAATTCTTGCCAGGGAATAAGTCCATTTAATTCAATAGGATTTACTTCTGAGTACAGTAAATGGTTAGGGCTGCCATTCATTAGCTATCTGACATAACCAAAGGTGGATATGTAGATTTGAACTCAGGATCTCCCAGTCTGTACATTCCATTCTGTACATTCCATTATTTGTTCCTTTCAGTTTCTTCCCTTCCAATTAAACCAATCCCCCATGTTTTGTGATTCTTTTATTTGAGCAAGGATTGTGTCATGTGGAATCATTTGAAGGAAAATGGCCATTCCATTCCATTCCTCCTCCCTCCCTCCCTAGTAGCTATACTTTGACCTAGCCATGAGTGACCTGTATTTCTCTACTCATTCCAGCCACATGACTGTGATCTATCAAGGCAAACTTGTTCATACATGAGAGTCACTAAAAAATAAAAAAATCACTAGATATAATAAACTGAATTTTTGCTCCATACGCTGCATTTTTTTTTTTTTAAAAAAAGCCATTCTGGTTTGGGGTTTTTTTTACCACTAGAGAAATATTTCCATTTCCACCCTGAAGCTAAAAGGCATTTTTAAGTTCACTGGCTAAAATACCACTGAAGAATCAGCTTGAGGCGCTGCACAATAGAAGATAGTGTCCTCGCAGATGAAACGTACTATTTAAAACCACCAGTAGTACTCTCTAGCTTGCTTGAAATAATTAGTGGCTGTATGCTCAACGGGCACCCATATTCAAGGATACAAAGTTCCTTCCCTTCCCACCATGCTAATAAAGAGAGCTTACATATAGATGTTGCTTCAAAGAAGGGGATGCAAGGCTGTTGCCAACAATTGTGTGTGAGCAAAAGTTTAATTAGCAACTCTTCCCAGAGAGACATTTTGTAGGAAGAATGACTCATAGGATAATAATACAACTTTGCCAATAGTCAGGCAAGGAAGGAAAAACATAAAGGAAAAACTTCCACTTAAAGACGTGGAGTTAGTTGTGGTGTCTATAGGAACTTTAAAAGTACCTTTGTTGCCTGCTTACTCATGTCCCTGCTGTAAGTTCAGCAAGGTTTTTCTTAAAGGAAAAAGACTTTTTATTTCCTTTAGTAACATATGGCAAGGGCAAAAGGATCAGCAAAATGCATCTTCCACAACAGAAATAACTTTTTGTGCCATGTGAGAAATTGCGTCGAGAAGGACATATCCACCCATCACCCTACCCCTAGGATTTCCTTTTGCTCCAAAATTTCAGGTGTTGCTCGGTAATTAAATCTTTCAGGAGGAAGAGTCCTCAAAGGTAGCTGTGCTGGTGACAGAGGAAATTGAACTATGTTTCCCAGGCTCTTCAGATAATTTTTTTTTTCCAAATGAAAAGAATGGTGACATTTATTGTTAAGTTTCCCATCTTGCTTCATCATTCCTACTAATGGAGCATGCCGTAGACAACAATGATACATTGATTCTGGTTTTTTCCACAGTCTTTCTTTTCCACTTGTTGGCAGTCAAGTTGAATGTCTTATCTGCCACTGGAGACCTTTCCTTCAAAGCAATTTTGAAGTTCCTACTTTATGGCATGGTCACTCGGTAGGGTCATCCTATAAATGGAATAACCAATTTTCTCTTCAATAAACCATTCAACGCACTCTTCACCTAGACTGTTTTCTTTCTTCTGAAGAAGGCAAGGCAACTTCCAAGCATTTGGCAGGAAAATCAAGTGTTCAGCAAGGCTCCCGGTTGAATTTGCTCTGGCCTAATAGAAATCTAATGAAAGAACATCTCACATGGTGTGACTGTGAACCATTTGAAGATCAATGCTGGCCAATTTAATGGCAATGTTAAACAGTTAAGGGTGCAGTTCTGAACCCTGGCTGACAATGGTGGGGCTTGATGGAGCAACACAGCCAGCATCGTATCCAGTGGTGGCTGGTGCCCCTTGAGACCAGTGGGGCAGAAAGTAGGGATGCCAGTAGTAGGTGGAGCCAGAGCCAATGACAGGCAGAGCCAACTAATTCTAGGTTTGCCTCCATCCTCCCCCTGCTGAGTTATATGGTAGCAACAATGAGTGTAAGGAGGATGCAGCTGACAGCCTGGGTGGGAGAAAGATAGCAGGCTAGTGAGGGGTGGCTGGGGGCACAATGACTGAGATTGGTGGAGCAGTGTCCTATTTGCCCTAATGGACTAGCCCTCCTACGGCCACATCCACTGCCCTGGTGTTTGTGCCAGGCAGAAATGGGGGTGGGAGAAAAAAATCATTTCATTAACCTCTGACCTCACTGCTTATATTCCCCACCGTCACACGCACACACACGTGTGTGCATATCTGCCAACTAGGAAGACATTCCATGCATCATATGAATTGCGTAATATGAAGCATATCAAAGTGATGAACAAGAAAAACAGCCATTAGTTTAAGTTGCTATTCCTTTTGGTTGGGACCTTGCTCATTTTCCATTTTGGGGCTAGCAAAACACGGGCCGCAGTAGTAGCATACATACACAGTCTTTTTTGACACCTGGGAATTTCCCTCTGAATTATCCCCAACAAAAAGGACTGGGTTTTTTTTGGAAACATACTTTTAAACCTTTTTTTTTTCAATTCCTTATACATCGTTTCCCAATACTCTTTAACCCTTTTACAAGTCCACCACATATGATAAAACGTACCCTCTACCTCATTGCACCTCCAACACTTATCTGATTCATACTTATACATTTTAGCATCTCTACTTGGTGCAGATTTAACAAATAGAATAAGAGAACAAGAAAAATATACATTTAAAGAAGACTGGAAAATGTATACTGATTATATACGTGAAAACACAATGTAAATAAGTTTTTATAGTGTAACAATGGATTACTGAATGGTTTAGTTCATTTAAAATATGCAATGATGTATGGTATGCAAAAGGAAAGAGAAGAAGGGAAGTCATTGACTTAAGGTTGTTTAAATGAATACAGTGGAACTTCGGGTTGCAGACGTAATCCGTGACGGAGGTACGTCCACAACCCGTAGCGTTTTCATCCTGAAGTGCCGCGTCTGCTCAGGCACAGGCACAATTTAATGCTTCTGCGCATGCGCAAGCGGCAAAACCTGGAAGTAACCCATTCTGGTACTACCAGGTTTCTCGCGGTCCACAACCCTAAATAGTGGGGCATGACAAAGCCCGGGTGTAAACCATTAAGGCAGAGGTAGCTTGCCAACTGAGGGAGAAAGGGTGACACTGCTTGTTGACAAGCCCAAGGTGCTAGGCAGCCTCTCTCTCCCTCCTGCTGCAGGCCACATGCCTTCTGTGGCCATCTGTTGGGGGGGCAGCACACTGACTGTGAGCAGGGGTGAAGTCAGCAGCAGGCACAGAACTAAAAGTGGACAAGGAAGCCCCTTGTCTTTTTCTTTCTACAGCTCTTTCTTTCTGCCTTAAAAGAGTTAAAATTAATGCAAAAGTCAAGCTTTGATAATAGGAAAAAGAGGAGTGGTACCAAGTAAAATGAGTTCTTTTATAAAAGGAAATTGAACATGAGATTGAAAGAAAGTGAAATGGGATGAGTGCTACCAAAATATTACTTTTAGTGTGTGTGTGGAAGTGAGAGTATGAGGCATGAGGGTGTGGTGTTTGTGTATGTGCATACATATGTGGGGGTATGGCCCTGACCCACAACCACATGCAGTTCCCAGGACCAAAAATGTTTGCCCATCCCTCTTGTAAAGGTGTTTGACAATATAGAATGGGCTTACTTGAAACCGTTACTCCTACTACTACAGTTTCTTTACCTGTAAGGTCTCAGGCAATTTAAAGCAATTTAGAATTCAATGTTAATAACAGGGGTTGTTGTTTTTTGTGTTTGTTTTTTTTTGGTCTTAGATAAGATGGGTATTGGTTCCAACCTTCTTGGAGTGGTCAGTAAGAACTTTATGTTTCCACCCACATCTCTCTCTCTGTCTCTCTCTCTCCCTCCCTCCCTCTTGTTATGTTTCAGCCTCATCTTCATTATTAAAAAACACACACACACAAATAGGCACTGTGGTGGAAACCTTAACCATTGTAAAAGTAGGCTAAACTCAAACGTTAGAAGGATAACTGTGTCCCAACTAATAATAATAATAATAATAATAATAATAATAATAATAATAATATTTATTTATTTATTTATACCTCCACCCTCCCCGGCCAAGACCGGGCTCAGGGCGGCTAACACCAAATATATAAAATATAAACTGTGCTCCAACATAACATTTAAAATGAGGCATGATGCTTATGACATGGCAGCCATCATTTACTAATCCTACCTTGGTTGGTTACTGTTTTATGGGGAATTAGACATACTGTAAAGTCAGTAATGTTAAGTATTAAAATTATAACTCTTTATTTTAACATTGCAATTTCTCACAATTTGCCTCAAAATGTCAAGTCCAAGTTCTCTCTCTTATTTTGCTGCCCAAATCATGGAAGCACATTGGAATTCAAACTTCTCCATATGATGGAGGTGGGTTTGCAGTGCTGTCCCAAATATTCTCTAATCTTGATCATCCACTTTGATAGCACATTCAGTGCAGCCAAAGTACTGAAACATCTGGCCATGTATTAATTTGCTTTGCTGCTGTTCAGCCCCCCTCCTGTTACCTTAACCTTTCCCCTTCTTCTTTGCCATCTCTATCCTTGGCCTCTTTTGCCCATAATTGGCTGTGGCATTCCCTGTAATCCAGGCTTCCTCAACCTCGGCCCTCCAGATGTTTCGAGACTACAATTCCCATCATCCCTGACCACTGGTCCTGCTAGCTAGGGATCATGGGAGTTGTAGGCCAAAAACATCTGGAGGGCTGAGGTTGAGGAAGCCTGCTGTAATCTGTCTGCAAGTGTCTATTACCTCATCATGCCAGACCAACCATTATGACATTAAAAAAAAAAAAAATCACATGTGAGGGCAAATGAGACTGAGGCAAAGAAAAGAAAACAAGAGGCGCCTTTCAACACACAAAATCTAACATGAAACATGTAAAGTCATTTCAGCAGCTCCATGGGTTAGTACCTGCAAGTCTGTGGGGGATATGGCCTTAAATTTATATTCCTAAAGCCCAGTTATGTAGACTGGGTTGAAAATACATAAGAAATTATTTTGGGGAATCAACATCTGATTTCTTTTCGATCAACAACTCAAAACACTTGCATGCATTTATCAAGGAGATGTTAAGGTAAGAAAGATATTGCCTTATGTATGCTTTTCTTATTTCTTAGTGAGGAGGATATTATTAAGTAATGTGATCTTCTATCACTTGCTTTTCATTCCCACAGGTTTTTTTTTTTTTTAAACCGACTCTAATTCTTATTAGGACTTGGCATTTTGATGTAATGGCTGCCGGACTCATCTCCTCTCTGTTGTTATTTCTGTACCTGATCTCTTCAATATACAGTTATAAAAGGCTGTATGAAGCCACTCTTCTCTCTGCAACCCATGCACTTACTTTGAGGCCAGCACATCAGAGACTATTCATTTTCCGCCAAGCACTCACCTTGAAGTGATTATTACATATTCACCCTCGATCCCAAAATACATCACTTTTAAATAGCCTGAAATTTCATGAATCAAAAGGATTGAAATTTCTCCAAAGCGAGGTGAAATATATTTGGAAGGTACTGAAGATCAAGAAAACTGCTTGGCAGCAAAAGTTGTTGGAGTTCTGTGTGGCATGGGGCAGCAAAAGAAAATTAAGTCTGATTATTTATTACTTGAGTACACTGAAGACTCAAACAATGAAAAATCGCGACTATAGAGAGCCCTTCTCAAGAACCCTCATCGATGAAAAGGGCCCTTCATCTGGCGATTTGAAGAGGGTTTAGGAACAGGGGCAACCTTTTTCACCTATGGTATGGGGATAGACTCAGCTGAGTCTGTGGTTTGTCAGGACTTGCAAACCAAATTTTGTCATGCCTATAGTAGACTTTCTGAGATCAGTGGGATTTAATTTAGTCCATTAAGTTTTCTGAAAGCAGATAAACAGAGAAGTTAAAATGGTAATCCCATCCTGAGAAGTCTACACAATGAAGGAAAAACATTAAGCACAGTTCGTCATGATGCCAGCCTGTTGCTGCTGCTCTTGTTGTTTTATTTTAAACCACATTGTAAAGCATTATGTGTGAAGGGCAACTAAGTGATTATTCTAAGAGTGGTTTTGCCTACCTTCAGCTAGCCTTGAAAATGAAAAGTAAGTATGGGGGCACATGCGAGTGGCATAAATAATTGTCGAGAAAGTGGAAAGGGTAGTGTTATTCTCTATTCAGCTTAATACTAGAACCTGGGCTCATCCAATATAGCTGAATGGTGGGAATTTCCAGACCGATAAAAAGAAGTCCCTAAGCTGCAGACAGGATGTAGTGATGGCAACCAACTTGAGTAACTTTAAAAGATGATTGCACAAATTTACAGAGTATATGGAGAGCTACTTGTCAAGATGGCCATATATTGCCTACAGTATCGGAGGCAGCCTGCAGAATAAGTCATAAACGTTTCACCACTGGAGACATTCTGACTGCCACGCTATCACCCAGCTGTGCCACATACTTGGGATTCTAATGAATGAATCTTTATCTGCGTCAGCCATCGGCCATAGCAATACAACAAAAATACAATATACAAAGAATAGAAATAAAAAGTCAATTATACAAAATTAGGGTTTTGAATCAATAGTCAAATAGTGGATCTTATTCTGATTGCCCCAGCTAAAAACCTTGCAACCTTTGCTGTTACCTGCTCATCTTGATCTGCCAAGAGAAAGGACCCTGTGGCAGTGTTTGGGTGACCCGGAATGAACAATAAAAGTCTTTTAAAAGAGAGCAAGCCAGAAGGGCATGCACCACCGATTTGGTACTGCCACCTCCACAGGGACATAAGCATTTTTTGTGTGGAGTCTGTTGGAATCGTCCCTCAAGTACACCGAGGGCAATACATTCAACCTTGCGAGAGTAAAAGCACGTCTATATTTTAGAATTGTTAGGTTATGCAGATAGGGTGCCAGAGAGGCAAAATGGGAAGGTGGAAAATAGTCATACCATGGGCAAAATTTGCTTACTGTGGTCAAGTTGTTCTGACGCTCGATATCATTTAGGTGCAGACAAATTAGACTGCTTGCTTTACTAAAACCCAAAGTGAGTAGCCGTTGTGGTGATAAACCACAAGAGTGAAGTTTTTGATAGACAATTTTAGTCCAGGCACTTTTGTGACAATCTTGCAGCACTAGGGATATTTGATTGGGGGGATTTGAGCTTAGGCGAAGCCAATAGTTAAGTGTCCTATGCCAGATCCGTAATTCTACCAAGGGAAGATTAGCCTCTAGGCACAATGATGTGTTTGGGACACAAGGTGGTACATGGGATTGGATCTACACTGGCCTTTCTATTTGTGGAAGATTCTATTTGTGACTATTCTATTTGTGACTAAGATTCAGTGGACACTTCTCTTAGAGGAGAATCTGTGACCTTCTTGATGTTGTTGTATCTTCCTTCACACCCAGCTAGCATGGCCAGTGATCAGAGATGATGTGCCATAGGTTTGCCATCCCTGCACTGGCAGATGAGGAAAGGTTTATTTCTTTATTTATTTTTACAATTCCCTTTGCTCTTGCAAAGCCCAGGGCCACCTCCCATGCTGTTATGGAGTGCTAGCACTACCAAGAACCTTTTCTAGGGACCGAGAGGGAAGGAGGTGTTGGGAGAATCCATCTTCATTTTTGGATGGAACATCTCATCAGCAGAACCCATGGGAAATACACATCCAACCCAGGGTAGTTCCAATGGTTTCTGTAGCAAGTAGGAGAAAGGCAGACTTCATCTGAGCCTCTTGTGCAACATCGTACAGGCCAAGTGGCCTGAGACAATGGACGTTCTGTGAGTTGCACATTGTGGATTAATTGCAGTGGCAAGCAAGACACTACATAGAGCAGAAAAGCCAAAATCCTACTCTGTAAATCCAGGCTGCAGAAAACAACTTGTATTGTTGCAGAAAAATGTATTCCAGCCTGGTTACATACCCAAGTGTTTAAAGCATCTTGATTTATTTTGCAAAGCCGTATGATCGTATGAAGCAAGTTGAAATAATGCTTCTCGGTTGTTAAAATGTGACACAGAGACTGATTACTGCATTTGAAGCTATCAATAAATGCTATTACTCACAGAGACAACTCAATAATAGTTGTTCTGAATGGATCCCCCCCCCCATTTCACTCCCCATAATACATGGGAAACACCTGCTTCTGATTTGCTGAATAGAAATATGGAAGTTTCCATTTCACTTATGGAAGTCATTGGTCACAAAAAGAACCACTATCCGTAAATCTTGTGATAATACGGTGTGTTTCTCTGATGCAGATTCATACTCGTGCAATACGAAAAACTTCATTCCCAATTACCCACACTTCTGATTCACTATATATTTGAGAGTCCTTCTGGCAAGAAATTAGACTGTGCAATGCAAAACAGCTTTTCTTGTTTATACCACAAAATAGTTTACTTTTTGGAAAACATCTATCCTGATCTAGAAATTACAGAAATAGAAAAAAGACCTATCCACACAAGTTTCCCACTTGGATGGCTTTAAAAGAAGATTAGACATATTCAGGGAGGATAAATCTATCAGTGGCTACTAGCCATGATGACTATGTTCTCCCTTCACTTTTGGAGACTCTACTGTATGCCTCTGAATTCTAGTTGCTGGGAGTGGCCTGATCCAGCAGGCTCTTCTTATGTTCATAGGGTTGGATCCAGCCAAAGGTACTGTGCAGTCCTATGCATGATTACCCACTGTGTTCAATGTGGGTTGTTACCAGGTTAATGTGTTTAGGATTGCGGTCATACCTGCTACACTTTAGTTCCACTGAAACCAACAGAACAAGATGGACATGGCTCACTGAAGTCCCTTGATTTATTTCAAAGGGGCCAAATCACAACGAACTGTAAAATCGTAACCATAACTACTCGGAAGTATGTCCTATTGAATTGGATTCAACTCATTGCATTAAAGCATTTATAACCAACCTTTTGAACAAAGAAGGTCTACAAAGTGACTCACACATTTAAAATGCAAATATGTCTTCAAACAATAACTGAAGAAAAGAAAGAAAGAAAGAAAGAAAGAAAGAAAGAAAGACAATAATTAACAGAAACGAAAAGTCACTAAAATAAGCTGCTGTAAGACCCAGCAGAAGCAGCTCACTCAGCCAAATCTACTCCAGCATCCCATTCTCAGAGTGGCCAATCAGATGCATATGGAAAGCTCACAAGCAGGATATGAGTGCAGCAGCCCTTTGCCCACCCCTCACGATCCCCTTCAGAAGCATGCTGCCTCTCATAACTTGCAGTAGTGCACAGCCATCATGACTAGTTGTCCTTCATAGTCTCATCCTCTCTGACGTTGGGAGCTTGTGCATCGCAACTGTTTTATGAGCTATGCTTAGTTTGGTTTTTAACTGCTCATTTATTGATAGTCTGCTTATTGTTCACCCTGTGTGCGTGTTTTCAAGGTTTTCAAGTTTGCAAGCTGCTTTGGATGGGCTTAGCCAGCTGGGGGGAAAACAACTTTAAAAGACCTTTCTTCCTTTCTTTCTTTTATTCTATTTTTAAAATATTCTTTCTGCCTCTTTTCTTTTTAGATGAAGTATTCTAGTGTATTAAAAAAAGATACTTTGATATGGGTATTGTAGGACAAGTATCAATAAAAATACTAATAAAAATAAATAATAAAACACCTATTTATTTTTTTAAAAAATGCCCTAATGTTAGATAAATATGCAATCTGTGTTCTTCCTAAAGTTTATCTAAATCACATGAAGCTGGCTTATGCTGAATCAGATCATTGGTCCATCTAGTTCAGCAGACTGAAAACAGCTTCTCCAAGGTTTTGGGCAGGGATTTGTCCAAAAATGATGGAGATGATGGGGACAGAACCTGGGATGATTGGAAGCAAAGTTTGTGCCCTGCCACTGTCTTATAAGCTTCATCCATTATTCAATTCCACCTCTCCTCCAAGGGTTTAGGGTAGCACACATGCATCATTCTCTCCCCTCCATGTAACTTTTTAAAAAAGAACTTTTTCATTCATCTCCCCCTTTTCCAGTTACCAAAGTAGCACTCAAGGTGGCTAACAGAATTCAAAATACATCAAAACAACCAACAATTAAATGTGAAAGTAAGCCGCAGAGCAGGTAATTAACTTCACAATTAATGGGAAGCCCACCTGAACAAAATTGCCTTCTAAACTTCTTTGGGAGAAAGTTTCACAATGGGGCAGAAGCTACAGAAATGACCCAGTCCCACATTTTGACTAACCTCACATCCACCCATATTAGGACACAAAGAAGAGCCTTTTCATCAGGATCCTGCAGTGCTGAACAATCTTGTCTCTATTTCCTTCTCTGTTGTCTTTCCCCCCTACTGATTTTGTCCAACAGAATTGAAGCCATTCCAATACATAATTTCTTCCACTTGTCTTTTCTCAAAAGCAAGAAATATCAAATATACTTTTAATCCTGGAAGCCATAGAAAATGTAGTTTACTGTGCTACATTGAAATAATTAGTATTTATGTATGTATGTATTTATAGGCATTGTGAATACTATGGATTTTCTGAACGCATAAGTGGTTTTATGAATAAAGCCATGTTGGAGGCTTTTTGAAAAGGTCAAAGGCAAGGATATATAATATATTCAAAGAACAGTGTTTGGACTGAATTCATGAATTCAGATTTGGCATTTGTATTTGTGCCCTTAGAATGAAATTTTGAGTGCACCTGTTCTGAGGTGCATCCCACGAATATCAAACAACTTGCTCTCATGTAAATATATTTAGGTTTGGAATGTGCTATGGATGATTTATTGTGTTGTGCCACCCTGTGGAGTTTCTCTGTAATTTCAACAAACAGCACCTTGAATTATTTCTGCACATATTTCTCGGCTGGGACAGATGTTGGGATGCCTTTTTCTTTTATTTTTTAAATGTTGCCTATGACAAGATTTCCTGATGAGGTTGAAGACAGGTTGCGTACAACACATTGTATGTTGAGAGGGATTGAACAAATTGAAATAGCACATGTTCAAAATTGAGATTAAAACCCAGATTCTTCTACAAATTGCATATGTTTTCATTCATCATTTGGCTGAGATTTTGACTACGAGTAATGAGGCACTAAAACACTTCAGATGAAATAATAATAATAATAATAATAATAATAATAATAATAATAATAATAATAATATCTTCTTTTGATGCAAACTTATATTCTTCTAAGAAAGCTTTTAGAGAGGTGCTGGTATTGTGCACATGGTCATATTTACAATCTTTTTATACATTGGTACCTCGGGATGTGAACGGGATCCATTCTGGAGCCCTGTTCACATCCTGAACAGAACGTAAGACGCGACAGCATGTCTGCGCGTGCGCGGGCCGCGTTTCGTTGCTTCCGCGCATGCGCGTAATGTCATTTTGACCGTCTGCACATGCGCGAGCATTGAAACCTGGAAGTAATGCGCTTCGTTACTTCCGGTTCACCGCGGAGCGCAACCCAAAAATACTTATCCTGAAGCGTATTTATCCCGAGGTATGACTGTACTTCCCCTTTTGTATTGTAGGAAATATATGACTGATAATTTATTTTCTTTTGCATTCAGTGCTGAATTCCTAATTTTAAATGGAAGAGATTCACAGCAGAATCCTATATATGTCTGCTCAGATCTAAGTCCCATTGAATTCAATGGGAGTACTGTCAGGTAAATGTGTACAGGATCACAGCCTCAATCTTTTCCAGTTTTCAAATAAAAGTGGAATACTGCAGGATTGCAATGGATATCATTCAGGTAGAATGGCTACCCTAATTGCTGCATCCTCCAAATTTTTAGAGCATAATTTTTTCTGTTACTGGATCAATCCATATATCCACCTAGCCCAGGGGTGACCAATGTAAAGCCCTCTATATGCTGTTGGACTCCAATTCCCATCAGCCCCTGTCAGCATGGCTAATGGCCAAGAGTGATGAAAGTTGGCGTCCAACAGTATTAGGAAGGCACAAAATAAGCTGCCACTGAGCTAGTTCAACAATAGCCTGTCAGATGCCAAGAGAAGCTGACAGGTAGAACATGATGTAATAACCAACACATCTAGCAACTGGAGGTGAGCCAGCCTTATCCAATCACTGAGGTTTCATTTGACAAGCCTTTATTCCCTGAATTCACCTAATCTCCTTATAATAAGTTAAACTAGGAATCATCGTCATAAGTTGGTAATGAATCATAGAAGTTGCTACTACATGGTTCAAAGTTTAGGTACATCTAAATTCATCACCAATCAAATTGCTCCAACTATCTGAGCACAGCATCGCTGTTAGTTTTACCCCTAAGTCAGCATTGGTTGGCTACCTTGGTTGACCCAATATCTTTCCCTCAGAATTGAAATGCACCACTAAAAAAGAAGACAAAGGATAACACAGACAGATAAATGTGCATATGCAAATTTCAAATTTAGAAATAATTATTATAATTTAAATAGATATACCATACATCTCACCCAGGTGGGGTAGACTGTGACCACATGCTTGCTCATTCTCTTGTCCAGGTGTCTATTGTTTTTAGAGCATAATTTTTTATGCTCATTCTCTTGTCCAGGGACAGCTTCAAGTCTCCCCTCTTAAATTTCTTAATCTTTAAACCTCACTTGGAGTAGACAGTTCTTCAAATAGAGGATTCCTTCACTGTCTTCTGATGACCTGGTTTAGTTCAGCTGGTAGAGCAGAAGACTCTTAATCTCAGGGTTGTGGGTGAGCTGAGAGCTTGTTTGGACCTTGGGCGAAGACCTGGAGGCTGAGAGGGTAGGTGTGTGAAAAGGAATTGATACATTAGTAACTTTGTATTAATGTAACATTTTTATATGTAACTGTATATTTTTGTAATATTTTGTAGAAATTGTCTGTTGCTTCTTTTCTGTACACTGCTTAGAGATATTTTAAATATTCAGCAGTATAGAAGTTAAATAATAAAATCTCTCAGATCCTACTAGCTCTCCTCTCATTGCTATGAGACCTCCAGTTCACTGAGTATTCAATAATTATTCATCCATTCATTCAAAGCTTCATACAAAAAAATCCCAGAGTGGTTTACATAACAAAACTTTAAAATACAAAAACATCCACTCAGCATAACTCTGCTAAATATCCAGTATACAGAAGAAGAATGCAACAAAACAATCCAGCAGCAACAGCTTCAATACAAAGGTGGATTCACTGAATCTCTCCAAAGGACCTGCGTGGAGAGATGCTTCTCCATCTAAGCATCATCAGTGATGGAGGCAGTTTTAGGGGAATTGTAAGCAGTTCATCTTCCCAGCTCCTGGACACAAACACCACCTACCAACAGTATCCCCATCTAACTGGGATTCGGTCTCATCCAGCTCATTGCCACCTCCAGGCATCAATCCGTACCTGTCCAACACCACCTGATTAATATAGTATAGAATAACAGAGCCATGCGTCATCAGCATCTGATGATGCTGAGCTGCACACCTCTGGATGACTTCTCCCAGTGACTTCAAACAAATGTTAAGTATCATGGGGGACAGGACAGAACTCTAGGGGAACCTATGGCCCAGGATCCAAGTTGCTGAGAACAAGCTCCTAATGCCATTCTCTGGCAGCAACCGTACAGGTGGAAGTGGGACTGCCATAACACTGAATCTCTAGCTCTTAACTCACAGAGCTGCTCCAGGAGGGCTACCGTGATCCAAAAGTCATGGGAAGATCAATAATAATAATAATAATAATAATAATAATAATAATAATAATAATAATAATAATTTATTATTTATACCCCACCCATCTGGCTGGGTTTCCCCAGCCACTCTGGGCGGCTTCCAAAAGAATATTAAAATACTATGATACATCAAACATTAAAAGCTTCCCTAAACAGGGCTGCCTTCAGATGTCTTCTAAAAGTCTGGTAGTTGTTGTTCGCTTTGACATCTGGTGGGAGGGCGTTCCACAGGGAGGGCGCCACTACCGAGAAGGCCCTCTGCCTGGTTCCCTGTAACTTGGCTTCTTGCAGTGAGGGAACCGCCAGAAGGCCCTCGCTGCTGGACCTCAGTGTCCGGGTAGAACGATGGAGGTGGAGACGCTCCTTCAGGTATACTGGACCGAGGCCGTTTAGGGCTTTAAAGGTCAACACCAACACTTTGAATTGTGCTCGGAAACGTACTGGGAGCCAATGTAGGTCTTTCAAGACCGGTGTTATATGGTCTCGGCGGCCGTTCCCAGTCACCAGAGTCTGGCTGCTGCATTCTGGATTAGTTGTAGTTTCCGGGTCACCTTCAAAGGTAGCCCCACGTAGAGCGCATTGCAGTAGTCCAAGCGGGAGATAACCAGAGTATGCACCACTCTGGCAAGGCAGTCGATGAGACTCAACAGGGTCTCTCTTGACAGAGGCCATCAACCAGGACAACCAAAGCTCAGTCTCATTCCTTTGTTTTTTGGCGAGGGAGGCTCTTTATCTTAATTTGCAAACAGATTAGGGCTAAGCAGTATTAAGCAATAGTAGTTTCATATGTTCTACACTCTGGTGTTCAAAGAGGATGTGTTGTTTGATGATTTCCAAACCATTTTATTAGCTTTTACCTGGGCTGGGGAGGACTATTGTGCACATTCTATGGAAGAAAGACTTTTCTTTAACAGAACATCTGTGTGTGTGTGTGTGTGTGTGTGTGTGTGTGTGTGTGTATATATATATATATATATATATATATATATATATATATTTGTGTGTGTACACACACTATTGTTGCTTTTTTTTCTTTTTTACAAAGGACAAGGCAATAGTTTGGTCTGGAAATCATCAAACAACACATCTTCTTTGAACACCAGATAGTTGTTGGTATTTTAAATCAGCATAATTCACCAGCTCCTGAACCATAGAAGACAAGCGTAACTTTTTTTAAAAAAAACACCTGAAGAGCCTATTTGGCTGAGTTGATCTGCACTATGTTAACAGACTGAGTTTTAATTGTAGTCTGGAGTTATGGGCAGCCTGTAACACAGCACCGTTGTCTGAAAGGCACGCACGCTTTGTTGCAATACCTTTACATCTGCGTAATATGAGATGTTTTGCATCAGAGAGTAAAGTTTCTAGTGTTTAAATATTTACCAACAAGCTATTGGCCATATGTCACAGAGTTTGCCTGGTGACAGACTTGATATTCGTCACCTTTTGCAAGACGCTTCTGTTAAATCTGCTGTGTGATATGCAGGTGCACAAAACTATTTCAAAGAATCCTGTGTTTTTGTCCTCTGTCTTCTCTGTGTGAAGCTGGTGTCAATATCGCATTTATGTTCCACTGGAACGTTTGGCAGGAACAAACTTGTCTGGGTTGCTATTTTCTTTTTTCTTTTTGTTACTGGCATCACGTAAAAGATGTCAACAGCATTCCATCTTTGAGTGATATTTATTTGGCAGTGCTTGTGCTGGATTACTATTCCTTTAAGCACAGAGATACCTTCCAAGCAGAAAGGACGTTAGTCATATGATATTGCAAGACTACAGATGTGTCCTCACAGAAGCTACCTACACTCTAGAAGTATGGGAAATGTCTAGGCAGGCATGCTATCTCGAGTCTCTGCTGGTACATCTGAAGTAACCATCCACAGAGGACCAGTGCTTGCAAAATAACGCCAAGCTCAGCTGTCACAGACATGTGACCTTATAAACTCCTCTCCCTTTCTGAATATTATGCCAAGGTAAAGGTAAAGGTAAAGGTACCCCTGCCCGTACGGGCCAGTCTTGACAGACTCTAGGGTTGTGCGCTCATCTCACTCTAGAGGCCTGGAGCCAGCGCTGTCCGCAGACACTTCCGGGTCACGTGGCTAGCGTGACGAAGCTGCTCTGGCGAACCAGCACCAGAGCAGCATACGGAAACGCCGTTTACCTTCCCGCTATAAAGCAGTACCTATTTATCTACTTGCACTTAAGGGTGCTTTCGAACTGCTAGGTGGGCAGGAGGTGGGACCGAACGATGGGAGCTCACCCCGCCACGGGGAATCGAACCGCTGACCTTCTGATCGGCAAGTCCTAGGCACTGAGGTTTTACCCACATCGCCACCCGCGTCACCCCACAACGCCACCCGTGTCACGTCATGCCAAGGTAGGCCTATATAAAAAGGGGTTGCCTGAAGAATCCAGTCTCTTTCCTTACCTGCCAACATTTGTGGTACAACAGACCATTTCCCAGTTAAATGTAACAGGGGAATGGGGGCAGACAATTAAATCGTTTAGGTATGTGTAGTGGGATTCATCTCTCTTATCTGCATATTGGCAGACAATGAACCGACATGTGGGCTAGGCACAATTAACATCTTTCTGCATCACACATGGTCTTGAAAATTTATTCTGTGTGCATGATGTCTGTTAAATCTGTGTCTGGCCTGTCTTTCTCTAAAGATTAGCTTGCAATCCTGTTGCAGTCTCTGTCTCTCTTCTACACACACCCCTTTTCTTTCTAGGAAACTCCCTTGAAGGCTATCTATAGGGTGAAACAGACTGTCTAAAAACATTTCTTCTCAGTGTTTATTAGCCAGCACTTAGCCACCGCTTATTTATTTATAATAATTTATATCAAAACATTCCAGTAATATATGAGTGTATATATGTGTTCGTGTGTAGAAAGATTGTGTGTGTGTGTTTCTGTGTACAAAGTGTCTAATAAGCAATGCATTTTTAAAAATGCATTAACAGGGAAACCATAGCTTCTGGTCTGCCATGCTGTGCAGAGATATGGTGAGGCAGAGGTTTCTTTCTACCGTCACCAGCTGAAGAGCCAATTCTACCCATGAGATGCCCTATTTACAATGGGAGATTGGTGGAAGCAAATAGGGCATTTCATGGGTGGAATTGGCTCTTCAGCTGGTCTAAGCTGCCAGCTATGGGCTCAGTCGGGGTCTTTCTATTGCACCAGCCTGTAGATGGTGCAGAGAAAGACAACATTTTTGCTGCTGCCCCATACCTGGCAAAAATGGCCTCCTCCTTCACCCAGTGGAAGTGTCCTATGAGCAAAGGTCCATTCAGCAGTAGTGGCTGCTGTGGTGGGGCAGTGTAACAGAGCTGATCTCAGGCATACTGGCAGAATGCCACCGCACAGCATGCACCTTGTCACTGCCTGGCTGTGGCTCAGCGCCATCCAGGTAAACTGTAGCTATACCAATGTCAGGAGGGTGGTTCTACTACTCTGCCCTATCACGCCAACTACTGCTGCTACTCACAGGAACTCTGGATCCAAGCTCATGACTGGTAATCCAAATGCAAAACCTTCGGCGGCTAGAATGTATACTTGATTTAAAAGATGCTCCCCTACGTTCTATTATAGGAAGCCATGGGCAGGACCCAGCCAAGTTCTGCTAGTGGAAGGTTTTCCATTTCATGGTGGAACTTCCTCTCCCTCTCCTCTGGTGCCCTGAGCTCTTCCCACTTCTACTGCAGAGAGTTGAGGGAATCACAAGAAGAGATTTTGGGGTCAGGGAGAAAGAATGCAGAGAGACGAGAAGGAGAAGTTCATTCTGAGGAGATTTCACCCCTCCCATATCCAAGAATCTGCTGATGTTCTCTGCTAATTCTCGAGAGAGGAGGTTTCTTCTCTCTACTTATTCCGCTCCAGCCTCACATCAGAGAGAGAGAGAGAGAGACTGAGTGTTAGAGAGAGATTGTGTGTATAGATATGGTTGCTGCTAAGAGCAGCTGCAGAAACTCAGTGCAGTTCAGCATTTTTCGTTTAGACCTCATTTAGCTCTGTATATAGTTGTGTATTATAGTTGTAGATAGAATAAAGAAGATATTCTACAGAGCTGCTCTCCGGGTCGTTTATGCTCTGTTATACTCTGCTATACTCTGCTGTGCGACGACTGTCTTCTTGTGGAAGTGAATCCGGTGCTCACAACTCTAAGCTGTGAGTCCACAGCACTTTGACCTGTTCCCGTCCAGAAGGTGGTCTCTGGAAGTGCTAGCCAGCTCGCCTATCCCAGTCGGAGCTGAAGTGGATGAGTCCAGTTCGTGGCACTGGCTCAAGGGCGATGCTGACACATTCCTGCAGCCAGAAGTCCTCATGCTAGTTTCAAAACTATGGAATTCACTCCCATAGGAAGCAGGGATAGCCACCAACCTAGACAGCTTTAAAAGAGGATTTGATAAATTCATGGAGGAGAGATCTATCAATGGCTACTAGCCATGATAGCTGTGCTTCCACAGTTGGAGGAAGCAATGCTTCTGAATACCAGTTGCTAGAAACCACAGGAGGAGAGAATCCTGCTTGCAGATTTCCCACAGGCATCTGGTTGGCCACTGTGAGAACAGGATGCTGGACACGATGGGCCATTGGCCTGATCTAGGAAGCTCTTAAGCTCGTACTTTATTGGGTAATGCCAAGGCTCTGCGGCTTAAATTTCTGTGTACGTCTTTGCAACCATGAAGTTGTGGCTTCAAAACCAAGGTGTCAGCAAAGTTTCAGAATGATCGCAGCAGCAGTTTTGCAGCAGCAGCAGCAGAGTTTACAGTTCCAGGGTTGGTTAATAAAAGATCCACCTTAATATTTGGTGGCAAAAGGTCCAAAATCAGGAATATATAGTGTCAGGGAACTGACATCGGAGCAGAGGGGAGAGGCGGTACTTCCCGATTCTGCTGAAGAAGGAACGAGTAAGGGTAGAGAGAGAGCGTCATCTGGGGAAGAATGTCCAGGTGACACCAGGAAGAAGGAAGAGGGGGAAAGCAGCTTGGAGGAGAGGCTCCAAGACTCTGGCACTGAAGACAGTGGAGAGAGTGGAGGGGCACCCCTAGGCACGCCCACTCTGCGCAGAAGGGTTTCACGCAGAGAGGGGAGGCGGAGACTATCCGTCAAGGAGCTTCTATGCTGGAGGAAATTTAGAAGCCGCCCACTCACGGATTCGTCCAGCGACTGAGCAGCAGCAGCATCTAGGCTGCTCGGTCAGGGAAAGACACCACCAACTTCTAAGCAGTTTGGAACAGCTGGAGGTTTACACACAAGCAATCCCATTTCCCGTGACATATAGATATAGATATAGATGAAGAGGCCAGCATCACTTGGTAAATGGGGAATTCCCAACCTCAAATTTTACTTTGAAGTGAACCAATTAAGACAAATTATTCATTTTTTTTTAAATAAAAGATACATCAAAGTCCTGATTTCAGCTTGAAAATACTTTCTCTCGTAATGTCCCCACAGATGCACCACCATTTCTGGATAAATGCCTTAAATCTTTAGGTTGGGCTGCCAGTCCATATCTCAAAACAACATTCATAATCTGGAAGACCCTAAAGGGCACTGCTTAGTCCTTCCTCACACCCATATTGTTTAACCCTCAGTTTTATAACCAAAATAGATTGAAATATTTCAAGGGCTGAGGGGAGAGGGGTCTGCACAGGCTTTGGGATTTCTATGCAAATGGAGAAGTAAAAGGAGAAAGGGTACTTCAGGACTTGTGGAACAAAAATGGATTTCCTTAAAACAAAGCCCTTCATTTACTAGCAGGCAAAATATAAAACTAGAAGCCACCAGATACTTGATTGCATTGGAAATATGGCACTATCTGAAATAAATGATACCAAGGGCTTGATTGCATAGATTTAACATCTGCTGACTGCAGTTCAAATGGGTTTTAAAAGAATATTGGGAACAAGACTTTAGCTATCAACTTGAAGAACGTGTTTGCGAAAAAAAATAAAAAATAAAAATCAAATCTAGGAGCATTTGATTTCGGCATTAGCTAAGAAAACAAGTCTTAAAATTATTTTTACTGTATATGGCACCTGACACCTACTAGATTGTCACATATAACGCAAATATTTTATCTAAGCTGTTGGAGATTCGGGGCCTCAAAAGCTACTTGCATCCACATGTGGACGTATTCTGGTGCCAGGTTTTTGAGGAACTAACAGGATATTACTCACCAAAATGTTGTTCTAATTTCATCCCTAGCACTTTTAAATATTTGAGAAATACAAAATCTTGACAGCAACAATAAAGACCGAATCAGCTTCCTCTTATTAGTGACTACTGAATTAACAATGACAAGATTCTGGAAATATTTGGAATATGATACTTAAGAATATATTGGTATAACAGGATTTGGTTTCTGACTCTATCTGAAAAGATACATTTATATAAAGGTTTAATAAAAAAGATACATTTTATTTGATATAATGTGGTAGTGTGATTTTATTAACTTTATCAATGAAGTAACTGAGGCTCTATTAACCCCAGCTAGGTATGAAGATACATTGAATTTATAGCTGTAATATAGCTTCCCTGCCTTAAGGATCACCAACTGTATTTGCTAAACCCTTTAAAAAAATATGAAGCCCATAATCCCCCCTCCTTATTTTTCTTCATTTGGATTGAACTATGGATAATACTGAAAGACTGTTTGAAATGTTTTATAATGTCATGCCACTTTTATATTTTGTTTTCAAAATAAATAAAAATGTTAGTTAGTTAGTTAGAGTGCAGCCTGGGAGTCATTCTGGACTCACAGCTGTCCATGGAGGTGCAGGTCAATTCTGTGTCCAGTGCAGCTGTCTACCAGCTCCATCTGGTACGCAAGCTGAGACCCTACCTGCCCACCAACTGTCTCACCAGTGGTGCATGCTCTAGTTATCTTTCACTTGGATTACTGCAATGCGCTTTATGTGGGGCTACCTTTGAAGGTGACCTGGAAACTACAACTAATCCAGAATGCAGCAGCTAGACTGGTGACTGGGAGCGGTTGCCGAGACCACATAACACTTGGAAGATCTACATTGGCTCCCAGTACGTTTCCGGGCACAATTCAAAGTGTTGGTGCTGACCTTTAAAGCCCTAAACTGCCTCGGTTCCGTATACCTGAAGGAGCGTCTCCACCCCCATCATTCAGCCCAAACACTGAGGTCCAGCTCCGAGGGCCTTCTGGCAGTTCCCTCACTGCGAGAAATGAGAATACAGGCAACAAGGCAAAGGGCCTTCTCGGTAGTGGCGCCCTTTCTGTGGAACATCCTCCCGTCAGATGTCAAGGAAATAAACAACTATCTGACTTTTAGAAGACATCTGAAGGCAGCCCGGCATTTTTAATGTCTAATGTTTTACAATTTTTATGTGCTGTAAGCTGCCCAAAGCAGCTGGGGAAACCCAGCCACATGGGCGGGGTATAAATAATAAAATTATTATTATTATTATTTCTTAATTTCCCATACTCTTTTGTGGGCTTCGAGATTCCTCAGTATCATGAGTGCATTATTGTGGGGTGGGATGATCACCACAGTAAGATTTCACCCTCAACCTCTCCACTTGCGTCAGTTCTTAGAAATCCAGATTGAAGGCACTGTTGTTTGCAGGGGGTATCTTCATTAGTTGCACACTAATCTGGATGGTGTGCATTTCCCTGTAGGGTCATTTGACACATGTGCCTTCATGATGGAATAACTATAAATCATGAATTATAATCAGGACAGTAGTACAATGCCTAGAAAGGTGAACATCTCCAACCTGAGTCATGCAAATCAATATCTTTCCCATATTGCTCCTTTGTAGAAATCTCTTTTTGCTAGCCATGGGGAAGAGGGATAAAAATCTATACAGATTGCTGGAGGCCCATTTTCCAACCAGCACGAGTCCAGCTTGTTTTCCTCCTGTTTCTGCCCACATGCTTTGTTTCTTCAGTCAGAAGGGATAGACACTAGTTTTCTTTGAAAAATGGAAGGGTGGTATCTCAGGGTTCTGAACATGTGCAATAGGTTCCAAATTCTGGGTATTTGTGTTGTGGGATTGGTGGTATGTGGAAAATGCACAGTCCTGAGGGATAACAGTTGAGAGTACGCAGCCTGCTCCCTTTAAATTCTTGCTCAACTGCATGTACAAATTTGATCTGTTACACTTGGGTTTAAACACAGCTTGGAAAGTTCTTTTTAACTATAACTCTGGTTCAAGTTCAACATGCTGAAAAAGAAACTTAATTCCAGCTCACATTTGAACATTACAAAATGAACCAGTTTAGTTCACATTCATTTCCCGTTCAAGTTTCTTAAGAAGACTAAGAATATATTAAAGTTCACCTGTAGAATGCAAATCGAATTGTGCTGGGAGAAGTGTTGTTGTTGTTAATTGAATTTATATACCGCCCTATACCCGGAGGTCTCAGGGCAGTTCACAGAACAAGAATAAGTATTCACTGCTTTCAACACAACTTTAGAGCTAGTCACTGCAACTGAACTATCATAAATCGAAGGAATTTACTTCTAAGTAAATCTATTTTGGATAAAATACACTGGTTACTCAAGGTCTTCTAGCTTATTTGGCCTGTGGATAACTATTCAGCCATAAAAAACTCTCCCTCCAAGCTCTGCAAACCAGCCCCAGTAGCTTAAAAATGACTCAGTATCTCTTTTCCCTCAGCATCCTGTATAATGAAGAATTTCTTACCAGTCCTTCACCATAAGGTCCCAGAATAGAAAATAAAATTATAAAAACACATAACCATTAAAATTATAAAATGCAAAACACCTGTTCCAAATAGAAGTGAAGACAGTAAACAAACAAACAAACAAACAAACAAACAAACAAATAAACAACAGCATAAAGAAGGAAGTATCTTTCCCATCTGTAGTTTTGATTCTGATATCCTATTAACAACAATATAAACTCCCAGGAATTCAAACACTAACGATAACAATATCTTTATTGTCATTGTCCCGTGCGGAAAATGAAATTGAAAAACTACATAAAACTACATAAAAACTACATAAAACTACCACAAAACTACATAAAACATTTAAAACCCCCTAAAAACTCTAAAACCCCATTTTAAAATACACTATACTGTAGAGACCCCTTATGCTGCGTTTAGAACCAGAATTGCATTTGCATAGAAACTGTTTCTAAGGCGGCTAGTCCTGGCCTTTATAACCCTATACCTTCTTCCAGAAGGCAGAAGCTGAAAGAGATCATTTCCGGGGTGCGTACTATCCTGTGCCATCTCTGCCGCTTTCTTATGGCACCTGGCAGCATAGATTTGATCTAAGGTGGGAAGAGTGCACCCAATTATTCTCTCTGCAATCTTTACAACCCTGGATAGCATTGTTTTTTCCCTGGCCATGCAGCTCCCAAACCACACACACAGACCATAAGTTAATACGCTCTCCACAGTGCAATGGTAAAATGCCATCAACAGGTCCTTTGAGAGATTGTTTTTCCGGAGGATTCTCAGAAAATATAGCCTCTGCTGTGCTCTCTTCACCAGGTCTTTGCTGTTCTCTCCCCAGGTTAGGTCGTCTCTCAACTCCATTCCCAGAAATCGAAATACCAAGACCTGTTCCACGCACTTCCCCTCAATAATAAGTGGCTGAATATTCAATTTACATTTCTTAAAGTCCAAAATGATCTCTTTTGTTTTCTTTAAGTTAAGGAGTAAGTTGTTTTTCCTGCACCACTCCCCCAACTGCTCAACTTCCTTCCTATAGGCCGCCTCCCCCTCTTCAGCCGTGATTAAACCAACCACCGTTGTATCATCTGCGAACTTAATGATCTTATTACTGGGGTATTTGGGGGCACAGTCAGCTGTATAGAGCGTATATAAAAGCGGGCTCAACACGCACCCCTGTGGCGTCTCCGTATTCGTGATGAGATCCACAGAGACGTGGGAATCCAACCTGACCCTTTGGGAACGGTTTGATAGAAAATCTAATATCCACCTGCACAAACATGGTGGAAGTCCCAGGTCTAATAATTTGGGCACCAATCTATGCGGAAGAATAGTATTAAATGCAGAACTAAAGTCTACAAATAACAGTCTCGCATAGTTCCCTTGCTTCTCCAAATAAGTCAGGACAGCATGTAAAGCCATTGCCACAGCATCCTCTGTGGATCTCTTTGCCTTGTACGCAAACTGGTAAGGGTCAGGTCCCACTGGCAGACAAGATAAGATGAGGTTCCTCATTATAATGGGTGTCAACGCCACAGGGTGAAAATCATTCAGACTGTCTATCTTTGATGTTTTTGGCAGGGGTATAATGGTAGCGGATTTCAGACAGGGTGGAACAATGGCTTGGGCCAGAGACTGGTTAAAAATCTTCGTAAAGATTCCTGCCAGTTGGTCCGAACAATCTCTTAGCACCCTGCCAGCCACCCCATCCGGGCTCATAGCCTTCTTCGTGTTTACCTCCTTTAATATTCGCCTCACTTCTCCCTCTTCCACCCTGGCAGCATTTCTTGTAGGTAGTGACGCCAATAGCTCTGTCATCCCTGTTGGAGTCACTGTTGGTATCACCTCAAATCGGGCAAAGAATCTGGAAAACAGGCAAAAGGGAGTAAGCCACATCAAAATCAGCTTTGATGTGCTGCATGTTGGATGTGTGTGAAGAATGAGGTTTATTAAATCCAAATAGAGTCAGTCCAACTTCTCTGGATTATGTGGCTATTTTCCAGCAGGGCTACCTAAGTGTTAGTAGCTTGACTCTAATCCTGGAATTCTAAGATTGCATTTCCAGGTATATGTGAAAGTTTAGTCCAACTGAATACAACTCGGTGGGACTTATTTAAGACAATATGCAGTCCTAAACAGGCTTAAATCAAGATAAATCCTACCACTTCAAGTAAGACCTCCAAATGGAGCTGAGCTGAAACTAAGCTATTAAATTTGCAGGCTTCTCCATGAAATTTGAAGCTGCACCCCCTTTCCCCCAGTGCTTCCTGTCACAGTGCCATTTTTTTTTGTTTCAGCACTGTGCTGCTGCAGGAAGATTGGGAGAGTCACCTGGTTGCCTAGGCAACACAAGGATGCTTCCTTGCAATACAGCACTGGAAGACAGGGAACCTGTCCCTGCATTGCCCTGGGCATCTAATGTCTTCCGGTGCTTGGGATGCAGCGCAGCACTGGAACAGCAAAATGGTGGAGATCATTGTGGCATCACTATTACAAAAATAAATAACTTGGAAAAGATAAACTGGTGTGGTTTTTTTTTGGGGGGGGGGGTTAGGGGGCATGTCATACCCCACAAAACCTCACATTCTTCCTGAATTTTCTACTGAGTGATATTTCTGATCAGCTTTAATTCCAAGAAATTCTGTCATTACATAATTTATACATGCCAACTTGTTATCCGTGCCGCTCTAAAATGAGAACTTTTAAAATGTATTTCTTTCTTTTTTTGTCTTTGATACCTGTGATATTTTAAACCAATTAAGAGATTTTCTTTGAAATATGAAGCAATATCTAAATCACCAAACAGAGCAACCCCCAACCTCTATGTCAGGCTGCGGCCTACCAAGCATGAAGGTGGTTAGGAGGCGCCCAAGAGAAATACTTGAAATGGGGTGTTCTGAAAGTGGGGAGGGGGTGAGGCTGAGGGGACCCAGGATCCACTGGATCCTGAGTTGCTCTCACTGACATCAGCAATGGCATTGGGGCCCAATATGAACTTGATCACTACACCAGCCTGGAGCTTATGCTGATTTCCTTGCCCCCACCATCTTCCACTGCAGTTGCCAAGAGTGACTGGACTGCAGATGTGGTTGGTGGTTCTGCGTGAGAGAGGTCCGGGTTAGGATTGCAGCCTTAATTAATTAGTCAAGGCTCCAAACAGCTCCTCATGAGCAAATGGCTTGATTTCTGTGGGCCCTGTGCATGGCACTCCCACTAGATTCTTAACATATTTTTCTCTTCTCACAAACTGTAACCATAACAGGGTGATGACATTGCACCCTTCTTGAAATTTACAATGTACAATGGACTTCAGAGCAACATGTTGCAATGAGAAAGGGGCTTTAAAAAATGAGCAGATGCTAGCAAAGCCTGGAAGACTGTGGATGGTTTTGCTGTAATAACAGTTAATAATTTTCCTCTGAAAATTCAACAAAGGCAGACACTTACTTTTTCTTTTTGCAATTTCATGGAAATATTAATCCCATTTGAATGAAATGCAAAGGCCAAGCAGACATACAGTGTGTAGCAGTTTTATAGTGCAGGTGCTGTTTAAGGGATCCATATTAGGATCCACTAGATCCTAGTGTGAGGCAGAGATGTGTCATTTAACAAACAAGACTAGGTCCAGACCCATGCTTTTCTGTGAACCACCCTAAGACCTCCAAGTATAGGGATGTATATTAATAATAATAATAATAATAATAATAATAATAATAATAATAATAATAATAATAATGCATCTTTAAGTCAGCTCTCAAAACCTAGCCTCCTGGGTCATAGCTGTTTATGGGGCAATGTGCCAGATAATGTATACATTACCTGCACACACGGACATGCACACATATGCATGCAAGGAAGCAACCAACCAACCAACAGATAATCAGCCCATTTTCACAAGGAGAGAATATTTTTGTGAAAATGGAAGTGGGATTTCATCCCAGCCATAGCTGAGATCCTTACTGTAGCAATTTTCTGTCCAGCATTAGTATCTGAATTCACCTCTTCAAATGTGCTTTTCATGTGCCCTGGTACTCCAGCTGTGAGATGTGGGGCACCACAACCTTTTGGCTAAAGTGAAATATTTGAGGTGAATTTGTAGGCTCTTGTTCAAATAAAGTAGTTAAGATATATCTGAGCAAATTAAAAAGAGTTTGGACTAAGAATTGGGGGGGGGGAGCTGGGCAATCTATACATACCTAAGTTGCCTCAAACTTTAGACAGAAGTGAAATTTAAATATTAATTGAGAGGATTCTACTTGGGTTAAATGTCCAAGGAACTATTTGGAAAGCAAAATGATAAATCTGGAGAAATTTCTCAGGGAGTTTCTGCTCATTCTATTATTTCGATGTTGCACTGGCAACTTTCCAGAGTTACCACTCTGAAAGAGTAGGACCACGCCCCATTACAACTGCTAATAATACCCAGGCACACAAATTCTGACCTTGTGAAGTAATGAACCCAAATAAAAAAAGTCATCTCTTGTCTTCAAGTTGCACCTCAGCAATTTCCAAATGCCTCGATTGTGGAAGGGGTAGTAAAGCTTTATTTTTCCAAATAATTCCAGGATTCCCAGTTCTAACTGTATATATTGGGTTGCTTATTGTTCAATTAAAGTCTTCAGCATAAATGTCGCCTCTGAATCCTTAGCCTGCCTACACATTTGGCGTCATTAAAAATATTTAAAACTTTAATTGAGACCTCTGTCATTTCAGCAGGGTAGTCATTTGATTTGTGATGTTTAAACCTCGCTCTTTGAGTCTGTCTCTCTCTCTCTCTCTCTCTCTCTCTCTCTCTCTCTCTCTCGTGTGTGTGTGATATCAGTGGGTTTTAAACTTTTACCACATCTGCACCATACACTTAAAGCTCTCACATACCACATTGACTGTCATGGCTTCCTTCAAAGAATCCTGAGAACTGTATTTACCATGTGTTTCCATGTATAACATGCCCCCGTGTATAAGACGACCCCTATTTTGGGGGACTCTAAATTAAGGAAATGGAGGGAGATTGCCCAGTGTTGTTGAGCTTTTTTCTGGGGGGGGATTGCTGCCAATCGCTCACCCGCCTGACCAATCGCATGCCTCGCAAAAGCCACTAATCGTCTGCCCGCTCGCCACCATCAGCCGCCAATCACCCCCCCACTTGCCGCAGCAGCAGCCAATCAGAAGCAGGCCTTGCCGCAGCCACCACTCACCCATCCAATCACTGTATTACAAACTCCTGATCACGGCTGCCACCAATCGCACGTCCCCCCATGCACTATCAGTGTACAAGACAACCCCCAACACTTTACAATTCTTTATAATAAAAAACCCTCATCTTTGACACGGAAAAATATGGGACTTATGGATGCTGAAAGTTCTAGAAGTTCCTTTCACAGAACTACAAATCCAAGAATTCCCTAGGGAGAGGGTAAACCACAGTGTAAGTTGCAGCAACTCTCAGCAACCTTAACAAACTGCACTTCCCAGGATTCTATGAGAGAAGCCATGACAGTTAAATTAGTGTAAGTGTGTCTTAAATGGTGTGGATGGGGCGTTCATGTCATTATAGGTCTTGGTATCTGTATACCTGTACTGAAATGATAATTCTCAATTCATAGTTTACTCTAAATTGGAGCCAACACCTTTTTTTGTTTTTCATTTTTTTATATAAAAACCCCCACCTTAATTGAGTTGTGTCTGACCCAAATACCAAACTAGTCAAATGCCCTTTTTGAAACTGCTACAACCGAGCCTGTTGGGTGGGGTATAAATAAATAATATTTTTTTTCTAAATGAATGAAAATTATGTACCTTTTGTTGGACAACTAGGCTCTTGTCTTAGTTGGAACTCTGACCAAATGTTACTGGCTCATAATATGAAGCTTTTGAAACAGAATAAAGAGTTCAAGGGAAAAAATGTTGTATTGAGCATTTTCTGGAAAATTGTATAATTTAAAAAGAGCTGGGCTGGGCTGGGGGAAAAGTAGCACACAAAACATCTGTGTAAACAGCCACTAAATAATATTTATATGTTTTTAATTAACATTAAGAAGAAAAATCATTATAGACATGTCCTTGGTAAGGGGGATAAGAAAGCTTTCATGCTAAACCACAGAAAATACGCATTGTGGGACATGCTGGGCACTTAGCAGAAATGAGGTTTGGAATAGCCGACTGCATATTTAGTCTGCCTTTGTTAATAAAAAAAATAAAATAGCAACAAGAGCATTTGTTCCCTTAAAGGGATCACAGGCAACTGTTATGCAAAACAAACAGGCCATAAGTAAGAAATAAATGTTTTGTTGCATGACGGTTAAAGTGAATAATGTGCCTTGCATTTAATATGAATAAAGTAGTTCTCCCTGTCCAGAACTGTGGGTTCATTGTGGTGGAGTTATTGCAGCCTAAAAACAACTGGTGGGGATGCAAACGGTGTCTCTGTCTGATTTCATTGATTCCATATGAGTTGTCTGGATTCTTTCTCCTGCTCATTCTGTATGTTCTTCTTTTGCTTCCATATTTCTTTCTCTTCCGACTGACAGCTGGGACCCGCATTATTTTGGGACTGATTACCTGCACCAGTGGTGTAGCATGGGTTGTCAGCACCTGGGGCAAGGCAAGTAATTTGCGCCCCCTAACCCGTGGATTTGCGCCCCCTAACCCGTGGATTTGCGCCCCCTAACCCGTGGATTTGCGCCCCCTAACCCTAACCCCCAGATGTTGCGCCCGGTGCGGCCGGCCCCCCCCTGCACCCCCCACGCTACGCCACTGACCTGCACATAAGACTGCTCACATGAGTGATCTACTCAGGCAAACACCAGAACGACAGAGGAATTGCTTGTGGAAGTTCATAACAGCTACCTTCATGGCTAAGGTGAGGGCTCTTCCAGATGGGTGGTTTATTGGAAATGCATTCTGCAACATGCTCTTGAGGCAGTTAGTGGTAGATTTATTCTGCTTTAGTTTCTTCTGCAATGCTTCCCCAGATCTGCCACATTCATTGCAATAAAAGTGGGCCAAAAAAACCTGAACTTTTGCGGTATAAAAGTTACAAAATTTCAGGAGGAAGTTACAGTGTCTGAATAGCTTGGAAATGAATCAGTGCGACCACCCCCAGACTTTTGCAAGCACATCAAGTATTGATGTATGTTACAGCCCTGATATCATCATGAACGCAAATAATTATGAAAGTGCAATAAAAGGACATCTGGAAGGACACTGAGTTCAAGAAGTAGATTTTTGTGGAAGTAAGTGATGCATAGAAGAAGCTGTTGTGAGCAGCTTCCACAACAAGTGTCACCAACAGGTATTTGTGCGGGAAATAAGTGAATAGTCACATCTGCAAGGTTTATCATATTTTGACTTGAAGTTACAACAGCTATGGCCAACTTCAGGGTCAGCTTGAGGCAGGGGCGGAGGAAAGGGGGTACAGTGGGGGTGGGCCGCCCCAGGTGTCACCACTGAGGGGGGTGACAAAATGCCGGGCGGCTCTCACAGAGTGCCTGCAGCATGCATAAGCCACACACCTCTCCTGGGAATGATGCAGTGGCTTGGGCATCCACAGGCTCTGCATTGCCCCAAATAGTCTGCCCACTGCCTCTCCCCCAGATATAGGGCAGCTGAGTGGGAGGAGTCAGGCAGGCAGATTGTCCTGCCCTGGCTGGCCCCACCCCACGGGCAGCTGGCCCCACCCCTGGGCGCAGGGCACACGCACCGCCCCAGGGGCCTGATCGGCTTTCTCCGCCGCTGGCATGAGGCATTTTGTTACCTGAAGTAATAATAAATAATACTGATAATTTTATTGTTTGTACCCCACCCATCTGACTGGGTTACCCCAGCCACTATGGGCGGCTTCTGACAAATATAAAAATATAATAAAACACCAAACATTAACGACTCCCCTATACAGGGCAAGTAAAGAACAAGATGTCTTCCCTCACAATTCCATGTCCTGGAATGGTAGATGAGCACTGGCAATGGGGCAGCACCCTCCAATGTACCTGAAGGAAGCAAGCTATTTTAAGGGGTGCATAGCAGATCTGTCATACACACAGCTGACAGAGGACAATGGCCAGGGGTTCAGGAGGAATGTCTGTGGCAGCTGTCGCTGCTGCCCCACAGCATCTGCCACTTGAGGTGATTACCTGACTCTGCCTCAGCTTGTGGAGGCTAGATTAGTACTGTGCTAAAAAATTCTCCTGTGTTCCCCCACAACCATTCTTCAACAATTAAGGTAAAGGGAATTGCATTTGAAAATCATCAGAAGGGAGAGAAAACTGTGGTGAAATTGTCATGGGTTGATGCATGATTTTTGTCAAAGTTACCTTACTCTCAAGAAGACCACGGGGTGAATGTCCTTTTTCTTCATTCTACAAATCATCTCTCCTGTGGTTGCACTCTGCAGCCTTCTTGGGTATATGCTTCCCGGAGAACTTCATGATGTATTCAGCTGTCTTCTACTTTCAGCAGAAGAAGCTGGGCAAGCTGGCTGCAGTGTGCCTCTTAGCTCTTCAACTTTTTCTTTAAAAGTGTTGCTTCCCAAAAGGATAAAGGGAAGAGCTTTTCTTCTTAATTTCTTTTTAATTTTCTTGTTACAAACTTGTACACACATAAGTCATAAAATATGTCATAACAAAAAATGGGGCGCTGGGGGGGAGTAAAATACTTAACATATTGTTTTCTAATAATGAATTTATTACATTAAACCAGTAAATGAGTTCTTCAATAAATCAACCTGGAAAACACTGAGTAATAGGAGTTTGGTAATGATTAGTGCCTGCTTATCTACACCATATTGAAATATATGTTGTAGGTATTTCCCATCTTTGTGTTGTTTCATTTGTATATTTAATAAAATCACACAACACTGGTCAAAAATTAGCACTCTCTCACGCTCTCTCCCCCTCCCTGGAAGAGCTTTTCTTAAAAACAATACGATCCTACTGATCTGAAGTGCTAAGTAATCAGCCCCCTTGGGTTCCCTTTAATTAAAATCCATTATATGGTAACTTGTTCAACAGGGACTTCTTCAGATCACGAAGCATAGGCAGCTGGGGAGGCTTCAGAGCACATGGGAAATGTTTAATGGAAATAAACACACACACACCACTCATAGCCACCTTGCAACAATAAAATAAGCTCAATCTTGCACCCACACTAAAATTATGGAGAACTTCTGAAGGGTCCTGAGGAACAGGCAGAAAAATGGAAGCTTCTAGAAACCAGACAACAGGTTTCAGAACAGAACTAGGCTAGATATTTCCTGGCCAAGATGCTTGGGAAGTCAGTATGCTATGGTCTTAGAAGAACAGGAACATGGCTAAATTCAGTTGTCTGTCAATAGGGACTCAGCTTTTAGTGAGGCAGCCCCTGCCCTGTGGAACTCCATGCCAATAGAAGTTTGGCAGGAACCGCCCCACCCTTCATTCAGACATCTTCTGTAAACTATACTAGACCAGCCTTTGTAACATGAATTCTCTCTTTTTAAACTCAGTATTTACTGATGTTTTAAATGATGCTTTAATGCTGATTTTATCCCTATAAGTTGAATTTTTAAAAATACAAATGTGAATTATAAATACATTTATAAACAAACAAAAATATAAAATCAAAACCTTCCAGTTGAATTGATACACTGAATACATCCAGTTGCTGCAGGCATCTTGTAGAGATATATATATTTGCCTAGGCTTTCCCTGACTCTGAAGATTAGACTCTGTTTATATTTCTTTGAATTCCATGAAGCCCTGTTTTAATTTGTTTTAATTTGTTTTTATAGTGCTATCTTACTGGTTTTATAATGCATTTTGGTTTTAAATGATATTGCTTTTAGGTTGTAAACCGCTTAGAGATTTTAAAAATCTTGAGCAGTTCACAAATGCTTTTAAATAAAATAAATAATAAATATATGAGAATGTTGTGTGTCATATGTTTGTCAGTGCCCCTCCTTGCTTGTCAAAATGATGGAGAATATGTAACTTCCAGATCAGAGTCGTGGCATAATTGACAGTGGGGCTTCCACTTCCTTCAGCCCAAGGTAGGCCAATATTTCATGTCTCCCATAATAGAACTCATTTCCCTTTAGACGACAAATTATTCAAGAGGAGCAGCAATCTCTAATGTGGCCTTGCCAACTACATTAATGAGTTTACATTAATCACTCTAATCTTGGTGTGTTTGTTTTTATTCATAGATGCTTTTCAAGCCCACTCGTGTGGGTTTTTGGTTGGTTTTTGGTTTAACTTTGGCAAAACCTGCATTAAGATCATAGGTAGTTTGCTATTTTGTAAAACACAAACAAACCTGTAACCTATTTCTGACCTTGATAGGTTTCAGTGTCAATGACTTTCTTCTGCTCTGCCCTGAAGAAAAATATAGGGAGGAAAAGGGACAAGTAAAAGAAGGGAGCTGAGTGAAATTCCCTCTGTCATTCTCCTTCCTTTCCATTATATGTGGGAAGCAACTGGCTGCGGATGTGGGGGACAGAACCCCTGGGCTAGTTTCCTGACAAGTGGGTTGCTGTTGCATATTGGAAGAGTGAGGGTAAGGCCTTGGGAAGGTCTATGTGATGCAAACACTCTGTCAGGAACACCAGATTGGTTCTGTCATGTGTAATGGAAGAGAAGCAATGGGGATCTCGTTCCATTCTGATTGAATAAGGACTTCCTGTACCCAACTATAAACAAGTTCCTCTGCAATGCAAAAACTCAAAAGATTTTGGTAGTGTTCCATTTTTCTCGGAGTTTGTTCTCATATTTCTCTCTCCAGAGAAATCAGACCCAAATTGCTATAATAATACATTTGCCTATTACTAGAAATCTTTCAATTCCCAAGCTTTTCATCTGCACTCAGTAGCCCCAGTTTTCTTACAACTCGGCAGCTTGTATAAACATCATCGCACTCAATTCCCTTTCTTTAAGGGGGTTTGTTTAAAAGGGCTTTTTTATTGTGCCATGTTTGTGTCAGTTTAAATTCTGTTTTGGGTCTGTCTTTCAAGTGGTTAGTCATGGCTGTTTGGTAACAATACAACTTCATGTGTCCTTTGAGACACTGCTGATGGCATTCTACCAACTATCTGTTGGGCAAATCTTGCAGTCATTATGTTCCAGTCAAAGATTTGAGCAAATTGTTTTCAGAGAGCAGAGAATTCCCCGCATTAGGAAGCGAAGAGCTAAAACCATGGTAGTTTGGTGAAGTGTTTCCTCCCCCTGCTGGTGAAAATTCAGCTCTAATATGAACACCCATGTGCAGGAGTCAATGGTGTCATTTTCTGTAGGTATTATGAGTACATGGAAGACCCCTGAAGCTGTTATCTCTACAGTGAGGAGAGGTACTAGAATGGGATTAAGAACTTCACATGACAATAAAAAATGAATGTGAAAGGCCAGACCTACATTCTAACACATCCATCCATGCATTGTAATTGCTTGAAATTAGGGATTCCTAATATTAAAAGCATTAAAGGGAGTACTGCAAACTAAATGATGTTTGTCCACAGGACACAAGCTGTTGGTTTTGGTGTTCTTCCACCCTAAGGTAAAGGTAAAGGTACCCCTGACCATTAGGTCCAGTTGCAGATGACTCTGGGGTTGTGGCATTCATCTTGCTCTATTGGCCGAGGGAGCCAGCTTCTGGGTCATGTGGCCAGCATGACTAAGTCGCTTCTGGCAAACCAGAACAGTGCATGCAAACACCATTTACCTTCCCGCTGGAGCGGTACCTATTTATCTACTTGCACTTTGACATGTTTTCGAACTGCTAGGTGGGCAAGAGCTGGGACTGCACAACGGGAGCTTATCCCGTCGCAGGGATTCGAACCGCCGACCTTCCGATCAGCAAGCCCAAGAGGCTCTGTGGTTTAGACCACAGCCCCACCCTCTTCCACCCTAAACTTTTTAAAAAAGAGTCTGAACCTTCATAGGATTAGAATAACAAAGAAAAATCTGCTAAATTTTCTCAACTGAGAAACCATGGTTTTTTGTGATTTTGTTCAAGTTGTTCAATTTTACTGGGCTCCATTCTTCATGGGGGCTATTTAAAACATTTGAAGTTTTAAATTTAATTGCTCTGGATTCAACAAATGACCCATGGGATCCACTGCTTCATCTGCTATGTAACACTTAGTTTCATATCTTGTTGCAACACAAAGGAACCCACGACACCACACTGAAAAGCAATGAGATGATGCTACTTGTTGTATTTTAGCAGGTTGGTAAGTATGCATCCAACCCAATGAAGTTCTCCCTCTGAATGATGGCCACAAATTGGTGACAAATTGAAGATGCACACATTCGTATTGCAAACCTGGTAGTTAACAAACTTTAGTAATCTTGTTGGTCTCTCTGCATATTGTTTCAGCTGAGGTTTGCAAGCCCTCATGGCTTGCAAACGGGTCATTTTTGCATAGGACATGGGCCACAATATGTCCTACGGTATCTGGTAAGGTTCTTGTGCATCTGTCAAAAATGGGAAGATCAAACTTGGGGACTGAATATATGTCTAGTGGTGCATGTAGATGGGGAAAGGTTTTGGGAAAGGGGGTGGAAACAAAGCATTCTGCCTAACTCTAAAGTCAGGTGCTGCTTATAAGCCACCCCTGTATTCTAACATGGTCCTCATTTCTCAAGATTGTAGGTTTTTTTAATAAAAAAAAACAACTTTCTCATTATTCAGGAGTAAAACAGTACAATTTCCAGAGGTAGCCACAAGCTGTTTCTTCACTGCAATGGATACCCTGTGCAGAGCCATGAAACTAGCTTCCACATGTAGACTTAGAATCCAAAGCATTCTTGTAATAATAATAATAATAATAATAATAATAATAATAATAATAATAATAATAATAATTTTTATTTGTACCCTGCCCATTTGGTTGGGTTTCCCCAGCCACTCTGGGTGGCTCCCAACAGAATATTATTATTAATAATAATAAAGTAACAAAACATCAAACATTAAAAACTTCCCTAAACTGGGCTGCCTTCAGATGTCTTCTAAAAGTCAGACAGTTGTTTATTTCCTTGACATCTGATGGGAGGGCATTCCATAGTGCGGGCGCCACTACTGAGAAGGCCCTCTTCCTGCTTCCCTGTAACCTCACTTCTCACAGAGGGAACTGCCAGTAGGCCCTCGGAGCTGGACCTCAGTGTCCTGGCTGAACAATGGGAGTGGAGACATTCCTTCAGATATACTGGGCCGAGGCCATTTAGGGCTTTAAAGGTCAGCACCAACACTTTGAATTGTGCTCAGAAACATACTGGGAGCCAATGTAGGTCTTTCAGGACCAGTAAATATTCCCAGTAAATATGAGGAACCTTTTTTCTTTACCAGTGGGACCTCTGTGTGTTTTATTTACTTTTTTAAAGCAATGCTGGTGATGTGCGAATAAGACAGAACAGGTAGTGGAGGAACTAGGTTCAATCAGCTTCCAAGTTTTATTAACTCTTCCAGAGTTTTATTAACTCTGCTATAAACCAAATAATTCTATTTTTAAAAACCCAAGACTGTTAACTGCTGATAGAGCTCTTTTTTTTTTTTACTGGGTGATTAAAAGCATGATATGGCACCCCCAAAAAACAGTTGATAACAGCCTATGGAAGAACAATGCATCAAAGGAAATGGCAAGACACCAGGTTAAGCCATTTGGAATTGATGGTGTGGTTTTCTGCCTTCCCTTGGTTATATATTTGCTTTCTATTGTTGTTAGCAGGATATAACATTTTAAAGATAATTAATTGGATTAGACGTGGAGGAAAATGGAAATTTTAGCCTAGCGGCACAACTTCAAGAATAACAAGCATCTCATTGCTGTATTCTGGAGACGCTCACGATGCATCTGAAGCCCTACTATATTTTATTTATATTGGTGTGAAAGATAATGTTAAGCACAATTTCGCTTACAAGCGTTCAAAGTCATCTGTCATCTAATGACTCATAGAAGACAGAGCTGCAAATTAGTAATATGTTAAGATGGGTTTTCACTTACACTTGGGTTTACTGTGTAGGAGGCAGGAGAAGAGGGAACACTGTTAAGGTGCCAGCTTGCTTATTTTGGCTAGCATTTCTTAAAACAGCATGGGTAACACAGCCAATCTATTACCTTCTCTTACGAATGTCGGAAGATTCCCCCACCCCTACTCAGACACACTTTATTGGCTCCATCTCTTATCTGAGATTTTTTTGGTTTTGCTGCAGTGATTGCAGGAGTCTTAAGACCATATCTGAGCTTCTCATTCATGTGCAAGACAGAGCTTTGCTTGGAAGTTAACAAGAAGAAACAAAGCTCAAAGAGAAAGCTTTTTCATTTCATTAGAGCTCCAAAATTCCCAACAAACTCAATATGCAAAAGCAGATGGAGAGCAAAAATAGGGAGCGAAAGAGCTGACGCACACAAGTGCTGAGATCAGAGTGAAAAACTGGATTTCTTGAAGACAATGCCAGCTGAGGTAACAGAGACTTTACCTCTGGCACTTCAATTGAAGCTGAAGTTTGTCTTGTAATGTTGCAATGGCTTCAACTTTCTATTTTCATTTTCAAGCTGACAGTCTCTTCTTCCTCCTGATACATACGCAATCCAGAGGAGTTCTAGTAACGCATTTTCTTATATAACAGCTCTCTGTTTGCTCTGAAGATGTAAAATTCCACCTTCTTCTGTGTATTCATTTTGCCTGACTTCTTTGCTAGTCCTTGAAGATAAAGGGAAATCTGTATGGGCTTCTGCTCAGACTGTATTTCCTCTTCTTAAGAACCCATTATGCATTATGAATTCAACAATGGATTACATTGAGAGGTAACAATGTTTTTTAATTGGTCTTACAATATAATAAAACCATGGGAGCCAAATAGTTTTACTCTATCTGCTGGTGTTTTTCCACTTCTGTGACTACCTTCCTGCACAACACACACTCTCACACACCTTTTCTACATGGACGTAAAAAAAAACATTTTAAATTATGGAAGTGGAACAATGTACCATCAGCAGGCATAGTTACAACAAGATCTGCTGCTACTTGGATGGTTCCCCTGAAATATCACATAACAGATTCCTAGATAGCCATGTAGATACCGTTAAGAACTTGAAAGTGAAGAGAAATCCCCACCTGAATGACAGGTCACATTCTTGTTCTATTTTAATAACTGTTCTTCATTATAGAGGATATAAAATAATAGGTGGTAGAATACTGTGTTTCTATCTACATATCAGCAAATCATATATAAATAATTTTATGGTACTGTAAATAATAGTTACCAATTAACTCTGGAATAACCTAGATAATTTGATGCATTCTGGATCCCCATTAAATCACTTCAGACTGGATGTTAGACTATTTGAAATTCATGTCTGGCATGCTAGTGTTACTGGTGAGCTTTGTTCATCTGGCACTCTACATAGACAGTACCCCATAACTATGTTATTTCATTAGCTTTGTGAACAGAGGAGTGTGCAATGAGCATGGATTCATTATAAGTGCACAGAAGAAGCATACCTGGCTGCCTTGATAGAGCAGATATTACTTGCACATATGTGACTGCGAAGTATGAGGACTCCAGATGCATGCTAGTGCCCAGTTATGCAGCTGATCATTTGCTAAATCACAGCATAGGCACTAGTCTCTATTTAGACTTGTAATTATACCTTTAGTAACATGTTTCCCCTTACAAAACCTTGATTTAGTTTTAATATAGTTAATGCATGCCCATGATGTTCTTTAATCCCATAGCTGTTTAGTTTACCAATCAATGGATCACTTTTCACTGACAGTTAGAAGTCTTCCTACAAAGGAAAAGCTGTTTGGATACCAACATGAAAAGGCACTTCCCAAAGACAACTTAGCTATAAATAGAGCAGTCGTGACGTCACTTCAGTGCAGGCGACCTCACTCCATTAAAAACTTCACTTAAGAAATGTAGCAAAACATTTAATAATTAATAGGCATGATTTAAGCCCATTTGATACTGATGTCTCCCACCCCCCACCCCTTATTAATATTACAGGAACATTTTAAAACAAAACCAGTAATGATCTCCCGTAATTCTAATGAATGGATTTCCCCGGCCTTTACTGAAAATAGCACAAGGAATAAGATTTGAATCTGCTGGAACTTCCTAAATCACAAAAGTGGTTCTATGGTTTACAAGAATATCAGTTCTTTTCCATGTGTTTTCAACAGCTTATTCCTGAAGCCTCTCCAGAAAAAGAAACCCAAGAAAGTGCTATCTGTAGGTTATATATATTTTCCTCAGCAAACTTTCACATATAGCAAGGATGACTATGGACATTTCTGGGCTTAATTCATTTTTCATCGTTTTACCAAATCAGTCCTTTTGGGAATGCTACACTAGGACTGAAATTGTGAGTGAAAGCACCCTGTACTCTTTGTAAGAGATCTTTGTGTTATTTATTTCACAGCCTCATACATTTTTGGAGCTTAGCCAAAATGGGTGATTCCTTTCCATGAAACTATATCCCCCCTAAAACAACCAATTTAAAGGAGGTGACTTCTAGTGCAACACATAGGACAGTTTGCCAATGGAAGGGGGGAACTGAATTGCACATGAATCTGAAGATCTAAAAGGACCACAGTGACTTTAGCAAAGGCCATTATCAGTATAATTCCCCATGAGATCTCTTGGGATGCCTCCGGGTGGTCACTATTATGCAGGAGGTATTGAAATGCATACTGAAAATTTAGATCATAGAATCGTAGAATTGTAGAGTTGGAAGGAACCCTGTGGATCATCTATTCCAACTCCCTGCCCTTGCAGCTGTCCCATACGGGGATCAAACCTGCAACCTTGGCGTTAGCAGCACCATGCTTTAACCAACTGAGCAACCCAGATATGTGCAATTAAAGTATATTAAAGTGTTCATCACCCTTGTGCAACAAACTTTTTAAAAAAAAACAACACAGACTTTTTGAAGTTAGAAAAGTGATGAGGAATTCCACTGAAGAGCATGGGGTGAATGATTGATTAATGGTTAGACCTCACAAGTAAATCAGGATGAATGCTTATTGTTGTATAACCACCCCACAAACAAATCAATTACTGCCAGGCTAAGTTCAAAATGCTGGGGTTTTTTGTTTTTGTTTTTATAAACCCCATGCACAGCATGAAACCAGGATACCAGAGAGGTCATCTCATCCTTCATATACCCAATCAATCATTGTGCTCTGCAGGTGAGAGCCTCCTGAAAACACTCTCTTATCAGGAGGTCAGGAGATTCTGCACAATATAGGAATCAGGCCTTTCGTGTTGTGACATCTATCCTTTGGAATTCCCCCCCCTTGAACATTAGGTGTCATCTCTGTTGTGCTTTCCGTGCCTAATGAAGACCTTCCACTTCTAACAAGCCTTTTAAGTAGAGAACTTTTTCATTCTGTTGCTGCATTGGAATTGTTTTAGTTGTTTATGGGTGTTTTATTGTTTTATCGTTGAGACCAAGGGAGGGATATCAATTTAAACAACAACTGTTCAACAAAGACTGGACATAATCTACCATCCACATGAGCTTTGTGCAAGTAAATCGGGATGGATGCTCAATAAACAGGTTGTCTTGTTTACCAGGTTGGTGGTAAATACTTTCATCGAGAGATTGCAATTTTCAGAAAAGGGCACGCAATGATCTTTAAAAGAGAACTTTGCACTCCTCAAAATTGCAGCTTTTTGTGGTGAAAAACAATCCCTGCCCAAATGCGGTGCATTTTTCAGAAGGACTAGCATTATGGAGACTGCAGGTGAAGTTTCAGCAAAAGCAGGAGCCTTGTGGCATTTTAACAGGTTTACTGTGGCATAAATTTTTGTGGACAATGTTAGTTTCTGTTTGTGCCACTGTGCAGTTGCTTGGAGTCACAGGACTCTGTTTACATTCCAGGGATTCCAGACTGTTGGAAGTCTCACGGAAGACGGGAGACGGATGTGATGTTACTGTTTCCTGTTCCTTTGTTTTTCCAGTTGCTCTCTGCCTTTCACAGAGAGAGGATGTTTCTTTTCTGTCTGCGTAGTTAGGAATAAAACTCTTCGCAATGTAGCTCGTGTTTCTCATCCTTCCCTGCGTGCTGGATATTCTGCGTAATGGGAATGTGCTTGGAGCCTCATCAAAGCCTCAGGTCGTTAATTATCGTCGGAGGATAAGCTTTATCAGCTCGGTCGTAGCGGAGGCTCCTACAGACAAGGGTCCACTTCACTGGGTACATGAAGTGTCAGATGAAGTGAGGAAGAGAGATGAATTGTAGCCAAAAGGCCAATACATGCAACAGGAACACACAGTCCATACTATATACCTTCTGCCAACAGCAGTGGAAGTTGGGATTTGATACATTTCCTTCCCCCTGGATGTCTGGAAGCTAAATAAGTAAGCTGGCTGTTCTGGTGTGTTGCCATAGTCAGTGTTTGATTTTTACACCATGCCCACAATCAAGATAAGTGTGCTGAAGTCCACTGATTTCAGTGGGTTTAAGAATACCTAACTCTGTAGTCGTATTGGGTGAAAAAGAGAGGATTGAGCTTTTAGGAAAAGAAATCCTTGTACCTGTGCTATAAATATATCAGGCTTGCTACTCCTACTCCTGCTAAACGCTAACTCATTTGTTTAACTCAGAAGCCAGAGGCTTAGGGATTAGGTGCATTATACAATCAATCCATAATACATAAACTGAACATAGAAATATATTGTGTCAGTGTGACGCATTGTACTAAGAATGGATCCTCAACCCGCACAAATGCATCCTTCCATATTCCTAAGTGGATTGAGTATGTAGAGTGGCTACATGTGATCAGATGCTGAATGTGACTCTCTTTTTTTCAGACACCTGAGTTTAACAAGCATGGTGCCTGATGTCAGGGACAAGACCAGGAAGTATGGCCATCCTCTTTATGTTCCATTCTACATAGGCTCCTTATTCCATGTGTTTTCCCTATCTGAAAGGAACTGCTAACTTTCATCGTTTCAGATACAGTCCAGGCAAAGTCAGATGACAACTTTTTAACCTCTGGAGTTCAAAGAAGTTGAAAACTGTCAAGTGGGTTTTGTTCTGTTGTGTTCAGCTGGCCCTGTGAATGATTCCACATGCATTTGATTATGACTCCTCAACTCTGGAGAGTGTGCATCTATGCATTTTGAACATGGAAGGCAACTCAGAGTAGGCTTCATTTTGGAAAGGAATCTTATTTAATATTGAACAGGTGCCAGCTTGATGTCTATGCTAATCTTTTGAATGAATTTTTCAGGCTAAGTCCAAAGTATTTGAAGAGGTTGCAGAAACTGTATTTAAAAGAGTAACTTTGAAAATGAAAGGAGCAAGCAACTGGTAGGGAAAACGTCCCTCACCCATTGATGAAATAGTACTATAAGATTTGGGACATTGTAAAAAACCCCGATTGAAGTAAACTCACTGGTTATGCAAGTTTAGGAAGCAATAAATGTTTCATAGAGATATGGTTTCAGGGGCGTCTTACCCATAGAGGCTAGTGGCATGGGGTGCCAGGGTGCCAAGTTCTGCGGGGTGCCAGGGAAGAGGTGGAGGTTGGACTTGGCCCCTCCCGGCATCAGCTCACCACCCTCACCCACGTCCGCCATGCTGCGCTGAAGCAGCGCCATGCCCGGAACCTCCATCAGCCATGGCCACCGTAGCACGAAGTGTCCAGCTGAGCCAGAAGGCACCGCATCCAGCCGCCGCCTCTTCCCCACTGGAGGAGCCACCACTCCAGCCGCTGCCCACCTCCTCCAGCCCCACCGTCCTCCCTAAACAAAGGTGGACAACTCTGGGAAATGCAGGGGAGGGGCACCGTCGGAGGGAGCTTTGTACCACAGCGCCGGATATGCTTAAAATGGCCCTGTATGGATTATATTTTGGCATCATAAATTACACATTGATGTAAGGCCATGTGGTCTATTTATTTTAAATAAATAATAAAAAAGTACTTATGACAGACCTAATGGGAAACCAGATGAAACAAAAGGTTTGCATGCAAAAACCTTATACCTGATTTCAGCTCAGTGGGGTAGCGGCATTTGCTGGAGCCCAGGGGACATGCATGGGCATGTGTGTCCATCCCAGGTGGGGCGCAGAGAGTGAACTGAGCCCACCACACCAGCTCAGCCCCTTGCTACTGGAGCCCAGCACTTATCCAAACATGAGGAATTAGTACCCAAACCCTACTATACATACACTGCAGAATCAGATATCCAAACAGTCAGACCTGTGTGTAGTACTGTAAACAAAGAAACAGTCTTAAACAACCCTGTTTTCTTGTGCTTTACTGGTCTGCAGCAGCCCTTTCGTCAGAACCCATTGCGGGAGGGAGCAGGGAGGAAGGAAGAGACATGGGATGAAGAAGAGAGCCTTTTCCTTTCCCTTTTTGCCTTCTGTGTGGTTTGAGAGGGTTTTCCCGGGTTTTTCATCATTTTGGGGTCAGATTCTGTGGTTGGGAATGCATTAGAAATTTCCCCAAATAAGAGTACAAATAATAAGAGTATATTCATTTGTAAAAAAGGAATATACAACGGGATAGACAGGAAGTCTAGTGTGTTGGTATGTATTTTTGGGGGGGAATTATTTTTAATTATTTTTGGTTTTTTCTTTGTTCTTTCCTTTTTTGTTTCATTTTCTCTCTAGGTATAGAAAATTTATATATAATTTTTGTATAGATGTTGGAAATTATATTATAGTAAGTCCTGTAATGTAATATGACAATGTTTACCTACATAATATAAGAATGTTAACAAATAAATAAAATGCAATTCAAAAAGAAAAAAGAAAAAATTTCCCCAAAGGATTAACTGGAATGTAACTGAAATTAGGATTCTCTGCTTTCTGTACCATTCACCACATTTTACAAACAGAAGGAGTTAACATGTGCCCCAGGAGTCGAAATGTGGGAGGCAGCTTGTCTGAACGGAGCCTACTTGATCCTTAATGTATGGGTCATAAGGATGCAGGGAAGGACATTTAACCACTAGCTCAGCGGTGCTCCTTTTTCCTTCCTCTCATGTACGTTAATGGTTACCAATCACTCTAGGAAGGTCAGAATAACATTTATGAGTCAATGGAGATTAAACGCCTGAATCACTCTTTCAAGCCTATTCAAGAAAAGTGCTCTCCATGACAGCTTATTCAATTGGACTGATATCCTCTCAATAATGTTCTAAGAGGCAATCCTACACCCACTTGTCCGGGAGTAAGTCCCATTCAACTCAGTAGCACTTGCTTCTGAGTAGATATGTACAGGGTTGTACTGGAGGCATTCTTTTAAATACTTTAAAACAAACAAATAAATAAATAAATCATCAAATAATTCCGGGATGACGATGTGATATTAATAACCCTTCACCCCAGATAGAAACAAGATCGTCGCGTTTTTATGAATCATAGGCAGGATTTTAAGAACTATGTGGGATGGATACAACAGGAGAGAAGACTGGTGAATGGTGAGAAAAGAGGAAAATTTTATGATGCAGTTCAAAAATGGCGTCTCGCCAAGACAGGCTTGCTGGAGAAAGAAGGACAGGGGGAGGAGAATCAGGATCGTTCGAATGAGAAGGAATGTTGGAATGCAAGTTTGACCTGACAGAGCCCCCAGACTCATTTGATTTATTTGGTAAGCCTGAGAGAAATAAAGGACAGACCAGAGATTAATTTTGTTTATGGAAGCGTTGTACAGAGGCTGTCCCTGACATGATTTTTGGAAGAGTACAAAATCCACATAGAATGCCAGCTTTCAACCTGCTTGTGAAAATCATCAGAGATCGCAAAGAAAGGAATTTATGATAACAACAAGAAGAGAATGGAAGTAATAAAGGACTATCCGGATCAAACTGGACAGAACTGTCTAATTAAAGCAGTAAGATAAGTGATGCTGTTTTGGTGTACGAAAGCATGCGCACAAGTACATTCACTTCCATTCCCAGCTATCAACAGTTGCCTGATCATGTTGCCTGGTGCTGGCAAGTCTTGTCAGGCACAGAGAGTGCGCCATGAAGCAGGACAGACGAGCGTTCCTTTGAACATCTGATAAAGTGTACAATTGTGCTGTTCAGGAGATCAGAACAATATAACAATGCATATGCCAGACCCTACCACTGCTACATGTTAATGAATTTTGTCCCCAGAACTGCTGCATGTTAATGAATTGGCTCTGGTGTAAGATTGCTTTGCTTGGATGCTATGTAGTAGTAGTAGAAGAAGAAGAGGAGGAGGAGGAGGAGGAGAAGGAGGAGTTTGGATTTGATATCCCACTTTATCACTACCCTAAGGAGTCTCAAAGCGGGTAACAATCTCCTTTCCCTTCCTCCTTCACAACAAACACTCTGTGAGGTGAGTGAGGCTGAGAGACTTCCGAGAAGTGTGACTGGCCCAAGGTCACCCAGCAGCTGCATGTGGAGGAGCAGAGACGCGAACCCGGTTCACCAGATTACAAGTCCACCGCTCTTAACCACTACCCCACACTGGAAATGAAATACTGGGCCATAGGATCAGACTTTTATATTAATCTGAATACAAAATTGGTGCCATTCAATTCAGCTGAGGTTTGTCGGACTGATACAGACCCACATAGCAGAGGACAATAATTAGAATCAATAATTCTTCTATGAAAAGAAATCTAAGATTTGATGTTGTTAATATCCCCCACCACAGAATCGTGTTTTTATTCAGGATGCAGTGAGTAGCTTTAGTAATGGGCTTCTCTCCTTCCTCCTATCTCCTGTTTTTATTGGGTTTAACAGGTGAATTTGAAGAAGACCGTGTAATGGGTACCACAATGGCAGCTCAAGTCAGGGAATGTAAATGTAGCAATTGTTGACACAGTGACTGCTAGTTTGTTGTGGCTTATATAGTTTTGTTAGCCTGTTAAATAGATTTTGTTACAGAGCTAGGGAGCAGAAAATTGCTCACTTGCCATGTTTTGCACATCTGCAAAGCATGCCTGTGTTAATTGCGTCTTTATTTAAGAGTCTTGAATCTCTTGTGGAGCTCTGGTCCTGAAGGTGGCCGTTTAAATTAGCTTGATTTAAAAGCACATTACAGCCTGCAATGTGAACTATTCATGCTTCACTGCAAAGCAAAGTGGGGAAAGCACTTAGCGGGGAAGCTGAGAGCGGGGAAGAATCGGCACAAATGGACCATGTGAAGCCAGCTATTCCCAACATGCTCTGCTGAGGGGCCGTACGGAAGCCTTTGCTTTTAGGACCCCTCCCAGAGCCATGAGTTCTGCTCAGGATAAAGCCCTTCGGTCCTGCAGTTTTACTCACGTAAAAGCCACTCACCTGGTGACAAACAAACAAACAAACAAACAAACAGACAGACAAAAACCCTGAAAAAACCCTGCTCAGAGCCCCCCAAAAACCTGCTCTGAAAAGCATATCATTTTCTTCTGGCAAAACCCACCCTTACTGAAATACAGTGGTACTTCAGGTTACATATGCTTCAGGTTACATATGCTTCAGGTTACAGACTCCGCTAACCCAGAAATACAGTGGTGCCCCGCAAGACGAATGCCTCACAAGACGGAAAACTCGCTAGATGAAAGAGTTTTCCGTTTTGGAGGTGCTTCGCAAAACGAATTTCCTATGGGCTTGCTTCGCAAGACGACAATGCCTTGCGAGTTCCTGCGGGGTTTTTTCCTCCCCCCTTTTCTAAGCCGCTAAGCCGCTTATCAGCTGATCCGATCAGCAGATAAGCCGCTAAAAGCCACTAAAAGCCACTAATAGCGCTAATCCGCTAATCCGTCAATGGGCTTGCTTCGCAAGACGAAAAAACCGCTAGACGAAGAGAATCACAGAACGGATTCTTTTTGTCTTGCGAGGCACCACCGTAGTGCTTCAGGTTAAGAAGTTTGCTTCAGGATGAGAACAGAAATTGTGCTCCAGCAGCGCGGCGGCAGCAGGAGGCCTCATTAGCTAAAGTGGTGCTTCAGGTTAAGAACACTTTCAGGTTAAGAACGGACCTCCGGAACAAATTAAGTACTTAACCTGAGGTACCACTGTACAGTGCTTTTTTTTCTAGAAGTAGAGGAGCAGGAACACCCACCTCTTTTGACAGACAACCCTAAATTGTTGAGCTTCTTTTAGGAGGCCGCCAAAGCTGTTGACCTTTTTTGTTTTTTTCATGGAGCCACCGAAAACACGCCAGACCCCTTAAAGAACTTCTTTTGGAAGAGAAGCAAAGTACCAAAAACGTGCAATGTGCCAACTCCCGATCCATCCAAAATCCTCCCAGAAAACACACTGCCTGCCCACAACACAAGGATGATTATGGACACAGAGAGGATCTGCTGGAACACTCAGGAGAGGTGAAACACCCCCCCCCCCGCTCTTAGATGAGAATACCCAGAAATTGCAGTGGTGATTATGAGGCAGTTACAATATGTTTGCCATTGATATTAAACAAGTGATTTTTCAGCTGAAGAGCATGAAAACTATGTAAACTACTTCATATCAAGAGCACTGGAAGACAATTTAAGGCATCAGTCATATACATACTTATCTCCAAGTGCGTTCCATTTAGCTCAAGGAGGTCCTCTACATAGATATTATAGGACTGATGTCTAAAACACCTGAAGCGTCAGATAAAATGAATCAGTAAGGCCTAAGAAGACGTTTTCACCACAGAACCAGAATTATCTGAGACACTTTGTCACCATTAGCTGAAGGCTGGTCAAAAGCAGGCAAAACTATTTTCCCTCATATGTACAAATTATTATTAATATTAAACAATAACTGCTACTTTTTATAAGATTACAGAACTTAAATTTGATCTTACATGTTATCTGAAGAAGATCTGTAATCAATAAAGAAGCAACATTGACTTAGACATAGGGGTCGGATCTCATGAAAATTTGCTGCATCCTGGCTACTTTAAAAGGTACCATGTTGCAGATGTAAAACTAGTGTAGACATGTGTGGAATTGATAGAGCATCACCATTCTTCTTCCCTGAATTTTTCAGTGTTTAAGGAGAATCGTAAAGTTCAGGAATTGACAGAATCATCAAATCATCACATAGGTAACAACAAGCATGTGGCAAATAACCAAATAGTGATGTGACTCTATCCTTCCTAAGTTTCAAAATGTTTTGGTGCTGCCCATGGAGGTATGCCTGTTTACTCTCACAGAAGTTCTGGCTCCATATTTAGACCTCCCTGGAAATAATTTCATACCAGACTGGTCTCCTTGGAAGAGGATGTATGCCAGGAAATTGCCTCAAAGTATTTTTCTTAAGATAAGGAAGCATACTCGCCATAGTTTAGTTGCGTGTGTGAAGTAAGCTGGAAATATTTCATGAGCAAAAATGTAATTATTTTGACTAGCTGTGCCATTATTTTCGGAGTGTGTTGTGAATGAAACATGGATGCAACCGGGAAGAAACTCTGGCTGCAAATCAGTATGAAATAACTGATGCATTCAACAGTTATGCGAAAAAGCACCTTTACTAGGCCCAAAGGAAATACTGTATTTTAATATGAGATGTTCCAAAGAATTGTCCCCAGTTATCATAGCATTGCTATTATGCACTGAATCATAAGAGCTGGAGGAAAATGAATTAGTATCTAAAGCCATCCAAAGGAGAAACAGCTGCAGCAACGGGTGATTTCAATTCCCTTAATATAGACTGGGTATTAGCCATTGTGGCTATGTACTATCTCCCCTGTCGGAGGCAGTACACTAGTCTGTACCACACCAATTGCCAGGAATAGCAAGTGGGGAATAGTCTTGATCCTCTGATTCTATTGAACTCTCTTCCCCTTGCCCACTGATTAGCGAAGGACATGGGCTACATAAATTTTAGCAGTAGTGTAAAAACGTTTTTTGCCTAAGTATACATTGGCAGTCAGGGTTCATAGCAGAAGTGACCTGTAAGCTTCTTTTTTTAAAAAAAAAAATGAAATAAAATTAGTCAGAGACCCAGAGAGCCCTCTGAGCATATGGAATATTTTCATATCTTCTGAAGTGTCCCTCTCCAGTTGTGGATCCTTGCACTCTGAAGTTACTGGCTTGGAATTAGCATCTGTTTTCAGTGGCACATCTCAACTGTGAAGGCACAGAGTTTAGCAAAGACCCAGTTAATGATCTAGGGAATAGCAGCTGAGGTTGTGGACTCTCTTTCATCTGAGGTGTTTAAACAGAGGTTGGATGGCCATCTGTCGTGGATGCTTTAGCTGAGATTCCTGCATTGGGGGGTACCTTCCAGGATTCTGTTATCACTAACATGCTTGTTGTGAGTACGATCCGGCAGCACTTCCCTGTTCTAGTTTTCCCAGCAATATGGCACTGAATCAAAAGCATGGGACACATGCTTTAAAAAAGCCAGGTCTTCTGTTCTCCAGATCACTGCTATATTCCACTCACTGCTGATTTCCTACATAGATCTTCTACAGTGTGCTCAGAGACAGATGTTCCACTAAAGTCATCTATGAACCAGATACCTGTACCACATTTTTTAAAAAAAGTTAAGAAACGGACAACATGTCTCTCCTCTCTCTCTTTTCTGCCCAGTAGCCTATGTTCAGCCAAGAACTTAAGTGTGTGCTTAATTCTAATTTTGGACTTTGATGACAGCTATGTCTTTATTTGAATTTTGCTGCATTGCAGGGGGTTGCATTGCAACCTTTCATAATTGCTCCACAATGCAAACAGCTTTATGTGGACTTTAAATGTCAGCTCTGAGCAAATAGTGAAAAATATTTTCCCACACATTTATTTTTGAACGTGAAATTGGTTTTTAATACGACCAGGTTCACAGTCCATTCATCTCTGTTTTCTATATGTGCTAGGGTAGAGGAAAGCTACCTAAACTTAATGACACCGACTGAATATTTTCTTCTACACTTGTTGCTCTCAGTAAAGAGGGTGGCAGGGAGGAACCTTCCCTAGAAGGAAAAAAAACCCCAACATCTGTACTGTGCATCTGTAGTATATATTCCTGAGAAATAGCAGCCTAACACCCTGATGTACTACAGGAACATCTGCCCACTGGGTTGCCCTCCACACCAGCACACACAATCCATATTTCTGACCTATCAGCACAAGGAAAGAACAGATCCTCTTTTTTTGGCATAAAAAAATTCTTTATTGTAATTCATTAATATCATTACAGATTTAACTTCACACATTCACATACATACATACAAAGAAAAGAATATTCTTAAATTATTTTACCATAAGATATTAACTTAAATTTCTAATTCCACATAGATTTCAATTAACTCAGATCAAATAATAATACATAAAATAAAGTAACATATAACAAAGTAAATTAAATTAAATGGACGCAGGCGGCGCTGTGGGTTAAACCACAGAGCCTAGGACTTGTTGATCAGAAGGTCGGTGGTTCAAATCCCCGCGACGGGGTGAGCTTCCGTTGCTCGGTCCCAGCTCCTGCCAACCTAGCAGTTCGAAAGCACGTCAAAGTGCAAGTAGATCAATAGGTACCGCTCCGGCGGGAAGGTAAATGGCGTTTCCATGTGCTGCTCTGGTTTGCCAGAAGCGGCTTAGTCATGCTGGCCACATGACCCGGAAGCTGTACGCCGGCTCCCTTGGCCAATACAGCGAGATGAGAGCTGCTACCCCTGAGTCGGTCACGACTGGATCTAATGGTCAGGGGCCTCTTTACCGTTACCTTTAAATGTAGACTTCCCATCATTTCCTGATAGTTCCCGATATACTAGTCCTCAGCACCACAAGTCCAAAAGGAACTAAGGTAATGGGGATTGAAAATATCTCTTCCTGAGACATCGGGGAGTCATGGCCAAGCAGAGGAGACAATACTAGGTGATGTGAGCCAGCAATCTGATGCAGTATAAGGCAGCAGTGTTTGTTCTTCTGTACAACAAATTCAATTATGGTGTATTATTTCTGCAGTTCAAGGTCTTTTCTCCTGATACCTTCATCTTCATCTTCCCTCCCATCAGACTTTCCCCCATGACATTCCCTTCCACTGCCACACCTGGTTTTTGCTTGGGATGAAGGAGAAATTATATGCATTTAAAGGCACACCCTACCAAACTGGCACTCTCTGAAACAACAGGATTATTGAAACACGGCCATCCTTCAAAAGGTGCACTTTTTCAATTTTGCAATGCAGTTCTCTAGACAAGCAATGCGTACTGGGGTACAGTGTCCACAAAAATGCATGTATCAGTGAAAGCAGCATACAAAAAATACATTTTAGATGTAATGGCTTGGAAAAAAGATGTATATAAGGCAAAACTGTGTAAAATGTGAATATTGGGGGGTGGGGAAATCACACTGAAATGCTGATGCATTTTTATGAGGATATCATTTTTTGATTTGCAAATTCCATTGGAAATGTGGAGTACTTAATTTTTGAAAAACTGAGTAGTAGAGAGGAACCAATGAGGTAATGAGGTCTTTACCATATGCACATAAATATAGTGTTGTTTTCTTCTCAGTGTGTTCTGCTCACTTTTGATGTGCTGTTAATCTGTTCATCTCCCTCACAATCACCACCTTCAAATAATTCTGTCATGCACAAAAATTGATTTTCTGTTCAGAGTATGTTTAGCCTATATAGTTAATAAATTAAACATCATAGGAAAAAACACACACACCTCATCTACCTTGACTTCTGTGCACACATTTCCCAATATGGATAACTTCATTTTCTTCTCCTAACATCTGCCACATTATAGTAAGCACTGTGGCGCCCTGAGTAAAAGTTACTGGACTTTCATATTTTTTTGTCTACCATCAGTGTGAAGGCATCTGAGGCCACTACCTTGCTGAAGCTAAGCAGGCCATTATCTGGATGGAAGACCACCTGAAAACCACATGTATGAGACCTTACATTCCATAATTGGGTCCCATAATTGAAGAAAGGTAGGATACAAATGTAAGGAATCAATTGCTATTTGAGGAATATGCCCACTTGTGTTGTAACATGATTCAGACTTCTGCTTCAGGATCCCTGGAATCGATCAGTACCTGGACTTGTGATGTGTGGACTGCATCATCTCACAGTGTTGAGTATGCTCCAATATACTTCTGTCTGCAGGTTGTGTCTTTTGGGTATGATTGGGCAGGGTGACGCTGTGGAAACATTTCCCATTGCTAGATGCTGAGTAGTCCTTTACAGAGATGGTTGATATTAGAGCACTGTTAGCACAGCATGACATGATCAGCTTTATTAGTATTCTACTGGAGGACTATCTACTCCTATGCTATGTGAAGGTTAAAATGACATTGCATTCTTTTCAGATTTGATGCTGAGAGTGCATAGGATCCCAACCTCACTATGGCTGTTAGCAGACTGCTGGTATATCACCGCCCACTCACTGGATCATCACCTTGTCCTGGTGAGTGGGCTTGCATGTTCCTATGACCCTTGTGAGCGAAGCCGTCAGGAATCTCGTACTCCCAGCAGGGTCACCCAAGGCGGTAAGGTCAAAGGGAATGAGCTAGACAAAGAATGATCCAAGAAGTCCTCAATGGCAGAACAGGCAGATGATAACAAGCGGTATGTTACAACGGCTGTGAAGGCGGATGAAGGCTGCAGCAGATAGGAAGCTACCGGTTTGTTGTGACTACTTCATGCCATCGGAACAGAGCCCTACTGCAAAGACTGTGCATTGGTCAGTGTGCACTGATCTACACACATAAAACAAATTCACACACAGGCGTCTTCCAAAAACCCAACCCAACCCCCCAAAGTCCCATGGCAATCGGCAAATGGTAACGGGGGCAGGATCATGAAATCTGGAAGCCCCTAGTGATGAACTAATATCGTTGTACTGGAAGAAGCAAAGATCACCAGTGTTGAAGCAATGATTCTTCAACATCACTTTGTTGGACTGGTCATGTTGTGCAGTTGCCTGATCATCGTCTTCCAAAGCAACTACTCTATTCCGAACTTAAAAATGGAATGCATAATGCTGGTGGTCAACAAAAGAGGTTTAAAGACAAATCTAAAAAAATGTATTATAAACACTGACAACTGGGAAACACTGGCCTGCGAGGGCTCGAGTTGGAGAATAGCCTTTGCCAAAGGTGTCATGGGCTTTGAAGACACTCGAACTCAGGACTCAAGGGAGAAATGTGGTAAGAGGAAAGCACGCTTGGCAAATCCACACCATGATCAACTCCCACCCAGAAACCAATGTCCCCACTGTGGAACGACGTGTGGATCCAGAATTGGCCTCCACAGCCACTTACGGACTCATTGTTAAAACCGTGTTTATGGAATACAATCTTACTCGGCTATGAGTGATCGCCAAAGAAGAAGAAGAAGGTATATCACCATCATAATTGGGTGGTATTCAATTAAGGTTTATTCAGAGTAAACCCGTTTAAATTAATGGGTCAATTTCAATGCTTTAACTCTGGATAAAACATAGTTGGATGCCACCTATAGGATTGAGCTATGGTCTTAGCAGACCATCAACACTGTCTTTGCTAGGCAGATTCCTGGTCAGCAGCCCAGAATGGTCCAGTGATGGGAATAATCATTAGATTATTATTTACTTGTGAGATACTTGACTCAGTGGCATCCATCCATCATATTTTATGGATGGATGAGCTGGAGAAGAACCCAGGAAATGGTCATGCTTGACTCACATCAAAGCCAAGAAACAGAAAGCTTAGGAGGCTCTCAGTTGCTAAATGTCAAAGGTATTATCAGCTGAGACTGTTTTTAGTACATATTTGACTAAGATAGGGCAAAGAATGGAATGCTGGTTTTGCAAATGGGAAATTTATTTCAAATTCCTGCCTAGCCATGGTCTGCCCATGGGGATATTTTACTTGAAAGGGAAGAATGTATTGTAAAAGACATCGGATCTCAAAAGAGTTCTGCCATCTGAGAAAGCACAAGCTTCTCAGCAGCACAGAACTCCTGCCTTTTTGAAGAAGAGTTCTGTGCAACTCAGCCAGTCGCTGCCTTAAGTCTGATGGATTAGAACAAGCCCCAGCCAGAGAAAAAATAGTATTGAGGTTTAGCTAATAGTCTCTGGGCACATATTTCATGCAAGTTGATTCTTAGGCACTCTTCTACTTTAATCTTTTACTCTACTACTCTAAGCATTAACATTGGTGCTGATTATTTCTGACGAAGTTGCGAAGACAAGATGGACAATTTGTAGGCTGAGGTTGAGACCCAGACCTCTGACCCAGGCACCATAGAAATGAGAGAGACTTCCACGCATAGGAAGGTGACCCTATTCCAGTTGAGACAGCTAGGATGATCACCATGGACTTTCATGAAATGCCCTTGCCGACCGTTGGATGATAGTGGAGATGATGCTTTTCTTCTGTTGATTGAAGTTGGTCTAACTATGTCCCTGTGGTATCTATCCACATGCAGAAATTTGCAGTTGGTGGCTGCAATATCACGTCTAGACCATAACTCATTTGTCCCATAGCTAGATCAAGAAAGGTGAATTGTCTCACATTTAAGGTGTTTTTATTTTTTAAAAGGAAACATTTCTAACCTCCTCCTCGAAAACAGCTACTTGTCCCCTGAGAACATTCAGTATAGAATCATAGAACTGTTGTTGTTGTTGTTTAGTCGTGTCCGACTCTTTGTGACCCCATGGACCAGAGCATGCCAGGCACTCCTATCTTCCACTGCCTCCCGCAGTTTGGTCAGACTCATGTTTGTAGCTTCAAGAACACTGTCCAACCATCTCGTCCTCTGTCGTCCCCTTCTCCTTGTGCCCTCCATCTTTCCCAACATCAGGGTCTTTTCCAGGGAGTCTTCTCTTCTCATGAGGTGGCCAAAGTATTGGAGCCTCAGCTTCAGGATCTGTCCTTCCAGTGAGCACTCAGGGCTGATTTCCTTAAGAATGGATTGGTTTGATCTTCTTGCAGTCCATGGGACTCTCAAGAGTCTCCAGCACCATAATTCAATACTTGCCCCCTGAGAACATTCAGTATAGAATCATAGAACTGTAGTGACTCCCAAAGGCATCTAGTCCAACTCCCTGAAATGCAGGAATCTCAACATACTTTTCCCCATCCAATTTGAAACCATACCAGATCCTGCTTATCTTTACAAATGTGCTAGCAGTTTTATTGCTGCTCTGAATCCTCTAAGCAAATCAGAATTAGTGCACAGGACACATACGGAATGTGATTAGACAGGCTGTCTGAAACAGGCAAACAGGTATAGGGAAGGAAAACTAAATACATCTGTTTAGGCAGGAGTGAAAAGCCCCCAAGGAAACATCCCAAACAACCTCCAGGAAATTGTGATTTCAATACATTAACCTTGTGTAAGACTTCACTTTATTCCCTGTCAATTGCTAAATAATGAATATATCCTGGGTAAAAACCACCTACACTCTTGTAGGCGAGGGTTGTATGCCCTGGGGATGTGTGTATTTGTTTGATAGAATGGAATGCTCTTTGCTTCTTAGTCTGCTGTAATAGAAAACACACAAACAATGTGCAGAGCCCTGAAAATTGCTAAATGAATTGGGGAAAGTTTATGATCTTTCTGTTATTGGTAATGAATATGACATGGTGCATGTTGCATTAGGAATCAAAGCATGTGCGTCTTAGACTTTTGAGCCAACAACAGAAGCACACAACTGCATCCCCCAGGTGCGGTGACTAATGCTTCCAGTGAGGTCTCAGCATTCCCTTTATAGATCAGGTGCTAATGTACACTGACATTCCAACTCACAGCACAGAAAATTAATACCAATGTGGTGGGCGAAACAAAGTACCGTTCCAGAGATGCAAATGCATCATAGAATAAGGGCAAGCTGTTTTGAAGCCTTTACCAATCATCTTCAGTTAACAAAACAACAACAACAGTAATTTGACACTTCCACTGAATAGCTGCCCCAACATTATTCCAGTGGTGAAAATTTTGAGAGTCAAACATGTCATGAGATTTTGGGTGGGGTGTCTGCTTGTTTTAGTTAGAGTAGGGCTGGCCCACCCATGAGGGGTGGCGCTCTGCCCACTCCACGGCCTCTGCCCCCCTCCCCAAGAAGCGATGCTGACTTCTAGTGAGATCTCACTGAAATCTCATGAGAACTTGCTGGATGCCACTGCTTTGTGGGTGCCGCCACACAAGCCAGGTAAGGGGGGCTTTGGCAACATGGCAGCACATTCCTGTTTTGCCCTGGTGGTGAAATGGGATACACCATCCCTGACAAGAAGAGCTTGTTCAAAGTAACAACAAGGGTTTCAACCCTGCGTGCAGGTCAGCTTTCATCCCTCATTCAATAACAAGGATGCCCAGATGGAAGAGAGACAGTAGAGCTGAAAGACTTGTCCCCCCCCCCCAATATTTATATACCACCTTACACAGTAAGTATATAATCAAAGCAGGTAACCAAGATATTATATATGTGGGGATAAAATGTGTACTTAATCTGTTTCCCTCCCTCCCACTCTCCACTCTGCGCAGCCCCGGGCAACCCATGCTGTGTCACTGATAGAAATAGTGTCCCCCCCCCACCTTTGGCTACCAGAGGGTTAACCTTGCATCAATGCAACTTGTAATCCCCCCAAAAGTTAGCCACCCCGGATAAAGATATATCAGTTAGAGGCACCAGATGGGTCTTCTGGTGTCATTTGACATCTCTGACTAGGAGAGTTAGGTGATGTGGTGTAAATGTCCCATGTGGAATTCCTTACAATTCCTTTTGACCAAATAAACAATAGAAACACAGGATTAACACCGACCAGACTATTTCAGAGCAGTATAAGCTGATGTCTTTTCTTTTTTATTGTCAAAACTTTACAGCCGTTGGTAAAATGCATTAGGGTGCCACCTAGATGTATTTGGAATGAATTCACTTGCAGACTTTGCTTCCTGGCAACCTTCTTAGTAGTATTTAGCCAAATTAGCATAGGGTATAATGAAGATAAAAGGATATGAATACTCTAGCATCTATGCTCTAGTATAAGTGGCAAAGAGCTTGCAGTTATATTGCTAGTTTTCCTTTTCTATTCAATGTCTATAGGAGAAGGAAAATCCTAAAAGCAAATTTGCTTGCGTATCAGCTGGTTGTGATGTGGTGAATGGATTAATTACTGAAACTGTGAGGGGATGCAATTAGAGAGTCTTCACATAGCTAATTGGAAGTTAACATAATTGCTAATTAATGTAATTGCCATTGGAACCAATGGAAGGGAAAATGAGAAGCTGGAGACTGGTTTAGGCGCTATGTCTTCCTTCCTGGAAGTGCTCTGGCGTGATTTCCCCAGGAAATAAACATACACACTATAGTGGTGCACTGGCAATTTTTTGAATGACAGTTTAACATTGCAGTCCCCACAGCCACCTCCGCCACCCTTCAGGAGACTCCAAAAATCCAAATTGCTGTGTTCATCCATTTTATATAAAAAAATAATATGTAACTTCCAAAAGAGCAGTCAGCAGTACATAGCATAATAGCCAATGTATTATTTATCCTCGGTGGGGATCAGGCAATTGTTGGGAATGGGTGATGTTGTAGTAGCACGGTGGAATTTGGCTGGGGAGGCAGGGGTCACATTCCTGATCAACCATGTGGCATGACTGCAATCCTATATATACCAGTTTCTGGAAAGTGCAGGAGCAGAGAGTGCTGGGAGTAAGCCCCAGTTTACTCAGGGATTGTTACTCCTGACTTCATAGCTTCAATTTGTAAAACACACTGAGCTTTAACAGAAGATCCTCAGTGAACTGAAATGTGAAACTGGACTTTTAATTAGAAATTAGATCTTGCAAAGATTCTTTAAACTGGTAGCATGAAGTAGGAACCACATCAAATTAAAGGAAAGAAGTACCTAGTCTCCGCTTGATTGCTTCCCCCATTCTCTAACATCCTCTAAGCCAGGTATAGGCAAACTCGGCCCTCCAGATGTTTTGGGACTACAACTCCCATCATCCCTGACCACTGGTCCTGTTAATTGTAGTCCCAAAACATCTGGAGGGCCGAGCCTGCCTATGCCTCTCTAAGCTAATCCATTGCAATCAATGGTGAATCTTGAAATCTTCATTGCCATCAAAATTCAATTGCCAGAGCAAGGGGGATGCATGAATTACCCTGGCACTCTAGTAGAGGACGACATTGCTCCTGCTCCGGAAAAAATAAGACCCAGAGCAGCACTATCTCAGACTGGATAAGCTGTATGATCTTCTCCTTGGACTTTCCCTTGAAGCAGTAATTAAAGCAGCTCATCTTTCAACAACTCAGTTGAAAAGGAAGAACAGTAACATCATTTGCCAGTGCTTCTCCCTCAGCTTGGCATCCGTATCTTCAAGTTCTAAACAAGTTCCAGAGGTAACTTGTATCTAAACAAGTTCCAGAGGTAACATTTCAGGCCACAGCAGATTTGATGAAACAGGACCTCGAATACACAGATTTTCTCTCAGCTGGCCAATGGCTCCCTAGTGAAGGAGTTATATTCCACCAGAGCCTGTCAGATGTGGTGTTCATTGGACTGTCCAATGTTTTGAGCTGATAGGGTGCCACATCTCATATAGAGAGATCGATGGATGTTTTGGAACTATAACACTATCAGAATTTCATACCAAACTTTGCAGATATGAATAGCATATACTACCACATTGGACATCTTCATTTCAACAGCAGTTATGAATTGTTCATCAGTTATAAAGCTCTCATATAGCACAAAGCATTGTGAGAAAGTATTGGTAAACATATTCCATAGGTGACACACAAAGGCAAGCTTGTCTCTCACATTGTTAACTTGTTGTTGACAACTATAATCAAATCTGAGGGCTTTATTGGCTATTCTGTGAAGGAGGCAGTGACCTTGCGCCCAGAAGTGAGGGGCAACTTCACAAAGCACTGATAGGAAATAAATGTTTGTTAGTCTTGTGCATCTGTGTGCGCATGCACACATGCGCACACACATGTGCACACATTTTTATGTGTACAGAAATATGAATGAATAGTTTATTCATGGTGGAATGCTTCAATAATACATTGGGAGTTCCTCCATATTCATCCTCACTGTCACAATATCATGCATTTGCACAGTGCTATAATAAAGAGGAGACACATGGCAAGTATAAACATGTCAGTTACCTGAAAATTCCAGCTTGGTAAAAATACTCTTTTGCCCCTCAATCCAAAATACAGGAAATATGGTTTGGATCCAAAAAGCCCCCTCCGCAAGTGAAAGGCACTTCTGCTAATAAGGAGGGAAAGAAATTGCTGAATTAATTAATTGAATTGGAATACAAAAAAGGGAGGTATGAGGAGGTCAGGGAAATAAGGATATGAATGTATAATATGGAAAGGTTGATTTTTTATTTTTATTTTTTTATCTTTGTACTTACTTTGTATTTTTCTTGTATTTTTATTTTTGTTTTTTTATTCTTGTATTTTATTCTTGTACTTTTTGCTTTTATGCAATTCTTTTTTCTAAAACTTCAATAAATATATATATATATAAAATGAAAGGCACTTCTGCTTGTGAGCATGACCATTTCCTGACAATCCTCCCCCGCCAACCCCCCCATCAAATTGCATCATACAGATCCAGAAGCCTTCTGAAGTAGCTTTGCAAGGGGCGCAAGGTGCTGTACTGTGAAAGGGTTGGTGGGAAAGTCTCATTTAGGAATGGGAGAGAAGTTCAGTTCAGTTCACATTTTCCTGAACTGAAACCCAGCCATCCTTCGAAATTTACACTTATCCAAATTTTGCAATGCAGCTCTCCGGACAATTAATGTGTACAAAAATGCATATATTAGGAAAAGTTATGCATTAATAATAATAATAATAATAATAATAATAATAATAATAATAATGTTATTATTTATACCTGGGCAGCTCCCAACAGAATATTAAAAACACGATAAAACATCAAACATTAAAAGCTTCCCTAAACAGGGATGCCTTCAGATGTCATCTAAAAGTCAGAGAGTTGCTTATTTCCTTGACATCTGAGGGGAGGGAGTTCCATAGGGTGGGTGCCACTAACAAGAAGGCTCTCTGCCTGATTCCCTGTAACCTCACTTCTCGCAGTGAGGGAACTGCCAAAAGGCCCTCAGAGCTGGACCTCAGTGTCCAGGTTGAACGATGGGGGTGGAGACGTTCCTTCAGGTATACTGAGTTGAGGCTGTTTAGGGCTTTAAAGGTCAGCACCAACACTTTGAATTTTGCTCAGAAACATACTGGGAGCCAGTGTAGGTCTTTCAGGACCGGTGTTATATGGTCTCGGTGGCTACTCCCAGCCACCAGTCTAGCTGCTGCATTCTGGATTAATTGTAATTTCCGGGTCACCTTCAAAGGTAGCCCCACATAGAGCGCATTGCAGTAGTCCAAGCGGAAGATAACTAGAGCATGCACCACTCTGGCGAGACAGTCTGCAGACAGGTAGGGTCTCAGCCTGCATCTATTACTGAAAATAACATGATGACTATTGTGTTAGGGGGAATTGCGTGTGCAAAAAATGTGTATATTAGGAGAATATACATCACAAACTAAAGTGGAAATTTGAAGAACTTAATGTAAGATTGAAAAAAGGAGAAACAAAAAATAATATATTTGTCCATCCCTGGTCTGTCTCCATAAGGAGAACTCTGCATGTGATTCTTTAACTCCAAGTCTATACTCCCCCCCCCCCCAACACCTTAAATTTGTTCCAAGGGTTTTCCCCGATCCTCCTGAGCAGATTTGGTGAGGATGTGGGGGGGGGGGAGCAGAGGGAAAGCCACACTGTCCTAGTGGTAATCCTTGCACTGATGGGGCACCTTTGCAGATTACCCAACGATTCCAAAATTGCATCGGATGCAATAAATAATACATTTACTTTTCTCTAACTTGTTTCTAAAGAACTCTGTCTCCTTGATGGTTGTGTGAAGCTAAACAAGTTACCAAACCTTGAAGCGGGAAGATGGAGATATATGGCTTGAGTGTGATAAAAGGTCAAAATGCCCTCCTATAATTAAACTACCTGATCTGAGTGCAAGGCCACTTTATTTGTTCTCGTCCATCTTCTCATTATTGACACACAAAGTCCAAGCAAATTTTTTTCCTCTGTCATTATCGTATTTACAGGGACACTGGGAGGGAAAGGAAAGCATGAATCATCAACCAATTAGACTGGCCAAAATATCCCAAGGGCATGGATTGGGCCATTGCTACCTGTCCGAGAGGCTGCGTAGGTAGACTGTTTCTTTTAAAAGATCCATTTGCAGCTCACTTAACAATTGATCAGTGGTACAGACACAACATTCAACTTGTTATAGAAGATCTAGATTTATTTCTCTCTTTGGAAATTTTTGCTTCTCTCCATTATAGCTGCCTGAAATAAATTTCCCAGTTAGAATCTACTATGCAGCCTTATTACTATGCCCCCCCCCAAAAAAGTCACTAAGGACCAACATCGAAGCACCCATCTTTCTTGTCCACCCAAGAAAGAAAACATAGCATTCCCAATAAAGAGGACTCTGGGTTTAGCGGAACTCCCAGCAGTCATTGCTGTGCTTCCCTTCTCAGCTGTAGAGATCAGGGTGGACAAGGAGCTAAGTTCCTTCTCCCCCAGTGGTAGAATACTGTTGTGAAAACATTGCTGTTGTTTAGTCGTTTAGTTGTGTCCGACTCTTCGTGACCCCATGGACCAGAGCACGCCACGCACTTCTGTCTTCCACTGCCTCCCGCAGTTTGGTCAAACTCATGCTGGTAGCTTCGAGAACACTGTCCAACCATCTTGTCCTCTGTCGTCCCCTTCTCCTTGTGCCCTCAATCTTTCCCAACATCAGGCTCCTTTCCAGGGAGTCTTCTCTTCTCATGATGTGGCCAAAGTATTGGAGTCTCAGCTTCAGGATCTGTCCTTCCAGTGAGCACTCAGGGATGATTTCCTTAAGGAAGGATAGGTTTGATCTTCTTGCAGTCCATGGGACTCTCAAGAGTCTCCTCCAGCACCATAATTCAAAAGCATCAATTCTTCGGCGATCAGCCTTCTTTATGGTCCAGCTCTCACTTCCATACATCACTACTGGGAAAACCATAGCTTTAACTATACGGACCTTTGTTGGCAAGGTGATGTCTCTGCTTTTTAAGATGCTGTCTGGGTTTGTCATTGCTTTTCTCCCAAGAAGCAGGCATCTTTTAATTTTGTGGCTGCTGTCACCACCTGCAGTGATCATGGAGCCCAAGAAAGTAAAATTTCTCACTGCCTCCATTTCTTCCCCTTCTGTTTGCCAGGAGGTGATGGGCTGCTCCTATTAGACAAAGAAGGAAAGGGCTGCCACTAACACTGGATACCCCTCTTCCATCAAGAACTTTCATACACAAGGCTCTCACATGCCCTTATGTGTGAGCATGTGCGAGAGAGAAGACTTTCCCCTTTCAAGCAAATGTGTCATGTGTAGAGCACCACTTCTGCTGTATTAGTGCTCTTATTTTGCATCCAAAATGAACACTGAAAAATTGTTACCCCTCCTCTGAACATTATTTCCATGACACACAGTCATGGAAAGCGGAGAATGGGTAATGGTTCTTCCTGTTGCCAGAAGCAATGGTTTTGCTTTGCTTTTCTGTAAGGCTAGCTCTGTTTAGTGGATGCAGAGTTGTTTCGTCATAGCTGTTTGTTGCCATTGTTTTACAGCACACATATCTGATAAATCTGAACCAGATCTCTATGCGATTGGAGCAAATGGCATTAACTCCATAGGGCAATATGAGTTGAAGAAATGGAGTTGTCAACATTTAAGATTCACAAATGATTAAAACAATGGTTTAAATGTGCATCCTTTATTTTGAATATTGCCCACCAGTATTGTAACATTTTAATAGTTTATGCAATGGTGTTGAACAACTTGCACCATAAAGTTAAGGACACCGTCCTATTCCACTTAAAAAAGAAATTTCTATCTTATTTTGGGTAACTTCATACAGAAATCATAGTCACATGTTATATACCTAGTGAGAAGAAGGAGAGTAGGGTATATAATTTCATTTAAGGACAATTTTCCTCAATTCACTCCAACCTCTGTTGCCTCTTCTGTCGTACTCAATGTATTGAGTACATTTGAAGGGAAAAGGTTTAATTTATATCATTTGCACTTTCTAACAGATTTCTATTAGACTTATGGGAAAGAATTAAGGGTCTCTCCATTTCTGCTGCAAACAATAGTTCTGAATCATAATATGTTGTAGTATAAACCTATATACAAACAAGCAAAGACGTTCATGCTCAGAGACCTTAGATACTCCTCCTGTTATCCCCAAAGTACTCTACATAATAGCAATTCCATGTTCTTGTCAAAGCCCACAAGTGTGTATAAAGCATCATGTGCTTCTCTGTAGAATTCATTATGTCTTCTACAGTATGAGAAGCTATAGTTAGGGTCACCTCAGGGCTTGTGTTACACCAGGACATCTTTTTTTACCTATGTAGAACTCAGAAATAAATCTTCCCTGTAGCAGGACTTTTATGAGGATTACAAGATTCTGGGAGGAATTCAACATTGCCTTCTTCTGATCATTGCATCAACACAAGCATTTCCAGTTGCCAGGTGGAACAACCACCCTCTTCTTCGCCTTATAAGCAACTCCCATTTTGTGTGTATTCAAAGCATGCACGATTGTGCCCACAAGTGGCATTTTTGGACCCAGAAGAGGGTGTAGTGGGGATAGAACAAAGCGTAAAGGTAGGCCTGCCAAATGTCTGTGTTTTCCCAGACATATCCAGGATTTGCCCGTCGGAAACAGCATCCTGGCAGAATTTCCGAAAATAACCAAAAGTGTCAAATTCCTTTATCCTATATCCACCTTCAATAATAAAGACCAACATGTACTTCAGTGGCACCCCGGGGGGGGGGGTGTACTAGGAGCTGTGCCCTAGTATCCCCTGTTCACTTCACGCATCCTATCCAAAGCCACTCACACCTTCCCTTCATCTATGTACATAATATTTGTATACCTTCTTTCCACAGTTCAAACCATGCTCAAGGTAGCTTACATGAAAAAAATACACAAATAGACACAAACCATACATAGAACATTCAAAAATACCCAACCAAACTGAATAATATCAACAGATCCACATAAATCACAACAGGATCTAAAAGAAAGATACAAAAAAAGTCATCTAATAAAATCTGTCGACAACACCCCAGGCCCTTCTTGCCTGACAATACTCCTTGCCAAAGCCACCCACCCTTAGACCTTGCCAAGTTTCTGCAGCTTTCTTAGACCACCTGCTCACTTGTTTGTGTGGATGAGCTGACTGACCACTGGCCTGGGCTGCCCTCCCACCCACCCACCTGCCCACTTGGGTCACCCTTCTGCCCTCCTGCTTCTGTCCTGCTTCAAGTTCCCTCCTCCTTACCCTCCAATACTTGACAGCTCTGAGAGTTGGTCCATGTCCAAGCAAACTGCAGTGTGATGACATTCTTTGATTTTTATTGTATGTACAGAAAAGGTGGAACTAAGTGAAGTACAGTCGTACCTTGGATCTTGAAGGCCTTGTGAGTAGAAAGTTTTGGCTCCCAAATGGTGCAAATCCAGGAGTGGGTGTTCCGGTTTGCAACGGTTCTTTGGGACCCGAACGTCCAAAGTGGCTTCTGATTGGCTGCAGGAGCTTCTGGAAGCCACGCCTTGGTTTCCAAACATTTTGGAAATTGAACAGACTTCCAAAGGTACGACTTCCAAGGTACAACTGTACAGTGAATAACAGAAGTTTCTTTCTCTTCCCTAGTACCCCATAATCTCTCCCTTTCTCCTTCAATCTCCCCTCAGAACAAAATTTCAGTTCTGTATTGTTGAATCACATGAAGTTCATCACAAAACTTTATTTTGTTGTTCATAAACAGTTTCCCTGATCCTTGTCTTGGGCCAGCTGATATGATCCCAAAGCCTTATCAAGGATTCTCTGGGCCAAGAGCCATTGCAAGGATTCAACTCTACACCTTCTTACACTATGCTCCATTGTCTTATAGCTTGGCCGAGGCCTAGTCATCATCGCAACTTTTTATCTACCTTTTCTCTTTTACGCAATTCAGGTAGATTTAAAAATTACTGCCCTTCAAGAAAGATGGTTAGCCCTGCTTTGTGAGTCAAACTATAAAGAAGGAATTTATCGTGACCCATTTTTTTTCATAGACCTTTCCCCATTTGAGCCTGATCCAGAAGCCTACACTTATGTTCACTGTCGTCAATACAAACTGAGTTCTTCAATAAATCCTATCATTTCAAAGGGTCTGCAAAGGATGCATTCTAGTAGAGTGTGCCCTTGTGGTAAAATTGATTTTGCTTCTCTTGAAATTATGAGAACTGTCAATCTAAATTGCTAGGTTTTTTTTTTTTTTTACTTTTTACTCTCTGTCTTTTTTTACAAGTTTGAGTGATGTCAAGGGAGTTACCATCTTCAATAGAAGTTTGCTAAAAGTAACCATGCCATGCAGCTAGATTAAAACACACACAAACATACACATATTGAGTGGGCTAGAAGAATCCTCCAGTCAGTTGTGACTCACATAGTACTCTCAGACATTTTAAGATACATTTTGGCAGGCACTAATATTAGATTGGGTTCAGTGAAATTGTAAGTGAGAATGGTATGCAGCATGGCAAATTTCCACATTTTATGTCTATTTTAGGACTTTTCTCAGCTTCTGAGCAGCTTTGGGGTGTTCCCCTGCAAAAATACAGACTGTTCAGATCGTGGAATGTCTGGTTTTGTGTTGTGATATGTTTAAAATTTGAAGATAAAAAAATAGCTATTAGTCATCTAGTAGGAGTTGCTAACTACGTTACCTAAGAAAGTTACCAGTGTTGAGATCAATTCAGACAGAAAGTTGAGAAAGCTTTTTAGAAAGAAACTGATGCTTTTACCAATTGCAGCACTCATAAAAATGAACAGTGTGTCCATTTCAATGTCATTCAGCTATCTACATGCATGCCCAACTCTTCTGAGCCATCTCCCACCTAGTCTTCAGCAATTAATAACTATTACTATTCCCAGCAGAATAGTAAAAACATGATAAAACATCAAACATTAAAAACATTTAGCAGAAATAGGCATGCTTGTAACATTTGGGGTGCAGGAAACAAAACAGCTAGTTGGGCTCAGGTAAGGAACAAATTCATGTAAAGGGTGTGGCAATAGAGAGCACACAAAAAATATCACAACAAACCATGACTAGTGATGGAGGGTTCAGTTTGCCTTTATGGACAAACCTACCTGATTTAATTTGCCATTCCTGAAACAATACATGAAGCAAATCACACTTCTCTGAATTCTGCATTGCAGTTCTCCAGCCAAGAATTAACGTGTAAAAAAGACGCATGTACCTCGGGTTACATACGCTTCAGGTTACATATGATTCAAGTTGCAGACTGTGCTAACCCAGAAATAATACCTCGGGTTAAGAACTTTGCTTCAGGATGAGAACAGAAATCGGGCGGCGGTGGTGCGGCAGCAGCGGGAGGCCCCATTAGCTAAAGTGGTGCTTCAGGTTAAGAACAGTTTCAGGATAAGAACAGACCTCCAGAATGAATTAAGTACTTAACCAGAGGTACTACTGTATTAGGGTAAAGGTAGCATAAAATGCATAGTTACGGGAACATAATATAAAAAAATGCATTATTTAAAGGAAAAATTACTTTGCAAATGTGAGACAAAAATGCATCCAAAAAAACAACAACCATATATCAGGAGAAATTAACACTAAATTTCTGATGAATTTTCAGGAATACTTAAAAAATAAATAAATCACAAATTGATGGAGAACTTAAGAAAGGAACATTTTTAACCAGAACATCAAAACTGATAGATTTTCCCACGCCTACATGTGACAGTCCACACACCGCTCCCCAAATATTCAATGCTATCAACTATGATATACATGTAGGCCACTCACAGGGATGGAATTACAGCTGCACTGTATTTAGAGGGCTCTGGCTGTTCCTGGTGGCAGGTCCCAGGAGGTGGTGCTGGGGGATTACTACTACATCCTGTAGCCTATTCATTAAAGGGAACTTCAAAGTTCAACCTGCTTCTTCTTCTCTCATTCTCATCTTTTTTTTAAAAAAAATAATTTTTATTAACTGGCCAATCACATCAAATTAAATCACATCATATAAATTCCAAATTACAAAGCCAAATTTTTAAATTTTGTTGGGGGAACCCATACTTTTGCTGCTGCTCTGGTGAGTGCTGGGTGGGCCGCTCCCTTTCCTGCTAACTCCATCTGGCCTAGGGGGCGGAGCCTGCACTCATCACCACAGCTTGAGGGCCTCCATTAAGGCCTCTGGGACACTGCTGCTGTTGCTGCCTCTATGAGTGTTGGGAAGACCGCTCCCTCTCCTGCTAATTCCATCTGGCCTAGGGGGCGAAGCCTGCACTCACCACTACAGTTTAGAGGCCTGAGCAGCTACCTGCAGCAAGCGACAAAATGGTTTTAAATGTTTTAACTGCTGTTAATTTGCTGCACCTTAAATGGTGGTGGTTGTTTTTTATAATGTTATATAATTTTATAATTTTATTTCTGCTTGCAGTTGGTTATGTATTTAATTAGGGTGGGGAATAGTTTAATTTTAGCACTATTGTTTTTTGCTGTTGTCAGGGGTTTAGGAGCAGAGGCAAGGCCAAGGGAGGAAACAGAGAGCGAAGGGGAGGAGGCAGAAGAAAAGATGAGTGATGACGACGACCCGAGATCTCCTAGTCTTTCCAGTGAATCAGAGGATTCACAGAAAGGAGCACCAGTGGCCAGGGCAAGGGGGGAGTCTAGGGGGGCACCCCAGGAAGATAGAGCCAGAGGGGACTCAGGGGAGAGCAGTTGGAAATCGGGACCAGCGTCACCGCCAGGGAGCAGGGAAGAAGGAGGGAGCCAGGGGGCAAGCGCTGGCAGCTCACCACAGGAGGGAGGGCATGAGTCAGGAGTGGCCACACCTCCATTGGGGAGTGAAGAAACGGTTAAGAGGAAAGTGGAAGGCTGGGCGCGCGCGCCAAGTTCAAATGCAGAGGAAGGCGGCGCAGTAAGCAGCCCGGAAAGGGAACCAGGTCCTAAAGCCCGGCGCAAGGAGGCAGGAGGGTCCGGGTCAGCGTCAGAAGAATCCAGGAAGGAAGAAACCCCGGGGGGTAGAGGGACCCAGAGGAGGACAGTCAGGCGGAAAAGGTGGAGCAGGGCTAGGATATTAAGTTGGTGCACAAGGGGCGGAGACTCAGACGGAGCTTCGCCGATCTAGCCATTAGACGTAGAGTTGCAAGTAGCAGCTTGAGAATGGAAACTGTAACTCAATAAAGACTTTTACTTAATGACCGCTGGCTAGCGTGATCCTCTGTGAGCTAGGATCTTGAAGCAGCTCTGACAGTAAGCTCCGTCTCACTTTAAAAGTGGGCATCTACAGCCTCGAGGAGAGGAGAGAAGCAGGTGCCTACTAGCTAGCTCACAAACGGCAGACAACATGACGGCTGAGCAGCAGATAGAGGAACTCAGAAAAGCAGTGTCACAACTGACTGCCGAGGCTCTCGCATCCAGGAAGAGAGAGGAGGAGGCAGCTGCCGCCTGCAGGGATCTCCAGGTCAGGTTAGACGTGCTGACAAAGCAGACACCCCGGCAGGAGGGAATTGGGTTGGCGAGACGAACCGGCGGGCTGGTCTCTCACTTCGATGGGAACCTGCAACAGTATCCCAACTTTAGAGCAGACGTACTGTGCGCACTGCAACTGCTGCATAAAGACTTTAGAGATGAGCAAGAGAGAGTGGGATTCATCATGTCTCATTTGCATGGGGATGCTAAAGCATGGCTACGCAATTTATGGAGAGATAAGGATCCGGCGCTCCAGAATGCAGATGCCTTTATTAAAGCGATGGATGGGTGTTTTTTATCAAGCATTGACGTGGATCTTGCCCGGAAGGAGGTGCATGGGCTAAGACAAGGGAGGGCCAGCGTCAGGCAGTACCATGCCCGCTTTTTCGCCTTGGTCAGTGCCCTGGAGTGGGACAGAGATTCGGCCCCTGTAAGAGACCTCTTTTGGGAGGGGTTGCACAGCTCGATTAAAGATGAGATCGCGAGGGGGGAGAGACCCCGAACCACCCAGGAGGTCGTTCAGAGGGCACTGGCAGTGGGGGTGAGGCTGGAAGAACGCCCGTGGAGCAGGGACGAAGGGCGTGGAGGGCGCGAACCAGCCAGGGGCCCCTCCTTCCTTCCCAGAGAAGCAGCGCGGGCGCAATCCACGCCTCCGCCAGGAGGAGGAGCCGAACCTATGGAGGTTGGAGGTGCAAGGGCTCAGTCAGCAACCAGAGCCCTAGCACCGGCAGCAGTGAAAGCGAAGCCTCCTAGAGGGAACAGGAAGTGTTACGTCTGTGGGGAGCCAGGGCATATGGCGAAAGAGTGTCCCCAGAGGCTCCACAAGCTCACTGCAGCCTCGGCAATGGTGACTGCAGCAACGCAGCAAGGAGGAACACAGCAGGGAAACGAAGCAGTCTGGCTGGAGGAAGAGGCCCTGGGGCCCAGCCAGACGTGTTAGTGCCGCAGTCCCCAGAGATTTTACAGCCCGTGAACCCCCTCCCGCCCAAACCAGTGGTGAGGCTCACCGCATCTCTCCAGCTGCCCAATGGAATCACCATGGACGTGCCCATCACAGTGGACTCGGGCAGCAACGCGGACTTTATAGGGCAGGACTTTGTCGACAAGCACGCTATACAGTTGCTGCCGGCCACACTGCCCCTGCAGGTTGTCACGGTGGATGGCAGGGAGTTGCTAGGGGGGCAAGTGGTGAAGCAGACGCCGCCAATGGCGATGCGACTTGGGAATCACAAAGAAATCATCAGCTTCAATGTCACTCAACTATCGGATACGCCCATTGTATTGGGAATGAGTTGGCTGGACAAGCACAGCCCAACGCTGGCTTGGTACCAGAGGCAGCTGGTCTTCGGCTCTTCCTTTTGTGCTGAACACTGCATCGTGCACCGGCAGGAAGGAGAGGAAGAGGAGTCACAGCTGCTGCTAGGCACGCTGCAAGCGATTCCCCACAAGTACGCAGAATTTTTGGAAGTTTTCTGCGAGAAGGAGGCGGACAGGCTACCCCCTCACAGACCATATGACTGCAAAATTGACCTGCTGCCGGGGGCGGCGCTGCCTAAAGGGAAACTGTATTCCATGTCGGAGGACGAGCTGCAGGAACTCAAAGAGTTCATCGATCATAATTTGGAGCACGGTTTCATCCGAGAGTCCAAGGCAGCGGGGGGCAGTCCTGTATTCTTTGTTAAAAAGCGAGACACGCCCCAAAAAAGACTGGTCGTGGACTATCGCATTTTAAACAGTGTGACCAAGCCGTCGGACTTCCCCATGCCCCGAATCGACGACCTCCTGGCGAAGGTGCGGAAGGGAAAAGTGTTCACCAAATTAGACCTGCGAGGGGCGTACAACCTCATTCGCATGCGGGAGGGAGATGAGTGGAAGACGGCCATGTTCACGCCACTGGGTACCTACGAATACAGAGTTATGCCTTTTGGACTGCAAAATGGCTCCCACGTTTTTCAAGCTTTCATGCATCACGTGTTGGCGGGACTTCTCTACAAGACGTGCGTCTGTTTCTTAGATGACATCCTGATCTTTTCGGAATCGCAGCAGGAGCATGACAGGCACGTCAAGGAAGTGCTGACCAGACTAAAGCAACATAGGCTCTACGCCAAGCTGGAGAAGTGCCAATTCGACGTGACGGAGGTGGATTTTCTGGGCTACAAGTTGTCTGACAAGGGGCTCGCCATGGACAGCGCCAAGGTTCGAGCGGTATTGGACTGGAAGAGCCCACGCAACCGGAAAGAGGTCCAAAGGTTTGTCGGCTTTGCGAACTTCTATCGCAAGTTTATCAAGGGCTTCGCTATGCAGAAAGCGGCCATCACAGACACGCTTAGCTCCAAGAAAAAGAAGTTCGTTTGGACAGAGGAGGCGGAGCAGTCCTTTCAGGCACTCAAGCGTCTCTTCGCGTCGGAAGAGCAGCTGCTTCACGTCAACCCCAGCAGGCCGATGAGGGTGGAGACAGACGCCTCGGACAGAGCCGTGGGGGCGGTCCTGCTGCAAAAGGACCAGCAGGGGGTGTGGCGGCCGGGAGCGTTTTACTCCAGGAAGCTCAGCAAGTCCGAGCAGAACTACACCATCTGGGACAGGGAGTTGCTGGCCATTCATGCAGCGTTCAAAGCGTGGAGGCACTTCCTGATCGGCGCCAAGCACACGGTGCAGGTTTGCACGGACCACAAGAATCTGGAGCACTGGCGCACGGCACAATTCCTAAACCAGAGGCAGATACGCTGGGCTGAGTTTTTTGCGAACTTCGACTTCCGCATAGAGTATGTCCCGGGGGACACTAACATCATGGCGGACGCCCTCTCCCGTAAGCCACAGTATCTGGAGGACGCAACGCCAGCGGCAGCCATGCACATCTTCGCACCAACAGTATGGGCGTGCGCCGCGGCCACCGTGGACCTGGAGGCGGTGCGACGAGCGTTGCAGGATGACTCCTTCGCGCAAGCAAAGATGGCAGAGGTGCAAAGGGGCAAGGCTGTGGCCGACGGTTTCCAGCTACGAGATGGATTGCTCATCCGTAAAGGGGCCATCTACGTGCCGGGAGACGACCTTCGCGCCAGGGTGCTGCAGCAGCTGCACGACGCGCCCACGGCCGGGCACTTTGGCAAGGAGAAGACGGTGGAATTAGTAGCCAGGGATTTCTGGTGGCCTGGAATGAGAGGGGAGGTCGCAGACTACGTGGCGAGGTGTGACACCTGCCAGAGGGCCAAACCAGTGCACAGACCGCCGGCCGGACTGTTGGAACCGCTGCAAACTCCGGTCGAACCTTGGGAAAGGGTGGCTCTGGACTTTGTCACGGATCTGCCCAGCTCGAGGGGCAAGACGGCAGTGCTGGTGGTGGTGGACCTGTTTTCCAAGATGGCCCATTTCATTCCGTGTGCTAAGGTGGCCACGGCGGAGCAAACCGCCAAACTGTTCATAGACCACGTGTTCAAGGTTCACGGTCTGCCACGGTCTATTCTGTCTGACCGCGGGCGGCAGTTCATCTCGAATTTCTGGCAGAAGCTGATGGGTTTCCTAAACGTCAAGATCAACCTGGCGTCGGCGAGGCACCCGCAGACCAACGGGCAAGCGGAGCGGGTCAATGCCATCATGCAGCAGTACCTGAGATGCTATGCGAATCAACAGCCTGCGACGTGGGTGGATTACCTGCCGCTTGCCGAGTTCGCCTACAACAACACGAAGCACGTGTCCACGGGGGTCACGCCGTTCTTCGCCAACAACGGGAGGCACCCCAGAACCTTCCCGGGACTGGAAAGAATGGGGGAGGGGGAGCCGCAGACGGCAGATGCGTTCGCGTCGGAGCTGCAGGAAGTCCACGATCAGCTGAGGCGCCACCTGGAGCTGGCCAAACACGCATACAAGGTACAAGCGGACAGACACAGAAGGGTTGGCGAAGAGCTCCACGTGGGAGACTGGGTCTGGTTAGCAGCCCACGCAGTGCCGGCCAGGTCGTTGGCCAAGAAGAAACTAGGGCATAAACAACTGGGGCCCTACCAAGTCGAAGAGCAGGTCAACCCGGTAGCTTTCAGACTGGCACTTCCGGAGGGTTCCAGAATGCATCCGGTGTTCCACAGATCGGTGCTCACACCCTACAAGGCACCGCACAGGTTCCAGGAACCAGGAACGGCACCGAGTCCGGTCAGAGACAGAACAGGGCACGCGGGAGTGGCACAGAAGGAGCGCATCAACGAAGTCACGGAGATTTTGGACTCCAGATGGGGGGAAGAGGGGGTAGAATACCTTCTCGCCAAGGAGGGCACCCCGGCCAGTGCGAACAGCTGGGTGCCGGGCTACGCCTTGGACGAACCTCTACTCAAAGACGAGTTTCATGCCCTCTTCCCACATAGACCTATGCCAGCAGACTTTTTCGACGACTGGCTTTTCACGCCAACGCTTTCTGCCAGCACGTTCCGGGGGTTTGACTCGGACGAGGACCCGATACGAGACGCCCGTTCCCCGGAGGGGTCACCCTCGGGATCTGCCTCAGAACCCTCGTATTGGTGGGACGATAGACCAGAGGAGCAGTGGCGCAGGAAGTGGCAGGAAGGTCCAGGACGAGCAACGCCGCCAGGAGGAAGTGAGGGAGAAACGGACATGGACGTTTTCGGGGACGACCCTGGTTTCGAGCACGGCGGCACAGAGATGGAAGCGGAGGTGACCGTCGTCGACGAGAGCAGGGAGGAAGACCCGAGAGACTTCAGATGGAGGCCCGCCACGGGAAGCGAACGATATCCGACGTTCGTCCCTTTGCAACAGCAGCACCCAGCTCCAGCACCGGAAGGAGGGGAGGGGGGACTGGGGGGCTTCGAGGGGGGGATGGATGTCAGGGGTTTAGGAGCAGAGGCAAGGCCAAGGGAGGAAACAGAGAGCGAAGGGGAGGAGGCAGAAGAAAAGATGAGTGATGACGACGACCCGAGATCTCCTAGTCTTTCCAGTGAATCAGAGGATTCACAGAAAGGAGCACCAGTGGCCAGGGCAAGGGGGGAGTCTAGGGGGGCACCCCAGGAAGATAGAGCCAGAGGGGACTCAGGGGAGAGCAGTTGGAAATCGGGACCAGCGTCACCGCCAGGGAGCAGGGAAGAAGGAGGGAGCCAGGGGGCAAGCGCTGGCAGCTCACCACAGGAGGGAGGGCATGAGTCAGGAGTGGCCACACCTCCATCGGGGAGTGAAGAAACGGTTAAGAGGAAAGTGGAAGGCTGGGCGCGCGCGCCAAGTTCAAATGCAGAGGAAGGCGGCGCAGTAAGCAGCCCAGAAAGGGAACCAGGTCCTAAAGCCCGGCGCAAGGAGGCAGGAGGGTCCGGGTCAGCGTCAGAAGAATCCAGGAAGGAAGAAACCCCGGGGGGTAGAGGGACCCAGAGGAGGACAGTCAGGCGGAAAAGGTGGAGCAGGGCTAGGATATTAAGTTGGTGCACAAGGGGCGGAGACTCAGACGGAGCTTCGCCGATCTAGCCATTAGACGTAGAGTTGCAAGTAGCAGCTTGAGAATGGAAACTGTAACTCAATAAAGACTTTTACTTAATGACCGCTGGCTAGCGTGATCCTCTGTGAGCTAGGATCTTGAAGCAGCTCTGACAGCTGTGCTTTTAATTTTATTATTCTGTTAAGTTATTATATAGTTTGTATTTTGCCTTTTAAGGGGAAGGGTCAGGGCTGCCTGGGAGTGGGCCTCGGCCAATAGAATGGCTGGGGCAGGTTCCACAGGAGGGAATGTATTGGGACACCCGATCTCAGTGATCACGGGCCGGAGGAGGAGTTACGCTAAGACCAGACCATGTCATTACCGAGGAGGCAGGTTTAGTCGTTGTTTGAGGACTATCCCTGCCTCCAGGTCTGGTCCTGACCGGAAGGATACTGGAATCAGCAAGGGAAACCCACATGACCTGAAAGTGTTGCTGTGCAATGCCAGGTCAATGATGAATAAAACCACTGCCATCCACGACCTGATTGTGGATGGAGGATTTGACCTGGCATGTGTGACAGAGACCTGGTTGGATGAGGCAGATGGGCCTGTCCTTGCCGCTGCTTGCCCACTGGGTTTCTCTTACGCACAGCAACCCCGGTCATGTGGGCGGGGAGGGGGGGTTGCAGTGATTTTTAGGAAGTCATTAGTCTGCACCAGGCGTCCTATTGGGAAGACCCAATTTTCTGAGTGCATGTTCTGGAAGTTGGGCAATAGGGGCAGTACAGGATTCCTATTGGTGTACCGACCTCCCCGCTGCACCAAGGATTCCCTGCCCGAGCTGCTTCAGGTCGTGGCGGATATGCTCCTGGAGACACCTAGCTTGGTTGTCCTGGGGGATTTTAACATCCATGCCGACACGACCTTACAAGGGGCCGCTCGGGGCTTCGTGGAAAGCATGGCCTCCATGGGGCTGTCCCTGAATAAGTTTGGCCCAACTCATAGCCGCAGACATGCCTTAGACTTGGTGTTTACCTCTACGGATGTTGGTGATCTGACATTAACTAAAAGCGAAACAAAAGAAGTGCCATGGTCAGATCACTTCCTGGTACAACTGGACTTCTCCGCGACCCTTCCCCTCTGCAGGGAGGTGGGACCGATTCGGATGGTCCGCCCCCGCCACTTAATGGATCCAATTGGCTTCCAGAGAGTGGTAGGGGATGTTTTATCCCAAGTTGATGGCCTTTCAGCTGATTCCCTGGTGGCCCGCTGGAATGCGGAGTTAACCAGGGCTATTGACTGTCTGGCTCCGAAGCGCCCTCTCCGATTGCATGGAGCCCGGACAGCCCCGTGGTTTTCCCCGGAGCTGAGGGTGATGAAACAATCGTTGAGACGGCTAGAGCGCCGGTGGTGGAAAACTCATTCTGAATCAGACCGGACACGGGTTAGAGCTCAACGTCGAGCCTACCAAGTGGCAATGGCGATGGCGAAGAGGGCCTTCTTCACCGCCTCCATTGCATCTGCAGAAAACAGCAGCAGGAGACTTTTTCAGGTGGTTCGCAATCTATCGGAACCACCTGCACCACCGGGGCCTGGTAGGGACCCCAAGATCTCCTGCAATGCTTTTGCAAAGTTTTTTGCAGATAAAGTCGCTCAGATTCAGAAGGAGGTAGACTCCACCATGGGAGCAGGGCCAGGGTGGGAGAGTGCTAGAGTTTTGTCTAGTCCTGTTACATGGGATCAATTCCAATCTGTTACCTCCGAGGATGTGGACAGGCTGCTTGGACAAGTGAAACCAACCACCTGTCTCCTTGATCCTTGCCCATCCTGGCTGATAAAAGCGAGCCGGGAAGGGCTGGGCATGGGCTCTGCGGGGTGGTGAATGCTTCCCTCTGTGAGGGAGCCTTCCCAGACCCGCTGAAAGAGGCGGCCATTAAACCGCTTCTTAAAAAAACATCTTTAGACCCAGCCAATTTGGCCAACTATCGCCCAGTCTCAAATTTACCATTCTTGAGCAAGGTGATTGAGCGGGTGGTTGCCAGACAACTCCAAGCACGCCTGGAGGATGCGGACCATTTGGATCCCTTCCAATCGGGATTCAGGCCTCACCATGGGACTGAAACTGCCTTGGTCGCGCTGGTTGATGATCTCCAGCGAGCTAGGGACAAAGGTGAGAGCTGTTTCCTAGTTCTGCTGGATCTCTCAGCGGCCTTTGACACCATTGACCATAACATCCTTCTGGACCGTCTAGAGGGGCTGGGAGCTGGGGGCACTGATATACGGTGGTTCCGCTCCTTTCTCCTGGGCCGTGTCCAGAAAGTGGTGGTGGGGGATGAGTGTTCAGACCCCTGGGCTCTCACTTGTGGGGTGCCGCAGGGTTCCGTCCTCTCCCCCATGCTTTTTAATATCTATATGAAGCCGCTGGGAGAGATCATCAGGGGGTTTGGGCTGGGTGTTCATCAGTATGCAGATGACACCCAGCTCTACCTCTCCTTTAAATCAGAACCAGTGAAGGCGGTGAAGGTCCTGTGTGAGTGCCTGGAGGATGGATGGCGGCTAACGGATTGAGGTTGAATCCTGACAAGACAGAAGTACTGTTTTTGGGGGACAGGGGGCGGGCGGGTGTGGGGGATTCCCTGGTCTTGAATGGGGTAACTGTGCCCCTGAAGGAACAGGTGCGCAGCCTGGGAATCATTTTGGACTCACAGCTGTCCATGGAGGCACAGGTTAATTCTGTGTCCAGGGCAGCTGTCTACCAGCTCCACCTGGTACGCAGGCTAAGACCCTACCTGCCCGCGGACTGTCTTGCCAGAGTGGTGCATGCTCTAGTTATCTCCCGCTTGGACTACTGCAATGCGCTCTACGTGGGGCTACCTTTGAAGGTGACCCGGAAACTGCAATTAATCCAGAATGCAGCAGCTAGACTGGTGACTGGGAGTGGCCGCCGGGACCACATAACACCGGTTCTGAGAGATCTGCATTGGCTCCCAGTACGTTTCCGAGCACAATTCAAAGTGTTGGTGCTGACCTTTAAAGCCCTAAATGGCCTCGGTCCAGTATACCTGAAGGAGCGTCTGCACCCCTATCGTTCAGCCCGGACACTGAGATCCAGCACCGAGGGCCTTCTGGCGGTTCCCTCATTGCGAGAAGTAAGGTTACAGGGAACCAGGCAGAGGGCCTTCTCGGTAGTGGCGCCTGCCCTGTGGAACGCCCTCCCAGCAGATGTCAAGGCAATAGACAACTATTTTACTTTTAAAAGGCATCTGAAGGCAGCCCTCTTTAGGGAAGATTTTAATGTCTGAAGCTGTACTGTTTTTAATATTCAGTTGGAAGCCGCCCAGAGTGGCTGGGGAAACCCAGCCAGATGGGCGGGGTATAAATAATAAATTATTATTATTATTATTATTATTATTATTATTATTATTATACTTCAAGATCCAAAGGGGGATTCAGATCATCTTCTTATTACTGCGTTAATGTCCAAATCAGTCCCAATCAGTCCAAACAAAGTTCATAATTCTATCCAGTCTTATCTTGGTGTTTCCACATCATCTTATTCATATAATTTCTCTTTTTCCTTTACGATCTCTTCTGTTGGTCTCCTTAAGCCGATAACAAGTATAATAATCCTGTGTGGATTTCCCGTTCCTCCACTAAGTCCAGATGGTTTCCATATATCTCCTTCGTAGATAACATCGCTCTTTCCATCGTAAATTTTGGCATTTGTCGCTCTTAAGTCCCACCGAGGAGTTGATCCACGATATGTAAACAACTCTATTTCTCTCTTTCTCCTCCCAGACCCAAGAGCTCCAACAATGCCTCCCAAAATGGCGACGGCATTTTTAACTGCGTCATTCCAAAACTCTTAGCTTTCCAGCTTCATATTGAAACATTGCTTTGGATCGAAAGTTTATCTCCACACAGCCTTAAATCCACAGCTTAAGTCCTTAGTTTCTGACTCATTAGGGGAGGGGATTCTTGTTAAATCACATAAAAAAAGGAAGGCAGGTTTTCTCCCCCCTCCCTCATTTGTCATACCGTATCTTGACGTATCTTCTCATATTTGATTCTTGTCTTGTTATCAGAGATCTCTTCTGTCAGCAGTCTTTACTCCCCTTTTTCCTTGAAGCATGTGCAATTAATCTCGTCCAAATTGTTTCTTTTAAAGATCATTGCAACTAGCGGCGCGAATCAGGGACGGCGTCCAGGAGAGCCGGAAATCCCACAGGAGGGCTTTGTGCCTAGTGCCCCCACCCCCACAAATTCGGGGGTGGTATAGGGCACAGCAGGCAAGGGCCGTCCCCCCCACAATCCTGGGGGGGGGTTAGGGAGGCTAATTACCCCCATCATAGCCTCCAAATTACCTCGTGTGGGTCGGAGAGATGTTATTGTCAGCCATCTTCCGATGCACCACCTAGTGGCCCCCCTTCTTCTCTCATTCTCATCAGATCTTAGGGAGGCAGTGGAAACCCTAAATGGTTGTCCGGAAAACTGTGAGGGACCAGGTGGAAGAGGGTCATAAACCAGATAAGAGGCTGAATAATGGTTCCACAAATAAGTGGGCCACCTGTTTTGAACAGGGTTGCACTCACCTTGAAGACATAGGTCTGCAGTGTCCAGTATAATAGGTTAAATTGACACTGAAATGGGAATTTCTGTGTATTGGTGAGGTAGATTCCTTGAAGAGCAAGAAGAATACTCTGAGCTCTTGCTGAATCGATAAGTAACTAACTGTTGTTTTCTGCTAGCTAAAATGTGAGAGCTGGAACCTTAGATCAGGTGACAAAGGTATTGAGTTGCAAATTTGGTTGGTGACTTTAGTCTTTTTCTGAACACCCTAGAGAACAGAAGGTTGTGATAAATGGCTCCCCAAGTGCTGCAAAGTCTTAGGCAGGCCTTAGGCAGGCTGGAATGGGGGAGAGAAACCATTTTGATTTTTGGACTTTTATTTTTTAAGATACTGAGCCTGTGCTGGACAGCACATGATATTCTATGGATATTTTAAAAGGTACATTTGATGTTTTAATTCTGTTTTAAAGGAAGCTTGGTAAGTAAAAGTTTGAATAATATTTCAAGGGTCTGGACAATGCTTTATTTCCAAAAGGAGTAGTTTTTATGCTTCCAGTTGCTTCAAACTCTGCAACATTAATATCTTCAATACAGTGGTACCTCGTGTTAAGAACTTAATTCATTCTGGACGTCTGTTCTTAACCTGAAACTGTTCTTAACCTGAGGTACCACTTTATCTAATGGGGCCTCCCGCTACCGCTGCACCGCTGGAGCATGATTTCTGTTCTCATCCTGAAGCAAAGTTCTTAACCCAAGGTACTATTTCTGGGTTAGTGGAGTCTGTAACCTGAAGCGTCTGTAACCCGAGGTACCACTGTATTTAGCAAATGATGCTTCCTGACCTCAAACTGCTTTTTGGATAATTAGGTAGCAGCAGTGGCTAAGAGGGCCTTTCAACATCTCTGCCCCATCACATCACTTGAGAGATTCCAGGAGGTTGTTAGAGTGGACTTCAGAAGTTCCACCCTAATAGTGTGCAGTTAATCTTGCTGGTAAATGGCATAAAGGTAAACGGCGTTTCCGTGTGCTGCTCTGGTTTGCCAGAAGCAGATTAGCCATGCTGGCCACATGACCCGGAAACTGTACACTGGCTCCCTCGGTCTATAAAGCGAGATGAGCGCCGCAACCCTAGAGTCGGCCACAACTGGACCTAATGGTCAGGGGTCCCATTACCTTTACCTTTAATCTTGCTGGAAGCCACTGGAAGCCTTTGTTTAAGAGAGGAATCTGGGCTGCAGATGTCTTAAATAAATATTTTAAGAATGAGAGACCACTGTGAAAAGCTACAGTCAAGGAAGTGCATACAAGTTCAGTGGCTGAATAACTGTTTGTGCAAAATGATACTGTACAGCCTCACTCAGAAGCCATGATATACCCTACTTTTGCTTAAATGCTCAAGTTTTATGAACAGACTAGGAGAAGAACATGAAACAAGCGATGCTACATATAAGGTCCCTTTAATCTAGCATTCAGTTCCCAGAGCAGCCAATCAGACGCTTCTAGGAAGCTCACAAGCAGGACAGGAGTGCAAGAGCTCCTGCTCACATTCTTCAGAAACTGTCATTGGGAAAATAAAAAAATTCCTTCCTGTAGCACCTTAAAGACCAACTAAGTTAGTTCTTGGTATAAGCTTTCGTGTGCATGAAATTCCTTTGTAGTAAAACAGCTACTTTGAGATCTTAAAGTAGCTGTTTTACTATAAAGGAATTTCAGATATAGACTGGAAAGAGAAGCTGCTGAATTGCAACTCATTACCAAACTTAAAACAATGGAGAGACCTGGTCTGAACAGAGACATTGGATTCTTATCTCATTATACATGACTAAGCCATTTCTCACCTTCTCACCCCTTGCCTTTTCCTGTAAGACCTATTACAGTCGTGTCAACAGGCTCATCTCAGCTATCTGCCTATCTCCAATTCCCACCACCCTTCTGAGTAATACCCCTCCCCACCTTCTCACTATATAGAAGGATCTGGCAACTTCTGTTTCAGTGTATCTGAAGAAGTGTGCATGCACACGAAAGCTTATACCAAGAACTAACTTAGTTGGTCTTTAAGGTGCTACAGGAAGGAATTTTTTTATTTTGACTATGGCAGACCAACACGGCTACCTATCTGTAACTGTCATTGGGAGGCATACTGCCTTTGAGACCAGCATTGCAAGGTGGACAATTTACCAGAAAGCAATTCAGTTCTCCTCAACACCATTTCAGAGGGGGACAGGCAATTGGTTGCAGCCGCGAGCAGGAGATTGTCTGCGGCGATTTGGTGGATGATTGGTGGCTGTGTCAAGGGCTGCTGTGGATTGGCTGCCGTTATGGCAGTTGGGCATGTGATTGCTGGCTGCTGCCGGCGACTGGGCAGAGACTTGTTTGGCTTTGTTGGTGTGTGTGATTGGCAGTTGGGTTAGTGATTTTCGGCATTCCCCTCCCCCCCCCAAAAAAGCTCCACAACTATGGGCAACTGTGGTCTTGTTATACATGGGGGCGTATTATAAATGGGAAAATATGGTAATTATCTCTTTTTAGAACAACATAAGTTCAGAAAAGAGACGATCTCAAAATCTCAACAGATATTCAGAGGGGCAGAAGATGCAGATTTTCAGAAATAGTGAGGTGTGCATAGCTCATCCACAATCAGTGGCAATTATAATTACAATTTATTAAATTTCCACACCTCCCTTTATCTGAAGATCACAGAGCAGTTCACAACATAAAAATACAAAATGAGTTCAAAAAATAAAAATTGTGTACCCAACATGCTACACCTTTGACTTTTCATGATTTGAAATAATTCCCTAAAATGGGATTGAAATGGGAATGGCAATGAAAGCCATGATCAGGGGGTCCCAGGGTCAGAGTAGATCTGGACAGCTTTACCTCATTCAGCAAGGCTAGGATTCTGCAGCAGCTGAACCCTCACACACTCCAGAGCTCTTTCTGTCATAGCAACAGCAGCTATGGCTCCAAAAGATGCAGTATCTGTATTTGACTACAAGGCCTCTGGGCAACAACCCAGTCACATCTGCTTTCCTACTAAAACTTAGAATACTAGCAACAGCAATATGAATGGTTCTGAACAGTTTTTTTATTGTGTCTTTGAATATTATTATTAATATTAGTACAGTAATATGCTTCTGTATTTATTCCCCCCTCCAAAACCCCCCACATTTTCTTTGTTAAACTGAATGTGGATTCCATTTCGTGATAAAAATGTGCATATGTTGTTTCTTCAAATGTTATCCAAAACGTAAGTGATTTGCATTCTGCACCTAAATTTCTGATTGCTGGCTCATAGGCAAGTTGACCATTTCATGAGTTTCAAAGTATTTATTTATTTATTACTTATATTGATACCCTATCTTACCCCATGAGCCTATATTGGTTTCCTACAACTTCATCCAAGCATAGAAATTGAATCCAGGGGCATTACAAGGTATTTAAAAGACTGAGGGCACAGGCCCTGAACAACAAATTTGCATGTGCTGTGTGTGTGTGTGTGTGTGTGTGTGTGTGTGTGTGAGAGAGAGAGAGAGAGAGAGAGAGAGAGAGAGAGAGAGAGAGAGAGAGAGAGAATGTATAAATCTGAGCAAATTAAAATGATTGGGTGGCTGGAATCTCACCAGTACTGTACCATATAGCCTGACCAACAGCTTAGTAAGTGGAGTTCATTTTCTTAAATTTTAGAAAGGGGCCGGGGGAGGGCAGAAGGTCCAAGTGCCACCACAAAAGACCCAAGGCTTGGATTGCTTGGGCCACCCCACAACAGCCTTGAGCTGATCCCTACAGAACAAGGTGTTTACAAACTCCAGGGTTTGGCAAATTTCCCTCTTTGAAAATATATCTCATAAACTAAACGTTTCTAAAGGGCACAGCTCAAATGACCCTCTCTTTTTACTAGAGGGCATTCTTTATTTCTCATAATCTATAGATATTAGGCGCATGGCCGCTCAGTGTCACCAGTATATGCAATTGTCCAGCTTCTCTAAAACTTTATAGAACCTTTCTTCTCAATAACGGAACTCACAAGTGGAAAATACTTCCATTTTTACACATATTTTTATTTTTTAAAGAGAATCTTTGAATCGGTCAATACTCTTTATTCCTTTGGCACTGCGCTGTACTTTTGTCCTGAGTTGTGACATTTTACGGTTTATATTTTTGATGCTGTGTTTCCTTTTTGCTACATTTGTACTTTTGAACACAATCAATGGAACATTAAAAAGGAAATGTCTGGGTCCCATCCCAAAAGACTCAGGGTTTGTGCTTCCTGTTCCACCCACCTACAACAGCCCTGAACTGATCCCTAAAGTGAAATGTGTTTACAATCTAGATTCTTATAGTGTCCAACGTACTTCTCATTCAAGCCATCATAATCAAAAACTGGAAAGCTCTAACCAGAACTGTGTTTGTTTATGTTTTCTTTATATGCTCTTGCAGCCATTTTGCATGCCCAGGTTGTGCTGTATTATCACATTTCTGTACATGACTAAGTCAACACCAAGCAGGCTAAAGTGAGCAGTGTTCCAGGCTGATTCAGGAATGCCTGGAAGGGTTGTGTTTTTGTTCCTCAGTAACTTTTACTGTGGGTAAAACCGCAGCGCCTAGGACTTGCCGATCACATGGTCGGCGGTTCGAATCCCCGCGGCGGGGTGTGCTCCCGTCGTTCGGTCCCAGCGCCTGCCAACCTAGCAGTTCTAAAGCACCCCCGGGTGCAAGTAGATAAATAGGGACCGCTTACCAGCTGGAAGGTAAAGGGCGTTCCGTGTGCTGCGCTGGCTCGCCAGATGCAGCTTGTCACGCTGGCCACGTGACCCGGAAGTGTCTGCGGACAGCGCTGGCTCCCAGCCTATAGAGTGAGATGAGCGCACAACCCTAGAGTCTGGCAAGACTGGCCCGTACGGGCAGGGCTACCTTTACCTTTACCTAACTTTTACTTCAAGGAAACCGAGGAATCGCTCCTGGGGAAAGTGGAACGGCAAAGTAGCTGTTCCGGGTTGGTGAAGAAGCAACTACATTTTGTGAGGGGGTGAGTTGCCTTCATTTGTAAAACCCATCTGAGATGTACAAAGAAAAGAATGCAGCAAAAGAGATAAGATTATTATTGTGATATTTATGAAAACCCACACATTTAAAGAAAAAGTTTGTAACTGGGAAACTACAAATTGAATAAACAGCACTAACCTTTTTATTGCTGTTCACACTGCAGATTTTTGTTTTATTAGAATTGTTGATGATACCATTTGAACAGTGCAGCTCATAGGGGAAACATAGCTTTACAGCAAGAAGCCTCAAGAGCCGGCAAGTAGGAGGCAGAAGTGAGTGGGCAGATATTGAGGAAAGCACTGATGAGTGACACAATGTATTGCTTTGGAGTTTGTTATCTCCCATTTTTAAAGAGCAGAAATTAATTCAGATCTAAACTCTGAAATCCTCCTAAACTATTCTCCTCTCCTCTCCCTATCCCTCTGAAAACCATAAACTTTCAAGCACAGGGAAAAGGTATGAAAGGAAAGTTAAATATAGTTCAGAGAACTTTCTTCTTCTTAATAATGCATTTCTGACTGGTTGCAGCTTTTTACAAACCCGCTATATGCCTGTGTGGATTTGGCTTCCCTGTGCCTCAATTAGACTTTTGGGGTGAAGCTTCATTTTAGCAATGGTATCTATTGCGTATACTGGTATGCCAGTTTGCATACAGGGCAAATAGATCCACAGAAGACGCTATCACCACCACTCTCCATGCTGCTCTGTCCCATCTGGAGCAGCCGGGGAATTATGTGAGGCTGCTGTTTGTGGATTTTAGCTCTGCTTTTAACACTATCCTCCCCCATAGACTGGTGTCCAAGCTAGAGACGATTGGACTCCCCAACTCCACCTGTCTCTGGGTTTTGGATTTTTTGTCAGAACGTTCTCAGAGGGTTAGAGTAGGGTCACATGTGTCCACAGCCCTTAGCCTTAACACCGGCTCACCACAGGGTTGCGTGTTGAGTCCCCTGCTCTATGCTCTCTATACGTATGACTGTACAGCCATCTACTCCAGCAACAAAATCATCAAGTTTGCTGATGACTCTACGGTGGTGGGGCTCATTTCAGGAGGGGATGAGTCCGCCTATCGGGACGAGGTGGAGCGGCTCTGTGTTTGGTGTGGAGAGAACAATCTGGCTCTTAATACGGCTAAGAGGAAGGAATTGGTGGTGGATTACAGGAAAAAAAAGGCGGACATTCAGCCCTTGTATATCAACGGGGAACGGGTGGAGAGGGTGGCGGAATTCAGGTTTTGGGGAGTGACTATGGATCAGGGCATGACTTGGAGCGCAAATACCACTGCTCTGGTGAAGAAGGCCCAGCAGAGAATTTATTTCCTCAGACTTTTAAAGAAGAACAATCTGAGTGAGAGACTGCTGGTGTCCTTCTACCGAGGCTCCATAGAGAGCATACTTACATACTGTATTTGTGCTTGGTTCTCCAGTTGTACAGCTAGGGAGAGGAAGGTGCTCCAGAAGGTCATAACCACAGCCCAAAGGATTATTGGTCACCCTCTCCCACCTTTGGAAGAACTGTACGGTTCCCGTTGCCTTAGGAAAGCAAACAACATCCTGCAGGATCCATCTCACCCGGGATACAGTCTGTTTGCACTACTGCCTTCTGGCAGGAGGTATAGAAACATCAAGTCAAGGACAAATAGACTGAAAAACAGTTTCTATCCAAGAGCTGTGGCCTTTTTGAATGCTGTAACTCGATAGTGAGATCTGGGAGTTTTTGGGGGTGGGGGTGGGTGTGGTTGGAAGGTGGTTTGTTTGATTGTTGTTGTTGTTTTGCTTTTGTTGTTTTTAAGGGATGGCATCCAATTTCGTTGCACTTGTGCAATGTTGCACTAGTGTAATGACAATAAAGAATCTATCTAGACTTTTGGGGTGAAGCTTCATTTTAGCAATGGTATCTATTGCGTATACTGTTGTTAAAATAAAGCTACACCCTGAATGTCTAATTGAGGCACAGGGGTGTCGTGTTCACACTCAGTTATTTTCTCATGCCAGTGTTAAGTGGACATGCAGTAAGCAGAAAATCACACACCTACCTTTAGCTTCACAATGAGCAGTAAAAATAAATCATGGTGGGAGGATCATTCGCTTCTTTGGCAGTTTTGCGTGTTGTATCTGGTATTTGTAGCACATACTATATCTTCCTTAGCAGCCACATGAACCCAAGGAGGTCTGATGTGAACCTTATAGAGCAAAATCACCGAGGGCCAGTTAAGAACAAAAAGAAAATCCTTTCATTGAAGAGTCTTACCCAAATTATATCTTTTCTGAGTCCCAGTTGACAAGAGGAGCCTTCCTGACATTATCAGAGAGGTCCTAATGGTAGGAACATAATGTTGTACAATTTCTATCTGACATTTATATCATGGATTGGGAGCCTCAGCACTTGGGGACCAGTGTGCCCCTCCAGATCTACCTGGGTCCCAAGACTCTCCCAAGCGACACCCTTCTCCAGCCCTGATTTGCACCCTCCTCATATTTATTTTACTTGCATTTAGTAAGCAAACCAGAAACTTTAAAACAGCCAGGACTGCTTAATACTGCATTTGCAATTTGGCATCCATTCGTTGTTACTCATGGACTTCTGAAACAGAAAATTTCCCACAGAAAAATGAAGGACTGCAAATTTTCCCACCCCACATCGTTGATTCTGATCTTCCATATGATTTGAATCGTGTGAGGGAGAGTAAGGACAACCAGTTCTGGTTTGAATTCAGAGGTCCCCAGTTCAGTCATGGCAACCTTAGCTACCAAAGGGCTCAGATTGCAGGGATGGGAAGAGTGTCTGGATAAGGCTTTGGAATGCTGCTGTCAGCCAGAGTACAGACAGTGAAGGACTGAATGAGCCTGTATAACTTGTATTGGTTGATAATACAATGCACCTCCATAGCACACATTTGATTTTACCTAATATCTCCTTGAACTTTTCAAAGAATACCTATCCTGCCACCAAGAAATCCAGACTAGGTGCTGGCAGATACCTCACTGATTTTTACCAGCGAGACTGTGTATTTGGAGAACAAATGATCACTAATGGTACTGTTCTCAGTATTTGATCTGGTGACAGTGGTTGATTTCCTAATGTGCTTTTGGAATTGTTCTACAGGTGCCAAGCACCCTCACAGGTTAATGATATAAAAGGGAGATGAAGAGTGCATATCATCCTTCCAGAGAGGCCTGAAACTTCACAGAACTTGTCCTTTTGTTCATTTTAATGATTCCCCCCCCCCACATACCCTAGTCATTTTGTATTGTGACTCATGCTCATAAGAGTATTCTTCTAACTCCTTTGATTTTTTCCCCCTCCTCCTCCTCAGGCTGTCATCTTGAAAGTGGAGAAGAAATTAACTTTGTTTTCAAAGCCCAGTCAGTAAATCTACTCAGGCTAAAAGAAATATGAAGATAGTAGTAGCCAGCCAACCCGTTTTTAAAGATGGTTCATCCTAATTTCACCCTAGGGGTTAAAGGCAACAAAGGTAATATCAAAACATACCGTATTTTTCGCCCCATAAGACACACTTTTTCCCCTCCAAAAATGAAGGGGAAATGTGCCTGCGTCTTATGGGGCGAATGCAGGCTTTCGCTGAAGCCTGGAGAGCGAGGGGGGTCGGTGCGTACCGACCCCTCTCGCTCTCCAGGCTTCAGGAAGCTCTGCGCAACCCTCGGGAGACCGGCTCCGAGGGTTGCGCAGAGCTGCCTGCAATCCCGGGACCAGCGCAGCTCTGCCCGGCCACCGGGAGCCTGGGGAGAAGCTCCGCCCCGCTCCCGGTGGCCCTGCAGAGCTGCCTGCGCTCCTGGGACCAGCGCAGCTCTGCCCGGCCACCGGGAGCCGGGGGAGAAGCTCCGCCCCGCTCCCGGTGGCCGTGCACAGCTGCCTGCGCTCCTGGGACCAGCGCAGCTCTGCCCGGCCACCGGGAGCCGGGGGAGAAGCTCCGCCCCGCTCCCGGTGGCCCTGCAGAGCTGCCTGCGCTCCTGGGACCAGCGCAGCTCTGCCCGGCCACCGGGAGCCGGGGGAGAAGCTCCGCCCCGCTCCCGGTGGCCCTGCAGAGCTGCCTGCGCTCCTGGGACCAGCGCAGCTCTGCCCGGCCACCGGGAGCCGGGGGAGAAGCTCCGCCCCGCTCCCGGTGGCCCTGCAGAGCTGCCTGCGCTCCTGGGACCAGCGCAGCTCTGCCCGGCCACCGGGAGCCGGGGGAGAAGCTCCGCCCCGCTCCCGGTGGCCCTGCAGAGCTGCCTGCGCTCCTGGGACCAGCGCAGCTCTGCCCGGCCACCGGGAGCCGGGGGAGAAGCTCCGCCCCGCTCCCGGTGGCCCTGCAGAGCTGCCTGCGCTCCTGGGACCAGCGCAGCTCTGCCCGGCCACCGGGAGCCGGGGGAGAAGCTCCGCCCCGCTCCCGGTGGCCCTGCAGAGCTGCCTGCGCTCCTGGGACCAGCGCAGCTCTGCCCGGCCACCGGGAGCCGGGGGAGAAGCTCCGCCCCGCTCCCGGTGGCCCTGCAGAGCTGCCTGCGCTCCTGGGACCAGCGCAGCTCTGCCCGGCCACCGGGAGCTGGGGGAGAAGCTCCGCCCCGCTCCCGGTGGCCCTGCAGAGCTGCCTGCGCTCCTGGGACCAGCGCAGCTCTGCGCCGCCATCCCGAGCGGTGCGCTAAGTCCCGCCCCGCTCAGGATGGCGGCACAGATCTGCCTGCCGTCGCGGGACCGCAGGCAGGTCTACGCCGCCATCCCGAGCGGTGCGCTAAGTCCCGCCCCGCTCGGGATGGCGGCAGAGATTTGCCTGCCGTCGCGGGACTGCAGGCAGGTCTACGCCGCCATCCCGAGCGGTGCGCTAAGTCCCGCCCCGCTCGGGATGGCGGCAGAGATCTGCCTGCCGTCGCGGGACCGCAGGCAGGTCTACGCCGCCATCCCGAGCGGTGCGCTAAGTCCCGCCCCGCTCGGGATGGCGGCAGAGATCTGCCTGCCGTCGCGGGACCGCAGGCAGGTCTACGCCGCCATCCCGAGCGGTGCGCTAAGTCCCGCCCCGCTCGGGATGGCGGCAGAGATCTGCCTGCCGTCGCGGGACCGCAGGCAGGTCTACGCCGCCATCCCGAGCGGTGCGCTAAGTCCCGCCCCGCTCGGGATGGCGGCAGAGATCTGCCTGCCGTCGCGGGACCGCAGGCAGGTCTACGCCGCCATCCCGAGCGGTGCGCTAAGTCCCGCCCCGCTCGGGATGGCGGCACAGAGCTGCCTGCCATCGCGGGACTGGTGCACTTCTCCCCATCGCCAGCCCCACAAGCTCGGGGGACAGCGGGGAGGCAGAGCGTGCCTTCCCACTGTTCCCCGACCTGGTTCTTCCAGCCCCGCACCTGGGGGGGAAATAAAATTTTTTTTCTTTATTTCCCCCCCAAAAAACTAGGTGCGTCTTATGGGCCGGAGCGTCTTATGGGGCGCAAAATACGGTATCTTTCTTCCTAGCCTCCTTGTACAATGTAATGCCTTGCAGGGTTAAAAGAAACAGCGAAGGCCTGGAGAAATGGAGATGCCTGTCACATTCAATTTACATTGTGATTAGTGGATGTGGGCAGTAGAGAGAAAGAAGAGGTAAGATTGAGGGCTCAGTTATGGCCAGGATTCAGCTGTAATATTTCAAAGGAAGAGATATGGAAGACGGTGACTGATGAAGTGACAGAATAGAACTGAACTTAAGGTACATCTTCATTTGCCATCATAGAGCAACTGTGTTTTCTGTGGGAACATTGATGTTACATGGTGTATCCTGCAGAAAGCATGTAAAGCAGGTGTGAAGAACTACTATTACAGTGGTACCTCGAGTTACAAACGCTTCAGGTTACAAACTCTGCTAACCTGGAAGAGTTACCTCAAGTTGAGAACTTTGCCCCAGGATGAGAATGGAAATTGTGTGCTGGTGGCACAGCGGCAGCAAGAGGTCCCATTAGTGAAAGCACACCTCTAGTTAAGAACAGTTTCAGGCTAAGAACGGACCTCCGGAACAAATTAAGTTCGTAATTAGAGGTACCACTGTACTAATTTTGTTACTGAATTTATATCCCACCCTTCCTATCAAATGAGCACTATTGGGGTCTTCACGTTTGCTGTGGGCACCGCTAAAGCCAGCCTGGGAAAGATCAGAGCCAAATGCATTTTGGGTATCCATTTCTCTCCCTGGCCACTTTGCTTTCTCTGGCTGTGTACACACTATACACTTAAAGCACATTTAAATCACCCCACAAAAGAAGATTGGGAACTGTCATTTATCCTTCACAGTACTACAATTCCCAGCACCCTTAAACTACATTCCCAGGACTCTTTTTTGCAGTTGTGCCTGAGTTTTAAATGTGCTCTAAATGTACTGTACTGCCTCTCTCTCTTAAGCCAGATGTTTGCTGCAGAAAACACAAGTGCAATATAGACATTTCTGCATAAATATATTATGCCCCAGCAAGCATATGTGCCTTCACTCAAAGTACTAGGCAGTTTCCTCAAAGGTTCAGTTTCAGAGCTGTGTCTGAAAGTGGACATGCAGTAAACCCTACAGGTAAAATATTATTGTCTGTTACTACCCACAGAGCTTTGAAATGTTGCCCTTCAGTGCTTTCTCTCCAAGAGGCTACTCAAATAACAAATGTGTTTTGGCATTTTAATCTGTTTGTTTCTCTCCCATGTTCCATGACTTGTCTATGGAAAATAAATGTCTGTTAGATTTATTTCTCTGTGTCGATTCACACGTATCCAGTAGAACTTGCTAAATGGCCCCAGAAGTGCTGTTAATTTTTGCGCTTAGTGATCTACAGAGGTGAAGCAGAATGAGAGCAATTGTTATTCTTTTCTCTAGGGAGAGGAAAAGGCTATCGCTACAAGAGCAACAAGTGGATTGCCTGTAGCCTGGTGCCAGGGGCTATAATCTGACTGATAACAAAATGTGTGTATGCTGACAACTATCTACACTTTGACTAAGTCCCTAAGGGGGCGAAGAAAGGCTCTTACTAGGTGGTAATTTACAATATAGTTGATGCTAAAGGTGAGTGACAGCTAATACGGATGGGCTGCTTAAAAGGATAATGTTCTTCATTTTAATTATCTAGAGAGCAAATGAATTGGAGAGCTGAAGATTACTCTGTCATTATGGTATAAGATGAAATTCAAGTATGGATGGCCATCTAAATTTCCCCTCAGATTCACTGTTCAACTTTGGGGATATTAAAAAAACATGGATAACCTTGATAAGAGAGTGAAAGAGGCTGTAGGATGCAGGTGGCTGGTGTGGGTGGGATTAAGCATGCAGGGATACAGGCAGCGGCTGAGGAATCTTGGGGACACAAATGAGTGAACGAAAAGTGGTAATATCACGCTAAGGACACGTTTTAGGGCTGCAAACTATTGGTCATCCAAAGTTGCTCTCATACAGAAAATAATTTTCATTCTGAGAAGTTTCATTCTGCCAAAGTTTCCCAGCTTTTAATGACAACTGCAGAATTTGGTTATTTTGTCGCGAGAGCTGCTAATGAATATTTCGGCAGCAGTCCTAACCTGGGTGTAACGCCCATTGATTTCAATAGGCCTTACTTCTACATGGACATGGTTAGCATTGCACTGTTGCAACACAATCTTTACAGAAGTAAGGTTGAGTTCAAAGGAAAGGTTTCTCCCAGGAGAATGGGTCTAGGATGACACCTGTAAGCAGTTCTAGCCATCAGTGTAGTTTTAGTACAGTAGCCTTACATTTATGCAAATTTCACTCAAGAGATTGCAAATGTATTCTTTGCTTTGATTAAGAACATAAGAAGAGCCTGATGGATGAAGCCAATGTCCCATCTAGTCCAGCACCCTGTTCTCACAGTGGCCAACCAGATGCCCATGGAGCCCTCTTCCTTCCAGTGTGGTGTAGTGGTTAAGAGCGGCAGACTTGTAATCTGGTGAACCGGGTTCGTGTCTCCGCTCCTCCACATGCAGCTGCTGGGTGACCTTGGGCCAGTCACACTTCTCTGAAGTCTCTCAGCCCCACTCACCTCACTGAGTGTTTGTTGTGGGGGAGGAAGGGAAAGAAGATTGTTAGCTGTTTTGAGACTTCTTAGGGTAGTGATAAAGTGGGATATCAAATTCAAACTCTTCTTCTTCTTCCTGTAGTTTCCAGCAACTAATATTCAGAAGGATCCGTAAAGGCAGAGCATAGCCACTGTGGTTAACTAATAGCCTTAGTCTCCAAGAAACATGTGGTGTTTGGAATATATTGCAAAACTAAGAATTCCTGCTTCCACATTCTGGGGTTGTATTGAGTTTTCTATAACTTCACAATTCCAACTTAATTATTCTCTTTTGAAGAGAAAATGAATGGGGGTGAATGAATGAATCTATAACTTTCTTCTTCTTCTTCTTCTTCTTCTTCTTCTTCTTCTTCTTCTTCTTCTTCTTCTTCTTCTTTTGACAGCTGTCTACTTTTTAAACCAAGATTCTATTAGCCTGTGCCAAGGCACCCATCCTAACCTAATGGAGAACTCAATGATTCTACCTTCACCTTAACTGATAGCCACAGCAGTGCCATTAAAAAGTATGGCTGCTCAATAGTACTGAAAGGCCAGGCAGCCCAGCTTTGTCAGGTGGATCTTAATTTGATAACTGTCCAGGTGTTAACAAAGCTGCAATCCTGTTCCCATTATCTCACAGTGAACACTATTGAGCTCACTAGGACTTCCTTCTGAAGAGATGTATAGAATTACACAGTCACACTTTGGGATGTGCTGAACATTAGGAAAAGTTTTCACCACCCCCTATTCAGTTTATCACTTTTGGTCACATAGTCTTGGAAAATTGAGAAAACTCTACCAAACCCTCCAGTTTTGCCAAGGCAAAAAAAGTTTAACTAGAGTAGCCCAGGATAAAAGTGGCTCTTTCTTCTTACATGCTGAGTTCCGGTGTAGAAGAATTAAAAGAAGATGTAGAGATGCTTGCTATTGTCAGAGAAACAGAACATCAATATTGACTGTTGGAAACTGGAATAACTCCTGTGAGACATCTCCCCCCCCCTTTTCTGCAAGTGTGTAAAAATTTCTATTAGCATAAAATGGCCTAGTCACAGTTTGTCTCTTTAATAAGCCCATTTTGAGGATTCCCCCCCCCCTCACAAGACAGTGTTTTGCAATTGTCTCATTGCTCTAAGTAGAACTATTTGGCTTTTAGCTTTCTGGGTATCCCTGGGTTACTGTTTACAAGGGGTCTAGAACTTTGGTTATTTAATGAACTGAATGACATTTATTAACTTCCTCATGAATAGTTCAGAATAAATCAGCAAAGTCTGAGCAAAATAAAAAATAATTAATCTGCAGAGATGGTTGTCTTTTGTGAATCATCTAATACCACCTACCTGGGATTGTCGCTTCAGGAACCATTAGTGGAGATTTTCCACTTTGTGATATGGCACAGTGACAGCAGATATGTCCAATTAGTGCTTTTCCCAGTAGACAAGGTAGTCTAATTATTTTTAAGTGACTGAAAAAGGATACATGTTAAAGAATCATATGAACGACACTGGTTCTCATTCAGACCCTTCATGTGTACATACACACAATCCTTCTAGTTCAATGGTGGCAATCATTTACATTTCTTCTAACAATAGTGCTCATTGTTATAGTAAAAGTTATTTCTACTGCAAAATAGGGGTTTTTTCCCCTTTAAGAACTGTGGCCAAATAATAAAAATGTTCATTACAAATACAACAACTTGCCAGCTTTATCATTATTCATTGGGTACAAAAAACAAATATTCCAACTTAATTTAATGCAGATTATAAGCCACAAGTTAATAGCCACAACACTATTTCTGTTGTCAGGAAAAAGCAGCAATGCAAAAGCCAGCTGCAGGTGGCTGGAATGCAAAACAGGATGTTGATGTCTGCAACTGTACTAGTGGAGAAAGGGGGCAGTCTTTTCTCTACTCTGAGCACCGGATGTTAGCACAGAGTGTCATCTGACCTGTGCTGGAATGTGCAGGGGTGGAGCAGAGACTCTACTGCCGGAGTCTGGAGGGTACAGACACGTTTTCTCTGTACTGCTGAATGACAGGAATAAAACATGTAAATAGGACTCCTGTCTGTCCTTTCTTCCCCTCCCTGGGGGGTGCAGGGAGGGAGAGAAGGAGGAGGGTGTGTTCTCCTCACGTTTGAGGAGAATCGCCGATTTACGACCTTGCCTGCCGGGAGACGCAGATGGAAGGTCAACAAGGATTCCAGCCGATTGCCTGGAGTGAGGCCAGTTTTACCTCTGACCCCAGCTGGAATCCTGACAATTTCTTCCTTTGAATAGGACCTCAAAATCTTTCTTGAGTGGGATGATCATTTTCCCTGTAAAGATTTGCGGAAAGTATTATGTATTGCAGTCATTCAAAATTATGGATATAAGAGATCAGTTTCCTCGCATCTATGGACATTTGTCATCCACGTATTTTGGTTCAATTACCACTGCGTTTTTGAACCATGGGAAATAAACATCCCATTGCTTCACCTAATTTGAAGATGGGGAACCACAGAACTGTGAACCAAATACAGCCCCACAGGTCTCTCTATCAAGACTCTCACCAGCCCACACCCCTTGCAGACCTTGCTTCACACACTGCTTGAGTGGTTTTGCCTGGCAATAATGAGTCATTGAACTCGGATAGTGAATCCTGCTTCCCTTGATGGAGGATGAAGAGGGGTGTTTGTAGAACAAGCATTTACAGTTATTGCCCTGCTGACATATGCCTCTGGCTCCTCCTGCTGTGGCCCCTGGAAGGTTGTACAGAAGGGAATGTTGCCATTGGGCTGAAAAAGGTTTGCCTCTCCTGGCCTAATTTGAAATTCAGGATGGCTGTTGAAGGAATTTAGGAAATGAAAGAGAACATGACTGGCTCACATCATATTCCTTTGCATACTCAAATCCATAACCCTTTTACTAATCACTGTTATCATCCTGCCAAGAAATATGAATATGATGTAGTTAATGCATATTATCTATTAGATAATAAACATAATTCTGTTTGATCCATTAGATCACTGCAACCATTCTAGATTATAACCCATCTTTTTGGAATCATTGCCTTACATATCTGTCATTCTGAATGATCTAATAACCAGAAACCCTTTACCAGAGGCATCAACTTGGACCCCAACCCATGGGTGCCCACCGGAATTTAAGGTAGGATATATATTTGAAATATAGTTATGATAAATTATAATGTTTGAATCCAGAATGTCCAAGCTTTTCGAAATAGTGTGGCACATTGCTGTATGAAAACATTTCTGTTAATAGTATTATTAAGAAAGTTTCTTTATTCTGCACAAAATGTGAATTCATTGCTGTTGAAGAAATACGAAAAAACCTGTCATATGAGTTGTGACAACATTAGCAGACCAGGAGAGGCGGATAGTTTACATAGGGAAATGAGATAATTGGACTAGCTCTGGATTTTGTTAGTGTAACTGGTAAAGGGAAAGTTGCAGCAGCATTGCTATCCAAGAAAGCTGGTCAAGTGTTATATCCTTCAGTAAAACTCTAGTGTGTGCTTTAAATTATTGCTATCTTGAACCTATTTGAATCTTGAAATGGTATATGCTGCAATGATGTGCTCTGTGCAGGACTCTGATAGGTGTAGCATATGAAACATTGAGGAGGTTTGGTTCCTCTGGTCAGCCAATTTAGGCACTGGCTGAGGCCCTCAGAACTCAGAAGGGCCTGTTACTAGGCTGACTGGCGAGCAACATGCTCAACCAACACATGGATATGCTGCTTACATATGATTTCAGGCTAAAATTGAGTGTTTTCATTGGATCAGGAGGAATCATGGGGAGGGGATGCAGTATAGGAAAGTGCCATTGGTGGTGCAATTCTATGAATGTCTAATCAAAAGTAAGCCCCACACTCTCCAATGGGCAAACCCCACGGTCTCCAATGGGCAAACTCCCGTAGATAAATATATGATTGCAAGCAATGGGGGCTGGTGCCTACTTTCTTGGGATGGGACTACTAAAGAAGATAGAAACTGTAGAGCCAGAAAGACCAAAATTGGTTTTTCTGCCTGTGGACAAATTGGTGGGACCTCCTGGCCATAACAATTATTTTGGATTGAGACTGACTGAGCAATGCAAAGAACTGATTGGCCAGAGAATGGGAGATTGACTGAAAAGTATACATTACTTTCTCTGCATTGAAAGGGATCACGGAAGAATGTGTGGGTCAGGAAACAATGTAGCAATGAGATTTTGGGTGGTGGTGGTTGTTTTTAAGTGCTGGCCATTTCACTTGTTAGGACTTAGTCCTGGTTGCCCTAATGGATCAGCCTCTGTTGATTGCAGCTCAAGTGAGCATACTGGGCTTGGTAGTTTAGTCTTGGGAAAGGACAAAATAACATTTAGTCAAAGATTGGGGAATGACTAATGATTCTGAGAAAACAAATTCTGAGTTGCCAGATTTGGGCAGAGCAGATGGAAAAATCTCAAACCACATTCCCTTCAGGTTTCTTCTCTGAATAAAATAAGAGTGAGAAATGTTCATTAAAGGCAGATGGGCATTAGTTTAAATGAATAATCTTTTTTACCTCATGGAAATTTCAGGAGATTAAACAAATTCTGGAAATCATTGAGCTGAAGCCCAATTTAATCAATGCTTTGGGAGGTGTGTCTAATTAAATGTCTAAAATAACCACCTCAATTTATATATAGAAATTCTTCTTCTTAGAATTAAGTTAGGCATGATTACAGAATAAATAATCGAAGTGGACTGCAAAACCAATATTTTATAACTGGCTATTCCCCCCCCCCCCCCCCCGGTTCTCAACTCATTTAGTTCTTAGTACCATGATAGAATAAAGCCTATTCCATAGTAATTGTGTCTTCCCAGTGTTGATCTGAGGCACCTCTAATATTCATGATTTGCATCATAGACCCTCAGAGCAATTAATAAGGAATTCAACACTGGTGCAGCATTTCTATGATACAAACTGACTCATTGAAAGCCAGTACTCCTGCTTCTCCTAGCTATGAGGGGAAAGTATGTGTCATTTGGTGTGCAAAGTTTCATGAATTAGTCGCTGTTAGCGTTGGTGTCCTGAATTGGTCATTGTTAGTGATGGGCGATTCCCCCAATCTAGATTGGAAGAGTCCACATTAAAGGTCTTCTGAAAGAAGTCTAAATTTCAGAATTGTTCATTTTTATATTTTAAACGGAGGCCCCTTCAGGTTCCAGATGATGCCACTGGGACAATGACATGGCCTAGAGGTGAAAGGGCCATATCTCAGTTGTATAGCATATTGCTTTGTTTGTAGAAACTGCCTGGTTCAAGCTGCAGCATCTTCAGGTAATCCTGGCAATGCCCCCTGTTTGAAACCCTAGAGAACTGCTGCCAGGTAGTGTATTATTTATTTGTTTCACAGATTTTTCTCTCACCTAAAGGAGCCCAGGGTGGTAAATAACTAAATGGTAATAATTAACAAACAAAAGTCAACCATCCTATCAACTAAAATTATAAAGTTGCCAGAAACAATATCTTATTTTTCAGCCTCCCAATGCCTGGCTGAAGACTGTAAAGGTAAAGGTAAAGGTAAAGGTACCCCTGCCCATACGGGCCAGTCATGTCCGACTCTAGGGTTGCGTGCTCATCTCGCTTTAGAGGCCGTGAGCCGGCGCCGTCTGAAGACACTTCCAGGTCACGTGGCCAGCGTGACGAAGCTGCAGCTGGCGAGCCAGCACCAGCGCAGCACACGGAAACGGCGTTTACCTTCCCGCTATAAAGTGGTACCTATTTATCTACTTGCACTTAGGGGTGCTTTCGAACTGCTAGGTGGGCAGGACCTGGGACTGAACGACAGGAGCTCACCCCGCCGCGGGGATTCGAACCGCCGACCATACGATCGGCAGGTCCTAGGCACTGAGGTTTTAACCACAGCGCCACCCGCGTCCCTAGCTGAAGACTGAGGCACATTTAAAAATTCTGCCTTAACATTAATAATGAGAGGGACAGTCATACCTGACCACGCAGGGCCCACTACTGAGAAGACCCTTTGCAGGTCAGTGATAGCCAGGCATTGTAGAGCCCAATAGTCTCTGGCCTCATGTAAGGTAGCTTCCTAAATTCCATCTGCTCAAATCCCACCCGGAGTCCTCTCGCTTTCCATTTTTCAAAGTTGCCTGGAGGAAGCAACAACACAGCTATGATTATTCATGGGGTTCAGGAACCATTAGCAATGTAATCCCCATGATTCCTGTCATCCCCTAGAGAAATGTTGCTAATATTAGGAATTAATAATTAAAGAATTAATCATTCAGCCCTAAGATTTTATCCAAGCCTTTGTATTAATACTCATGACAATGAACCATGTATGCATGGCACAGTGTGTCTGAAACTAAGAATTGAATCTGGCAGAACAAACAATAGTTTCATGGAATATCACAGCGGCACTCACTCAGCCTGTATCTCAGTAGGTAAAATGGTCTGAAGATGTCGCCTGGCTGCCACAGAATGAGAAGCAAAGGATTTGGAAGGCAGGGATGAGTCACATAGGGTCCCCCTACTAGTGTAGAGTCAAGATGATGGTGTGGACTATATAGAAATGGACTACCCTTTCCATTGGGGACATGAATGTGATACTAGCTGGCAAGAATTCTCATTCTTTGCTAGTGTTTTGGCTAGCTCTGATTCTCTGTAACATCTATACTGGGAGCAGCTGTGCAAACTCTGGCCCAGTGTCTAGGTGCAGTGGTGGGCTAGATGAGGGCCAATGAATTGAGTTTAAACACTGGCAAGATGGAAGCTCCATGGGTGAATGGTTTCAAGATTTGGGGTTCTCTGTTCTGGATAGGGTTGCACTACGTTTGAAGGAACAAGCATGTGGTCTGGAACTGAACTTAGTTTCTGGACCTAGTTAACTTGGCCACTGGAGTCTTGGCACTCCTACTGCAGTGTGCTCCATGTGAGGCTTCCCTAGAGCTTAACCCGGAAGCTGCAGCTGGTGCAGAATACAAAAGGCAGGTTGTTGACTAGAATCTTTTACTGACATAGGTAAAGGACCCCTGACCATTAAGTCCAGTCGTGGACGACTCTGGGGTTGCAGTGCTCATCTCGCTTTAGTGGCCGAGGGAGCTGATGTTTGTCCGCAGACAGTTTTTCCGGGTCATGTGGCCAGCATGACTAAGCCACTTCTGGTGTAACCAGAGAAGTGCACGGAAACGCAGTTTACCTTCCCTCCGGAGCGGTACCTATTTATCTACTTGCACTTTGACGTGCTTTCAAACTGCTAGGTTGGCAGGAGCAGGGACCGAGCAACGGGAGCTCACCCCGTCGCAGGGATTCAAACTGCCAACCTTCTGATTGGCAAGCCCTAGGCTCTATTAAGAGAGTTAAACTGGTTGCCAATATGCTACAGGGTGCAGTTCATGGTTTGGGTTTTAGCTTTTAAGGCTTTAAACAACTTGGAATCAGGTAACCTAAGGGACCACCTGCTCCCTATAACCCTGCCTGGCAACTGCACTCCTCGGGTGGAGCACCACCGAGATTATGCCAGAGGTCTGCTTAGTTTATACAAGAACCAAGTGTTTAGTGTTGCAGCTCCAGCCCTTTGAAATCAATTCCCACCTGAAATAAGAGATGCACTCACTAAAAACTTTTTTAAAGAAGGCTTCCCTTAAAGTGTGACCCAGGCATTTTGTGTATTGATAGTATATCTTTAGATGTGGTTTTATTGTTTTTAGAGTTCGTATTTTTTATTTTATCAGGTTGCACACTGTTTTGATAGCTTCAGGTTGTAATATGCTTTAAATATTGCAATTTATTTTTTTTGGTGTCTGTGTGCATTGGCTACCTAAGGTATTTATACTTTCAAAAGGTTTTGGGCAGATATAACAAGTTAATTATAATCAGCAGAAATAATAAGCAGGGTATTTTCATGATGAAAGCCTGATTTCTTGATAGGAGAGGCTGAACGTAATTCTCATTTGAGTTGAGGTGGGTTCAAAAGGAGTATCAGGGTTGCTTCCAGGATCAGATTTTATAACTGAATGTGAAATCCACGTCATTGTAACCCCTCAGCAGTGTACTTACTTGGAAAAGTAATGCCCTTTGAAGTTTCATGTGTGTATGGTGAATGAGTAGGCACATAGGCACATTCTTCAAAATGATAAATGTAAACTCTCCTATCAAGAAGGGGGGAGAGTTCAATATTATATATATTGCCTGTAAGGTATTAAATATTGTGCACAAGGAATATTAATTTGATTGAGTGGTTTATGTAGCATGTAGGTCACACTAATTGACCAAGCATGCTTTTCAATATTAGCATTTCAAAATACGTAGTTCATTAACATTTGCCTTCAGAATTTGAATGTAAGTTGCAGACAATAGTAAAGGAGAAGTTGAGGAAGGATAATGATTTTCCCTTTGTTTTGATGTTTAGACTAATGAACCCTGCATTCAAATCACATTATTATGGATCCTGAGTCATCAAAAGGCCAATACAAGTGAAATCTGATCAGGAGTCTTTGAAGCACAATTGTTTTCCAGCATACTACATTGTAACATCACAGGTTCTGCCCGCAAAAGCTTATCCTCTACCTGAGATACATAAAATGTCATTTTAATCATCTGGGCTCGTGGACAGTGGCAGTGGCAGAGCTTCATGCTCCGGCATCAGGGGCGGAGAGCAGGTGGGGCTGTGGTGGGCGCGCATACCGGGGAACATGGTGCAATGCCTGCAGGGGCATGGCATGCGTCCTGGGGGCATGGTGCCCAGCACGCGTGGGGGGGCAGCCACAATGGTACCCCACCGAGATTGTAGTGACGGAGGCGGTGCACTCCCCCACCGCCCTCTTCCTCCGCCAGCGGACAGTGGACACTTGAGCGGTCCCACCAATATTTCAATAACTTCCACCCAACCATCAGCTTGAACCATCAACTTGAACTAGACCATTACACTCTCTGGACTACATAATGGACATATATGGACTTATATAGGAAAACAACTACACATAGCTCCAACTTCTACACAGAACACTTAAAAAACCCATTGCTCACCCAGGTGCAGAGAAACCATGGGAGGGGTGCTTCAGTTGATGACCTGAGGGCTTACATTTAGTTTTTGTTACCACAGCTCCTTCTTTATTGTGCTTTTAATTCTGTTGGGAGCCGCCTAGAGTGTCTGGGGAAACCCAGCCAGATGGTCAGGGTGTAAATAAATTATTATTATTATTATTATTATTATTATTATTATTATTATTATTATTATTATTAGTAGTATTCCTCCACCTACTACCACTGGGGGCTACTTCCCCTCTCCTTCCCCTCCAGCCACTGAAGCCACGTCATGCTCAGCTCTACGCTTGGCCTCCTCTGCCCCTTTTGAACATTGGGGGGCCCTCCCAGATATATTGGGGGGACAAAAGGTAGTAGAAGGCACCCCTGCTACCCTACATGTATGTGGGACCTAACATGACAAGATTATTTCAAGAAGGGACAAGTGTATTCCTATTGCAATTTCCAGGGTAAGTTCATACTTGTGATGTGTGCAGAGAGAAGCTCTCTGCAACATTAGTGCTCTATACAGCACTGTAATTCTGTGCATACTTACCTAGAAGTAGGAATTCCTTCTGAATGAAGAAGCAAAGGATAGGGCTGTGAGAGAGATGCTAGAAGCAGAGCCTCATAAAAAAAGATACCATGTGGGGTGGGACTTTGTATGTCTTCGTAGTTAAACTGATACATGCACAGATCCCATGCTTTTCATCATTTTGACATTTGCTCTTCTGGAAGATCAGAAAGAACTGTGTATACATGTGATGTAGTTACAGGGATCCGATACAAAGAATAACCTCACACCCACCACCAAAAGAAAAAGGCAAAAACCATACGAAGATAAGCCTGTGGATCATTTTGGATTTTGTAGACACACAGTCCCTATGCAAGGTTTTCAAAAATATATCACACATGCTCAAACACATCTCCTTTTAGAAATTCCCAAGGAGAAATATGAAGCAATCCAAGTAAGATGTCTAATAAAACAAACCAAAGAGAGAAAGATCTTTGGTAGTCCTCTTGCATACCTCTTTTTCATTTTAATGCTGTTCGGACAGGAGAACATCCTGGTAGATTGAACCCTAGGTTTTTACCTTGACTATAGGTTAGATGTAGGGAAGAAGTAAATAAGTAATAATGTTCTGAATTGAAAAGTAGCTCTGGAAGTCTCATTAAATCCTTAGCTGCTTTAGGCTTTCCCTTCTCTCACCTGCCACCCACTGATGACCTATGAGTCACCAACAATTTCAGCTTCATCTTAAATCTTTATTAAATTATTTTAAACCCTACAGCCTTATGTGATCAGAAAAAAACAACACATCAGGTTTTATATTTTTAAAAATGATAAATAAGTTTTGAGTGTGAATAAATCTTAATTGTCTTGGTGTATATATTACATAAAAAGAAAGGTAAGCCTCTTCCATAAACAGGTACATAGCTGTTTGAAAAATCCAATTTGCTTCAATGAAATGTTAATAATTTTGTGATACTACGTAAGAAATGTATTCTAAATGACATAAAGTCATTTTTAAAAGGCAATACTGAGGCTTGTGCAGAATAATAAACCAGCTTTCCTCCCCATGATTCCTTCCCTCTGTTTGAGCTGTTACAATTTTCTTTTTTCTTATGGCATACATTATGGGTTTGTTTTATCCATAGCTTTTGGTGCTGCTAAATGGGGAGTTGAGATTCCAAACTGGGCATTCAGATTTCTCAAATGGGTAGTTGGCAATTGTGGAAAAGGGAAATCCACGCTACATTCACGAAAATTCAGGCTGGCATTTTGATGCTGATAAAGTCATGTCAACATCACTTGCGTGTATGAGAACCATCGATCTCACAATAGACACCAGTCTAGAAGCACTCTCCCTGTCTTAATCTCCAGCTCAGGGATCTTGGTAAAATCCTTTGTGCTTCTTTGTAAATACAGCTCTTGTTTCTTTAGAGCTAAAGTCCAATTTAGTTCAAAGACCAAGGGAGTTTTATGTTTCCTTATCTCATTCAATGAGATAGCAGCTAAAGTTTGCGCATTGGTTCTGAAATCTACTGTGAATGGTTTTCAGAATTATACGGAAGGTGCAGGATATGAATGTCCTTAGCTCCCTTTGTGAATAGTTTTCTTGCCCCACTCTCCTACATCTGCACTCCACTCCTTGTTCTGTTGCCAACCTATAGAAAATGCTTCCTTTGGCTTTCACAGAATTGTTTTAAGAAAAAGGTGCACTGGAATCAAAAGTGATCCTCACTGGCAAAGGCCTCATCCTGTCCTTGCAGCTCATAGCCTCTTAACTTTGTTTCAATTATGAAAATGGCCAGAATCAAAGCAACCACATAAACATTTGAGCATTTGAGGCCATTTTTCTTACCAAGAAGAAAAAGCCCACAGACAGGTTACTAATTATTATTGTGGAGAAGCTGGTAAAATGTAGGCTGCATGAGGTAACTTAAAAAAAAAAAATGCTTTATACATTCAGTTGAAGCAATGAATCAACACTACTTTTCAGGTGAAAAGATGGGCTATAGGGAGAGAGAGGTTGTCATTTAAGAAGTCAAGAAGAACTTGAGAGGGGGACAAAAATTCGGAATCTTGATGACTGTGTTATACATAGCGTCTGAGAATTCTGAAGTCAGGCTTAGAAATGATATGCATGTTCCATTTTATTTGTTAGAGCTATCTAAACATAGCTGAAAGAAAATAAATGTTTTGTGCAATTCTTTGAATATCTTCAGTTGTCTGCTAATTTATCTCCATGTAACAATGCAAGATGAGGCAGATTTTATCAGCCGTATACAACATATTCATGTCTTGCATATTCTCTTTGAAAATCTTATGATGGAAACTTTACTAATAGGCTTCAGCATGTGAGTAATTTTCCATTTGTGAATAGTCTCACATATCACAGTGGGACTGCTTTCATACATAAACCAATTCCTGCCAAGATCTTGCAACCCCAAATGGTACATTCACATCTATTTTCATACATTTGGGAAGTAGCCATTCAGAGCAGGTGATTTTAAATTTGTAGCTACAAATATGTTTTTGAACTTCTCTGCAAAATTTCCAGTATTCCACTCCCATCTTGTTTCTTACTTTGATTTTATATAATGATGAGTCATTCTGGATGAGAAATCAATTCCTGCTAGTTTCCCCTGTAACTCCATTTTCACCTTTGATAGATCAACATGAAAAGTGAAAAAAATATTGAACTATTTGCTAAAGTTCAATATTGGTGTGTGTCAGAAGACCCAAGCCATGAGTGAAGTCCAGTGGTGTGACTGCCACAAATCTCTGCAAGAACACATTGCACCAGAAAATATAAAGTGGAAAGATTAGTAGAAAAGTCTAATTTTGCAATATTAAGGGTTAAAGAGAGAATATATGTTATGTTCAACTGTATTTCTGTCAAGATATGGCATTATACCTATATTATGATTGTATTATGAAATGCTTTTGGACTTAATTATATATATACACACAAATCATATATTTAAGAAACTATTAAAAATTAAAGTTTAGATTTTAAAAAGTCAGTTAAGTTAATTTGGGGCAGACCTTTTGACCAATTTCTAGTTCAGCTTTATGTTCATTCACACACACACACACACACACACACACACACACCCCACAGCAAGAGACTCTTAGCTTTCATTTTAAAGAAAGTTATCAAGCAGACATTTGTAAAGAAAATTAAAAAGCTTATTAGGCATATACTGAGGCGCTGCCGTGCAATCAGAAGGAAGGAATGAGAGGCACTTCCTGCACCTTTCCTGATGAAAGGATTCTCTCTATTCCTACAGGAGCTTGTGGCAAAAATGTACAGGGACAAAAGCAAAGCAAATTGTGCCTTGTGCCTTTAACAGCTGTGTGGTGGAACAATTTCATCAGGTAAAATATTTTCTAGAATGGAAATACAAACAATGAGGAAGTTTGTCAGAAAACTTATTACTTGTGTGCCACCCCCAATTTATTTTTGAACCTTTTACTTCAGCATAGCAGCTTATAACATTTGGATGCCTTGATTGATTGATTGATTGATTGATTGATTGATTGCAGAACTAGTTTGTTTTGGAAAATGATAAACTTGAACTACCTCCTTTTGGATATAAATAACTTGAACTATTTCCAATTTAAAATGAAATTTCCAAGCACTGATGATGTTCAGGAATCTATTTTGTTGCTGTTGCTTTTTGCTTTCATTGATATGCTATTATGAACTGCTGCAACAACCTACATGGGACACATTGCTCACTAATGCCACAGTTAGAAATGATCTAAATATAGTGATATGTGATAGTGCCATGATTCAGAATCAGGGATGCCTGTTTCCCTGTTTAGTGCCAACAGTACATTTTAAAATAATGTGTACAGGGAACAATATAATCAAAAATAGCAGAATACAGATCAATAGCTTTTGGACTGCCTATACATTCTCCACAACACAGAGCAACTCACTTGATGACCTTTGAAAGGCTGTATCTCATGTCACCAATGCTCCCTAAAACAGCTTCACTCATTAATCTCCCTCACACCTCAGTAGATTATACTGTTCTCTTGCAGACTAGCAGCCCTTTTGCAAGAAAAATAGGCTCTTTATTAGATAGGATCAAGCCTGTCAAGATGCACATATATGTTACCACTTTATCGGAGGCCTCTTATTAACTTCCCATTGTGAAGTCATCAGAAAAGCATTGGGGAGCAGAAAAGAACCGAATGAATCTTGTGGCAATCTATTTGAGCAGCTCTGTAGGGGGAAAGAGAGGCACCAGGCCTCTTCCACACTACTCCTAAATAAGAGTCAGTTTTATATGATTTGAACTCTTGGTTCAGACTATAGAATAAAATTCCCATTGCTCTGGGCCTCTTTCTTGCCTCTGAGAGGGTTGAAGAGATATTCTCTATTCTGTTTCATTACTGTTCTGTGGATTAGCTCTGACCTCCATCCTGTTCTGCTTCTCTTTTGGAGCTTCACCTGCTTGTTTTTTCAGTATGCAACATCACACCTAATTGCTACTTTTATTTATTTAAAGTATCGACGTACCGCTCTTCCAGAGAATGGATTCCAGTTTAAAACTTTGTTTATTCATGAATGGCTGCCTATGAAGATGTCTTGAAACAATGAACAACAGCAAAAAAACAACAACCACAACAACCCGTTAAGAAGAGAAATAAAAATCCAATGTCTGAGATAAAATAAAATAAAAATCCACTTAGAAGGATGGTTGAAAAAGGAAAACCTTTGACAGGTGCTGAAAAGACAATAGGTATGCTGCCTATGCAAAAGGAGAAAGTTCCAAAAGGGAGGTGCCATCCCACTTCATGCTATGAAACAATAAAACAAAGCAACTATAAAAAAGCATTTTTTAAAAAAAAGAAAAGCAAAAGACAGAAGAACAGTACAGTGGTATCTCAGGTTAAGAACTTAATTCGTTCTGGAGGTCCATTCTTAACCTGAAACTGTTCTTAACCTGAGGTACCACTTTAGCTAATGGGGCCTCCTGCTGCCACCGCACCATTTCTGTTCTCATCCTGAGGTAAAGTTTTTAACCTGAGGTACTATTTCTGGGTTAGCGGAATCTATAACCTTAAGTGTTTGTAATCCGAGGTACCACTGTACTTATAATGCCTGGGGAAATAAAAATGTTTTTGCCTGGTGAAGAATACTGCTGATGTCAGATGAGCCTTCTTGGAAAGGGAATTCCATTACTTGGGTGCCACAGTATAAAAAAGGCATCTCTGGTTAACATGTAACTCACATATTCAGGAGGAGGCACTCAGAGAAGGGCATCAGCAGATAACTTTAAGTATGACAATATTGATGCGGAAATAGGTGTTTATAGTCAGATTCCAAACCATTGAAGGTAAAGATTAGCACTTTGAAATTGGCTCCAAAGATAACAAAGAGCCAGTGAGCCTCTTTCAAAACTGAAGAGATATCATCCAAATGAGCTGTACCTGTCAAAATCCCAGCAGCCATATTCTGAACTAACTGAAGTGTCTAATCAGAATTAGAGAAATGACGCTGCGGTCGTATATACAACTTACCAGAGAGCAAATCCCATTGAATTCAAAGAGGTTTACTTCTTCTTTTTTTCTTTTTTTCTTTTTTAAAGGTAAAGGGACCCCTGACCATTAGGTCCAGTCGTGGCCGACTCTGGGGTTGTGGCGCTCATCTCGCTTTATTGGCCGAGGAAGCCGGCGTTTGTCCGCAGACAGCTTCTGGGTCATGTGGCCAGCATGACTAAGCTGCTTCTGGCGAAACCAGAGCAGAGCATGGAAACGCCGTTTACCTTCCTGCTGGATCGGTACCTATTTATCTACTTGCTCTTTGACGTGCTTTCGAACTGCTAGGTTGGCAGGAGCAGGGACCAAGCAATGGGAGCTCATCCCGTGGCGGGGATTCGAACCGCCGACCTTCTGATCAGCAAATCCTAGGCTCTGTGGTTTAACCCACAGTGCCACCCGAGTCCCTAAAGGGGTTTACTTCTGAGCAGATGCATAGAGAATTGCAATGAAAGACAAGTTAGAACATGGGTAGTACACTGCCATCGTGAAAAGAAAAGGCAACAGTTAAAACCAAACCCAGGACAGTGGGCTACACAAGTGAAGCCCCACAAATGGCAGGGAAACTAAAGGTCCACTGAAGCATGCAAGAAAAAAATGATGCGCAAACTGTAATGACATGTGAATGTACAGCTGCCTCTCTCCCCCTTGTCTTTATGGAAAATCTGGCGCACTTCCAATCTGCTGCTATTTTGGGGTGGAATTCAGCCACATACCAACTAATTCAGGTTGTGCAATTGCAGTTGATTGGGAGGTCTTGCGTAACAAACCCTCTATCCCATAAGATGGGACTTTTTTGCAACAAGGAAAGTGATTTGATTTGTTGTATTTCTATGCTGCTTTTCATGCAAATGAATCTAAAAGTGTCTTACAAATAATAAATAAGAAGAGCCTAACGAAACGTAATAGAACGTCACAAATGCAGCATAAATCATATAAAATAATTACCAAACCATCTATCTGTCTGTCTATCTATCTATCTATCTATCTATCTATCTATCTATCTATCTATCTATCATCTATCTATCTATAAAACAATATTAAGGAAACAGCAGCTAAAAATAAGCTAAGCATCACAAGTGATGGAGAAATGCACTGGAAAACATGGAAGAGCACTTGCACCGAGGCAACATCATCTAACCTCCCCGCAAACAAATTGGAATGAATACTCAGTAAATAGGAAGCATCTTTCACTGCATCACGGAGATGGTGCAACTTCCCCAAGAAATTGTGCTACTCAATGCATTTTGTGCAGCCTTTACTTCTGGTTCTGTCTTCCTGGCCGTATATAGAATAAGAAGAAGAGTTTGGATTTGATATCCTGCTTTTTCACAACCTTAAGGAGTCTCAAAGCGGCTAACATTCTCCTTTCCCTTCCTCCCCCACAACAAACACTCTGTGAGGTGAGTGGGGCTGAGAGACTTCAGAGAAGTGTGACTAGCCCAAGGTCACCCAGCAGCTGCATGTGGAGGAGCAGGGACGTGAACCCAGTTCACCAGATTGCGAGACTACCACTCTTAACCACTACACCACACTGGCTCTCATATAATTTGTCTCTGCCACATCATTCTTCAGTGAAGATGCACTCCTGGTTCAAGTAATCTTGAAGCCACATCCAGGATAAATATTTTTACTTATTTATTTCTCAACATTTATATACTGCTGGATTGTAAATGAGCCTGCAGGGCAGCAGCTGAAGAAGGAGCAAAAGAGTTTTTCTTGTGTGTGTGTTTCTTTGTGGCTGATTAGCTGCTCTCCGGTGCGCACAGTTTGATCCATCTTTTAGATTTAGGGGAGCTAGTCTCAAACGTTTGTTGGGGGAGACCTAGGGTTTTTTTTGGGGGGGGGTTATTTGTCCTGTCTTCACTCTTTTAAAGATGAAGGACCACTGTAGCCACCCCCAACGACACGTTTTCAAGATGGAGGGTGAGGGAACAGCTGCAGTCGCCTGCGGTTCCTGCGCAATGTTTGCCATCTTGCCAAAGGTTGCAGGCAGCTTTACCTGCAGCAATTGTATGTTGATTGCCCTCTTAGAAGACAAAGTCCAGCAACTGGAGGAACGTGTAGCTACGCTCCAAAGAATTAGAGAGCTGGAGCTCTTCTTGGAAGCAACAGAGAACACCGTCTCCACCAAGGAGGAGACAGGGGACACCCCTGAGAAGGAGGCTAGTTCACCAACACAGGTGCCAGATATATGGAGAAATGTGACTCAAAGAAGTAGGAGGCCCAGGGTTCGCTCTGATTGTTTAGAAATACACAATCGCTTTGAAGTCCTCTCCCCTAGCATGGAAGACGAAGAACAGACTCCATTTGAGGATCTCTCCCTCATTACAGTCGATCAGGTATATGAAGACGAGCAGCAAAGTCAGTCCTCAGGGAATGTGCAGGCGACCTTGGAACGGACAGCTCACGGAAGAACCCCGACCAAACCTAAGAGGAGGCGTGTAGTGGTGATAGGGGATTCCCTACTGAGGGGAACAGAAGCAGCGATCTGTGGGCCTGACAAGACGTCTCGGGAGGTGTGCTGTCTCCCTGGGGCTAAGATCCAAGATATAACTGAACGACTGCAAGGAATCATAAAACCCACTGACAAATACCCCTTCCTCTTGGTTCATGTGGGAACCAATGACACTGCAAGCAATAGCCTCCAGAAGATCAAAAGAGACTATGAGGCTCTGGGCAGGAAATTGAAGCAATTAAATGCACAAATTGTCATCTCATCTGTCCTCCCAGTTGAACGACGTGGCCCAGGGAGAGAGGGAAAAATAGTGGAAGTGAACAGCTGGCTTCGCAAATGGTGTAAACAGGAACGGTTTGGATTCTTAGATCACGGACTGCAGTTTCTTGAAGATGGACTTCTGGCAAGCGATGGGCTGCACCTCACAACGGTTGGGAGGAATGTTTTTGCCAAAAATCTCAGAAACCTCATCAGGAGGGCTTTAAACCGACTAATGTGGGGGAGGGAGACAGTGCTCCTGAAGGTAGGAGTCTATCAATTGATGAAGATGATCATCCAAATGTCATAGACCAAATGGAGCAAACAGCACGCAGACCTAGTGGTGGGAGGAAAAAATCTTTAAATAAGAGACACGGGGGAATGATTAATGGACTTCAATGTCTGTACACTAATGCGCAAAGCATAGGAAATAAACAAGATGAGCTTGAGCTCTAGGTACAGCAAACTAAATATGACATAATAGGCATCACTGAAACCTGGTGGGATAAGTCCCACGATTGGAATGTAATAATGGAGGGATACAATCTATTTCAGAGAAACAGACCAGACAAGAAAGGAGGAGGAGTGGCGTTATATGTCAGGGATGTGTATACCTGTGAAGAGATCCAAGATTTAGAACCTCAAAGCCCAAGTGAGAGCATTTGGGTCAAAATTAAGGGAGAGAAGAATAACAGAGACCTCATTGTGGGAGTTTACTATAGATCCCCAAGCCAAACAGAGGACATAGATGATGCCTTCCTGGAACAGATGGTCAAGCATGCAAAAGGAAGGGAGATAGTAGTAATGGGGGACTTCAATTACCCGGATATTTGTTGGATGTCAAACTCAGCCAAGAGCATAAGGTCAAACAGATTCCTCACTGGCCTTGCAGACAACTTCATTGTCTAGAAAGTGGGAGAAGCAACAAGAGGAACAGCCATTTTAGATCTGGTCCTAACCAATGTTGATTACCTGGTTAGTGGGGTAGAAGTGGAAGGATCATTAGGCGCGAGTGATCATGCTCTTCTGAAGTTTACTGTACAGCAGAAAGGAGCAGCCAAGCATACTAGGACTCAATTTCTTGACTTTAAGAAAGCCGACTTCATAAAACTTAGGGAAGTGCTGGGTGAGATCCCATGGACAGTAATACTAAAAGGAAAGGGAGTTCATGATGGCTGGGAGTTTGTTAAGAGGGAGATAGTAAAAGCACAACTTCAGGCAATACCAATGAGACGGAAACATGGAAGGTGCCTAAAGAAGCCAGGGTGGCTATCTAAAGAACTTTTAACTGAGTTAAGATTAAAAATGGAGGCAGTGAGAGATTTTACCTTCTTGGGCTCCATGATCAGTGCAGATGGTGACAGCAGTCACGAAATTAAAAGACGCCTGATCCTTGGGAGAAAGGCGATGGCAAACCTAGACAACATCTTAAAAAGCAGAGACATCACCTTGCCAACAAAGGTCCGTATAGTAAAAGCCATGGTTTTCCCAGTAGTGATGTATGGAAGTGAGAGCTGGACCATAAAGAAGGCTGATCGCCGAAGAATTGATGCTTTTGAATTATGGTGCTGGAGGAGACTCTTGAGAGTCCCATGGACTGCAAGAAGATCAAACCTATCCATTCTGAAGGAAATCAGCCCTGAGTGCTCACTGGAAGGACAGATCCTGAAGCTGAGGCTCCAATACTTTGGCCACCTCATGAGAAGAGAAGACTCCCTGGAAAAGACCCTGATGTTGGGAAAGATGGAGGGCACAAGGAGAAGGGGACGACAGAGAATGAGATGGTTGGATGGTGTTCTTGAAGCTACCAGCATGAGTTTGATCAAACTGCGGGAGGCAGTGGAGGACAGAAGTGCCTGGCGTGCTCTGGTCCATGGGGTCACGAAGAGTCGGACACGACTAAACGACTAAACAACAACAAGATTAAAAAAGGATGTGTACAAAAAATGGAAAAGGGGGGAAACCACCAAAGAGGAATTCAAACAAATAGCCAGCACGTGTAGACACAAAGTCAGAAAAGCTAAAGCACAGAATGAACTCAGGCTTGCTAGAGAGGTTAAAAGCAACAAAAAAAGGCTTTTATGGGTATGTCCGTAGCAAAAGCAAGAACAAAGAAACAGTGGGGTCACTCAGAGGAGAAGATGGTGAAATGCAAACAGGGGACACAGAAAGGGCTGAACTCCTCAATGCCTTCTTTGCCTCAGTCTTCTCCGATAAAGAAAACAATGCCCGACCTGAAGAATTTGGAGCAAATGATTCAGCAGAGGAAACACAGCCCAGAATAACTAAGGCGATAGTACAAGAATACTTGGCTAGTTTAGATGTATTCAAGTCTCCAGGGCCAGACGAACTGCATCCAAGAGTATTAAAAGAACTGGCAGATGTGATCTCAGAACCACTGGCAGTCATCTTTGAGAATTCCTGGAGAACAGGCGAAGTCCTGGCAGACTGGAGGAGGGCAAATGTTGTCCCTATTTTCAAAAAGGGGGAAAGAGAGGACCCAAATAATTATCGCCCAGTCAGTCTGACATCAATACCAGGGAAGATTCTGGAGCAGATCATTAAGCAAACAGTCTGTGAGCACCTAGAAAGGAATGCTGTGATCACCAATAGTCAGCATGGAGCATGGATTTCTGAAAAATAAGTCATGTCAGACTAACCTGATCTCGTTTTTTGACAGAATTACAAGCCTGGTAGATGAAGGGAACGCAGTGGATGTAGCCTACCTTGATTTCAGCAAGGCATTTGACAAGGTGCCCCATGATATTCTTGTAAAGAAGCTGGTAAAATGCGGTCTTGACTATGCTACCACTCAGTGGATTTGTAACTGGCTAACTGATCAAACCGGGTTCTGTCTTGGGCCCAATCTTATTCAACATCTTTATCAACGACTTGGATGATGGACTCAAGGGCATCCTGATCAAATTTGCAGATGACACCAAACTGGGAGGAGTGGCTAACACCCCAGAGGACAGGATCACACTTCAAAACGACCTTGACAGATTAGAGAACTGAGTCAAAACAAACAAGATGAACTTTAACAGGGAGAAATGTAAAGTATTGCACTTGGGCAAAAAAAATGAGAGGCACAAATACAAGATGGGTGACACCTGGCTTGAGAGCAGTACATGTGAAAAGGATCTAGGAGTCTTGGTTGACCACAAACTTGACATGAGCCAACAGTGTGATGCGGCAGCTAAAAAAGCCAATGCAATTCTGGGCTGCATCAATAGGAGTATAGCATCTAGATCAAGGGAAGTAATAGTGCCACTGTATTCTGCTCTGGTCAGACCTCACCTGGAGTACTGTGTCCAGTTCTGGGCACCACAGTTCAAGAAGGACACTGACAAACTGGAACGTGTCCAGAGGAGGGCAACCAAAATGGCCAAAGGCCTGGAAACGATGCCTTATGAGAAACGGCTAAGGGAGCTGGGCATGTTTAGCCTAGAGAAGAGGAGGTTAAGGGGTGATATGATAGTCATGTTCAAATATATAAAAGGATGTCATATAGAGGAGGGAGAAAGGTTGTTTTCTGATGCTCCAGAGAAGCGGACACGGAGCAATGGATCCAAACTACAAGAAAGAAGATTCCACCTAAACATTAGGAAGAACTTCCTGACAGTAAGAGCTGTTCGACAGTGGAATTTGCTGCCAAGGAGTGTGGTGGAGTCTCCTTCTTTGGTGGTCTTTAAGCAGAGGCTTGACAACCATATGTCAGGAGTGCTCTGATGGTGTTTCCTGCTTGGCAGGGGGTTGGACTCGATGGCCCTTGTGGTCTACTCCAACTCTATGATTCTATGAACAAGCGAACCCTCAAAACAGTTTGGGGAACAAACAAATGGATTTGTTGATGAGATCAGAACAATGCCAGGGATGGAAGTGAGTTACAACAGAAAAGTAAAATAAAAATCTGTTTGGAATCCTATACAGTGGTGCCTCGCAAGACGAAAAGAATCCGTTCTGTGATTCTCTTCGTCTAGCGGTTTTTTCGTCTTGCGAAGCAAGCCCATTGACGGATTAGCGGATTAGCGCTATTAGCGGCTTTTAGCGGCTTATCGGCTGATCGGATCAGCTGATAAGCGGCTTAGCGGCTTAGAAAAAGGGGGGGAAGGAAAAAAAACCCGCAGGAACTTCCTAGACATTGTCGTCTTGCGAAGCAAGCCCATAGGAAATTTGTTTTGCGAAACACCTCCAAAACGGAAAACTCTTTCGTCTAGCGAGTTTTCCGTCTTGTGAGGCATTCGTCTTGCGGGGCACCACTGTAGTCATGTCCGTTCGTAGATTCTATATGCACATACAGAACTTTGTCACAGAATCACTTTCTGAGATACTTTCTGTGCATCAAGTTATCCAGAAAATCTTCTTGAGATGATGTGCTCTTTCACCAGTTGTCCATCTTCTGAAATGTCTTGTTATGCTAGGGAAAGGCAGTGTTACCTGCCTTGAAAATAAACCCCACAAGGAGAAGCTGACATATACAGACATTGTGGAGATATTAATCTTCTTCGCTGATAGGAGCTAGATACTGAAAAGGAAGGAAGCTGACATTTTAATTAGAAGACAGTATTGTGGAAAAAAAACAATTACAAGCTGCAAATGGATAAGATTACTTAAAGTGTGTGCGTGTGTGTGTAGTAAAGCTTTTTATAGTTTGTACCACCAGGATGCAAGTGGATGGGAAAGTGTTGCATACCTTGAATGCTATTCCACAAGAAAAAACAGCCTGCACTTAAAGCATATCACAGATGAAGCTTAGATCAAAATTTTCCCCTCACTTGATATTATTGTATGTGCACGGATTTTATTTTATATTTTTTTAAGATGGGTAGAATGCAAATACAATCTTTTATCATTATTAAGCCTGAAAAATGGATTCTTCTGAATGTATAAACTGGACCATGACTCAGCAAAGGCCTTCAAGGAGGTTACTGGGCTGTAGATTAGATGCTAATACCTTGCGGATGTGTCCAACTGCTTTAATGTTTTGTTACTGACATTGTTATTTTACTTTTCTGATTTGCTATGGCTTTGCAATACAGTAGTTTGCATTTAGCATCCTTATCTTTATTGTATGTCGCTCCTGGTCAAAAATCATGGAGGGTAAGCCCTCTTCAATAGGTCTTTCACCTTCTTTTCTTACCCACCTGGGGTAGGATACTGCCCTTAAAACTGAAACAGAGGTTATAGGATATTGCCTTTAGTGATTTACGATCTCGCTCACATGTGACCTGTGGCCCATCTGTGTCAGGAATGCAATATCTACAAGGTTTTTTGTTATCTTCCTGCCGTAAGAATTTGACCGTATCTAACTATCACTGTCTGTTTTCTAAAGCCAGATTAAATGTTCTCCCCTCCGTGTTGAGGGGAATATTGGCTGGTGTCCCATACCAAGAAAAGCTGTGCCTATGTTCCCAGGATGTTGAATGTATGGAAAACATTTTATTACACTGTAGTCTGTATAAACAGGTTAGACAGCATCTAATCAATCCAATATTAACACAACAACCTGGAATTGTTGACTCTTTTCATGCCTAGTCTTTGTGTATCTGCTGCTTTGTCTGAGAGCTCTCCTCCAAAATAGATGGAACCAGCTCAACCAGAGAATTGTAAGAACCACAACCATGAGTGGGCTGCTTACAGAATTTGTTGAGCCTAGGCACACATACTAGGCTATAGGCTGCATCAACAGTAGTACAGTGTCCAGGTCAAGGGAAGTAATAGTACTACTCTATTCTTCCTTGGTCAGACCACACTGGGAATACTGTTTCCAATTCTGGGCACCACAATTTAAGAAGGAAGTTGACAAGCTGGAATGTGTGCAGAGGAGGGCAACCAAGATGATCAAGTGTCTGGAAACTAAGCCTTATGAGGAGCACTTGAAGGAGCTGGGTATGTTTAGCCTGGAAAAGAGGAGACTGAGAGGAGATATGAGAGCCACCTTCAAATATCTTAAGCGCTGTCGCATGGAGGAGGGAACATGCTTCTTTTCTCCTGCTCTTGTGAGTAGGATTAAAACCAATGGCTTCAATTTGCAAGAAAGGAGATTCCGACTAAACATTCAGAAAAACATTCTGACGGTAAGATCTGTTCAGCAGTGGAACAGACTCCCACGAGAGGTGGTGGACTCTCCTTCCTTGGAGGTTTTTAAACAGAGCTTGGATGGTCATCTGTCATGGATGCTTAAGCTAAGATTCCTGCATTTCAAGGTGTTGGACTAGATGACGCTTGAGGTCCCTTCCAGCTCTAAGATTCTATGGTTGGTACTATAGGTGGCTGTAGCAAAATTACTTTCGGAGGCAGTAAAAATCATAAATCAGTATGTACAGGCTAAGCTGTTGGGAGAGCACTCCGGGCTATCTGCAGGCCAGTGAGCATAGCTCTGGAAAAGGCATCCCCTTCTTCTCCAGGGAGCTCCAGCGACATAAACCAACTTGATTTATGCACACTAGCCTTCTCTCTTGACACAGCAAAAGAAAGAGGCATTGTGGTTCTAAACTGCTATTTATTTACAGAATATTTACAGACAACAGCATTATGGCGCCTATTCTCTCCAGCTCCAAGAACAAACAGAACAGCGTCAAAGTGAAAGTACAGTTTCACAGACGCATACCAGAAGAGAGCTAAGACAGTTTTCCTCTCTCAGGCTCCATTCAGATAGGCGTGTGAAATATACCAATCATAAAATCAGCATTGGGGAGCTTGAAATCCTAACAAAAGGGCCTCTGTTGGCTAGCAATTCCGATCTTACACCTTAAGAACTATTGATATATACTATTGTTGTACTGTGTGTCTTGGGTCTATGGACCGCAATATAGCACTGTGTGGGGGCACATACATTTAATTCCTACTTTCTGCTTGAGTCTGGATTGTGTCTGCCCACCCTTGTTCACAAAGCCATGGTGCTGCTCTGCTAGATCCACCCCTACCCACTCATCCACTCTGTGAAAAGTTGGTATGCCATTATGTAGCGAATTTTGAAGTGACCTTCTGAAACAATGCAATGTTTCTGCAAGCAGGCATCCTAGAGGAAAAGAAAAGATGTTAGCTATCCTTTCATGCATTCTTGTTTGGGAGATACAGTGAGTCATACTTAGAGGCCATTGAGAGGAACAGGAAACACTTTACATTGTTTATGGAATTACACTTTTTAAAAAAGACTGTGCAGCTTTGTGTAAGCTAATTATAAAGTGATGTGAGATATATATATATATATATATATATATATATATATATATATATAATCATGCACATGAATTTATTAATATTAGTTGGGGGGGGCAGACGTCCCCAAGTACAGATTAATTAAGCCCATACAAGGAACTCAATAATATGGATTGATACTAAAGAGAGAGAAAATGTCAACAGTTTATTGAGGGAAATAAGGTTCTTAGGGCATCATTTTTCAGAAGCAATTGTAAGTCTCGACTAAAACAAATGGCAGGATGTGGGGTATATATCCTGCCGTGTTCTAATATAGTGGTTAGTGTTGGGCCTTTGCCTCTAAGGCATATACAAGCAACACTATCCATTCTGGGATGAATCAGAGCCATTAGGAAGAGCATTACGGAAGGCAAATCTATCATTTTTCTTCTTTGTGTCTGTGCAAAATGAAATTCTGAGAAAGTTCATCTTTGCAAATACCTAGAAACTGAGAAAAAAAAATTCTAAATGGGCTAATGAAGTTATTTACAAAAAAAAGTAAATTAATGCTCTATGGCGATACAAATGGATATTTACTGCCACTATGCCTCCACTGAGGATGGTGCTTTGAGCAGGGGGTGCAGTTCATTGACACACAAGCTGTATTCATAGGGGGAAATGTGGAGCTATTCATAGTTTTTACTTTTGGTGGATTAATGAGTGGCACATTGTGCTGGGGTGAACCATATATATGAAAACCACATTGATTCAAAATCAAATATATAAAAGGATGTCACATAGAGGAGGGAGAAAGGTTGTTTTCTGCTGCTCCAGAGAAGCGGACACGGAGCAATGGATCCAAACTACAAGAAAGAAGATTCCACCTAAACATTAGGAAGAACTTCCTGACAGTAAGAGCTGTTCGACAGTGGAATTTGCTGCCAAGGAGTGTGGTGGAGTCTCCTACTTTGGAGGTCTTTAAGCAGAGGCTTGACAACCATATGTCAGGAGTGCTCTGATGGTGTTTCCTGCTTGGCAGGGGGTTCCTGCTTGGCAGGGGGTTGGACTCGATGGCCCTTGTGGTCTCTTCCAACTCTATGATTCTATGATTCTATGATTCTATGAAATTATAGAGGTGACTTTCCTCATTTGTAGTTGCCCACATTACAACTAGCACTATTCTTAAAAATTCTCCCATATTTTTTAAACCGTTCTCCATGACTTAATGAGAGAATACATTACATTCAAATAATGATCAGAAGGGAGAGAAAGTATCTGTGAAATTACCATGGTTGAGGTGCATGGATCTAGTCTTGCTTACATTGCCTTTGAGATGGCAAAGGGGTATTTGTTTATCTCCTCTTTCTACAAGTCACAAGTTGTGTTTCCTTCATTCTACAAATCCCTTCAACAGCGGCCTGCATTCTGCATCTTTTCTGGATTCCTGTGCTTCAGTCAAAGCCCACAAGAAGACATCATGAGATATCTCTTCTCAGTGGGCTTCTCAGCTCAGATGTATGGGCAGCAAAGCAAGATGATGAACGCTGGAGAAATGTTTCCTGGAAAGAAAAACCATCCTTGGGGAGAAGGGGGCAGGGAAAGGCCATCCTTGGCTGCTTTGCAATGATGAGATAACCTCAGACACCACCCGGACTGAAATTCTAAAATGCCTTGAGAATGAGGGGAAAAACAGAAGCCTCTCTTTTCCAGAGAAAGAAAACTTAAAAGAAATTAGGGGACAGATTTCAGCACAGCACATATTATAACTACTGCTGAGCTGTAACATTGCCAAAGTGATGTTGTTGCTGTTGTTTAGTCGTGTCCGACACTTCGTGACCCCATGGACCAGAGCACGCCAGGCACTCCTGTCTTTCACTGCCTCCCGCAGTTTGGTCAAACACATGTTAGTAGCTTTGAGAACACTGTCCTTCAAGAACACCATCTGGTCCTCTGTTGTCCCCTTCTCCATGTGCCCTCAATCTTTCCCAACATCAGGGCCTTTTCAAGGGAGTCTTCTCTTCTCATGAGGTGGCCAAAGTATTGGAGCCTCAGCTTCAGGATCTGTCCTTCCAGTGAGCACTCAAGGCTGATTTCCTTAAGAATGGATAGGTTTGATCTTCTTGCAGTCCATGGGACTCTCAAGAGTCTCCTCCAGCACCATAATTCAAAAGCATCAATTCTTCATCGATCAGCCTTCTTTATGGTCCAGCTCTCACTTCCATACATCACTACTGGGAAATGTTAATTCATTATTATTTTATATATTACAAATCGTCTGTAGGGTCAAACCATCTGAAGGTAGTCCCTTGCAGAGTCCCCTTGGATTGCTGCCTGTGCAACAATGATGATGAATGATGAAATGTGTACAGTGGTGCCTCGCAAGACGAAAAGAATCCGTTCCGCGAGTCTCTTCGTCTTGCGGTTTTTTCGTCTTGCGAAGCAAGCCCATTAGCGGCTTAGCGGCTTAGCGCTATTAGCGGTTTAGCGGGCTTAGCGGATCAGCTGATAAGCGGTTTAGCGGCTTAGCGGATCAGCTGATAAGCGGCTTAGCAGCTTAGCGGATCAGCTGTTAAGCGGCTTAGCGGATCAGCTGATAAGCGGCTTAGCAGATCAGCTGTTAAGCGGCTTAGTGGATCAGCTGTTAAGCGGCTTAGCGGCTTAGGATCAGCTGATAAGCGGCATAGCGGCTTGGGGAAAAGGGGGGGAGAAAAAACACACGCAGGAACTCGCAAGACATTTTCGTCTTGCGAAGCAAGCCCATAGGAAATTCGTTTTGCGAAGCACCTCCAAAACGGAAAACCCTTTCGTCTAGCGGGTTTTCCTTCTTGCGAGGCATTCATCTTGTGGGGCACCACTGTATTCTCCTTTGGAGTAATACTTCAAAGCAGAATTGAGGAAAGGCACAACATTTCCTTCTGACACCTCCAATTGTTTCATTCACTAGCTTCATTTGCAACTGTTCATGAGCTTCACTGCCACAGAAGAAGCAACCTACAGCCAGGAAGAGGAAGGCTGTGGTGGTGCATGCCACTAACTGGTACAAATTTTTCATCCTCATGTAACTCTGGTGTTTGGATAAATCCAAATCTTGTGCAGTGAAAGACAGTGTTGAAGTAATCCTGTGCTGTTCAGCCACCAGACTGACAGCTCTTTCATTCCTTGCACTATTGTTCATTGCAGTTAATAACATATTATAACCAACTGAGAAGTGTCAATTGACAGAGAAACTTAGAACACAGAACATGAATGACTTGTGCTTTTTCACTATATTTTAAGAAATGTGTCATCATTTTACATATTTTATAAACTGCAGCAAATGGGTAATTATGCAATATAATTGCTGGATTGCACCAAAGCCTATTTACTTCAACATCCCCATTTTTATAGGAAGCCAACTGGCAAGACATGGCAGAAATAGTCCTTTGCTTTTGCTGAACTGTTAGAATCATAGAATCACAGTTGGAAGAGACCCATCTAGTCCAACCCCCTGCAATGTAGGAATCTCAGCTAAAGCATCCATATTCAGATATGCATCCATCTGATATTCAGAGACTTGCTGTCTTTGCTCCTGGAGGAAGCGTATAGCCATCATGACTAGCAGTAGTCATGGAGAACCAAGAATGTTTTGGCAGCAAATTCCAAATTCCACCCTCCCTTAAAATAAAAGCTTCCCTGAGCTTTGCAGTAAAGGTGTATGTAAATGTTCAATAGGGGTGGGTAATCTTTTTCAGCCTAAAGGTCACATTCCCTCACAGATAAAACACCCCATTCCAAGCCCTTCTGGCTTGCATTATGGTTTATCTGCCACTCCACTCTGCACTGCTGGTCCCCCAGCCAGGCTTGTTGTTGTTGTTTAGTCATTTAGTCATGTCCGATTTTTTGTGACCCCATGGACCAGAGCACGCCAGGCACTCCTGTCTTCCACTGCCTCCCGCAGTTAGGTCAAACTGATGCTGGTAGCTTCGAGAACACTGTCCAACCATCTCGTCCTCTGTTGTCCCCTTCTCCTTGTGCCCTCCATCTTTCTCAACATCAGGGTCATCAGGCTTAGGATTGCACTAAACATAACAGGGGTGGTGTGAGGAAAGAATTCTACATAGCGACGCCCTTTCTAGCAGCAAGCCATTGTCATAGTTCTCCCCTGATCATTTTGATAGCCTTCATCGCATCACCAACAGAATCTGATTCAATAAAACAAAAAAAGAAGAAGCCTCACTTTGCCCACTTTTTTCTTTCCTGGAATCAACAAATAACTCCCCAAACCTTCGCCCATAATTTTAGCCAAATGCCACAGTTGTTCTTGATGCACAAATGAGACAGAAGAATGAGAAAACAGGTATCAAACTGTTCACAGGTACTTTGCGTGTTAGCTTGGGAAAGAGAGCCCTGTCCAGTTCTTCGTGAGAGTTTAATAAATGACTCATACTTGATGGTTTTTCACATTCATTCATATCTTCCCAGAAGTTCCTGTGGATTTAATATTAGGAAGAGAGGAGGGGGAACATTGGTAAGGAAATGACTGGAATTGTCGTTCTTCGTAGTTATTATAACTCGGAGTGTGATCATTTCCCAATGATACTGCATTCAATAATACACTCATGCCAATAGCGATTTGCTCTCTAAACAATAACCATTGTCATGGTAACGAGCTGGTGCTGGAAAACAAAAAGGTCCCTTGCACAGTATTAATTATGCAAAGCAGGAGTCTGAAGGAGAGCTACACAGATCTACAGGTTCCCTGCTTTGCATGCAAAATCAGAGGCATAATAACCAACCATTTCCACACTTTGAATTATTGATATTGTGAAGGAGCGAGTGTGTATGAAATGAGAAAACAATGCACCTCCTAAATTCTACACTCCTGTATATTAGTTTCCCAATAATACACACTGACATATGCAGACACATTTATTCCTGATTTAATGAGTGACTGAAAGGTCACTGATGTTTGCTGATATCCCATTTTCAAATGTGGATTTTTAATATAGTATTTTTAAAAATAAATTTAAAAAGCCTGCTTGATTTTTTAAACATTTCTCCCCACACTCCAAATCCAGCTAAAAATGAGCTTCTGGGAGACAGAGGTCTGGTTGTAATTTTGTAAAATATTTGGTTTGCAAAAAGGGCAAGGTAAACAGCAAGCTGGAGGTTTAAGTGGCATTTCTTCAGTGAAATCCTTCAAAATAACAAAAATGGAAGATGAAATGCAAAATCATTTTCTAGCTGTGGGAAACGGAAAGGAGGAAGCAAGGAAGGAAGGAATCACAGTAATATCAGGTGAGGGCTTAAATGTACAGTGTGTGTCACTATGGCAACACACTAAATAAAACAGGCTGCTAGAGGTGTTAGGTGTGGGTGACCCTGGTGGTGCAGTTGGATCCTGTGATCATTTCATAGACATCAGAACAGTGCAATCCTATGCATTTTCTACCTAGAGATAACTGACATGACTTTCACACAGATGCCGGTGTGCAAGATTTCAACCCGTGCCAGTGGCCACTAGTGCAACAGCAGTAGGTTTCTACAAAACAGAATATTGTAATGGTTCCAAAATGTTGATTTAATACATTTTATTCCAAAGATTCAGAAATCTTTAAAACAAATCATACAGAGACAATAAAACAATAATCAGGAATCAATCAATATGCAGAGTTAACGGCAGCATGAAATCCAATTGTGGGGGGAAATTGAATCCGCAGGAAAGAAGAAATGGAGTGGGGAAAATTATTTCCCTGGCACCAAAAATACCCCCAATGCATGTACGAGGCAACCCGCCCTGAGAATTCTACAGATGGGGTGCCACTGCTGAGAAGGCCCTATCCTTGGTCATCACCCACCTCATTTCAGATGGCAGAGGAACCTGGAGGAGGGCTTCCAAAGAAGATCTTAGTGTTTCGTTTTATAGATGTGGTTGAAGATATGCTCTCTGGTACCAGTGCTCCAAACCAGCCAGGTCTTTAAAGGCAGCCACAAGCATTATTGAGTTTTGCTGGATATGGGCTGGAGTCAAGGGTATCAATAAGAACTGGTGGGATGTGTTTCCAGCAGCTGTTCCAGTTTGGTATCTTGCATCTATATCTTGAATTAATTGTAGTTTTGGGGTAGTATTTATATTTATAGAAATATTTATATACCGCCATATCATAAGCTATCAGGGCAATGTGCAACAATAGACCATTTAAAACAGTATAGACTAATATTTTCATCGGAGTAATGTTGGAAGGTATGGAGTTATACGACCCCTAAGCCAAACAGATAAGTAACTCTACAACCTTAGAAGATATCTGAAAGCAGATGGAATAGAACATCCCTATTTTTATCAGAGAAATGTTGGAGGGTATGACGTCCACACTAAAAAGAAGTCTGACTGACAGACCCAAATAGTCAAGTTCTTCCTTATGGTATATGGGGAAATCATAGTTCATTGTCTCTCACTCACCAGCGCATTATTTCCCTTTCCATTTTAGCTCTCGAGCTTTTGACATTTTCTCCATTATTTCACTCCTGATTTAGAAAACAAGATTAAGAAACAAAGGCTTACTACTGAACTACATGGAACGAATTGTTAGGTTAAGGCCAGGGTTGGTAGGTATCGTTCTGAGCTGTTAAGAAGCAGCAAATGGAGAGTAACATTTACTTGGCAACTAAAAGAGGCAGTAAAGACCATAGCTAAGCTTTTCAAAGGCAACAAGGCAGCTTAAGGGTGTAAATTCCTAAGGTTGTTCTAATATTTTTGCTGGTTTAAATTTGGAAGTGTTGGTGGTAGCAGCAGCAATAAATTGCACTGCAAATTGATTAGGAAGAAATTATTTTAAGGTCAGGCTTGGTCAGCTGAAAAAGCATTCTGTGGTCAAGAAATCTGAGTCTTGATCAGAAGTTTAAATTGACAAGTTCACTGAGCCATGAATTCTGAGCATTTCCTAATTCACCAGGTGAAATGAGATATTCACTGTGGGGTACATTGTAAAGTGCCATACAAGTTATATAAATGAAATATTTGCTCATTTGGTGCCATAACTACAAATAGTGCTTTAGAAGCACACTGAGCAAACTATGAGCAGGTTTAACCCACCAAGAAGCCAAGAAACAGGAACCCAGGGGGATTGAGGGAGCAAACAGGATTGGTGATTTGAATTAAAGTACTCTCTTGCTCTGGAGTGATGGACTTGGGCAGGGGAGCATATAACAAACTCGGACACAGAATTCACCCTTTCCACAGCTGCCTCACACTGAGGGCTAATCCACCTGTTTGGCTGGTGATTTCCAGGCATGGATCTGCAAGGTATTTCTTTTGTCTTGCGACTCTCCCAGTGCGAAAACCCACAGTTTACCACTGAATCAGAACAAATGTTAATCCGCAGAGAATTCAATTGAAGTTTGTTCTGATTAAGGGGTAAACAGTGGGTTTCCCTGGGGAAAGTAGCAGAGAAACCTTGTGGAACCATGCCTTGAAATCATGGGACAAACAAATGGGTGGATGAGCACTTCATCAGTGTTTTAACTGAAATCCCATGCCTGCTTTCTAGAGTGTAAGTCCCTTCAAAACTGCTGTTCTTGGTGCCAGAACAACAGGTTTGATGGAACTTACACCCTAGTAAGTAGGCATAGGATTTCAGGTTTACTCTCTTTTTTCCTTTCTGGTGAGCAGTGCTTTTTTCCCTCTCAGGAGGTGCTTGAGGGTACACATTACCAGCACCTCTTTTTGTTGTTGTGGCACTTGCTGTAACAACTTCATGGTGAGTAACCAGTACCTATTTTTCTAGAAAACAAGCACTGGTGATGAGGATTATTGTTACGATTCTTTATTAAATATGTATTCCACCCTTTACCCACAGATCCCAGGATGGCTCACAACATTAAATTACAATATAAAAGCCACAAAATACATAGTAAAAATAACAACAACAACAAACCAATAATCTGCCCTCCCAATAACACAAGGTGGGGTTAATTGTTGGGTCAAAGATTCATGGGAATGCCACTTGGTGAGGAGAGATTGGAAACACAAGGTTGCAGTGTGAAAGTGTTCTGAAAAGAAACTCAAAGCACAGAGGGCAGAAAGGAAGAAGGGACAGAGTACAGATTCTTGTTCAGTTATGTCGGAGATATACTTTACTATGTGCTCTTTTACTATTAAGGCCCAAGCACCACTTCAAAATCTCTATCTGTGCATTGTTGATGCTTGATAAAAACAGGGGGTAGGTTGTTTTGTATTGCTTTGTAGGAGCTGTATTTCTTAAACAGAAATATACCCTTATCAACCCTCTATTTGTTTTGTTTTGTTTGTTGCATCCGTAAAAATCTGCACCTGTTTGTTCTGGCACCAGGAACAGTTAGATTTCTGGTCTGCATAAATATTCCCACCTGCTTTGCTTACTAAGTAATAAACATCTGATTCATTAGTTGTGGGAAATTAGCAGTCCAGCTCAATCAGGAATTGGTACTTTTCTTTGGACGCCTGCAAATGAGCCTTCACATTGCCAGAAGAAATTTATCAGACACGTTGTAAGACACGCATCTAAGAGGGAAGGAATTTGTGGGTGAAGCATAGTATGAGCAGGCATTAATAATTGACGTACGAAGTGAGCGACAGAGGCATAAGCCACACTGAGGGATTGCAATGATATCATGGTAACCATGAGAGCAAAACCCAGGCGGACTCTGCTGACGAAAGATATGTGCATAGCTTAATATGCATTGTTCTTTTAGGATTCTTTAAAAGCATACTTGATAGGCCATGTGACATTTTCCGAAGGATGTGCACTTAATGCCAATTAAGTTTCTTTTTCCTAATATACTCAGCACAGAAGCCAGGACAGATTACCCACAGAAAAGAAACGAAATGAAAAGAAAAGAAAAGAAAAGAAAAGAAAAGGGATTTGACCTTCCTTCCCCAATGAGCTGTGACTTAAAGATTGGCTACTACTGATGTACCAATGGTCCAAACCATACCCCATTCTGTTTAGGCTGATTCCCCTGCTCCCTGCTAATTCTTTGTATCTCTGGCCTTCATGATTATAGCCTGAACTTACCACAGCATTATCAAGTCATTCCCTCCACCCATTCTTTGCCTGAAGTATGAGTTGCAGGTTTCAGGAGAATGGATGTGGAACATCTTTGTTATCATGAGGAGTTAGAATGATGCCCAGCAATTTCCTCTTTACTGCCCCAACATTGTGCCAAAGCACATTGCTCTGCTAGTATCCTATTGTCAACCTATCTTTGAAGCAGACAATGCTTTTTCTTTGTAGTCAGCATTATTTTATAGGCTAAAAGGGAAGTTCAAAGTCTGGATGCGCAGGCTGGATAAGAGGTTCACACTGCCACAAGGTGTGCCAAAGCCACGGGCAAGCAGCCGCTTGTTAAACTCCCTCTTAGCAGGAATGCATCTTATCAAATATCATATAACCCAGGTGGGTGTGAATGATAAGGCCACCACATTAAATAGGAGGGATGAAAGCACTGAAGGAGAAAAGGGAGGAATTTAGTGGAGGTCAGAGATCCCAGGATAGTGCTGTGCATCAACCAGCTCCAGCTAAACAGGGATGTGTCCACTATGATGTCAAGGAATGAATTCTTAGCAACTAAAGGGATGGAAGAATTACAGTTTTGCTTGGCAGCTTTATGCTGTATTCTTGATGTGTATTAATAAACTGTGTAGTCTTCACCCATCTGATTCTGAATAGAATAGCTACCTTTAACACAAAGTGGCTCATGTAAATGATTACTGGTTAAAATAAGTTATCATCACTGGAAGTTCTGATACCTTTTTTCCATGGGGGTTGCCAAGACAAAGCAGGCAAGGTTGAATTCCAGGTAGGGATATCAGGGGAGTTCTTTGGAGTCTGGCTGAAAATCAAATCCAGGGAGTTTGGGGGACCTGACTACAAACAGGACACTTACTCTCCAGACTCCAAATTTCTTTGAAGAGGAAGCTATCTCCCCCCCCATCCCACACCCATGCACCCAGTGCCAACAAACTGTCTGCATTTCCTCCTAGCATCTTAAAAACAACTGCAGCAGTGGTGGTAGCAACAGCTCCCACTACACTTCCTTGCCACTGTCAACCAGCATCAGAAATGCTGAAGACTGTGGATTCCGAGAGGAAAAGTTAATGGAGTAAAACTCCCGGAAAATAGCATGCCCTTCGCCTCCATGATTTAGCCAAGGGGGCCTTGGTGAGTTCATTCATCCCTAGTTCCAAGGAAGGCAGAAAAACAGATTAAGCGATTCAGATCTGAGATGGTTTCCTTGACTAGTGCTAACACTTTCTTGACTGATTTTCTTGTATGCTATTTCATTCCTTTTATCTGAATGTGATGTGCTCTGGGACCAAATCTGATAAAGGGTGGTATATAACTCTCATAAGTGAATGACTGAGTGAGAATCTGGTTGGCTAGAAGCAGAGATGTAGTCAAAGCATGGAAGAAGGTTGAGTTCTAAGAAGTCAGGGCAGAATCCAAGTTCTACAGGTAGGTGTGAGGTCAAGTAGGGTAAGAGCCAAAACCCAAGGTAGTCATCAAAAGAGCCAGGAAGGGAGGGCTAAGCAGAGTCCTCACAGATTCAGGGACTTAGGCTTTATAGCACTTGATGCACTGGGATTATACATGAGGTCGTCTGACTGGTGTTGCAGCCTAAATGATGCTCTTTGCAGCTGTAGTCTACCTAGCTTACAGTTAGAACATTATGGTGGTGGCACAGGAGGTAAAGTACCCCACTGACTGTTGAATATCCTGCCTACACACCCACACACCACCTCCCCAGCATCTTGCAGGAATTTAGCTTTTAATAAATGTATTGTGCATCCGTTAGTTTTTCCTTCCCTTCCTTCTACTTTTTGCCAAACCAAGAAGTACAGTAGAGCTGCTATCTGACACACACACACACACACGTGTGTGTGTGTGTGTGTGTGTGTGCGCGTGCGCGTGCGCTTGTAATACAGAAAGTGTGGGAAGGCAATGCTATATATTCATGCTGTAAACGTACCAGAAAAATTACAATAAATTCAAATCCTATATTCATGTACACAGATGGACCTCTCTACTCTGGGATCTGACTGACGTAAAATAGCAAGCAGTTCATCCAAGACAAGAACAGGGAAGGAAAGAGCAAAAGGAAATGAATAGAATGAGTAGGAAACCGGGTGGCAGATTGAAGCATCCATTGACATCATGTGCACGGGGGGGAGGGGGATGTGCCACATCACCCTTGAAGCATTTGGAGACAAGGATTTGAGGAGACTGCCAAGTAGCTTGCTCTGCAGATCTTTTCCTAGGCAGTTCCATCTGCTAAAGAGGAAGATAAAGATCTGGCTGTGTGGACTCCAAGAACCTGATGACACTGGGACTGTTCAGATGATGCCTTTCTGAAAAGGAGATGGCTTAGAACCAAAGAAGAAATGAAGCTCCCTTGGTGACAAGACCAGAGGGGCGGGGGTGGGAATATTATTTTAGAGGGTGAAATTCTGGAGAATACAGTGTGCCACAGTGATGAATAACATAAATAGCTATTTTCTCTTTAAATATATTATGATGAGACGTTTTCAGCTCTGCTTGTGGACATTTGGTTCATTGACTCTAGTCAGCATGTTAGAACCATTTGGTCTAGCTGGATGAGAATTAAATAGAGAGATCCCACTGACAAAGAACTGGAGGCTGTGCTCTTTCTGCCCATTTAAAACCCTGTGGATTATGTTCAGCACTCAAAGTCCATCAGGTCAAATGAATGGAAGGTATGATAAATTTAAGTCAATGGTATGTGGACCTAGAGATCATGGATCACTAAGAACATGAAAGCCTGAAGGCCTAGTTTAGGGATAACCAACATGGTGCCCTCTGGAAAGCACCCTGCCCTAATAAAGCTCAGCAACTTTGGCCTGCCCCCTAAAAAAATGGGTAGATCACTGTCAGTTTTTTATTCTGGGAGTAGATCGCAGTCTCTTGGGAGTTGGACGTCCCTGGACTATATCTTCCACCATCCCTGACTATTGGCCATGTAGTCTGGGCTGATGGAAGTTGGGGTCCAGCCTCATCTGGAGGGCATCATGTTGGCTACCCCAGGCTTAGACATTGGATGATAGGATGCACTCATCTCCATTTCAATGGAGGTTGGAGGTCGATTGTGACAACCACTCACTTACACTTCTATAGACAGCTTAATCACTGTCGTCAAGAAAGATTTACCGGTAGCTTCTTGGATCATAGTCTCCACTTCCTTGAGGAAGGACTTCTTGCGATAGATGGGCCGCACCTCACAGCACTTGGCAAGAATTTGTTTGCTAAGAGTCTTGAGAACCTGATCAGGAGAGCTTTAAACTAGATCTTGAGAGGGAAAGAGAAAACAATACGAACAACAGAAGAGCACCTGGCACTGGGGATAATAACTTCATTGCTGGATGGGAAACTGAGGTGGTGCTCCAGAAACCTGCTAAAGGGCAAAAAACTACAGGAAGGAAGCAGCTGGAGGAAAAAAATTATGGTTCCAGTTGTCTCTACACAAATGCACAGAGTATGGGAAACAAGCAAGATTAACTGGAGCTTTTAATACAGTATGGCAAATACAACCTGGTAGGCATTACTGAAACCTGGTGGGATGAGACTCATGACTGGAATGTAGGAACTGAGGGGTATAACCTGTTCAAAAGAAGTAGACCAAACAGGAAGGGAGGAGTATCAACATTATAAATAAAGGATGTGTACACTTGTGAAGAAATCCATGACCTGCAGCATGAAAAGCAGATTGGGAGTATATTGGTAAAAACTTTAGGAGAGAGAATCAAGAGTGACCTTACTGTGGCTGTCTGCTATAGGCTGCCAAGCCAGACTAAAGACTTGGATGATGCCTTATTAAAGCAGGTTGCCAAACATTCAAAAAGGAGAGAAATAGTAATCATGGGGGACTTCAGCTTCCCCGATATCTGCTGGGACTCAAACTCTGCCAAGAGTGTAAGGTCTGACAAATTCTTCCATTTCCTCACTGACAATTTCATTTCCCAGATGGTGGAAGAACCAACAAGGGGATCATCTCCCTTGGACCTGGTCCTCACCAATAGGGAGGAACTGATTGATGAAGTGGAAATGCTCAGAAACTTGGGAGGAAGTGATCGTGTTCTCCTGGGTTTCAGAATACAGAGGCAAGGGAAAACTGAGTGTAGTTGGACATGTACTCTGGACTCTAAGAAGGCCAATTTCGAAAAGCTGAAGGAGCTACTGGATGTGATCCTGTGGTCAGAAATACTCAATGAGAAGGGAGTCCAAGAAGGATGGGAGTTTCTAAAAGGAGAAATATTGAAGGCCCAAATGCAGACAATACCAACACGAAAGAAAAGTGGGAGGCATCTAAGGAAACCAGTGTGGCTGCATAAGGAGCTTACAGATGAGCTGTGTCCCATTGTGCCAGAGGCGGTTTAGTCATGTTGGCCACATGACCTGGAAAACTCTCTGTGGACAAACGCTGGCTCCCTCGGTCTGAAAAACAAGATGAGTGCCGCAACCACACAGTCACCTTTGACTGGACTTAACTGCCGGGAGGTCCTTTATCTTTACCTACCTTATACACTATATAAATTATTCACTAATTGCTGAAACCAGTTCCTAACCTAACACTTTCAAAATCCCTCCACTGGGAGAAACTGAGCGACTGTGTTATATCAGGAATAACTTCCCCTCAGGTAGTGCTAAAGTTCCACCATGCTTCATTTTACCATTCTAACTATGTTAGGTGTCTCCTAAAGTAAAGATATCAAATCATTATGGTCATTCAAACTCAAGTCAAGCATGAAAAAACCCATTAGATGTAATTTAGAATTGTCACAATAAAGCTATTTAGTGAAAGAAGAAATATCCCTTTCCATTAAGCCCTGCCAAGTTCCATTAGGAGGGCATATTGTCACAATGAACATGTGCAACTATCATTAAAATTGACAGAAACCTTAGATCTTCATTAATATTAAAATGTAAGAAACACACATTTCCACCCTTTGAGCATCACAGTCCCTTTGATTATAAATGAATCATAGTCAAAAGCCAGAAGAGTTGACTTAAGGTGTGTACACATTAACCTGTTTGTAGCACAAAGTTCCAGGAGAGGAGTCTAGCTGTGTCTGGATGAACATGCTTGGAATCCCTTTTCAGGCCTTCCTGTTAAATATAGGAAGATTGTGGGTGGGTGGAGCAGGATCAGTTCACACAGCCCCCTGAATTTTCCATGGATACAAATTAAGAACACGTGAAGAGGGTATATGAGTTTCTCTTACCCATTCTTTCAAATTTGGGTGCTCATTTGTTTCAGAATGAATGAAAAATGAAACTGAATGGAGCTCATTCAGTTCCAGTTCCATTAATTCCAAAAGGGCAGTATGAGTGCCAAGTGGCTGTGTTCTCTGGTACTCACATTTGACCCTAATGCTACATCATTTCCAGGGCATTGTGGGAAAAGGAAATGGCAGCTCTCTCTGCTGGCAAAGCAGCAGCAAATTATTACTATTGAACCCACACAAAAAAATGTTGAAATGGATATACAGTGGTACCTCGGGTTACATACGCTTCAGGTTACATACTCTTCAGGTTACAGACTCCGCTAACCCAGAAATATTACCTTGAGTTAAGAACTTTGCTTCAAGATGAGAACAGAAATCGTGTGGCAGCGGCGGGCAGCAGCAGCAGTGGGAGGCCCCATTAGCTAAAGTGGTGCTTCAGGTTAATAACAGTTTCAGGTTAAGAACGGACCTCTGGAATGAATTAAGTACGTAACCAGAGGTACCACTGAAATGTGAATGAAGGACATATTTAATAACAAAAATGAATGGAATTACAGAAAGCCTGCTCACCCTTTTGGTGTGGTGGCATTGCAGGATGGCAGAGGCTCCACTAAGGCCCTAACAATGGAATTGTGGCATCAGTGCCCCAGCTGGATAGGCTTACACCCCTGTCACCTATCAGGTGCTGGATCCTGGCCTGCATCCCAGACTGGCAGATGGGGATGCAGGCATGGACAAGGGCTGGGCCTGGGGGCGGAGTCAACCGAGCAGGAAGGCTTCCCTTGGGTCTGCTCCCTGGCCATTTAAACAGCCCTCACCTAGGGTGGGGCCCTACTGCTTTTCCTTCATCAGGCTCCCCACCCACCCTTGGTTCAAGCTGATGGTCAAGGACTTTGCTGTGGCTACAGTGGCTGCCATATTATGGGGCCGGGTAGGAATTTGTCCACTGGGCAAATTGGCTCCAACCTGGTGGTTTTTCCTAACTTACAGCAATCGTCACAACTGGGTTGGGCACTGGGGTAATCCTTTGTCTTGGATGGAGGGGAGGTTGTAGTCTCCGCCTGCCCTGCCAAACCCTGGGATGTCCTGTTAAAGGGATTCCTGAGGAGTGGTCATGTTCGTGTGCCCAGGTGGGGCCAGGGCTGATGGCAGTTCCCCAGATGGTGGTCCTTTCATTGGTCACCCTATTTAATGTAAGTCTTGGGAACCCCCGCCTGCATTGACCTACACATCACTTCTGATGGGCAGACTGGAAGTATTTTGATTGCCCCTTGCACAAGCCAAACCTCTTTCATCTGTGTTTCATAAAGTGGTCTTTTATTTTGACTGGGGAGCACGATGCCTGGGCTTGCAAGTGGAGAAGTGTTGCACAACCCTATTTTAAGTCATAGATGGTAATAGCCACCACAACATCTTGTATTAATGAATTCTATACAGTTATGTGATCCTGTGCTAAGGAATACTGTAAAATAAGTTATGTACTGTATAGAGATGTAACATTGTGTTCATACATGATGCGCTCCACAGAGCCTTGAGCAGTGCAGCCTCAGTTAATTTAATGCATTCTGTGCATAAATCCTTCACAGAGATATCTATAACTTCTCAGACCCACTTCCTGAGCTTAGCATTCTTTACTCTCTTTGGCTATGCAAGCCCTAAATGTGCTTACAGGAAAGCCAACCTGTGATAAGTTGGCTCAAATATATTCCTTAAAGGAGTGGGCATAGGAAGCCATGACTCCACCATAACATTCTAGTCTCTTTCTTTCCAAATAAATGTGCTCATATCAGATTGTTTCTTTTCCCATGATGGTATGATAAACTGCCAGTATATAAAAGGAGAATCTTAAGATAACTGGGCCTTTGCTTAGGTTCTCTTTCCACTTTGTATAATGCTACAGCTTTCTGTTTTCACCATGTGCCTATGATTTTTGTCATTCTTATAATGCATAATAATACACTTTTTCATTCATTTCCAATTCTTTGCGCAAACCATTATTCTCACTTGCTATGATACTTTTAATCACCTTTGATCATCCTTACATTTCAGAATTTGGTGTTCTTGCTATTGCTTAAAAAAATACTATAAATTGCTTTAAACAATGTGAAACCGGATACTTCCTGTCAAATCCTCATGTTTCCTGATAACCTCTATTGTGTCTGCATCTTTTATCTTTTTATGCACTTTGAAATTCAAGCAATTGGTGATGGCTTCTTTGACGCCATATTATGAGAAGACTTCAAAGATGAGCAAGCAGGCTATTCATGGCATTAATTGAGGAAAAGAAGATTTACGTGTAGAAATACACAGATTAATCAAAGACCCAATTAACAGAAAACATCTTAATTGTAAAATACTGTTTGTTTCTCGACATATGGTACAGCATCATTTTGTACATGGCTATTTTATATTAAACAGACAGTATGCATTAGTTGAAAATGGTGCACACATTAAAAAAAGCTATATTTTCTTAGGCACAAGTCTATTCATAGGTTAGGGAAGGAACATGAGAGTCACCTTGTCACGGTCTCCTCAGATGCTACTCTGGGAATATCTATGGCTCTTTTCTAATGCTGTGATGGAGCTTCAGGAACTACTGCAGTTTGCTTCTTTCCGTTATGCCAGAGAGAATCCCAGGGCCACAGAAGAAGAGACTAGGATTCAGTTGGTCTCCATGCAAGCCTGCAAAAGATCTCAGTAAATATTCCCTCAGAAATCCACAATGCACAAGAAGCTTGACCTCTGCTACATTAAACATGCCCATCTTTTACTGGATGCCTAGCAGGAAACTCACCCTCCCTTCCATTCTGAACAGATAAAAGGGGCAAAGAATGATGGTAGCTAATGAAGGTGCCTTTTCCCCCATTGATGGGAGCCTGGTGGAAAGGCATGCCTGCACCATGTCTTGCCTTGTTTTCTGCTTTTTAAGATGTGGCAATCAATTTTTATTATGATATATCCCACACCAGTCATTTTTGATTTATTTTTTTAAATCCCAAATGTGCAAACAGGTCTAGAAAGGTTACCAATCTCTCTCGCATAGTGTGAGAAGTGGTGTTGCTGGAACGGTATGAGAAGGAGCCCTGTCTGGTAGAATACTGTGGTTCCTACAAATCAGCCGAATACAGCAGTGAACACTGTCTTATGCTTCAAACCTTGTCTTAGCATCTGCTTAAAACAAAGCCCTGAAACTCATTATCTTAAGACACAAAGATCTTTTTTAAAAAATTACTAAAATCCAATGCTAATATTCTGGGCATCTGTATAATTTTATGTGTGTCAATGTGTTCTACAATTTGCTTCTTGAAAGAGCAATTATAATTGACAATTTGGCAATGTACAGTAGGAGATAATGAGTTGTGAGCACAGATTGTATGGATTTGGACACAGAATTTCTTCTCAAAATAAGTATCTAAACAAAGAAGTTGCCTTCATTTATGCAGGCATATTCTCCTAAATATATAGATATATATAGATATATTCTCATATAGAGATGCTTGAGGAATTCAGTCTTTGCAAACTCCCACATGACCTGATCTTTTCCTCTCAGAGTGATGTGTAGATAGGAATTTAGCTTTTGGTCCAATTTTTCATTTCTCTGAATGTCCCAACATCGTTTTCAGTCGTTTAAATATATCACAAACACATGTATTTTGAGAGAAAATACTAGATATGTTACATGCACAGGAAAAAATATTCAGAACCCATGTTCGAAACTCCCCTTGTTGTAGGCGCATTTAGCAACAGGGAATTTCATTAGAACAAGCAGTTTCTGAGCTCTGGGTGCAGTCCTGCACCTAAGATTTCAGATTAAAACTACAGAGTGGAAGGAAAGGAGGACCTTTTTCTGCCTTCCCTCTTCCAATTACTCTTTGAAGACTGGAGAAGAGACCCACTTAAGAATATTATGGGGGTGGGCAGGGGAAGGACTAGACCGTGTGAAAAATGAACATAATATTTTAGCTGCCGTTTATTCATTTTCAGCTTTGTATTCTTTCTATTAAAAAAGGCACCTAGACAGTCCATTGTTGTGCCCATAATCTAGGTTTAAGGTGCCATTTAGCTCCTGGCTTTCATATCTCAGTTTCTAACACTGTTCAGAACCCATTTTGTAGCTCATGCCTTGGCATTTTAAACATTGAGCTTCACCTGGGATCTGATGCAAATATTACACTGCCTTGAATTTCAGAGCTTCTGATGTTTCCCCCACTGACTACATGGGGGGAATCGACAAAAAACCCAATAACTTGATTTTAAATGTTTGATTGAATTAGATGTACTTCTTAGACATCTGGTTGGTCACTGTGGAGACAGGACTGGACAGGGCTTTCTCAAGTATGTATCTTGGTCATAGTGTCCTTTTTTATAAGATATTTATTAAAGTTTCAAAAAAAAGTTACAATAGTAAAAAAAAAGAAAAAGAAAAAAAGAAAAAAGAGAATACAAAATACATAAAAGTAAAAACAATTAAAAACAGATCAATCTTTCCATATCTTGTCTTTCATTCACTTGTTTCCCTGACCTCCTCACACCTCCCCTTTTTGTATTCCAGTTCAGTAAGTTAATTCAGCAAATCCTTTCCCTCTTTGTTTTTATCTTAGTCCTTTGTCTTAATATGTAATAACTGTATATTCTCATCTGTTAGCAGTCCATTTTTACATACTCCTTGTGACATTGCTACTAAAAACCCCTTAGCTTCATTCCGACATCATTCTAACATTCATTAATTTTACAGTATTTCTGCAAATAGTCTTTAAATTTCTTCCAATCTTCTTCCACCGACTCTTCTCCCTGGTCTCGGATTCTGCCAGTCATTTCCACCAGTTCCATATAGTCCATCACCTTCATCTGCCATTCTTCCAGGGTGGGTAGATCTTGTGTCTTCCAGTACTTTGCAATAAGTATTCTTGCTGCTGTTGTGGCATACATAAAGAAAGTTCTATCCTTCTTTAGCACCAATTGGCCGACTATGCCTAGGAGAAAGGCCTCTGTTTTCTTCAGGAAGGTATATTTGAATACCTTTTTTCATTTCATTATAGATCATCTCCCAGAAAGCCTTAATCCTTGGGCATGTCCACCAAAGGTGAAAGAATGTACCTTCAGTTTCTTTACATTTCCAACATTTATTATCGGGCAAATGATAGATTTTTGCAAGCTTGACTGGTGTCATGTACCACCTGTATATCATTTTCATAATATTCTCTCTTAAGGCATTACATGCCGTGAACTTCATACCTGTGGTCCATAACTGTTCCCAGTCAGCCATCATAATGTTATGTCCAACATCTTGTGCCCATTTAATCATAACAGATTTCACTGTTTCATCTTGAGTATTCCATTTCAACAGCAAGTTATACATTCTTGACAAATTCTTAACTTTAGGATCTAACAGGTCATAGTGTCCTATGTAACACAACAAGCGCGGCTGATTGGGATAACATTACATTACCTCAGACTAGAATTATGCATTACGGTTGACACCTGGCTGCTACCAAAGATAGTGGTCCCAGGTTCCCTACTACTCTGCCCCCACATAGCTTTTAGAAATGCAAATTTGTGATTCAATGGTGCTGCCAGTTTCCCTGCCAATGCTCAAGTTAATTGGCTGTTGCTTAAAGAGGTGGGGAAACAGACAACCTAATGGTGTTATGTGTAAATCTTACTGGGAGAGAGAGTGGGAGGAGATGGAGGACAGCTGCTTTCAATGAAAGCCACACGTTGGCTGAAACATGCAGTTCCAGCTTAAGCCTGTGTTGCAGCTGCCCACCTGAGTGATGTCTCAGGGTGTTAATTAAGATGTTGGCATTAGATGCTGAGAGGAAAGAAGGTCTTAGAGAAATAAAACAGGCAAAGGACTCATCAGTGATTTTGATAACTGCAGGGCGAGGAGGAAAAAGAGGAAGAAGTTAAAGATGCATGCGTAGAAGGCAGCTGGGTAGTGACAGAGAAATGTAGGGAGGAGGTAAATAGTGGTGACATTATTAGGAAATCTGTTATGCACAACACTGTTATTTCCACTCAGTCTGCACAGAACCAGTTGTTAAAGCTAAAAACAGATAAGACAGAACAAATGCTGTTATAATATTAGAGGTTTAACTTTAGAACATTCAAGGGCTAGTGACTAGGTACAGAGCCAACACAGTTTCATCCAGTTTGTATGATGGGGAAAGGAAGAGGTTCATTGGTTCAGGTCTCACCCCATGGAGCAGGAGAAAACAAGCTTCCGCCTTCCAGGTGACAAGCTGGTGGTCTGCTAAGACCCTACATATGCTACTGTCAAGCCAGGTGTCCTCCATCCTATAGTTGTGCATCTGGTTCCTCCTGCCTAAGTGCAGAACCTTACATTTGCCCCTATAGAAATATATTTTGTTAGTTTGGGCCCAATTCTCCAATCTGCTAAGATCACCTCAGACTTTATTATATCTTCTGAGGTATTAGCTACCCCTCCCAGTTTGGTGTCATCTGCAAATTTGATGAGAATCCCCTCAATCCCTTCATCCAAGTTGTTTATAAAGGCCCAGGACAGGACCCTGCAGTGGTGCAGCAGCACTTCTTCCCTTTTTCCAGGACGATGAGGAACCATTAATGACCACTCTTTGAGTTCGGTCAATCAACCAGCTACAAATCTACCTAATACTTCATCCACTCCACCATTTATCAGCTTCTCTGCAAGAATAACATGGGGGACTCTCTCAAAAGCCTTACACTACAACCACAGCAGTCCCCTGATCCAGCAAAGCTGTAACTGTATCAAAAGAAGAAATGGGATTCATCTGGCATGACTTGTTTTTGAGAAACTCATGCTGGGTAATCACAGCATCCTTTTCTATTTCCTCACAGACCAACCATTTCTGTTTGAGAACCTTTCCTAGCATCAACATCAAGCTGACTGGTTGGTAGCTTCCTGGGTCTTCTCCCCTGCCCCCCTTTGCTCACCTAGAGTCTTCAGGGAACTCAGCTGTTCTCCAAGAATTCTCAAAGATTATAGACAGGCTCTGAGATTACATCCGCAAGCTCCTTTAGTACCTTTGGGCACAGGATGCCAGGCCCTGGAGAACTGAATTCATTTAAAGTAGCTTAGTGTTCCCTTACCACCTCTTTCCCTATTTTGGGCTGCATGTATGCTATCAGTAGGTTGAGCACTGCTTTCCTTTTGGGTGGAGATAGAGGCAAGGTAGAACTGCTGAGCAGTTCTGTCTTGTCTCTGTCACCCAATAGCATTTCTCATACATGCCCTTCTTAATTCTCAGACTCATCTGTCAGCTCCTTATTGCAGCTACACCAGCTTCTTTAGATGCCTCCCACTTTTCTTTCTTGTTGGAATTGTCTGCCATTGTCCCTTCAATATTTCATCTTTAAGAAGCTCCCATCCATCTTCAACTCCCTTCTCTTTGAGTATTTCTGACCATGGGATCTCACCCCATGGTCTCCTTAAGCTTTTTGAAACCAGCCTTCTTTAAGTCCGGGGTGCATGTCCAGCCACACTCTGCTTTTTCATGCCTCTGTACCATGAAACCCAAGAGGACATGATCACTTCCTCCTAAGGTTCCAGTACTTTGTCCATCAGTCCCTCCCTGTTGGTGAGGACCAGGTCCAAGGTAGACAATTCCCTTATTGTGTCATCCACCTTCTGGGATATGGAATTGTATTTTCTCAAAGTAGAAATGCAGTTAAACATATGTGCTTTTCTATACACAGGTAGGGTTTGCCACATACTATAGAAAGAAAGAGGCCAGAGATAAGGGCTGGGAGAAAAAGAGAGGAAAGGGGGCTGAAAGATAAACCGGTGTGGAAAATAAATGTGTGTAGAAGGAATATTTTCATGGTTGTGCTATTAATATTTAATACTTTTTAATTTTGTATAATGTGTGCTTTAAAATGTATGCATCCTCGAAACTTTGATGAAAAGGTGGTAAAGAAATGCTTTAAATAAATAAATGTAATTGTAGTTGTTGCCTGACTCACTGCCTTAAAAACAAAACAAAAAAAAGCACACTCAGCATCCCTTTGGTATAATCTTTTATAATGTCAGCATTTTGTCAGCATGTGCACTAAGTATCTCTGGTTTTGATTAGATAATCTTGTCCTAGAGGATTAATAATATGATTAATAGTTACATTTACACTAAATAAATTCAGCATGAAATTAATGTCATTTTACACCAAAAATGGAACAGAAAGGCTAAAAATAAATTCATACTTATTCCTGGGTGCTAAATGGTTCAGTAAAAATGCTCCCAAAATGTATTGCTTGTGCCTCACTTGAATTTTCGTAGGAAAATAATTTTGTAAGTGGTGAGCAGCCAGCAAGAACCATTTCTTTGTGTGCTCTTAGTTCATCATGAAGATGCACAAAGCCATCACTTAGGCTGACAGTAAATATCACAGAGGGGCACAACAGAACGGATATGTTATAGCCTAATGAAGCTTCAGCAAAAACTTCAGGGGGGAAGAATTACATACTTCAGTACACGTCTTCTTAGAGTGGCTGACAGTGTTTGGTGATACAAAGCAAAAGACTGCTTCATGAAAAAATGCAAACACATCCAGACTCTTCCTTGTCAGTTTCATGCTTGTCAGAGGAATGTAAATTGATGCATACGAATACAAGCTCCCACCTGGCTGATTTAGTATTGAGACACATTGTGACTATATTTCATACGTACCTTCTTAGGGGGTCTATAAGGCAATCCTGAATAAACAAAGTGCCTGCCTAGGGTTCATCCTGATGAGCTACCCAAGCTTTTTGCACAGTTATGATTGCACTGTCCTGATTCTCTTCAAGACGATTCAGATTTTATTTTTGTCATTCACATAATGTTGCACATTAAAGGCAACACTGTGCATGTTCACCCTGATCATTCTATGCTGGCACCCTCCCCTATATATGGAAACCTTTTGGAAGGATACTGCTTTATTATTATAGTGTAGGAGAATATGTAAAGAATGCAGTATGTAATCAGAGATGTCACAAACTTTACTTGACTGGTGACTGGAAGACCATATAGCACTGGTCCTGAAAGACATACACTGGCTCCCAGTATGTTTCCAAGCACAATTCAAAGTATTGGTGCTGACCTTGAAAGCCCTAAATGGCCTTGGCCCAGTATACCCAAAGGAGCATCTCCACCCCCATTGTTCAGCCCAGGCACTGAGGTCCAGCTCTGAGGGCCTTATGGCGGTTTCCTCACTGCAAGAAGTGAGGTTACAGGGAACCAGGCAGAGGGCCTTCTCAGTAGTGGTGCCCGCCCTGTGGAACACCCTCCCATCAGATGTCAAGCACATAAACAACTATCTGACTTTTGGAAGACATCTGAAGGCAGCCCTGTTTAGGGAAATTTTTAATGTTTGATGTTTTATTGTGTTTTTAATATTCTGTTTGGAGCTGTCCAGAGTGGCTGTGGAAACCCAGCCAGATGGGCAGGGTATTATTATTATTATTATTATTATTATTATTATTATTATTATTATTAGTGTGTCCAAGTTTTGTTTTCTCTTGGACTAAAGTGTTAGTAGCTACTGTAGCTATGTCCTACCACCACTGTAAGAGGAATTATGCCTCTCAATATGAGTTGCTGGGAGTCCTAGGTGGATGGGGTGCTGCTGTGTTCATGTCCAGCTTCTCATAGGCAGCCGGTGGGCCACTTTGGGAACAGGATGCTGGACTAGATGGGCCATTGGCCGGATCCAGCAGGTTCATCTTATTTTCTTAATTTTATTTTGTTTTGAAATAGAGTTCAAAATGCTGACAACAGACACCCAAATCACATTACGAAAAGACCATGCGAGAAGTCAAGAGACATGCTGATAATCCCTTTGTTATGCCATTTGTTTGCATTATTAAAAATACTGTTTTATCTCACTGTCCATTCATTAAGATCACACTAGCTACGTATGCATTCACCGAAGGCAGTGTGTGCTGCATAGAAAGCCAAATTGTAAACTATGAGGGGAATGCAATGAGGCACTTACATGTAGCATCCTTAGTATGCATGCCCTAATGTTACAAAACAGGAGGAAAACTCTAGGGCAAAATAAACCAAGCCTTATCCAGATGTTCTGTCATAAAGAATAAGCCAATTATAAATTGAGATGAGAGGCAAGTGAAAGCATTTATAACATCTATACTAGGAGAAACAGAAAACTCATCCTTCCACAGCACTTGCGTTGCGTGGTGTGTGGGGGGAGAACCTTCTGATGTCACCAAGTTTGGGATGGGATAGCCTGGGAGCCAGCTCTTTTAAAAAACACACTAAAGTAATGGCATAATAATGTGATATCAGTCCCTTTGGTTCAATTACTTTGTAACCTTATTTAACAAACACCTGCTTCCTGTGTTCTGCTCCCAAAGGCTATGACGTTTTTTGCATAATCAAACAATTTTATGTTTGTAACGATCTGGTTCCCTTGAAATGTCTATTCTGCTCAAAATAGAAGTTACTGTAAACACAGTTGAACCAATAGTGGTATAAATAGCAGGAGGAAATGTGTCTGTGCCACCTGCCTGTAAGTTTTGTTTCACTGTGTTTGGGAGGTTTTTCTCCTAGTCTGCTTAAGTAGGAAGTCCAGCTGTGTAGAATCAAACATGGCAGTTAAAAAACAAAACCCTGATGTCCAAAATCTGTATCTGTATGTGTAATGTTATATTGCCTTCTGTCATGAGGATATTTTAAAGTATTCTTGAATTTAAAATTACAGTAATATGAGATGGTTCAAGGTCTCTCTGAGAGGCTAGGAGGCAGGCCTTTATTTCAGCTCCGGCACCTCTCAGGTACCATTCTAAGAGAACAAGGAAGAAGTTCATAGTGAGCTCCCACACCTCTTTTTCTAGAAAAATAGCACTGCTGGGTGGTATGTTCCCTGTGACATACTTTCAAAATGGGACCAGGGAAGACCCTGGATATTGTACAACCTGATCATGTGACACAGAAAAGGATGGCTGTCTCCATATCATTACATGAGGGATGCCTGGAAATGATGTTACCTGATATTGTAGCACCTTTTCCAAGGATATACTCAGCGCTGTTCCAAAAGCATGAAGCAAGCATCATGAGCCTCTCAGAGTGGCTTTTACTTCCCTGAATGAAAATACTTTGACTTCTATAAGAGAAAACTGTTTAAAATCCATCAAACCACCTCATATACTTATAATAATATGAACCTCTTCTGAACCATGCACAACACAGAGAAACAAAATATATAAATTAACTCATAATCACAGTTTGAAGTATAAAAAATATTAAAGTTCACAGAATCAAAGTCAGGGCCCAACAACTATGTACAAACTAGATTTAACTTATGAACTATTTTTGAGTTTTGGCAGCATCACTGGTTGTGATTTGCTTAGTGATATATTCCAGGGTGCTTTTGTAAAGACAATACTGTCTAACTGCATTGGACATGTTAGTGACTACAGCAGAGTGAAGAGGATAAATGAATGACCACCCACAGGTGAACCAGATAACTTACGTGTCTACTGGAGATGAAGAAAAATCTGTACTCATTGCTCCACCTCATCTTTATCAGAAACATCAGAGCTTCTTAGAAAAGAAAGGGAAAGAAACAACAAAAACTGATTCATTTGATTGTGAGTAAAGGTGTTTTTCTGTAACCAATGCAGTTGGGAGAAAAGTGACGTGCAGCTCTAGCGACAGCTAGCTATTTTGAAATGTTCTGCGTGCGCATGTACGTCGTATAATTGGATTCAAATGACCAGAAGCAGTTTCAGTTCTTACACCTTGTAATGTAACTGCAGGAAGCGATAAATCACTTGAGATCGGTTCCTCGTGGAATTAAGAGATTCGGCAGTTTAGGGCCTTTTCAGGACTATGGGTTTATAAATAATAGATAAAGCCAAGATGTCTTAATCAACAGCTGCCTTCACAAAACACTTCTAAAAATTAGAACCTATTGTAGAATGTAATGAACTAAATGTCCCAAGAGCCTCCTATTTCAGGGGGGGAAAATAGCTAGGCACTTTTACAAGCTAACTTTGACAGCACAGGATGGAATGTATATATTGACCTTCAGTACTCAACTTTTCCTCTACCCTTGTCAGTAAAATCCTGGTTAAATGTTTGGGGAGCCCAATGGTCTCCTCTAAAATCACTGCTGGTTCCATATTTTGAGGGGTCCTTGAGTCTTCCCTCCTATACAGCCAGAGCCACTATTGTTGCTGTGGCTGCTTGCTTATCAGGACAGCCAACATATCAGGTTGCTGTGGGAAGAGGAATTTGCTACTTCTGCCTACTCTGAGAGAAGGAATCCCTGCAGGCATGCTAGTGAACAATGGCAATGTTAACGAGAAGCAGCTGTGGCAGGTTCCATAGTTGGGCTTTCCAAGGCTTTGAGACTGCAAGTGTCTCAGGAAAAATGGGATATCCTTTTCTCTCTCCCCCCCTCCAAGATCATGGTGGCCATTTTGAGCACTGCAATCTCTCATGCTTCCCCTGAAAAAGCACTTTCGGATCTTGAGCAGGACCCCAAAACACATGTTTTGGGGCACCATGCAGGCTCTCACCCAAAAAAAGTGCTTTTTCATGGGGTGTTTGGGGTGCAGGTCACTCGACTCACCTGGGAACGCAACCCAGAAGACATGAGTCCCAGTTTTCTATCTGAAAAAGTTGGACAATATGGAACTGGCCTGAGGATTTCAACCCTTTGGGCCAGCCCTGCCTATAATTCTTTAAGATTCTTTCCTGGCCTGCAGTTTGTGCAGGGTGCTATTTGCCTCACTCGTTGAGGAAGCATTACTGAGCCAGTCTGGAGGGAGATTGCAGCATCCCTTAAAAGGACAGTTTGGCTCCTCCTCCTGAGCATTTTTCTGCATCAGAAACCCACCACCTAGTCACTCAGTGTGGAATTAGTCACCTTTGGGCTGGGACTGAATGGGATTTCCCCTTTTTATTTTTTCCCATTAAGAATGCCCTTCATCTACACACTGCAGGAATTTTGAGGGAGTCGTTGCAATTTGGCTGATTTGGTTTAGTTTGTTGGCTACAGCAGGCAGGTTGAGAAAATGAAGCATAGGAGAAGCTGGTAAAAAGCTTCAGGCAGCTTGACTGGGAAGGGCAGCAAACCACCACTGAAAGCTATAATAATAATAATTTATTATTTATACCCCACCCATTTGGCTGCCCCAGCCACTCTGGGCAGCTTCCAATCAAGTGTTCAAGGGATTGTTGACAAGGAGTGTGAGAAAGGACCTGACTTGGCAGTCTGGCATCTTTTCTCCAAATCTAAGGCTGTCTAGCTGGGTTGATGGGATCCATCAGTGGTGCATCACTGGCACAGTGATGAGCCAAAATAAAAATAAAAATGTGCATCCTCTGGTCACTTGAGTGACCTTGCCCAACGGGGCAGGAGGAGAGCACAATCTTAGGTTTTGCTTCAAGTGTTTAGAAAACATGCATTATTGGGCTTGGTAGCTCAGTATGTGTTGGGAATGTTCTCCCATTACAATTCTCTGACTGTTAGATTGTTCAGGGCTTAAATAGTCTCTTTAGAGGCCTCCTCAATATAAGTGTGAGAAGCTAACAAACAGCACAAGTACTATTCAGGTTCTCTCAGCAGGGGTTGTGAAATGTTATCCCCCTTTATCTGTTGACATAGAGAATCAGTAAAGCAATAACTTCTCCTGTAACCTTAGTGCAGAGAAACCAGCATCTACAAAACATTGCTCCATAGGGTTGACAGGGGAATCCTGGTCAAAACTGAGGACACAAGACAGAATGGAGGAGTTTCATAATGATACAGCTGTGAAATTAATTTCCTAATGGGGAGCACCAACAGGTACAAGGAAGGAGATTCCTAGTTTTTGTTTTGTTTATTTATTTCATACTTTGCACCTTCCTCTCCCCACTTTTTCATCACACATTAGAAGTTTGTGATGTGTACGCTCAACTCAGCTTCATGCATATGTATAGCCATATGCTTCACACATCAGATGCTTCCTTATCTGCATTTGCAAGTTCAACATCAACACCCTCTTTCCCTCACAGTTATAAACACTTGGTTTGTTCATTTCACACATCTCAACATGTTTGTGGAGGATATGCAGCTAACACTACGAAGATCAGGGAGGGAAGATGTTGAATTCGGCTACCTCTAGAGGAAGAAACAAGAAGAAGCTTGCTGCCTCATAGATCAAGTCCTGTATAATGCCCAGCACACTGTTGATGGAAAAAGTAGCAGAAGTGATAGCAATGTTAGCAGAAGTAGCAACAGACTGGGGCAGTTGCATTCATCAGGGTTTGCCTCCTTTATCTAGGAGCCAACTATGGCTGACACATCAAAGAAGCATTTCAGTTAAACAGGTTGTAAATTTAAACAGGGAAAGCAGGTAGAGGAAAACGGGACTCCACTGCGCCATCTGGTGGCACACTGTTATATTGCACATGCAACACATATAAATCACTTTTTCATTACCAATCTGAGTCTCATGTTAGTCTGGAGCCTAATCTCAAATAAGGAACACGTCAATTTGTTAGCAATCAATATAACTTTTAAAATTTCTCTACCCCATAAGTTAGAAAGGAACCCTTTCAGCTGAATCATCTAAAACCATACTTTTTTGGGGGGGAGGGGACCAGATCCGTATTTGGATTTTTCAGTTCAGGCATTTTTTAAAAAACTTTTTTTATTTAAAATTAAAACAAAACATATTATCCAGAAACATATCATCCTTATTTTCCCCCCATTTTTCTTCCCTCCCCCTCCCTCACCCACAAAATCCACCCCCACCCCCAACTTCCCTCAGTTCCAGTCTTTGATTTCTCTAAGAATGCTGTTTTCTGCATGTTACACAGTATATAGATCCTCAAACTATTTAACTGAATATTATCAATAAAAAGTTTGGGAATATTTATTCAAAGCCAGCCCAGGAGTCCAGTATGCTTCGTTGCATCTTCAAATACTTTGTAAAGGGTTCCCATTCATCTTTAAAGTCACAGTTATCCTTGTCCCGTAGCTTGTATGTTAGTTTTGCCAGTTCTGCATAGTCCATCAATTTTTCTTGCCATGATTCTTTAGTTGGGGTTTCTTCAGTCTTCCATCCTTGTGCTATTAAAACTCTCACAGCCATTGTCACATACATGAAGATGTTTTTCAGCTTTTTTGGCAGATCTTTCCCTACAATCCCTAACAAAAATGCTTCAGGTTTTTAAACAAATGCTAAATGGAACATGTTCTTCAATTTGTTGTATATCATTTCCCAAAATTTTTCAATTACATTACAATCCCACCACATATGATAAAATGTCCCCTCCTTTTCTTTACACTTCCAACATATATTTGAACTAGTTTTGTACATTTTCCCTAACTGCACTGGTGTCATGTACCATCTGTACATCATCTTCATGTAACTCTCCTTCAATAGTTCAGGCATATTTTTTTTTAAGGCGAATAACTATGGATCTGGCTAATCAAACATAGCTGTTTCAGGTGTGACTCATTCTGACTTTTTAAGTAAATGGGAAATGGGAAATGATATGCTAATTCAGGACCCAGAAGGGAGGCCACCCTATCAAAACAGACTTTCTGAAATTGTACTGGTGAATAATTTGCACTCCCTTTCCAGGGACAAGAAGGCCGCTAATCTCATGAGAGTTGGTTCTATAGCAGAGCATTGTTTTGACAAATAAGAAGAGGGGTGGTTCTCCTTATTTTTACCCTTTCTACTATAATATATATTTTTCTTGCGTATTAATAAAGCAGGATGGATTAGTAGAAGGTCAGAGTAAGGAAGAATAAATGAAAAGGCAAGAGCCCATACAAATATGATTGATTGATTGATTGATTTCATTTCTCTTAGTCACAATCATAATATTAAAGCAGGAAGACAGAGAACTGACACACATATGTCTTTCATCCTTCAGTCACATCTCTTTTAACCTTTCCTGTTTCCCACCAGCCTGGCTGGATACCATGGGGTTGGTTACTTGGTTACTATATCTCAGTCAGGAATGCAAACATTTCAACAGTAGTAGTTTCTCCAGCAAACATATCAAAGTTCATAGTTTCTCTCCAGCACAGGCCCCAAGATAACACACTTTCTTAAAACACATTCCTGAATAGAGGACGCAGTCCGCATAGTTAAAAGAAAAATTGCTTTACAGTGCGCTAGTTAGAAATACTAGTTTCCTCTGGTCCTCTTTGGTGACTTTGGTTCTCTGTTAAATTACTACATACAGGGCGGGCAAACATCCAGGCTATCTATCATATCTGGATTCTACCACAATATTATGGTTGAGTGGTTGTCTTCAAAGTTTTAGCTGGTGATGGAGCCATCATGTAACTATTTGACATGTAACTTCTGCTTATAATTCAGGTTACATTTGCAATGCCACTATTATATAGTATCAGCTTTGGTAGCTGCGTTAGATCTGAGCTGAAATGCAAGCTGAACGCAATTACATGGATCATGTGCTTGACAGAACTGCTCTTACCATATTTTAGCACAACAATCGGTTCATGCGAACTGGTTTCTGTAATCCTGCCTGTGGAGTGAAGCCAATATAGAAAATTCCCTTTAGAATAAAAAAAATTAGTGGACTCTATTTAAATCACACTCTATTTAAACCACATTAGGTTATGTATTTGGTGGTGGTTCAAACCTATAGTGAATATAAATTTGCGTCAATCTATCATAAACCACACAGATGCTTTAAAAAAATATTGGTTTGGATGTGGGTGTCTGCATGAAGATATGTGCAAAAGATAGGATACATTTATATAATTCCTCATCATAACTAGCAGGTCAAAATGAGAGTGGGAAAGTGAAATTAGAAGGGCTTTGCTTGACAGATAATAATGGCAAATTTCCTTAGAGCAACAATAAGGTCAATGAAATAAAAATACTCTAAACTAGCTGTCATGTACAGCTACCAAGTGGGTGGGGGCCATAATCTACCAAGCTATGTAGGATGTGGGTATTCTTAGGAAGAACGCAGCTATCTACTACTTATGTATTGTGAAAAGCTATGAGCCCACACACTATGTCAGCTTCTTCAGATGTTTCAAATACTTCTGCACTTCAGCTCTTGTAACCTTTGTTGGAGCAGCACCTCACTTGACCAAAATCCTTTCAAATCCCTAAATATCAGAGGAAGAAACCTTCCTTTTGATATTTTTACAGGTACTGGCTATGCAGTTCTATATTCTCATCTGACATTTATCTATAGCTACATTATGGCTGTTGAGATAAATGTCAAATGAAAGGTTTCCTTGTTTGACATTTTTAATAGATTGCCTAATAGTCCCCAAGTCAAACGGAGAACTGCAGATGTGTGTGACACTAAGAACAGTACATCTGTATCTCTTGGCAAGGCAAGAGAGATAATCCATGGTTGAGCAGACGCTGTTGGGTGTATACTCCACAGCACACAACATCGTAACTCTCAAATCGTAGAAGGGGTTTGGAGCAGCAGTAAGAGAAGATGGTGGAGATGATTAGAGCTCTTGCCCTTTCAGGACAATTGGAGACAGATTCATGCATCCATAGTGGTGACATCAGTGCAAATACATTAAGTCACATTGCTCTCACTCTGACTTTCTGATACAGTTCCAACTGTACAGAAGGCACATTGGATTGCACATCAGAATGCATTGGCAGCAACATGGTGTAGCTAGACTACATCTGTATTTTGAAGAGCTTTCCAATCTGCAGTCTTATGCACATCCAAATGTACATCTAGGCAGATGCTCCCTCTTTTGCAATGTGGAACTGAGACAGATTCATTGCTGCACAGTGTGGCAAAAACAGGCAACAGTCACACAGTAGCCAAAGAAATTGAGATCATCCCCTTCCCACTCTGCTTGAATACTTTCCCCTCCTTTCAAGCACTGCTGAAAAATTATGGAATATGGGGCACCCTTTGATGACTACAAAAATGTTAGCACAACTCAGTGGTCCTGTACATTTCATCCCTTCTCTATGGGGCAGCAGAGGCAGAGTTGGGTGTACTGGCATTCTGGTGCAGCTTAATAACACAAGAGGAAGTATACAGGAGAGGGCAGTATTCAACTACCTGTTCATGTACAGTGGTGCCCCGCAAGGCGAATGCCTCGCAAGACGAAAAACCCGCTAGACGAAAGGGTTTTCCGTTTTTCGATGCGCTTCGCAAGACGAATTTCCCTATGGGCTTGCTTTGCAAGACAAAAACGTCTTGCGAGTCTTGCGATTTTTTCGCTTTCCCCCCTTTTTCTAAGCTGCTAAGCCGCTAATAGCCTTTTAGCAGCTAAGCCTTTAATAGCCACTAAACCGCTAAACCGCTAATAGGGTTGCTTCGCAAGACGAAAAAACCACTAGACGAAGAGACTCGCGGAATGGATTATTTTCGTCTTGCGAGGCACCACTGTATTCCATTGGTCTTTGGGGCACATTGCAGCTAGAGAGCCTGGTGAAGGTAATGGGCTATAGCAGGGTTAGGCAACCTAAGGCCGATGGGCCACAAGCAGCCCACGGTGGTCGTTTAACCAGCCCATGAGCTGCCCCGAACTGAGCTGTCTGCTTGATGAGTCCCCATGTGCTGTGCTAAACCAGCGCAGCGCGGGGACTCGCTTCCTGTTGTAGAATCAGTTGTGCACACCTGCTTACTTTCAGACAAAAAGGCACATCCATTTATTTATTTAGTACATTTATATCACACCTTTTTAGCCAAGGAGCTCAAGGTGGTGTACATGGTTCGCCCGCTCATTTAATCCCCACAACAACCCTCGTTGACAGACAGTGACTGGCCCAAGGCCACCCAGTGAGCTTCATGGCCGAGTGGGAATTCAAAACCTGGTCTCTCAAGGCCTAATCTGAGATGCTAAACCCTACTCCACACTGGCTTTAATAAGCATTTCACATACACAAACCTTGACAAAGCAATACAAATGAGGTCACACAGAAAACCAGGTGATTTCTGCATCTGTGCTACCTATTTTCTAACTCTTGAGGTATAGACATTTCCAGAAATCATGCTCAACTATTGTCATCACATATGGTAATAATTTACTCCTTTTGCTGACATGGCTAAAGGAAGAATTTGTCAGATTTACCTGTTTCCATTACTGTAAGTAACAACAACATATAGAACCTAGCAGGGAATTATACAAGATCTGATTCATTCACGGAAATGACACAAATATAGTGCAAAGTGTGTGTGTGGGGGGGGGGGGTTATGAGGATGGCCATGACATGAAAAGGTGGAATATGTCCGGTTTTATACAAGAAGGTTTTGTGGCAATGCATATGTCTATATTATAAATTTAGCATTTTGCAAACAAACACGATAATGCTGTTATTTCAAGAGTGATTCAATGAGAACTCTTTCTCTTTAAATAATCATTTCAGAGCTGAATCACATAACATCTTGAGATGGGCTAAACTCCTACTGCTGACATTTGTAGATGGTTCATGAACAGGAGTTTCACCCATCACGAATCTTCAGTTATATTGGCTTATCAGCTGGTTGGTAACATAATATTTAAATCAGCAATAGGATATGTGTGTGTTTGGGCATAAACTGCATCATCATGGCATGTATTCTACGCTGGAGCTGACAGAACAGTTTCATGTTACCAGCTATGGACTTCAATAACAGAACTGAGGCCTCATTATTTACAACACTGTCATGGAAGCTGCTAATTGTTCTCGTGGAATTTATCTTTTAGCCCAAATCTGAGACATCACTTCAGCAATTTTAAGGACCAACTGTCCTATGGGAAGCAAAGAAAAAAATCATCCAAATGAATATTATTCAGCTAGAGCTGGCTACTCCCCACGAGATTAACCACTATAGATTAACAGCTCTGTGGGAGGCTGCCTGAAATAAATGTGTGATGCAAAATACCATTTTAAAAGTCAGATTGTGACTGCAAAAACACATGAAGGGAATGCACAAGCTCTCCCTTCACACCATAAACCAAAGACAGGGTGTGGCAGACATCTTCTAAGGTGCAAAGTAAGTCTCAAAGTATACCTAAGTAAAAGGTAAGGGGACCCCTGACTATTAGGTCCAGTCGTGTCCGATTCTGGGGTTGCGGCGCTCATCTCGCTTTGTTGGCTAAGGGAGCTGGCGTACAGCTTCCGGGTCATGTGGCCAGCATGACTAAGCTGCTTCTGGCGAACCAGAGCAGCACATGGAAACACTGTTTACCTTCCTGCCGGAGCGGTACCTATTTATCTACTTGCACTTTGACATGCTTTCGAACTGCTAGGTTGGCAGGAGCAGGGACCGAGCAACAGGAGCTCACCCCATTGCAGGGATTCGAACCGCCAACCTTCTGATCAGCAAGTCCTAGGCTCTGCAGTTTAACCCACAGCGCCACCCATGTCCCTTAAAGTATAGCTACATAAGGCAATTAAATTCTGGCAACTACCTAAATCAGGAGCGAGGAACCTCTTGCTAGAACGCAACTTGCGTAAGGGGGCCACAACTCTCATCAGCCCCAGCCAGTGTAGCCAACGATCAGGCATGATGGGTGTTGTAGTCCTGCAATATGTTTCTGATTTGGGCCATTTAACATCTCAAATGGAGCAACCTATTATCTAGTATGTTGTTACTATATTTTCCTTCTATGTCTGATTTTGTATTATTGTTTCCTTCATCTAAATTAATTTTTCCTTGTCAAAGAATATTCTGGGTGTTCCCGAGTTCTTTGTCAGTGTTTATCTTGACTTCTGGTCTGTCTTCTGTTCTTCCTGACTTGCTCCCTGCCCCCTTCTTCGACCTCTGGCACTGACTGGTTCTTTGGTCCTGCCCGCTAGCTTGTTGAACAACTGCCCATTACCAAGCCCAGACACAAATACACCACTTGTGTTTAAGTGGTACCTTAGATTAAGGTCTCTACTACTTCATGGTCTGTGACAGAGCTCAGTGGGGCAATTAAAGAGAGGAATAAATAAAGGCCTTGTTGAGCTGCCTTAATTTTTTGTCTGTTGTATCCATAGCTCTGTGGGTATTCTCCTAAGCAGGAGCATCTCCCATTTTCCTTGTTTTAGGTTCCTTTTAAATGTTGGGTGGGCTTCAATTTTAGATGAATGGAATGGATGAATGGAAAATATACTGGCACTATAGTCCAAGTTGGATAGTTGTGTGTGTAGTATAAGCTACTGAATTGTAGCATCACAAAGCAAGTAATTGTTTTTGCACTAGAAAACTTTCGCAAGGGAGAAAGTTGGTACTGCTAGAGTGGCATAAAATGTACAGAAGTTCACACTTAGTATGAACTTCCATAGGAAGTTCCATAATTAGTATGGACTTCCATAGGAACACACCAAGAGGAAAATTTTCATCCAGAGTCTGCTTCCATAATGCTCCCTCACAGAAAGAAAAATGAACTGAGGTACTCTTTTGGTGAGAATTGTAGGAAGAGGAGCTGCAACACACACACACACACACACACGCACACACACGCACACCACCCCGGTGAAAAGTGCTAGTGCATTAATTCATACCCACAAACATGTTATTGGCCTCCTTATATAAAGGAAATGAAAGAGTCACCCAAGCACTCCTGAATGAAATTCTGGTTTAATCTAATCACAGCACTTCTATTTTAGATTACTTTAATTGCAGTTTGTAAAACAAACACAGATGGATGCAGACGATGCTTGCTATTTCATACCATTTCTAAATCAACACTGATAGAATTATACTACTAATAAAAGTGAATTTTTTTTTATCCATTCATAAAAATGCTAAAATAATCAGCTGCTTGAAATCAAATTGCTTACATGGCTAGAAATTGTGAAGCAAGCAAAGATGAAATTCCCCTCAAAACATTCCTTCATTAAGCATAGAGAAGTGCTGGAAAATCATTCAGGGGAAAAACTAGCCATAGCTAACCCACTGTGTTTAACCTTTCTACTGATATTAGGGTCAGATGAGGGGATCATGAGTTCATTAAGGATGCAAGCATTTATCAGTTTGCACTGTAGTTCTATGATCAGCCTTGGAAGTAATTCCCATTGACTAATTTACATTTATACCCAGCCTTTTCATCAAGTTGTGTCCTATTCAGCTCAATGGGACTTACTTCTGAGTAAATATGCATAGGGTTGTGCTGTTGAATTGGAGTATAAAGAATCAAAGGATGTTGATTTATCATCAGCTACAGTTAGTTTTGGTCAAAAACAGTCAATAGTAATGATCGAGACCTGAAGAGAACAGTAATCCTGTGGCCCTTGTGTCCTGTACAATAAAGAACAAATTTATGTAAATGTCTGCAAATAATCATTTTTTTAAAAAATCAAAGCAGACGTTTTACTATACTGACCCAGAACCATTAAAAACAAAATAAACAACAAGTACACTCTGTTTATAATGTTAAATGAATCAGGATATAAAAAATAGGGTTATATACAATTAAGTCATAGAGTAGACCCACTGAAATGAATGGATTTATTTAAGGCTATGTATTGTAATGGGTCTACCCTAAATAAGACTAATGTTAGGATCTCACCCATTCAGAATAAGAAAAAGAGAAAACTATACCATTCAATGTAGCATAGATACTTATGCTGCATGAAGCATGGCAGAGATCTATAGCACTGTTTTCTCTTTATAAGAACCTTTTGTAGTAAAATGTACATTGTAATGAACTAATTGGACTCAATGGGTATTACTTCTGAATTTTGGGGCATGTTTGGACAGGTTCTGAATACACAATATAACAAGCCCTCTCATTCCTCTGGTATGCCACTGAAAAGAGTGCCAGACCTCTCCCAGACAATGGGAGGGATTTAAAAAAAAAAAGTGAAAAGAAAATGTTGCCTCCAACTTTTACCTTGAGCACAAATAGCTGGTAAGGCTTCAGATGATGACAATTGTTGTGCCATGGAATCTTCCCCATCGCTATTTATTTAGAGGTTGTTCTCTAAATATCTTGCTTCCTTTCAGTTGACTACTCAACTAAGCATTTAGGAGATGACTGGGAACCGTCTCCAGAGTGCATATTTTCATTGGTTCAATTCTCTTCCTGCCATTTTTGTTGTTGTTGTTCAGTTAAACCCTCTGATAAAGTTTGTGGCTTATAGTCTGTCATAGAAACATAGGGAGCTGCCTTATACTGAGTGGTCTATTTTGAAAAGTGTTTCCTGCAGTGGCTGCAGAAGTTCTCCAAGGTTTCAAGCAGGGATTTCACCTATCCCTATCTGCAGATGCTGGGGGAAGGAATCTTTTGCTACTCAGCTGTGGCCCTTCCTCTAACATCTTGATGTTATGAATGCAGAACCCCTGCAAACAATATCCTTTGAAACTGGGGAAGCAGAATTTGTTTCTATTGGCAAGAGATAAACTAAGATCATGGCCACTGGTCCCATCACCTCCTGACAAATAGAAGGGGAAGAAATGGAGGCAGTGAGAGATTTTATTTCTTGGGCTCCATGATCACTGCAGATGGTGACAGCAGTCATGAAATTAAAAGATTCCTGCTTCTTGGGAGAAAAGCAATGACAAACCTAGACAGCATCTTAAAAAGCAGAGACATCACCTTGCCGACAAAGGTCCGTATAGTTAAAGCTATGGTTTTCCCAGTAGTGATGTATGGAAGTGAGAGCTGGACCATAAAGAAGGCTGATCGATGAAGAATTGATGCTTTTGAATTATGGTGCTGGAGGAGACTCTTGAGAGTCCCATGGACTGCAAGAAGATCAAACCTCTCCATTCTGAAGGAAATCATCCCTGAGTGCTCACTAGAAGGACAGATCCTGAAGCTGAGGCTCCAATACTTTGGCCACCTCATGAGAAGAGAAGACTCCCTGGAAAAGACCCTGGTGTTGGGAAAGATGGAGGGCACAAGGAGAATGGGACGACAGAGGGACTTCCGGGGGCGGCGCGAAACTGTAATGGCGGTCCTCTTCGAGCTCTGAAGAGGGGCTCCGCGGAAAAGGGTCGTTCGCTGCGGCATAGCGACGACCCATCAAGATAAACCACGGGTAGAGTGAGCCCGTGGCCGCGGGACTCGGCGGGCACCAGAAGCTGCTCCGAAAACACAGAAGGGACCCCGTAAGGAGACCCGGAGTGAAGGAGGGGTAGCGGTGCTGTGAGCTCATCGCTCTTTCCGCGGAAGTGAAGCCGCGCGGCTGTTACAGATGAGCGCTGATCCTTCTTCCTAAAATCAACACCAAACTGCAAGTAACATACCCGTGAGTAAAGGGGACAAAAATTTGGCAAAGAATTTCGTAAATTTGGCTGAAAGCGGGAGACGAGAAAAGGGAAGTCCGTCTTCCGACATTGCTGACAAGATCAAAGCAAAGCTTTAAAAAGCGGAAGCGCTTGAAACGGGACTTTGGGAAGCTTTAACTTTTTCGTGCTATTAAACCTGCTTTTTTTCCTGCTGAACTGAAGGTGGAAAGGGACTTTGATTATAAGAACGAGTAACGGGGGTTCTCCTCCTACCTTCCCCTCCCTTTGGGGTGATTTTTAAAGAGCCAGATCGTCGGGCTGCCGGAGAGAGAGACTGTGCTAAACTGCGGAAACAGTTGCAAACTTTGTAAAAACTTTGTTGGAGTATAACTGATACATTTGAGCAGGAAAGTTTGGATGTGATATTGTTGCAAGCACCCCTTGTGAAACTTTGTTGAACTTTAAAAGGTGCTCTGGGGAATTTTGAATCTTTGAAGGGACTGTTGGATATTGAACTTACTGAGTCGAAAAAATTTGGAACTTTAATGGCGGACTACTTCCTTCTTTGTCTTTGAAACTTGGTGGCACTCCCCCTACAGGGCTTTCGGATTATAAAATCCTGGGAACTGACTTTTGTTTTGAATTCCACTTTACCGGTTGTTTATAATTGAATTTGTCTTTCTCATGGAACAATAGACAATTTGACCTTGAACACTGACAGATGTGTAATGAGTGGTGCAGGGAGAACAAGAGCATCTAAAGCTAAGGAATCTAAAGAGGCCAAGGAGAAAGAAAAGGAAAGAAAACCAGCACAACTTGTACAAACAACACTGACCCAAGGACGCCGATCGTCGGTTCCAGCTGTACTGGTGACCCAAAGGGAACAAGGGGAAACAACTGGGAAGTCCACTGAGGAAGATATGGCAGCAGGTGGGTCAGATACACTATTTAAACAAATATTGGAGCAATTATCAAGTTTAAACCAGAAGGTGGACGACCAGTCTTTGAAGATAGATAAAGCAACTTCCTCGATTCAAAAATTGACTGATCAAGTTTCCCAGCACACGCAAGCCATAGAGAATCTGCAAGGAGCAACAGCGGAAAATCGGGAATTGGCTGGAGAAGCAATCCAGAAAGTGGGAGCTCTACAAAAAGAAGTGGAAGAAATAAAAGGAGAAGTTAAGCCCCTGCACAAACAGGTGGGTGAACAACAAGTTTATCTGTCAATGGTGGAACTGAAAAATCGCGAGAATAACATCAAATTGAGAGGCATCCCGGAACTAGAGCAAGGAGATTTGATTGGATACTTAACACAGGAATTTTCGAAGTTCTGGGGTTTAAAGGAAGACACAGATTTTAAGATTGTCTCGGCATATAGACTGGGAAGAGTGGTAAAGAAAGATAGATCCAGAGACTGTCTGATAATTTTAAGATCAAAGGAAGAGAGGGATAAGATCCTAGGTCTTCATTTCAAAAAAGCAATTGAAATACAAGATAAAAGGGTGGAAATCTATAGAGATATCCCGAGACAGCTGTTGGATCTTAGAGCCACCTATTCAGAACTAGCAAAATTGCTGAGATACAACGCAATTCCCTACAGGTGGGAGTTTCCACAAGGATTATCTTTCACCTACAAAGAAAGGAAGGTTAAAATTAGAACACCTGAAGATAACCAAAAGTTCCTTCACGACCACGGAGAAGATCTCCAAAAAGGAGTGGATTGGCTTCCAGCTGTACCGGCACCAATATTGCCTGAAAGCGGGCCAACGCCTGCACCCTCGGGATCTGAGCAAAAGGAAGGCACCCCATCTTAAGAACGTTTAAAATAGAACAGGATGTCTCTGCAGCTACTTAGCTGGAACATAAATGGCGGGAATTCTCCGGAAAAAAGAAGGAGGATATTCCATATTTTGAAAAAAGAACAATTGGATGTAATATGCCTTCAAGAAACACATGTGACTAGGCTCCACAGGAAAGTATTAATTAATAAAAGACTTGGCCAAGAATTTATCTCATCAGACAAAGTCAAAAAAAGAGGTGTTGTAATTTATGCAAAGGAGAACCTGTCACCAAAATTCTTATTTAAAGATGATCATGGAAGAATTCTCGCAATTGAAATCCAAACACAAGGGGAAAAGATTTTGATATTAGGAGTTTATGCGCCAAATGATGGAAAATCAGAATTTTATAAGAAGCTGCATGAGACAATGATGGACTATTTGGACTATTCTAATATTATCGTGATGGGAGATATGAATGGGGTGGTGTCTACAAATATGGACAAATCCCAAAATCAAAACTTAACAACAGACGGCAGACTCCCTAAAACCTTTTTTGAAATGACAGACAATATGGACTTGATTGACATATGGAGGACAAGGAACCCCTTGGGTAAAGAAGGAACCTTCTTTTCTGAGGCCCATTTGTCATGGACATGAATCGACCAAATTTGGATATCTAGAGGGCTGGCCCCGAAAACGAGAAAAGTGGAAATCTGCCCAAAAACCTGCTCCGACCATAATGCCTTAAAAATGGAATTGAGACTTTTCCCAACTGGATCCTTCAGATGGAGAATGAATGACACCTTGCTAAGAGATCAAGAGATCGTTAAGAAGGCCCAAAAAACGCTAAAGGACTACTTTGAAATAAATTTGAATACTACGGTGGAGAAAAGAATAATCTGGGATGCAAGCAAAGCTGTAATGAGAGGGTTTCTGATACAACAGAATACAATAAAGAGAAAATTTTGGAATGGAAAAAAGGAAAAAATTCTAGAGAAAATAAGTGAAGGAGAGAAAAAGCTGAGAACTAATCCGAAGTCAAAAGAGGTGCTAAGAGAGATCAAATTCCATCAAGCACAATATTCGAAATTGATTAATCAAGAGATTGAGTGGAAAATCAAACAAATGAAGCAGAGATCGTTTGAATCAGCAAATAAATGTGGAAAGTTGCTAGCTTGGCAATTGAAAAAAAGACAAAAGCTAAACACGGTTACAAACTTGGAGATTCAAGGAAAAATAGTTCAGAAACCAGAAGAAATAAGAAAGTGCTTCCACAGATATTTCAAAGAACTTTATGCACAGGGGCCTCAGAAAGAATCGGAAATAGACCAATTCTTGAGGACAAATGGACTATCCAAAATAAGTCAAGATAAAAGATCAATGCTCAACAGTAAAATAACTCAACAGGAAATTGAAGGTGCCACCCAAAATATGCAACTTGGCAAATCTCCAGGCCCAGATGGTCTCACCTCCAAATATTATAAGACTCTGAAGGATTGTTTGACACAACCGTTGTTGGAGGTTTGCAACCAGATTATGGAGGGGAGAAAGGCACCGGAAACGTGGAAAGAAGCATTCATCACATTGATTCCCAAGTTAGAGAAGGAAAAGACTCAGCTTAAGAACTACCGTCCCATCTCACTCCTGAATGTGGATTACAAAATATTTGCAGACATTTTAGCAAGTAGACTTAAAAACGTATTAAATGAAGTAATTCACAAGGACCAAGCAGGCTTTCTCCCTGGTAGACACATGTCTGATAATACCAGGAATATTATTGATATATTGGAGCTGTTGCGAATTAGAAACACAAGGGCTGCTTTAATCTTTATTGATGCGGAGAAAGCATTTGACAACATTTCTTGGATGTTTATGAAGAAAAACTTAAAGGGGATGGGAGTGGGACGGGGGTTTGAAAATGGAATAGAAGCAATTTATTCAGAGCAAAAAGCCAAGTTGATAGTGAACAATGTGGTGTCGGATGAACTTCTAATTGAAAAAGGGACACGACAGGGGTGCCCTTTATCCCCTCTGCTATTTATTTCTGTTCTGGAGGTATTGCTGAATATGATTAGGGAGGACCAGCTGGTGCAAGGTATAGAGGTCGGAGCGAAACAATACAAACTGAAAGCCTTTGCAGATGACCTAGTCTTGACAGTACAGGAGCCAGTATCTAGCACAAAAAGAGTTCTGGAACTTATTTTGGAGTTTGGTCGGGTGGCGGGATTTAAGTTAAACAAACAAAGAACTAAGGTTTTGGTCAAAAATCTGACACCTACAGAGATAGAGGGGTATCAGAAAGAGACAGAGCTAAGTGTGGTTAAAAAAGTGAAATACCTGGGGGTATACTTGTCCACTAAAAATTTAAACCTTTTCAAAGATAACTATGAAAAATGTTGGTTGGAAATTAAAAAAGACTTGGATATTTGGTCAAGATTGAAACTTACCTTGTCAGGCCGAATCGCAGCTATAAAGATGTGTGTTTTGCCTAAAATGCTATTCTTATTTCAGACCCTTCAGGTCGTGGACAGAATGGAATGTTTTGGAAAATGGCAGAAGGATATTTCTAAGTTTGTCTGGCAGGGCAAAAAGCCCCGAATAAAATTTAAAATACTAACCGACTCAAAAGAAAGAGGGGGGTTTGCCCTGCCGGACCTAAGGTTGTACTATGAAGCTGCAGCCTTCTGCTGGTTGAAGGATTGGTTCCTGTTGGAAAACACCGATGTCCTAGATCTGGAAGGGTTTGATAATGTGTATGGTTGGCATGCATACTTGTGGTATGACAAGGCGAAGGTTCATAAATTGTTCAAAAACCATATTGTCAGAAAATCAATTTTTGCCGTCTGGATGAAGTACAAGGACTTATTAGAAAGCAAGACCCCGAGGTGGCTATCACCTGTGGAAGCCAAGATTTCTAAAAAAAAGCCCAATATGGAGGCCTACTGGCCAAAATATTGGGAACTGATTGAAAGAGTTGGAGATAACTGGAAGCTCCAAAGCCAGGACAAATTAAAAGGTAAGGTGCGAGATTGGTTACATTATGCTCAAATTCAAGAGGTATTCAAAATGGACAAAAAAGTGGGTTTCCAGTTGGAGAAATCGAAACTGGAGACGGAGTTACTAGAACCAAAGACTAAGGTACTTTCGAGGATGTATGACTTGCTGCTTAAATGGAACACACAGGATGAGACAGTTAAATCTGCTATGATAAAATGGGCACAGGATGTAGGACACAACATTATGTCTGAGGACTGGGAAAGGTTATGGAACACCGGTATGAAATTCACGGCATGTAGTGCCTTGAAAGAGAACATTATGAAAATGGTATACCGGTGGTACATGACCCCAGTCAAGTTGGCTAAAATATATCATCTTTCTGATAATAAGTGTTGGAAATGCAAGGAGGCAGAAGGGACATTCTTTCACCTCTGGTGGACCTGCCCGAAAGTAAAGGCCTTTTGGGAAATGATACATAATGAGCTGAAAAAGGTATTCAGATATACCTTTTCTAAGAAACCAGAGGCCTTTCTTCTGGGCATGGTGGACCGGAAGGTGCCAAAGAAGGACAGAACCTTGTTTATGTATGCAACCACAGCAGCTAGGATTCTTATCGCAAAGTTCTGGAAGACACCAGATTTACCCACACTGGAGGACTGGCAGACGCAGCTGATGGACTATATGGAGTTGGCAGAAATGACTGGCAGAATTCGAGATCTGAGCGAAGAAACAATGGAGGAGGACTGGAAAAAATTTAAGGACTATTTGCAAAAACATTATAAGTTGTTTGAATGTTAAGATTGCGCACGATTAAGAAACGTTATGCTTCTGCAATTTATTTTAAGTAAATGATAAAGTAAGTATTGATGGAAAAAAATGAGACAAATTAGAAACAAAATATTATGTTTATTAAGAGTGTTAAAACGAAATTACAAATTTTTGAAATTGGTAACATAATAGATACAAAGGTATAATAAGTTGGGAAATAAGATAATAAATTGCTGAACTGGTTAGAATGATGAATGCAATGCTGAGAGGATGTGAGGAGGTCCAAAAAGATGTTGAAAAAATTTTACAATGACTTCTCTTCTTTTTTTTCTGTTTTTCTTTATATATATAGAAAATGTTTCTTGTATATTGCTGTTTAAACAAATTTGTTCACCTATGGAAAGAAACGCAATAAAAAATTTTTATAAAAAAAAAAAAGAGAATGGGACGACAGAGGACAAGATGGTTGGACAGTGTTCCTGAAGCTACTAACATGAGTTTGACCATACTGCAGGAGGCAGTGGAAGACAGAAGTGCCTGATGTGCTCTGGTCCCTGGGGTAACGAAGAGTCGGACACAACTAAATGACTAAAAAACAACAACTGTGGGGTGGTGAGCATATTTGACAGGCTGCTCAACAGGAAGGAAATTAGATATTGGAAAAGAAAATGGGAAAAGAAGAAGACTGAGTCTGCTGGGTTTAGGCAGGTTTCCCAAACTTGTACAGTTTCCTACTTGTAGCCTTAATAATGTCTTTGGAGTGTAGTAATGAGAGGGAGAGAATACACACTGGTGATAACTATATTAACAGAGAAAATCCAATAGGAATTCAAATATTTAAAAGGCACAAACATGTGTTCCAACAAGCATAAGTCATTTCTGATTATTCTCTTTACCATATTATCTTCCCATAGACCGTGGAATAGAAGAGTATAGTAATTTATTGGTTGGAAATGAATGCCAGGTGAAAAACACCAGTTTTGAGGCGTATCTCAGTTCATTCATGAGTTTCCTTACTAAGTTCTACTTCTCAAATAATTGGGCAATATCCATTTACATACACCAGGCTAACCTCTGTCTCATGCATTCATGCCTCATTTCCTCACTTAATGCCTTTTCATTCCTGTTATTTATTTTCTTTAATATTACATTTCCAGTATATGGCAGGATGAGTCACCCTCATTGCCATCTCCAGCAGCACCCTCTAAGGGCTGTGAAACAGTAAGGAGATTTAAAAAGCTTTCCCACCCAGTCAGAGGAGCTAACCTTTATTATAATGGCATTTGAATTAGAGCGGAGTTCTGTTCCATTATTCATAATAAGATTCCAAAAAAGGATCCTGCTACTCACACATGCTCTCCCAATCTCTTTTCTAAAAGAAGGGCATGGCATACAAGAGAACATGGCCAGGCGTGAGATTTGGTCGTATTTGCCAATGTGCAAAGAGCAGTGTATGAAACTTAGCACCTGTGCCAGCTTCTTAGGACCAGGGGAAACCAAACTTTCATAGGAACCAGCTTTATATTGAGTCACACCATTCACTTATTTAGCTCCGTATTATCTACTGGGACCAGCAGTGGCTCTCCAGGGTTTTCCCAGCCCTATATGGAGATGCCCTTGTATTGTTCTTGTGACCTTCAGCATGCAAAGTGGATGTTTTACCACTGTGCTTTCCCATATTCCACCAGAAGCATTGTTCAGATGCAAAAGCAGCTCTATTATCATCATCATCATCAACAACAACAACAACAACAACAACATTTTATTTGTATGCTGCTTTTGCATAGTTAAAACAATTCTCAAGGCAGCTTACAACATGACAAGATTTACATAATTACCAACATAACAAAAGTCATAAACAATAAATAAAACACATCAAAAGGTCCACAACCAAATGGAAAACAATTTCCAGATAAATCATAAAAACTAAAACTAAAAATACAACTTTAATATCCATTACAATTTAAAATGACATAGATAAAAAAGATAAACAATTTTAAAAAGGAGCCCTCTCTGTCAAGCTGCAGCAGTCCTTTATGGAGCCTGTCAGGCCCCACCCCAAGCCAGGGGGAGAGAGGCAGGGCAGGGCCCTTCAGGCTCTAGGTTTTGCTAGGGTGCTCTCTTCCTTGCATATTCCTACCTTGGACAGTCCTGCATTCTGCTGAGTTTTGGGAAGGGTGCAGCAGACTGAGAGGGGGCATGGAGGTATCAGAAAGAGGGTTGCTGTCAGGACAACACAACACAACACAGCATACAAGTCATAATTAGCTGGAAGATTTATTGCAATACAAACACTTATCCTTGGACACCTATCCACACAGCCGTGACTTATGAATCAATTGACCCTTCTGGGGAGTGATTCCAGGTACGGCAGAATATCCGGAACCTATGCCCTTTCCATTTCTGGCTTTGTTTTCTATCTGAGACCATTCCCATACATCTGCTCCTTGGATGAATTAACTCCCCTTACAGGTGGAACTGCTTTCCTTCCGGCCTTCTGACATTGCCTGTGTCATTTGAGAGAGTCGGTTGCTCTCTAGCACACTCCCTGCATTCCTGTCATTCTCACAGCGAGGGGGAGTCGATAAACTACCATTCGTAGCTGTCTGAGAAGAATGTGAGCCTCTCTCTTGTTGACTGCTTCCCGATTCCTCTGGAGCTCTTATACCTTGGGCAGAAGTGCTCATGGCAGTAGCTAGTGTGTCTGCTTCTCTCATTTGGCCAGAGCACAGCTGGGATCCTTACAACAAAGATGGCGAACCTGTGGCCCTCCAGATATAGGGTCATAGAATTGTAGAAGGGACCCCAAGAGTCATCTAGTCTAACCCCCTGCAGTGCAATGCAAAGGAATCTCAACTAGATCATACACCCCAGCATGCAGGTTCAATGGTCAGGGATGATGGGAGTTGTAGTTCAACATCGGCAAAGCCACATGTCCCCCATCCCTGCCCCTGGGTTAAGCTGCTGAATCCTGACATATGAATCTTTGAATCTTTTCCCACCTATTTTTCTTTTGTAGCTTTTTCATTTATTTATAACACAATAGACAAACTATGACCTAAGGCCAACATTCAGCCTTCTCTTCCTTTGGTGAAATGTCCACCAAGCCCAGAGAGAGAGAGAGAGAGAGAGAGAGAGAGAGAGAGAGAGAGAGCGAGCAGTCATTTCAATAGGGGGGAAAATCTATCAATATTTAAACAATTATTGTATTGTAGAATTAGATGCAGAGTGAAGGAATCATTTATGTTTTATTTTTTTAAAAAGTAATTTCTCAGTGGAACATAATCCCTGCTCCTCCCATGAGTTGTAAGGATATCCTTTGTGGCTCAGTTATCACTATGCACTTATAATACATATTATTCCCAGTTTGCCAAGTAAAACAGTGTTCATTTCAAGATCAGTTTCTTCATCTGGAGCAGTTTCTTCATACATTGGCTAAATATTGCCTCTGAGATAAGAGATGTAACCTGTTCTGACACAGAAGGGAAAAACTGACAGTCACAAATGAAAATATATAAAGACTATGCAATACAAGATTGAGGAGGAATCTATTTACATATAACCTCTGGGCATAAGCCGTACTCATTCCATGAATGGATCTCCTACTGACGTCAATGCAATTAATTAAGCGACATCTATCTGTGTTTGGCCTCTGGAATTTAGAATATTGTTCTGGCCTTATCATTTTACTCACCACCATCAGCTTGTTAATGCAGGTGATAAATGAGCAGCCTGTGCTATGAGATGATGGGCTGTGGGCCCAGTTCCTCTTTCTGTTTACAATGATATAAATCGGGAACAATTAACTCTGTTAAGGCCAGACAAACTTTTCTTGTACTCACCTGTAAACATCTACACACCAGCAAGCATATGGCTTTAAATCAGGGGTCAGCAAACTCTTTCAGCAGGGGGCCGGTCCACTGTCCCTCAGACCTCGTCGGGGGCCGGACTATATTTTGGAAAGGAAAAAAAAATGAACTAATTCCTATGCCCCACAAATACCCCAGAGATGCATTTTAAGTAAAAGGGCACATTCTACTCATGTAAAAACATGCTGATTCCCAGACCGTCCATGGGCCAGATTTAGAAGGCAAGTGGGCCGGATCTGGCCCCCGGGCCTTAGTTTGCCAACCCATGCTTTAAATGGTGGCTCAGGGCATAAGCTTCTGAAACATACTAACAATTCTCTTTGGTAATGTTGCGTAAATTGTGCATTGAAGGCTGCATTTGCAGTGCTAGCCACCCTAGGCTCCTATGGGAATTTTATAAAAGGCTGCAAGTAATAAAATAATTATTATTATAATGTTATCTGAATCTAAAAACATGGTGTTGGAATTTTTAAAAAACACACTAAGAAAATAAGAGATCTCACCCATACAATCATTTATGGATTTTAGTAACACCTACTGCAAAATTTTGTATCACAGAATGTGCTAAGCATAGTTAAGAAAAATAAAGTTTGTTATATTAATGGTGGGGAAACCCTGATGCTTTTGCCCTGAATAAGTACAAAATATATTTTTAGTGATTAGAATGTCCCAGAGTCCTAAAGAATGCTTGCCTGCCAGTTGATTATATCCCAAACAACAACTTCTAATTTGTTTGCTGATTTTTGTTGTTTAACTCTTTTGAATGCCCCCCCCATTATTTTGTGATATTTTTATATCTGTATTTTTATATGTGTGCTTAGTATTGCAAACCACCCTGACAATCACAGCCAGGGGATTAGTAGTGAGGTGATGAAGAGTGGACAGGGGGAGAAGAGAGAACAGACTGAGAGGAGGAGACGTTGAAAGCTGAGGAGGTAACAGGGTTTAATGAGCAGGGAGAGGCTGTGTCAGAGAGCAGTCCAGAAGCAGAGGCTGGTGAGGAGGGAGGCCAAGAGGCAGAGATGAGTAAGGCTGGTGAAGAAGCCTCCTGCTATGACCAGCTCCCCTCCCTCCTAGTCTCCTAGAACCAGAAGAGATATGAAGAGGGCAGAGCAAAGACATAGTGACCAAGTCTCAGATTACATGGGATGGGCCCAGGGGAGGAGGAGTCTTAGGTGACTGTGGGTAGGCAGGGACCTTAAGACCTCACAACTGCTTCATAGGGGCAAGATCTAATGGGATGAGTTGCAGTGCTCACTAGTTCTGGCTACCTGAGAAGACCTTGCTTCCTTGAATAAAGAGTTAATTTCACTGACACCATGTGATTTATTGCTGACCTGCTCCTGTCTTCCGCTCCTGACACAATTCTGCATACCTTCTGACTGCCAAAAACTGCATACTGAGCAGACAGAGGGGCGGGGGCTACAAACATGCAGAGTACTTTCTAGCATGGGGAGCCTACAGAGGTACAACTGTATGTTTGTAGACCACCACTTCCTGCCAATATTATGGCAACATGCAGTTGTGGGGGCCATGGGTTAGAATGCATACTTCACTCGGGTCCAGTTTACAAGTATTATTCCACATCAAGGCTATGCATGTTCTATAACACAACTTATAGTTAACCACATTTTTTGAGGAAACATTCTATAACACTCCTTTGGAGACCTGCATTCTGGTTTGATTCATATATTGGATGTGTTGGTTGAGACCTTTACAACAAGACAGGATGTTCTGTGATTTACCTTCTTGTTTCAAATGAAGAAGGAAATGAGTCAGTACTTTCAAGAACAATGTCTCAGCATCGGAAATACTCAGCATCAGAAAAGCAACCATACCTTTTAGCTTTGGAGGATGTATATCAAGTGTTGGAAACATTGTCTAGTGATCTCTAATGGAGGACCCTAAGCGGTGAAGAGTTTAGTTTATGTAGGTTGGGAGTGTGATTATGTAGGGGAAACAATGGTAAAAGTTCATAAAGACAACATGGAATATGAAGAAAGGAAGAGAGGGAGGGAGGGAGGGAACTGGGAAATGAATAAGCTAGAGGTAAGAACAATACGCGGGGGGCGCTGTGGGTAAAACCTCAGTGCCTAGGACTTGCTGATCGTAAGGTCGGCGGTTCGAATCCCCATGGTGGGGTGAGCTCCGTCGTTCGGTCCCAGCTCCTGCCCACCTAGCAGTTCGAAAGCACCCCTAAGTGCAAGTAGATAAATAGGTACTGCTTTATAGCGGGAAGGTAAACGGCGTTTCCGTGTGCAGCACTGGTGCTGGCTCGCCAGTTGCAGCTTCGTCACGCTGTCCACGTGACCCGGAAGTGTCTTCAGATGGTGCTGGCTCCCGGCCTCTTGAGCGAGATGAGCGCGCAACCCTAGAGTCGGTCACGACTGGCCCGTATGGGCAGGGGTACCTTTACCTTTAAGAACAATACCCAGCTCTCTCAATTTCACTGCCATTTCAATTTCAGCCATGGATATTTTAGCTGGTTTCTGGATACAGTAAGTTGATTTAAAACTTTGAAGGAACATGTTCCCCAATGACTTACAGGCTAGAATGATCTTACATTTTTAACACATGCTGAAGACTTTTTTCCCCCTCCATGCCTTTCTAGATTAACTGTCTGTCATGCATCTTATTCTATCTTTCTGATCACTGAGAAGTTTGTACTGTATTTGATGCTATTTCATTTTAGTTGTTTATTTTTGCAAAGCAATCTCCTCTAACGTAATGCATTTTTGTATGTTATTCTCATTAATATATGCATTTTTATGCACACTGTTTGACTGAAGAACTGCATTGCAAAATTCAGAGAAGTGCGAATTTCAAAAGATGTCTATGTTTTAGTTCACTTATTGTTTCAGAAAGCACAAATTAGGCAGGTTCACCTTTAAATGTGAACTGAATTAAATTTCTTACTCACCCCTACCTACTTCCCCCATATTTTCCCCCTTTCAGAGCAAACCTCATATTTTCTTCAGAGATATCTTAGTCATATTAATTTTAATGGTTGTTGTGAAAGCATATTTCTTGTAGCTGATAAGTACCACAAAACTCAATTTAAATGAATGACAAAAAAGAATGACAAATCCTTGGAATTTGGTACTTTTCTTTGGAAAGGCGTATGATTCGAAGAAAAATTCTTAAGTAGTTCTCTAACTTTGGAAGATCTCGTCTCCCTGATAAAAGCATGACATTTGCAAAGCTACATTTTTAATACTTCTGACACTCAGTCAGGAAACTTTAAAGAGGAAGCCGTTGAATTATTATGCATTGGAAGAAATTCTGCCAACGGGGTGAGTAATTCCGTTTCCCTCTATTGCATGTACCATACCAAGAACCACTGCTGAGAAGAAAGGTTGTATTTGACATTTTGAAATCTCATATTCGGCAACACAAAAGGCCTAGCAGCTAAGTACTTAATATTCCCATTGGAGGAGGAAGCCCCCTTTGTAGAACAACATTTATATTCTGAAAATCAACATAATTTAGGCAGTAAAGAGGCACTCTTGCCAAACAGAAGAAAAACAAAATGATGCAGAAAGTGGTAATTGAATTTTTAAACTTGGAAGAAAATTCTTCCACCCAACTGTTCAGGCACATTTCCATAAGGTGCTTTCTTCCAGATGACAATGGAGGTTTAAGTCAGTGTTGTTGCTCTGTTTTCCTAACTTATTAGATTACCTTCCTCTGCATTGAGATTTCTGGAAAAGGGAGTCTTTAACATCCCCTTCCAGCCATACCAATGCAATCAAGAGTAGAGGTTAAAGTCAGAGATGGATCAGGGTAGATCAAGGGAGATCTGGGATCCAAAAACAACAACCTGTTCCCTTGACAGGCCTCAAAAACTGCAAGGAACAACATCACTCTATGTCAGCCTTGGAACTGACATAATTATTTTTCCTGCCATGGAGGACTTTCCTTCATTAAAGGTTTTTAAGCAGAGGTTGGATAACTACCAATCAGTGGTGCTACAGCAGCAGATTTTCTACCATGGCAGGTGATGTTAGAATTCCTGCTCCATGATTGTAGTCATGGGATTATTGTCTATCACATGACGGTATATGTTTTGACTCCACAGAGTGGGAAGTGACGGAGACAGGATGTTTGTGTTACTGTGTTCCGTGAAGTGGGACTATTGTCCTTTGTTTTTTCTCTTTGCTGTCTGATGCTAGAAAGAGAGGGAACCATGTTGCAGTGCTCCGTGTGTGTTTATATGTAAATAAAGTAGATTAGCCAAAATGCTGAGTTGCTGAGGTCTGTTACACAAACTGTGAACACTCTGCGGATCCCTAAGTGTGCCGATGTCTGTTGGCATCGGTCGCTGTGATGTTTGGGCAGAAGAAAGCTTTTGAAGCTCCCAAACGAAAGACCAGGAGGGAGAGAACATGCCAGTCAGGCATATGTCTCTGCCAGGGTCCTACTCGAGTATAGGATGAGCTCTTGACAGGTGATTGGGGTAGATGACTTTTGAGGTCCCTTCCAACTCTGTGATTCTATGTTTAATACTTGTTCCTATCCATGCCTTGGAAAGAGATACACTAAGAATCCTAGAAGAAACAAATATAAATCTTTCTAGTGCCGACCTTTAAAATGGATGAATGAAGAGTAAGCAGTGAATAAATTATGATTGCTTCTGGCTGGCACCAACAAATGAAACCAGCCAAAGGAACGAGCACTATGAAATCTACCTCAGTAATAAGTTTGAAATGGAGAAAAATCACAGAGTATGGAGGGAACATGAATTCAAATATGCAACTTTTGTGTTCAGTTGGCCTTTCCCTTTCTAGGCGCCCCTTTTGCCTCACAATTCTATTAGCTATCTGCATGTAATGAATGATATAAAAAGGGCAACTAGGAAGCCGTAAGGAAAGATTGTTGCTGATGAGTCATGGCTAATGTTGAATTGTAGGCCACTTTTCATTAACATAATTAAAGCCAGGGCTCATTAAGGTCCAGCTGATTATCTAACTTCATTTAATAATATATTTATTAATTACAGATGCGATCTATACCTGTGTGTGTGCAGATACATATGGCTATATATCAGGCATAGGCAAACTCGGGCCTCCAGATGTTTTGGGACTGCAATTCCCATCATCCCTGACCACTGGTCCTGTTAGCTAGGGATGATGGGAATTGTAGTCCCAAAATATCTGGAGGGCCGAGTTTGCCTATGCCTGTTATACATCTACACAAACATGCATGTATTTGTAATGTTTTCAATCAAATAAGGCAGAAAAGCAGCAAAGCATAAAATGAGTTACTTAATAGTCACATTGTTGGGTGCATTGTGATCAGAAGAAGACCCCCCCCCCACACACACACACAAACACACAGAAGGTGCTGTACCATTTTAGCAAAACTTCGCATGCTATAAACATAAAAAGGCGTGTGTGATGCCGCTGGTGAAAGTGGTGAGTCCACTGGCCTTCTTACCCATGCCACATCAAGCCCAGATCTACTGGGGGATGAAGAAGTTCAAAGAAATTAAGCAAGGGAGTGGTTGCTTCTGCTTTGTAATCCACAAAGAAAGGTGCAGGAGGATGTTAGGATGTTAGGATGGATGGATGGATGGATGGATGGATGGATGGATGGATGGATGGATGGATGATGTGGATACACATTGCCAAGGAAAATTTTGAACCTGGTCAATGAATTGTAGGAGGGAGGAAGAGAGACGCTGCCCTCTATCCTATGCTTTAATAAGTTAGGAGTTCAAGGTCCAAGAGCAGTTCCAAGCTTTTTCTTCTGATATAAGAAGATGCTGCAAATTCTCTCTGAGAGTTAGAGGCTTGGGGGAGCTTTTAACAGTTCCTCAACTTAGATGTTCTGGCTGGCAATCCTGTGTCACATGGATTACAGCTGAGAGTACTAGTAACCTATCAAGTATATCAGGCTTGTGTAAATGTTCTGAGTCCAGTTATCTAGAAACGGTGCATGTGATTCAAAGAGGTGACAACGCATAGCTCAAAAATGGTTGGTGGGGGCTTAGCACCGTTAAGAAGGAGACAGCCTGGATCTGCTTGTGCAGCTGATCCTTTAGACATGGATCAATGAAAACATATAGCAGAGTTCCAAACATTCCAGCTCACAGTCCCACCCCCAGTGTGTCAAAGAAACAGAGTTGTAGGTAGAGCGGCGCGCACATGGCCTTTTGAAATATTTCATGCTGCTGGGGGGTTGGGCAGGGGGTATTAAACAGAATTTGTCCAAGAGGTGAAAAGAATTCTCCCAACAGTTTCTCTGGGGTAGGACTCACCATTAGCAGTAGAGGGAACACAGTTCCTTCATTCATTCCTTTCCATAGTGCCCCAGACCTAGTCTCATTCTGAGGCAGTTTAAGAGGGAAATGGTGGCAGGCAGGCAGACGCGCATGCGCGCGCACACACAAACAGAAGCTAGAGAATGGTAGGGTAAAAAAAAAATGAGGGAAACCCTCAAACATAATTTGATAACTTTCAGCTCAGCTCTAGATGTAGGCAGCTGCCATGAACAAGAGACTAGGGACCAAGAGTTCTGTTGAGGAACCAAACTGAGAGTCAGGGCTGAGGAACAAGTGGAAATAAAACTAGAGCTAAGAAAGCAATTGCTTTCTGTCTCTGTCAGGACTGGAGCACACAGGGCTAGATAAGGGTGTCTATTGCTCTCTATGTAGCTGTCAACTGTGGTGAGTCCATTCAGAGTCATTTCTTAGCAGTGAACTAATATCTGGCCTTCGACTGACGCTATCTACCTATGCTAGATAAGAAGGTCTATGCTTAGGCTGGGACTTTACCTCAGTTTTTATCAGGTTTGGAGGCAAAGCCTTTCTTCTTCTGACCTGAACCCATCTCTTATGTTGAAACATGGCAACAGATGCCAAATCAATCACCACAAAGACTATGTAATAATGGGATGCTCTGGGACAAAAGGTGTGACAGCTTTGATTATATTCAAGGACTATGCATGTTATTAAATTTACATACAGAGCAATGGTTCACATCTTAATAGGAATTACTATCCCATTGTTCTATTGACAAAGTTGTTACAGATTAATAGTGTGTGCCCCTCAAATTAATTCTGAATTTTATAGCCTTCTCTATGTCTTCCATCCACTGAAGATCCCTCAACGTTCAGTATTTATGACTGTTCCCCTTCCTTTCTGGCATTGGCCTTGTTCTCTCTCTCTCTCTCTCTCTCTCTCTCTCTCTCTCTCTCTCTCTCCAGTGGTTTCACCTTTTTTCCCCAAGCAACAGATACGATCTACCCTTTGTATGAAGGGTGACCTAACCCTGCAGGGTTTGTAAATGCTTCTCATGAATCTTTCAGCAGAAGGGCATGCAAATCCAAGCATGATATTAACGAAGCAATTAGTGTTGGGAAATATTGACATTTAAAAATTATTTATATGCCTAGATCAAAACACCTGTTAAAATAATTTGACATATGCCACTGGACCATAAATAAAAAGAGTTAATAACAAGGGAAACAAAACAAGAGATCAATGTTCTGAATGAAACAAAATGCATTATACGATGGTCTATGCTTAGAAAGGGCATGGCTTAATAATAATTCAAAAATTAACTATAGGGATTATCAGATTGGAGACAGTAAGGCTGCAGTCCTAACCCCTGATCCATGCTGATGGAGGGGGTGAGTATCCAGTGGGTGCCCCCCCCATTGGATATATATTGACAAGATGTCAATTTGGATGAAATCACCCATCTGGGAAGGCTGATTTTTAAAAAGGGTTTTCAGAAGATATGAACAGGCCAATAAGGTTGGCACCTGTCTATTTGTACAAGAAAGGAATTCCATAAAACAGCTGCTACAATACTAAAGGGCTCTGCTCCAGGTTGTGATAGAGGAGGCTTCAGATGCCTCGGGCACCTGAGTGCAGTAACTGAACAGGTACAGGGTGATAATGTAGTCAAATTCCACATCCTTGTTTTATAGCAGGGCTTGTGCAGAAAAAAACAAACAAACCTACCACAGTGCCTTTAGACTTCCAAACTTGATAGCCATAAGCATAATAATTTAAGTGCAGCTGAATTCTTAGAGAAGATAGGTGGGGTCCCAGGAGCCCTTTGCTTGTCCTAGTTGTTCTACATGCCTGTCAAGGTTTTTTACTTGCTCTTCAGATAGTAGCTTCTTCCACGGTGTCAGAATTCTGTAAACAGTCCATAGAATTGACTGTTGAGGGGTTTCCCCCCTAGTGGCAGCCATTTTTTCTCCAGAGCAGCACTGTGCCCATGGCACTCTGGGGGAAACAAAATGGCACCAGGCCACCAAGGGTGGACCTCTGTTACTGCTGCTGCTGGCAGTGAACAAAGAAAATAAAATAAGTGTAAAATAGAAGGAAGAAGCTGCTACAAACAAAGGATCATTCTGAACTGGTGCCACAATGGTGCCCTCTTTTGGGGGGACCAAGTTTTGCTTGTGTCCAAAATTCAAGGTATAAATGCTTTTCTGAGAACTGTTGCCTTGGCCCTAGTTTGAACATTCACATATTACAACACTACAAAGTTGATATTCATCTTCAGATTGAACCTTGACATAGAACTCAACTTCAAAGAGATGACGATTCCCCTTAAATTTATTTCTGTTCCCATTTTTATCTACATTCATATTCTAAACATTTGTAATTTTGTTGGAATTTCTTAAAATAATACATCACAGAGGGTCCCACTGTACCAAAAACTTGCTTATGACTGTTTATATGCCTAATGAAATCATCATTAGGTATATGTGGTTTAATGGGATATATAATATTTGAAGCGAATAATTTGGATTAGCAGTGAAAAGGGGAAACTGCCTAGCTCATACTTATATAATATTGTATCCAGTATAGAATCTGCTGGAAATGCATTACCATTTCAGTATGCAATTTCTAGGACTCATGCCACTTGCAAGTTTTCTCCTTTGAAAGAGCATATGCCAAAATCATGGAAGGAGTTGATGAAAAGGAAATCAAAATTACATTTTAAAGGGCTATTCCCTAAAAGAGCAAGTATTTTTTATTTATTTTTTGAAGGGCATATTTACATACTGTAGTGATGCATATTTGGCAAGTGTATCCACTCCTTCCAATTATTACTATTTTATTCAGAGTTTCACAGTGCAAATTTTGTAGTCTACCTTGCACTGGCAACAAAGAATCAGTTATAATGGAGACCTTGGCTGGATCTAGACACATCCAAAAAACCGTTTCAGGAAAACATGCTGTAAACCTCATAATGGGAAACGCATTGCCGGAAAACGGAACTCTGCATCGCCATTTGGTGCCACAGTGTTATACGCAGTTAAAATACTTTAAAAAACAAACTAGCGTAGTCCCTTGACTCCTGCATGCTTTGAAGCTTGTAAATATGTTAAGATGATCTAGACAAGCCCTCCCCAATCTAGCAGCCATAGCTGGGCTACAACTCCCATTACCAGCCTGATTCTTGTACATGCTAACTTGGAGCAAATAGAAGTTACCATCGAAAACATGAGGACACCAGTTTGGGGGAAGCTGATGCAGACTGTTATCAGCACATCATAAGGTTTCTAGTCAAAGGACATGAGCTAATGCAAACATCTGACAGTCCACCACTACTGTCTAACTTCTTACATTTTAATCTAATGCACAGAGTTCTGGGGAAGGCTACTGGATCTGCAGAAACTGAGCCAGGGCATGTGAACACAATCCCATTAACCCCCATGTATTGTGGATTGCGCCTCTAGGGGGAGAGTATGAGTTAGGGGAACCTAATTTATTTCTGTTTCTATACAGGTCACTGTGGAGATCATTTACAGCATGCTTCTTTTAAAAACACACTTTCAATGCAACAAATCCCACTGAAATAATTGGACTTGCTTTAAAGCCCTAAATTGCCTCAGCCCAGTATACCTGAAGGAGCGTCTCCACTGAGGTCCAGCTTCGAGGGCCTTCTGGCGGTTCCCTCACTGCAAGAATCCAAGTTACAGTGAACCAGGCAGAGGGCCTTCTCAGTAGTAGCGCCCACTCTGTGGAACACCCTCCCATCAGATGTCAAGGAAATAAACAACTATCTGACTTTTAGAAGACATCTGAAGGCAGCCCTGTTTAGGGAAGCTTTTAATGTGAGAAGTTTTATCATGTTTTTAATATTTTGTTGGAAGCCACCCAGAGTGGCTGGAGAGGCCTGGTCAGATGGGCATGGTATAAGTAATAAACTATGATGATGATGATGATGATGATGAATGAATGAACGTGCTAGGATCAAACTGTATCTTTTTTTGTTAAACATTAAAAATAAATAAAACAGTAAAAATAAAATAAGTATTTATATTCTGCTCTTTCATTAGAAAGCTTGGCCTTTATATTAGAATTTCACTGGTTTCCAGGCACTCCACATCCATACCTGCCTATCCTCAAAAGTACTATAATTAAGGCACTTCTGGGTCATATTATATTCCACATTATGGATTGTATTATATTTCCTATTTCAGTATGAGAATTTCATAAAGCAGAATCAACAAATGCAGATACAGCTATCCAATATATCTGTGCCTTAAAAAAGAAAGAAAGGCAAGTACTGCTCCCTCTAGAACTCATCAGTTTAGGAAGGAAAATACCTACATGTGTTTTCATGAACCCAATATTTCTAGATAGCATTCTATACTAGTCTGAATGTGTGTGTGTGGAGGGGGTGATGAGTGGCAGGACTGAGCAGCAGGCAATGAGCAGGAGCCATTTCTGACATCAGTAGGTGCTACAGAGAAATCCGAAGACTCAATATGAACACACAGGACAAAAATCACCTGAATGTAGGAGATGCTGTCTGCTCCACAGGATGTCAAAAACGAAAAAAAATCAATTCCCCATGATTAACAATATAGCAGAGCTTAACACTGATAAATTGAAGATGGTGCAACCACCCAGCCAAGAGGAAGAATGATGTTAAGAGAAACACCAACAATGAAACATGATTTGCACAACAAAATAAGGCGGTCAGCACCGTAGCGATCTTGCTTTAATATAATTAGAAAAGTTGGCCAAGTTGTAGGGTACAAGCATCCTTCAACGAAGGAGCTATAAAGTGAGGTAATTTTAAAGATGAAGAAAGGCTGCATGAAGGCATTGCCTATTCATAAAATTTGCTGTGATCTCAGGACCATTGCTTTGGGTCCAAATATTTGATCACAGGGAAGAAGATTAACATTAAGAGAATTCCCAGTCTAACTTGACAGTTGCATCAAGACCTTACACCACCCACCTAAGTTAATCCTTGCAAATCTACAAAACAAAGCTTGGGGGATGAAATGACATTTCTCATCAGTAGTGCATTGATAATATGCTCCATAAAACATTCACTTTCATCCTCACATGAAAAATATATATAACAACAGGTGGCAACAAATTTAGAGCCTCAAAAGATGGATGACAAAATCATATTTTTCCTCTCAAGATGCCTATAAACCAGTGTTCCCCAACCGTGGGTCTCCAGCTGTTTTCAGACTACATTTCCCATCACCCCCAGCTAGGGTTGATGGGAATTGTAGTCCAAAATCACCTGGAGACAGGATATAGAATGGAAGATTAAACAGATGAGACAAAAAACATTTGAACTGGCTAATAAGTGTGGAAAATTGTTAGCTTGGCAGCTGAAGAAAAGACAAAAATTAAATACTGTGACTAACCTTGAAGTAAATGGGAGGAATATACAAAACCCAAAGGAAATTAAAGACTGTTTCCAGAGATATTTCAAACAACTGTATGCACAAGGGCCACAGAATGAGGTAAAGATTGACAAATTTTTAGAAATAAATGGATTACAAGAAATATCTCAAGAGAACAAATTAATTTTGAATGAGAGAATTTCTGAACAAGAGGTTGAAGGCGCCATAAAAAATCTACAGCTAGGCAAGTCTCCAGGCCCAGATGGACTATCCTCCAAGTACTACAAAATCTTGAAAGACTTTTTAACTCAACCGTTAACGGAGGTTTGTAATGAAATCATGGAGGGGAAGAGAGCGCCGGAATCGTGGAAAGAGGCCTTTATCACACTAATACCGAAAAATGAGACTGAAAAGACACAACTGAAGAACTACCGCCCCATATCCCTACTTAATGTGGATTACAAAATTTTTGCTGATATTTTGGCTAAAAGATTGAAAAAAGTCTTAAATGGGATGATACATAAAGACCAAGCAGGCTTTCTTCCAAGCAGATATATGTCAAATAATACAAGAAACTTGATTGATATCTTGGAAAAATTGCAAGTGGACATAAACACAAAAGCTGTCTTGATATTTATTGATGCGGAGAAAGCCTTTGATAATATCTCTTGGAGTTTTATGAGGAAAAATCTACAAGGGATGGGGGTGGGAGAAAGGTTTGGAAACGGTATAGGTGCGATTTACTCAGAACAAAAGGCAAAATTAATAGTGAACAATGCAGTTACAGAAGAAGTTAAGATAGAGAAAGGGACACGACAAGGCTGCCCAATTTCCCCGCTGCTTTTTATTTCTGTCTTGGAGGTCTTGCTGAATATGATCAGAAGGGACCAGCAGATTCAGGGTATACAGGTCGGAGTTAAACAGTATAAACTTAAAGCGTATGCAGATGATTTAGTTTTGACACTGAAGGAGCCAATCCCTAGTACTAACAGAGCGCTGGAAATAATAGAAGAATTTGGTCAGGTGGCAGGTTTTAAGTTGAATAAATCGAAAACGATGGTTTTAGAGAAAAACTTGACATTAATAGAGAAGGAAGAGTTTCAGAGAGAAACAGGTTTATCATTGGTTAAAAAAGTGAAATACCTTGGGGTGAATATGACTTCAAAAAATGTTAATTTATTTAAGGATAACTATGAGAAGTGTTGGTCGGAAGTGAAAAAAGATCTTGAAATCTGGACAAATTTGAAGCTTTCCTTATTGGGCAGAATTGCGGTTATTAAGATGAATGTATTGCCAAGAATGTTATTTTTGTTTCAGACATTACAAATTATTGACAAGATGGATTGTTTCAAGAAGTGGCAAAAAGAAATTTCTAGATTTGTCTGGCAGGGCAAAAAGCCCAGAATAAAATACAAAATCCTTACTGATACTAAGAACAGAGGGGGGTTTGCCCTGCCGGACTTTAAGTTATACTATGAAGCAGCAGCTTTTTGCTGGATGAAGGAATGGCTACTTCTTGAGAACACTGATATATTAGATCTAGAGGGTTTCGACAACGCTTTTGGGTGGCATGCATACTTGTGGTACGATAAGGTTAAAGTTCATAAAGGTTTTAAAAATCATATTGTTAGGAAAGCACTATTTAATGTCTGGATGAGATATAAAGACTTGTTGGAAAGTAAGACCCCTAGGTGGTTGTCGCCAATGGAGGCTAAAGCTCTGAAAAAGCTCAATATGGAATCTAGATGGCCGAGATACTCAGAAATTTTGGAACGAGAAGGGGACAGGCTGAAATTGCAGAGTTATGAGAAACTTAAAGATAAGGTGCGGGACTGGCTACATTATTTTCAAATAAGAGAGGCCTATAATTTGGACAGGAAAAATGGTTTCCAGGTGGAAAAATCAAAGTTAGAAACAGAATTGTTAGAACCCAAAGCAAAGACACTGTCAAGAATGTATGATTTGCTGTTGAAATGGAACACGGAGGAGGAAACGGTTAAATCGGCTATGATAAAATGGGCACAAGACATTGGGCATAATATTATGTTTGCTGACTGGGAACGGTTGTGGACCACCGGTATGAGATTTACGGCATGTAATGCCCTAAGAGAAAATATTATGAAAATGATTTATAAGTGGTACATGACACCAGTCAAGGTTGCAAAAATCTATCATTTGCCTGATAATAAGTGTTGGAAATGTAAAGAAACTGAAGGAACATTCTTTCACCTTTGGTGGACGTGCCCGAGGATTAAGGCGTTCTGGGAGATGATTTATAATGAATTGAAAAAAGTATTTAAGTATACTTTCCTGAAGAAACCAGAGGCCTTTCTCCTGGGCATAGTCGGCCAATTGGTTCCAAAGAAAGATAGAACTTTTTTTATGTATGCCACAGCAGCAGCAAGAATACTTATCGCAAAGCATTGGAAGACGCAAGATTTACCCACCTTGGAAGAATGGCAGATGCAAGTGATAGACTATATGGAACTGGCTGAGATGACCGGCAGAATCCGAGATCAAGGAGAAGAGCAGATGGAAGAGGATTGGAAGAAGTTCAAGGCTTATCTACAAAAACACTGTAAAATTTATGAATGTTGAAGGCTCTGAAAATGAAATGAAGGGGTTCTAGTGACTAGGATAAATAAGCTTATAAAGGGAGGGATAAAGATCTAGAATGGATAGTAAACGATCTTGCTGAACCATCTTTTAAAGTAGAATACAAGAAGGGAAGGCGGGTGGAAGTAATGAGAATGAGGTTTTGAAAGATATTAATGTAAAAAGAAAAAAAGGGGTTTTTTATGCATTTTTTTCTTCCTTGTATTTTTCTTTGCTGACTTTCTGTTTTTGATGTTTGTTGCTTGTTTTTCTGTTGTTTTTTGTTTTGTGGATGTGAATTTCTTTTTGTGAAAATTCTAATAAAATATTATTATAAAAAACAAAATCACCTGGAGACCAAGGTCGGGAAACACTGCTATAAACCAAGGCATTCAATTGTTATATTTCAAAAAAAAATTATGAATCACCTTCTACATGTGTGTCAAGGTGATTTACAAACATATCTCTTTCCCATGCATCCTCCAAGCTATGGAATTTAGTCCCTCAAGATGGTCACCAACTTTGATGGCTTTAAAAAAGAATGTAGCAAATTCATGGAAGCTAAAGCTTCCAATGGCTGTGCTCTACCTCTACTGCGAAACAGTACAATGCATTTCTTTTTTTCAAAAAGATATTCAGTTTGATGCACACTTTACCCTAGTAGTTACATTTTGTGCACAGCACTTGGCTGGAGAACTGTGTAGCAAAATTCACAGAAGCAAGAATTTCAAAGGCTGGTTGTGTTTAGGTCTGCTTATTGTTTTGAGGAGTGCATATCGGGTAGGTTTGCCTTTAAATGCAAACCAAATAGAATCCCCGCCCCCATTCCAACGTTGGCATTGGCCATTCACAGGAACCAGAGAAAGAAAGGTTGTGAATAAGGAAGGGGCTCCTCTTGGGCTCCTCTTCGTTGAAGACATCATCATCTGAAAGAGATGGAGAGCTGAAGCTTTGTCTTTCACCACACCTTTCCACTCCACAAAGAGCATGAGGTAGCAGCAGCTGCTGGTTTCTGCCACTGCTGTCTGCTTGCCCATCCCCGTGAATGGCAATGGCTGTTTTGAGCAGCAGCAGCAGCAGCTACCCAGAGGGGGCCATAGCAGTTTCTCCTAGGAGACACAATTGTGGTTGAGTGAGACCCTCAATGGAAGCTAGGGGCAGCTGCTGCCATGGCTCAACTCTACCTTTGTGGTAGCTACTGCAAGCAATAGCAATAGGTGGTGTGCCTAGCAGGTGTTTGCATGCATGCAAGAGGGCGGCAAAAGTAGGTGGATGGCATTTTCTGATGGTTCTCCAAAATCTGGATCCAGCCCTAAGCTTCTGTCATCTGTGACTGCACAGATTTACACCAGCTAGGATGAGCATCAAGCTGATCTCAGACTCCTCATGCCAAGTATATATTAAGAGAGGTGAGTTAAGGAAGTATTACAACTCCGATACTGTCTTTTAATTGAGGCATTTATGTGTAGAAACCTTCTAAAATTAGCTTCATTTGGCTGCTTATTAAACGGGTTTAAAACAACAACAAAAAACCCACCCTAAAGAGTAACAAAGGATGATGGGGGAATTGAACTGGCTTTTCCCTTTTGATTTCTAATGGCAATCAACTCTATGGTAACATGGCAGTTCAGAGTGCATGAGCAATTCTCACTTGTTTGTATGAAATCATTAACAGCCATAAATACCAAAGAGCAAAGGAATAATAATCATTACATCTAGATAACATGAGCCAAATTCATAGCTAATATACTGTTGTTTTTCCAGCAAAGGAAGCCATATGTTACTTTGCATTGCGATTGCTTCAGCTGCGTTAGGAAAAAAGGAGTTTCTAAGAGTTTTATATTAATAATGCTGCTATTAAATCATTCACAGAACAATGATCTGAGAACTATACTCCTTGAGGAAGCTATGTTTAAAAACATCTGGGCATCCCTGCAGACTCTGTGTCTGTGCATCATGACACATAATGTCTGTCTAAGAAATTATGCTAATCTTACAGTTGGATGGGGGTGGGGGCATCAGAAACAAAGGTCAGTACTTCATTCTTGGCATCACTCCAGCACAGTTTACTCAGATAGAAGGACCTACATGTACATTAAAATCCTGTAGGAACCCAGTGAGCTGTCTTACACAGAGTCAGACCCATTGGTCCATTTAGCTCAATATTGTCTGCACTTAGTAGCAGCAGATCTCAAGAGCAGGTGTGGAAACATTTGACCTTCCATAAATTGCTGAACTACAGCTCCTATCAGCCGCATGAAATATGGCCAATGGTCAGGGATGATGGGAGTTGTAGTTCAGCAACAATGGGAGGGCCAGAGGCTCCTCACATGTACTTTGGAATTTTAGACAGGGGTGTTTCTAGCCATGCTCACTGCTGATCATAGAATCTTGGAAGGGACCCAAGAGTCATCTAGTCCAACCCCCTGCAATGCAGAAATCTCAGCTACAGCATCCACGACAGGTGGCTATCCAACCTCTGCTTAAAAACCTCCAAGGAAGGAGAGTCCACCACCTCTTGTGGGAGTCTGTTTCACTGCTAAACAGCTCTTACTGTCAGAAAGTTTTTCTGAATGTTTAGGCTGAATCTCCTTTCTTGTAACTTGAAGCCATTGGTTAGAGTCCTACCCTCCAGAGCAGGAGAAAACAAACATGTTCCTTCTTCCACGTGACAGCCCTTAAGATATTAGAAGATGGCTATCATATCTCCTTTCAGTCTCTTCTTTTCCAGGCTAAACATACCCAGCTCCTTCAAGCACTCCTCCCGAGGCTTAGTTTCCAGACCCTTGATCATCTTGGTTGCCCTCCTCTGCACACATTCCAGCTTGTCAACTTCCTTCTTAAATTGTGGTGCACAATATTCCAGGTGTGGTTTGACCAAGGAAGAATAGAGTGGTACTATTACTTCCCTTGATTTGGACACTATACTTCTGTTGATGCAGCCTATAACCTAGTCTTTGTGTATCTGATGCTTTGCTTTGAAAGCTCTCCTCCAAAATAGATGGAACCAGCTCAATCAGAGAATACCAAGAATCATAGCATTAATCACAGCAAGACTCACAGTGTGCTGCTTACAGAATTTGTTGGGCCTAGGCACGTATACTATTTCTTTTGAGGCCTCCTTCTGGACATACGATTTCCCAACAGTGTTTGCCTACACAGTCTTATATGTAGACCTGACCACCTGCTAGAAAGACGGTAGCTGGCAAGGAAACTCTGAGTCTTAGCTTCTCCCCAGCCCTCTGTTCAACAGACATTTTTCTCCTGACTGTGGGACAATCCCTACTTACTGCTAATGGCCTTTAACCCTTCTTGAAGAGTCCTCTATCTCTGTATGGACAGGGTTGGTTAGATCAGAGATAGGTAACACAGTGCTTTCCAGATATTGTTGGACAATGACTCCCATCATTCCTAACCACTGACCATGTTGACTGAGGCTGATGATACTTGGAGTCCAAAACGTCTTCAAGAAGTCAGCACACTGGCTATTCCTGGGCTGATTGTGGTAATTACATGCAAACCTCATAATGATACAGGCATTTATGTTACAATGCCCTGTAAATTATTTTCCTAATGCCTTGTTTTCAGCCTTCACACACACACACCCTTCCTTCTTTCACCACGTTGCTTGATTTGTTAATAGGCTTTATAAAACAGAACTCCTGTTATGCACCAAACAATAAATTCATTTGCATGTGGGAGTGCTTGCTATTTAAATATACATGAGTACAAAGCACAATTCTGTTCAGTCATACTTTCATTTATACTTGAATAAAGACTGAATAAACTTTCACAGTATTTAATTCTAGTTTCACTGGTGTAAAATCCCTATGGAATCCAAAGGGAGGGCTGAGTTAAGCCCATCTCTAAATATGGGTTGGTTTAAGCCCATTCTAAATAGTCTGACCATCATATTAAGGTAAGGTGTTAAATCTGCAGTATATGCATCATGTATAAATTAAGAAGAGCTCAGTACATAGAGAACTACCTTATACTAGGGCAGGCTTGCTATCTGTCTAGCCCAGTATTCTCTCCTCTGACAGACAGCTCCAGGATTTCAAGCAGAAAAGAGACCCCCCCCCCAAAAAAAACCTTCTATTTTTACCAGATGATCCCAGGACTAAGTGTATAACCTTCTGCAAGAAAAGTTATGGCTTTTCTCTAAATCCCTTTTAGTTAACTAGCATTTTACCAAATGGCACTTTTATAGCACCGGAATATTTTTTATAAACATTCCCTTTTCATCCAAGGTGATTCTAAAATTTAAACCTGCATTAAATATGCATTTCAATACTGATAGTTAAACCTCAGTTTTCAGAGTTACATGATGTACAACAAAACGAAAAGGGGAGTGGGGTGGCTTATTTTCTTTTGGGGAGAAGAAAACAAGTCACTCTTAAATGTGTGTGTGTATGGGAGGTTGGGAGTCAAATTTTACCTTTATGACCAGAAGTCCTATACATTGCCAAAGCAGGCGGTTAGCTCTTTAATAATGGCTTTCATACATTCATGTCGAAAATTTCTCCCCCCTATGCTCCCGACTTCTCAATCTTATTGCAGCACAAGTGAGTTAGGACTGAGAGTGTGGGAGGCATACAAAGACTATCCCACTTGGTGTCCAAAAGAATATTGGGTTATTGATCTGCAGATATGAGCAAATTAAATATGGGATTCCCTTCTCATTAAAAAATAAAATAAACAACCTTGCAAAAAAACTGACAACAACCACCTTAGAAAAGCCCACAAAAGAAATGAGATTTTGTTATGTGGGTGCTAAGCCAGCCATCACATCTTATACATCTTCAACAGGAGTACAACACAAATACAAACATCTATCACTAGAGAACACATAGCCTTTTACTTTCTCCGCTGACTTTAACTCCAGCGCCTACACAGACATGGAAACATTTCATAGTTGTGGCAGCTGGAATTATTACCTTGTCTTTGCTCTATATCTCTCTGAAGAGATCCCACCCCCCTCCTGCAATCTGTTCTGTGACAATTGGGCATTAATATATACTGGCGCTGGTAGCTTCCCTGTCCCATGATTTGATTTGCAAGTGACTCTGTATTTTAGAATACTTTATCAACCGGGGTGGGAGGAAATCAATCTTTATTATCCCATAGAGGCTATTAAACTCTTTCCTCAATTTAATAGGTAGGCAAGGGAGATATGTTAACCCCACACATTTTATTGCAGGTAGGCAGCCTCTTGCTATAAAGCAGTGTTATTATTTTTATTACTCATTTCTATAGCGTTTACAGGGCATGGCTACATCTTACTCTGCAACTATGTGAAACATGAGCTTGAGGACTCTTGGAAGACCCTCAAAAGCAGTTGTAGACAGTGCGGCAGGGCAATGCGGCTCACCGGATCTCCAGTTGGCCATGTTGTAGCTGCTCATCAGGAGGCCAACGGGAAGGGACTAGAGTGGCAGATTTGCAGCACACCAACCTCACTTCTACGGCTTCCCCCCTCCTTTGCCTCCTGGTAAGCAGCAGTGATGCAACCGAATGCAGGTCAGGTGAGAATCAGGGACCTATCGTGCCTTCCACTACTGCTCAAAACGAGTCAGACATGAAGGACTAGGAACATCATGGAGGTGGCTCTCTCCCTGCTTAGAAAATGGACCCTAAAACTGCTTAGAAAGATGCCCATAGATGAGAGAGAAGAACTCCAAAGGTCTGTGATCCATAATTACCCAACTGACATTGGCCAGTGAACCCTCCCCAGAAACCCCCTCACCTCTGGACATCCTCCTTTCACCAGATGCAAGGCCTAGAGGCAGCAGGATCTTCTCAGCAGTGGTCCCATGTGAAATTAGGCAATCTCCATCCCTTCACACATGTAAACAAGCCTTACAGACCTACCTACTTACCATTGGTTCATTAGTACGGTCATGTATTGCCAGGGAATGTTGTTTTGTGTGGGTTCAAAGGATGGGAGAGAAAATTGGTTTCCTAAACAATGTGTCCAATAATGCACACATCAGGGGAAAATGTGGACCGTTGAGAACTATACCCACACAATATCTGACTGTGTGCAGACAAGCTTTATTGAACTGGGAATTCTCAGGTGTGTGCCATTGTGCAATTCCCATGTGGACACAATTTCTTTAAAAAGGTGTATGCACACAATGCTCAGCTGATTTTGGTGCACATGCCCCATTTGTGTAGAATTAACTCACTTGAATCTGCATACTGGAAGGTGAATAGGAGTAAGCTGATTTGATCTTCTACTTCAGTTGCAAATGTGTGTGGATGTAGAGACTAATGAGATCAAATTCAAATGGAGAAAACATGGATAAAGTCTTCATTGTTTAGGATATGTTGATGTATAGATGATAAAACTGGACTTCAGACAGTTCTTTCTTTAAGAGTGGTGATCCAAAACATTTTTTTTTAAAAAAATTAAGTGTTCTTGCCAACTTATATGAGTGGAAGGATATAAATAGCTGAGGTGGTTCAGAGAAAAAATCAGGATACATTTGACCCCTTAGCTCCTTACATTGTCATGGCTTCTTTGCATTTTGGACAAGCTCAGAGAAATCCCTTGGGTGAGATTTTTATTGAAAGGCTTGCTCCTAAAAATTCCTAGAATTTTAAGTAAGCCCTTGAAATGTGCTTGTGCTCTTCAGAATCATCACAGTTTCTGTTTTCCTCCTATTCTGCCGTACTATATATTGATTTCCTGTCAATATTATTTGACATTTTAAAGTAAATCAATGATTAGAAAGACCTTTTCTCAAACCGTATTAATGCTCACAACAGCTCTGTGAGGTAGTTCAGCATTATTATCCTATTCTAGAGCTAAAGCTGAGGCCGTTGCAGTTTGTCTAAGGCCACCACATCCTAGTGTGTTAATTGCTGAAACCAAAGTGATATATTGCTTGCCTTAGGAAGCTAACAGCTGTCTAGCTGCTTTTTCTGTCTTGCTTCCTGTCATGTTTTGCTTTTCTACTCCTCTCCTCCTCTGGTTTCCCCCACATGATGTTTTACTATTTCTATATTCTCTCTCTGAAGCAAATCTTCCTATTTCATACAAAACAAATTGTGTTAACACTTGTGATGCTCAGTGTTTTGTCAGTTTGCTCGGCAAGTGTGAAGGAAACTCAGACATCCCCAAGTCTGTCAGACTTGACTAAATCACAGCTCTTCTGAAAGGAATACGTGGTATGCTGTCTTCAGCTCATTGGCTTAAAGTTAGGAGTGGAATCTTTCTCCAACGTGAGTAGAAGGCAACCTCTGACAGACACTTCCTATATTACAACACCATGTGGAGGCTGGCCAAATTTTGGTTCCAGATGCCCAAATTCATGTGCAGGAAACACATAGTCCAAAAAAAAAAAAGGTTAATTTTGCAAAACATTTTCACATGGTAATTTGTGTGTATAGACACATCTCTAGAAACATTTCCTATAAATACATCTTACCATGGTGGGGAATACTGTGACCAGGTGACCTGTATGCCTGCCCACCAGGGTCTCAACAATTTTGAGGCCCCTCCTCTCTCTCCTTGTGATTCTTTGCCATTAAACTCGGCTTGGACTGTACAGCCCAGTCCAATAGATGACTGTCTAAAAAAGTAGGACTTGTGACTACCCTATGTGGAGGTGAGGAGGTTTTTAAAGCTTCTCTTGCTATGTGCTTGAATGTGTGGGGTTTAGCATTCTAATGCTGTGCATTCCTGTAGACACTAGCAGTGGCGGGAAACCTCTCTGACAGTTCAGAAGATGTGTCAGAATGCTTACAAAGAATACAACCAAACAGTTTGTTACTTGACTGATGCCCACACAGGACAGAACAATGGAGGTGGAGATGGGCAGAGGAGATGCCCGAGTTGCCCTTAAATGGTGGCCAGTCCTCAGCACCTCTCCACAATGTTTCATCCCGCCATGTGTGACTTCAAAAGAAATCCTCCCTGTGACCAGTGCCGTATTTACGTATAAGCTAAACAAGCTATAGCTTAGGGCCCCACTCTCTTGGGGGCCCCCAAAAATTTCACTATTAATATACTTCTTCTTAATTGTATTTCAGTTCAACAATTACTTTGATAAAATACGTCTTTTGTTATGTGCAAATAGCTTTAGATACCTATTAGGTCCATACATTACCATATAGCATATATTCAACACAAAAAACAGTGACAATTTGTTGTTGACAAAGGACAGTTGGACATATAAAGGGTCCCATTACCTTCAGCAGCTGAGGGCCTCATCAAACCTAAATTCGGCCCTGTCTGTGACCCTTCTAATTCCCCTAGTGCTTCAGGGTACACCATCTGAAGTGGTTGGTGTTCAAGGAAAAAAGCTTGAAATCTATCTTTCTGTTCAGCACTTTAGTTCCCTGACAACATAATGAAGCCCACAGCCCTCTGCACCACAGCAGAACAGTGTCAGCTCCTCAATGGCTGATCGAAACGTGGACCTTACGAGTGGACCTTATACAGATGTCTAAATCAAGGACTGCAAAAGCAATTTCCCGTCTTTCCTGTCCTCCAAGCGTTCTCTCTCCCTCTGTGTGTGCCCGTACATGTCTCTGGCAATGAAATACAGCAGCACCTTTTCAAACCCCTCTTGCTTGATGTGTCATCTGACAATGAGTCAAGCCTGTTATGCCACAGCACTCCGTACAAGAATAGGCTATCATTGTGAAAAGTTTGAAAAGGAACGCTTTGTCATTTTTTTCAATTGGGAGACAAAAATATGTTCCTTTGTGGGTGTCATGGACATCTACAGTCAAAGGGAGATTGCCCCTTCGTACCCATATACACCTCTAGTAGTTCATATTTCTGCTGTAATTGTCAGCAGCATCGCTTCAACCTTCGTAAAAGGAAGACCTCTTTGCATCCGTGGGCTTTAGGTGTCTAGAAAAATCCGTCAGATGAGGAAAAAGTCAGAAACCATGTATGCAAACATCCATTGAGGGAGAAATTGATTCTTTCAAATATTAAGCCTTTTGTGTATTGAATTTGCAGGCACAGCACAATAGCCGAGCAGCCAGGAACTAGTTAAGGGAGGTAGTGATTGTTTTTAATTAGCTACACATGGGTTGGGTAGTCCTAGCCCAGGTGCCTATATATAGCAGCAGGGCTGGGGTTCTGTGTGCCTTTCTACTTGCTTGCTGCCATGAATAAAGATGCTACCATACCACCACTGGCTGGACTCACTATATAATAAAGCCTATGTTCCGCTGTTGTTTTAATCAATACAGTGGTACCTTGGGTTACAAACACCTTGGGTTACAAACACTTCGGGTTACAGACTCTGCTAACCCGGAAGTAGTACCTCGGGTTAAGAACTTTACCTCAGGATGAGAAAAGAAATCGCGCGCCGGCGGCAGCAGGAGGCCCCATTAGCTAAAGTGGTACCTCAGGTTAAGAATGGTTTCAGGTTAAGAACGGACCTCCGGAAAGTATTAAGTTCATAAGCAGAGGTACCACTGTACAACTGTTTGGTATGCCCATTTGTGACTGGTTTTACAATGCAGTTTTCCATCCACCATTTACATAACAAAAATGCATTATATTAGGGAAAGTGCTTTTTTATAATAATTTTTATTAGTTTTGCATATAATCACATTGCGTAACATCATATCTTCTTATTAAATCTCATTGGCTCAGTCGAGCCTAGCAACTTCCCTCCATCCCACCTAATGGTTTACAGACTTAAATTTTGCATCTTTGCATTTCACTTTCTTTCCTATTCTTGTTACATCATTATCTAAGATATTATCTAAGATATTAAAGTGCTTGCCCAAATGCGTACATTGGTCAAACCTGCTTCTAAAAACCTGTTTATTGGGAGAAATTCACACTACAACGCTGATGAATTTTCATGAGGATTTTTAAAAAGAAACAATGACCGCAAAATGTGCAGAACTGAATTTAAGATTGGAAACAACAGCACCAAAATTGACAGGCTCTCCCATCCTCAGTAGACACAATACCTTTAAGGCACATTATTTCACATGAAAATCCTGGGGGATGGAGTCCATTAAGGGTGCTGGGAATTATACATCTGTTAGGGGTAAATAATAGTTCCCTGGATTATTTGGGGGACTTCATGTGCTTTAAATGATTGTGTGCATATCTGAGAGAGGGAGCACAGATAAAGACAGATCACTGCAAAACGTTCTGAGCCTGGGCATATCAATTTGACATCTGAGGAAGATGCGTACAGACCACCCCAGACCAAGGGAAGATGGGGGTCAGAAAAGGGGTTTGTGATCTGTTTCTACCTATTATTACCTAAACAAAGTGCCTTTTAAAAAATCAAATAAGTTTTTTAACCTTGCCACACTGCATCTTGTTAATGACAGGGTAAAGTCTGGCTTACATATATTTAACCCCCCTCGCCAGTGCTTCCCCCAAAAGCAACATTATAAATAATATTAGGCTACAGTGGCAACGAGCGGTTCCCTGTGAATTTCAGGGACTTTTTTTAAAAAAAGACAAGAACAGCTAGGCTGATAAAAGCAGTCTTTGAAAAGATGCATCAAATTCCTTCCAGCGGTTTCAGTATCATGTAACAGCAGTGCACCCAAGCAAAGGCTCAGGGGTGGGGGTGGAGTGAATCATTCTGCTATGATGCTCGAAAGGGTTAAGGATGGCACAATAGCATTTTGTTGCTATGTGCAGCAGGGATAAAAAAGCACCCCTTTTAAATAGGTGAAAGGTGGACTGAGCCAAAACGCACATGCTGACGTCTGACCATCCCCAGAGAATCGATGATGGGTTTTTTTGTGTGTGATCAATGTAATATTCCACAGCTAAATTTAGGGACTGTGCATCCTATGAAAATGGCACCTCACCATGACTAATTAGCAATAAAAAAAACTGTGGTTGTCTTCAGGTTTAATTATTTGATCTCCAAGGTTTTGATTAAATTAAATCTCTTTACCTAAGGACAAAAATATATAAAAGAAATATATCTCGGATGCTGTTTATTCACAAAGGATTCTGTTCCTTTCCCCACTAAAGCTGTTAAGATCGTACCATCTTTGCTGTTAAAAGAAATACAATGAGAGACAGCTTGCAAATAAATCTGTTTCGTTGCATGTGAGTATACGATCTGGCTATTACAAAGCCCTCTCATAACCTTTTCTGTATTGGAATATTAAAGACTTTTCACTCGTATAAAGAATAAATGAAACCCATTTTTTAAAAAAGAAAAAGAAAGTAGAATGTAGAAAAAGTACTTGTAAAATGACAGTGAATTATTAACTATATGTGTGCTTGACTGAGGGACTGAATTAACTCTGCCCTTGCTAGAGTCAGTGACTGAGGTAAGACTCCAGTTGAATGCACACGTAGGAGTAAACTGCATTGTAGGCATTCACTTTCTGCATTTCTTTCTTGTAAAATCATTATAAAGCTTTCTTTAAAACAAGCAAACAAGCAGATAAACAAACAAACAAAAATAACGGGATCTTAGTACATATAAGGGGTCATTATAGCGTCACAAGTTTCTGAGTGCCACACCCTGAACCCCTGGATTCAGTAAATGTTATAATGTAAGCCACAGCAGTTTCCTGATAAGGTAATTGCCTGGGAGAGGAGCCATTCAGAAAGTTGAAGGGCTGGAGGGCCACAAATCCCCCATTCCTGCTTGTTTCTGAGTTCAGTGGAGGCTTAAGTGAGCTTTCAGAGTTTCTGCAACATGAAATGGACAAAAAGAAGGCTCTATAAGCAGCTAACTCGTGGAACATCTGCTTTACATGCCAAATGTCCTGGGTAGTGCTGGGAATGCCATTGCTGAAACTCTAGGGAGCCTCTGTCAGACTGTGTGGACAGTACTGCACTAGATGGACCATTGGTCTAACTTGGTGTAAGGCCGCTTCCTGTCTTCCTATGTCTTTCTTGGAAAAGGAAGCAACAGTAGAATAGGTGTTTATTTAAATAGCTATCAAAATGGTTCCAAATTAGGCCCCATGTCAGTGTGACCCAATGAAAAGAACATTGCTTTTCATTGCAACTTGATAATGTTTTGAGTATACTCCCAAACCTTTTCGGATAAATGAAGTTGTTCTAGATGTTTTAAGCCTTAAGGGTGTAAAGTGACCATAATGTGGCAGAAAGGCAATGGGTCTTCTTTATTGCATTTGTCTAATTGTGATGATTCTTTTGTTCAGCATTCCCGTAAGTGCTACAAGAAGTGCAGACAGCCACTGGGTAATTCAGGATTAATTGTTTATCAGTCTGTTACGACTTGATGTCTCAATACTTACAGACTGACCGCATGCTGTATTGTGGGATTCTAAGGACAGAATTGCCTGCCATTTCCTGTTTAGAAACACCACAAGCATGCAACTCATAGCCATAATAATTCTCTACCTTGCAAGGAACAGGTTTCATTATTATTATTTTGTTGCTGCAAGCACTGCTAAGAAATCAAGCAAGCTCTTGGCATCTTATTCCTCCTTTGGAGCAATTTAGATGGCAGTTGACACATTCAATAGTTGGTCATTGATTGTTTCACATGGTATTCATTTGCCCTAAATAGTGCGCTGCCCTCCCACTTTCCAACTGACCAACTTGACTTGGTTGAGGGTCCTTTTCTTTTGAAGAGTATCGCACAGCACATTCTCTTTGCTTTCCAGCATGGTCTGCCACAATAAGCACTATGGTAGTGATGGCAGATGTCATGACTAGTTTACTTTTAAAAACATCAGTGTGTGTGTGTGTGTGTGTGTGTGTGTAGATTCACAGAAGGAATAACAGAATAATCTAATCAAGGTCCACTGGATCCAGCACCATATTCATGATGGCCTGTTAACAAGAAAGGAGTAAGGAAAATAGTTCCACTCTTGGTCTTCTTCCTTGTTGAAATCAGTGGAAGTTTTATTTTTTAGCCCCTTTGAGACAGTTGAGCTGGATGTAGTGGCAGCAGGCCTGCCTCGAGCCACACAGAAAGTGTGAGAACAGCCCCTGCATATGTGCAGACCAAGCCTGCGAGATCAGAAATGATTGGGTGTATAGACGCTACATACCTGTTTGTATGCATGTAGGATCTGTATGTTGTATTATGGTGCTGGAGGAGACTCTTGAAAGTCCCATGGACTGCAAGAAGATCAAACCTATCCATTCTGGAAGAAATCAGCCCTGAGTGCTCACTGGAAGGACAGATCGTGAAGCTGAGGCTCCAGTACTTTGGCCACCTCATGAGAAGAGAAGACTCCTTGGAAAAGACCCTGATGCTGGAAAAGATTGAGGGCCCAAGGAGACGGGGACGACAGAGGACGAGATGGTTGGACTGTGTTCTCGAAGCTACCAACATGAGTTTGACCAAACTCCGGGAGGCAGTGGAAGACAGGAGTGCCTGGCGTGCTCTGGTCCATGGGGTCACGACTAAATGACTAAACAACTAAACAACAACAAAGGATCTGTATGCATGTAGTCGACTGAATGCAGGCATGGCAAAAGCATGTTTGCCCACATGATCCCACTCAGAAAAGGGCTGAGGATGCAACGATCTCTGAGTTTCTCCTTTTTAACTTCCATCTAACAGCTCAGGTACACACATATAGATTCTAAGGGGCCCACAGCCCCATGTGAAGTGGGGCTGGCTGTTCATCGCTGTGTGCAATGGGAATCTGAGAGCTTTGGATCACATCCAGACTCATTCATTTCTACTGCAGCTTGTCACGTCCATAGTTCTAATGAACATTTGTCAAAGGAATTTAATTTAAGTCCCAGAAGAGGTGTTATATGAGTTCAGTATTATTTCCCATGTATATGGTGCAGAGTGGCCATGAACTCTAGAGCACAGATTCCTTTTCCAACAGTTTCCATTGTTGCAGATGAAAGCAAGTCCACCAGCTCCAGTCAAATTAATCCATGGAGCTTTTTACAGACTGAAATATGAAATGACTAATGCAGTAATCACAGTATCCCTTCTGCTAGCTACTTTCCCCATTATTTTCATTTAATTTGGCTCTGCCCTTACATTTTCATTTCTCAACGTGCAACAATGACATTTTTCTAAGAATGAGATTCCCATCTGATACTGGGCATTTCATCACTGTTTGGAGCATGTTCATCAAATAGTCAAGCAACCTGGTGTTTCAAATAAAGAAAACCTGAATCCTACATATTGGTGCAATTCAGATGTAACACGACCTCATTCCCTCACCCCACTTTCTTTGCATACAAGCTTCAATTCATTCTTTGTAACAAACCAAGAATTTTCATCCAAATACAGAAATTGTGGTTTGCTCAAAGTGTAATCAATTTTCAATCCAGGACTATACAGTAGGAACAAAGCATGATTTGACATCCTGGTTTGTAAACTCACCATGGTTTTAATAAACAACCATTTTGAATTTTCCTTTTTGGAATAAATGGGAAACTGTGGTATGTCACAAACTGTGAATGGAATCTTTAATTCTCCACACCTCATGAGAAGGAGGGTGGGCAAGTAGGGCAAGCATGGAAGCCTAAGGATCATGCCTGCTCTTGCAAAATTAAGAACTCATGGGTTGTTGTGTCTGAACTGGGATATTCTATAGGCAGGAGGTCAATCCATCCCATCCAGCACTCAGATACAAGAGCAAAGGACATGGTATAAGAATTTAGCATATACCCAAATGAGTACTGAGATCTTTATCAGAGGGCTTGTGTCCCATCACAGGCTGAGATGGTGGATGGGTAAAGGCTTTCTCAGCGGTGATGCCCATACTGCAAAGTTTGCTTTAGCATACATGGTTGATTCCCTTTCTCCCAACTTTTACACCAAGCGTGGGAAACCTGAAACCCTGAGATGGGAAGCTGGGGAAACTGGAGAATATTCCCAAACTTCATGTGCTGTTGGTACATTTATCCCATCTGTATAGCCGAGCAAGAAATATAATTTATCTGCAATGGCAACAGTATTACAAAAGGAAATATTATTCTTAGCTTTGCATGCCATGTTTCCTCCTACGCCAACAGCTGGTAAGGTCCTGATGTATATAGGTTAACCAGGTAAGAAGAATGACCCTCTTGTAGCTCACATTTGTCTATGTATTTATTGGAAATATAGAGGCATTCATTTATAGAAATTTCATTTTGACATATGGGGAAGCATTGCACTTCTATAGATAGCACATAAAGGTATGTATAACATCTACCCCCGCTGTTTATTAGCCTCCAGCTCCATTTCTCTGTGCAACACCTTTGTGCATATTCTCTAACCATTCATAGGAACTCTAGCAGGCTGTCATTCCGCAGAGCAAAGTGAGAGGGGAACTCGTTGCCTGTGTAATGTTGCTCACATTTTCTCTTCTCAAATGCTCAGTTCTGTAGTGGCAGACAAATATATGCTGGAAGAGTAATTAACAGAAGCAGTACTCATGAAGAACTGTCTATTATGTTGCCATACTGTTTCTTCGAGAGAGAGCTCCATCCTGCATTGTCACAATTCTATTGGGCAGAATGCTCAGGTGCTTTTTGAATTTCCCTCTTCTGCTTTCTCTTTCACAAAAACTGTAACCAGGCATGAGCAGAAATACTAGGAGGCTCAAAGTGCGTGTGTTTGTGCAAGCCTTAAATTCCTTGCAAAAGTAAGTGGGTCACAGTTTGAATTAAAATATCATTCCACTTAGAAATAAGGGGACTGTTAACTATATGCAGTGATGAAATCAGACTTCAAAGAATGTGTTCCTCTACAAGGATATTAAATTGGTCAAGAGGAGATAATCTGAGAGGGCCACCAGTGTCGTTTCAGCTCTATAAATAATGAATCTGGTGTGATTTCTTAATCTAGATTGTCTACAAAGCTTCTTTTCAATCGAGAGGGTTAAGGATAATCTTCCATTTGAATTTGAGTCGCTTTTTTCATTCAGCGGTGCTTACCCTTCTGTCAACAAATGAATAAAAATAATTGTGCTTCTAATGTCTCTGCTAAAAGCATTGTAACACTGGGCTATTTTCCAGTCTGCAAGTCATGTATTATCAAGAACATTCTGGCACAGAAAAGGGGGGAATCATTGTAAATCATCCCTTTGGTGACTCTGCTGCATTTTAGAAGAGCAATTCCTAGCCAGAAAATGGAACTGTATGTTAGACTTTACCTACAAACCCTTTCCTACCCAACCCTTGAGAATAATGGCAATTGCTGAGGTGTTTTTGCTTAATGAAAATGCCAGTGGCTGCTGCATGATGGAAAACTCCTGCCCATACTGTTAAGTCCTGGGAGGCAGCAGCCAAAGAACTGCATTCCCACATAAGTAGCCTTCTGGGAGGCCAACGGTGGGTGGAGCCAAAAGCAAAAGTGGGAGGAGCAATACTAGTGACCTTTACACTAGGCTACATTCCAGCCCTGCAGCAGCCACACACTGGCTGCTGGAAGTGTGTTCCCTGAACCCAGGGAAGCAAGGGGTTGTTTAAGGACACATTCCAGCCAGGCAAACATAATCAAGGAGGGTTCAGAGGAGGGCCAGTGAGAGGTGTGGCCTGAGGTGAAGGGGTGTGGCCTAGGAAGGCCTGGAGGGGGGGGGTTCATTCAAGCAATGGGCTCCACCGCTGGCTGCTTCCTCCCCACCATCTTTTAAAATGACATTGTCCTCAGAGGTTCAGTGACCCACTCTAAACCAGATGGTTTGCAAACCATGACTGTTTATCTAAGATTTTTAAAATGCCATACTAGATGGTTCCACTAGGATGCTAAGAGCAAACCTTTATGAATTATCTCCAAAACCATGTGCATATTTTTAACAGGAAAAGGATAGGTTGGGAAAAGGGAATAGTAAATAGAAAAGCAGGCGTTAGGGTGCCAGCCAGATGTACCCTTTCCCACAATATACAATTCAATCCCCACTACACAGTGTTTTGCCCCCACCCCAGCAGTCAGCCAGCAAGCCATGCCCACTGAGCATGCTCAGTCCTTATTGGGGTGCCCCCTTCTTTTAAGGAATATATGTTGTTGTCTGTACATCTGAAAACCTTGGGGTTCCCCCAAGCCTGCTGATGCCTCTTTTGTGGGTGGAAAGTGCTATTACAAGGATTCACGCTTGGAGAATGTTTGCTATTAGTATATATAGAACATCACAGCTATATGGAATATCACAGCTACCTATTTATTTGGGGGAAACTAATAGCATGTTTGAGGGAACATGTTTTTCCTGTCAAATATCCTGACAAAATGTTAAGATGCTTATTTAAACCCATTTGGTATTGTGTTAACGTCCACTTGGTAAAGAATTAGGCAGCTTCTAGGTAACTTTCACAAACTTCTTCCATTCATAGATGACACAGCTGGGTAGAAATTAGTCTCTAAAAATACTTTCACACAACCTGCTTGTTTTCTAGTCACTGTCTGCTTATGTTATGCTCATTCCATCTGTCAATAGATATGAGTCACACATTCGACCTTTCAGTTTCACTTGCGCACATAAATTTCTTCCAATTTCCTGTGAAACAAACACTTTTAACTCTTTAGAGCTGTATAATCCAGTATGCCAAAAAATGGTTTGTAGGGGTGGAAATGGAGTGGGCTGATGTGCTGCATCTCTAATTTCGGCCCACATCTAATGTAGTATCGAATATGCTTTGTCTTCTTAGTAGGGATGGTTTTTACAATACAAATTAAAATGATTTCTTGGAACTTCTGTTTTTTCTGTGCTTGCTAACTACTTTTTAAAACTTAACAGCATAGAAAGATGGAAAGTAAATTTTATTTCTGATGTTATTAACCATTAGAAGATTCTCTTTAAGGAAGTCCAGCTGATTCCTTTTACAAATACTCTTATAAACTGTGAAACAAGGAAACAGTTATCTGAATGACATTTACTCCTTTGACTACTTTACCAGTAGAACTTAAATCATGCATCTATAGATGAAACCAATTTTCCTCTCAGAGGAAATTCTTCTCTTAGAATTTATGGTGAACATTCTCTGAATATTCCCTGGTTGTATGAATATTTGTGGAATGAGTGATATTTGACATTGCTGTTTCACATCTGACGTCTTTGCAAAGGCTATCAATATTTGACATGCAACAGTAAATATTTGATGCTATCTGGCAGTTGGCATGCATTAAGAGTCAACATTGGGCAGCAGTAGACATTTAGTGGTCAATATCTGATACTTTCTGACACGCTGTGGTAGACTATATGTGGCAACAGTTTTGCAGTATGATTTAATAAGTTGCCTTGTGAGGGTAATGTTCGTTGGTGGTTAGAAATACATTGAATATACAAGTCCCTTTGAGTTTAATGGTTACTCCTAAGGAAGTGTGCATAAGATTGCAGCTCAAATTTACTGTTAGAACTTCTGGTGCTCATGAGTGAACAAGTAAGTCTCTACAGGCGCATATTTTTAGAGCAGGTATAGGGAAACTTTGGGATTCCAGATGCTGCTAGACTACAACTCCCATGCAAAACACTACTAAACCTTAGCCTACGTAAATACAATCCTGGCAACAACACACACAACGTAACAGGCTGTGGTACCTCGGATTACATATGCTTCAGGTTACATACGCTTCAGGTTACAGACTCCGCTAACCTAGAAATAGTGCTTCAGGTTAAGAACTTTGCTTCAGGATGAGAACAGAAATCGTGCTCCGGCAGCGCGGCAGCAGCAGGAGGCCCCATTAGCTAGAGTGGTGCTTCAGGTTAAGAACAGTTTCAGGTTAAGAATGGACCTCTGGAACGAATTAAGTACTTAACCCGAGGTACCACTGTAGTTAGTGTACCAGTCTTGGATACTTGAGATCCAGCATTCCCAAATTCCAGTGCATCAGTTAAAGCCCACAGGCAGTTAAGGCCTTGAGGCAGTTGCTTCAATGAGGCTTCCTTGTTCAGTGGAGCTGCAGAATACTGAAGAAATGTTTCGTGGTAAGAGAAAAGCCACGCCACCACCCATGATGATGAGGCACGCTCAACTCTGCACCTACTGAAAGCATAAAGGAATTATAAAATGCCCTGTGAGTGGCACAGAAAAGCAGAACTTTCTTTGAAGGGGGAAATAAACTTTCAAGAAATTAGAGTACAAATTCCATCACAGCACTGCTTTTGCTCTTTTGCAGGCAAAGGAACATTTAATGACAATATAGTGTTTTCTTTCTTTCTTTCTTTCTTTCTTTCTTTCTTTCTTTCTTCTTTTAGTGTTTTTAGCCAACTTTCAACTTAACCGTAAGCCAGTGCTTTATCACCAGAACTAACCCAGACTTTTAAAATGCAAGTGTTAGGCTGCTCAAAGGTGATCCAACCTGAAACAAGACAAATTAGCATACTGATATGTTCATACAAACTAGTATGTAAGCTTATAGAGCTATGCAGTCAGAAGCAACATTCAAATGAATGGGAAATGATATAATTGCTCTGCTGAAGACATTGCAGTGCACATTTTAAATGCTGATGCTCTGTAATCCCCCATTTTCACTGGACTGATTTTCACTTGAGTACCATTTCCCTGTCCATTAAATCAGATTCCCCATTATTTAGTTATTTATTCAATTTAGATCCCGCTTTTCTTCCCAGATGTGTCAACACATCAATAATAAAACCTTATTTGTTTGTTTGTTTGTTTTGTTTTAAATTTAAACCCAATTAAAAACATCCTAAAAGCATTCATCTCAGGATTGCCAGGAATGGTGAATTTCAGCCTGTGTGAACAGGAACATTTTAAAATTTAGCCTGAAAGTGAGCAACAGTGATGCATGTCACCCACAAGGAAGGATATTCTACAAATGGGGAGCCACCACTGAAAAGGCCCTGTCATGGACCAATGCCAACTGGGAAGCCTTTGGTGTTACCACCACCAACAAGGTCTCACCTGCCAGTTGAGGGTCTGGGAAGGTTGATGTTGCAAAATGCACTCTTTTAGGTACTTGGGTCTCAAGCCATTTAGGGTTTTATATGCTAAGACAAACACACTGAATTAGGCTCAGTAGCTCCTTCATGGATCACTGCCTTGTTGTGGTGAAGGGGCTTGAATAACTCAGAGAAGCTATGAGCTATGCTGTGCAGGGCCACCCAAGATGGACAGGCCATAGTGGAGAATCCCTCTCTTCCCATGTGGCAGTTGGTTTTTAAAATAATAATAATAATAAGGAACCAACATGAGTCCTGTATCCAGAGCAGGTACATGATTGAGACTCTGCATGGCTGCTTTTACTTCTAAATAAAAGAAAGCATGGTGGTGATGGTTTGCCTCCAAGAAAATGGCTAGGTGTTCCATCTGCATAAATAATACAAGAATAATACAAGAACTATTCTCAGTCTATGAGACAAGGCTGCCAGAATCTCAGCACTTGAGCTCTGAACACTAAACCATCAGCCTGAAGTTCAGGATCTGGAACTTGGTTTTGTTCTTCAGCCAACAATATGGCAGCCTGGCCTTGACCAGCTTAGCTCCCTCCATCTCTGTGCCATGGCTATTGTTCAAGGCCACAATAATATATAGTTGGATTCACAAATAAAATGGTATCTTGTTACTGTCATGGTCAGGCTGTTATCCCTGTACACCTGCATTTTGGAAAGCATCCTGTTTTGTCTCTTTAACACTGATGCATATTCATTCTTTCACACAATACACGCCATTGGGCTCCACTACAGCTGCCATTCAGCTCTTCCATTTTTATTTTTATTAAACTCTGGCTGTGCAATTAACAGGCCTTTTCAAATGTCAGGATTCCCCATTCCACTATCAGTTCTTCCTTATAATTTAATTCTTCTACTTAAATATTCCATTTGTACCACCCTCCTCTGTCCCCACTGATGCTAATGAAATAATTTATTCTCTGATCAAAGCACTAATTTGTCCCAGAAGACTAAAGAGACAGCAAATTTCCAACTGATCCCCCCCCCACTAACAGTGAGAGTGGGAGGATGAACCGAAACCAGCTTGGTTTATAATGGTGGCTTGTGCCATGGGAAAGAGAGAGAGAGAGCCACATTCAATCCAGCTCGCTCAATTAAATTTTTCACAATGGTGCATTCTGTTTCCAAATTATTATTAATTCTGCTTGTGCAGACATTCACAATCCATAATGCAGGGATATCAGACAAACAGGGAATAGTTTTGGGATCTGGAAACACCAGCTGATTTTAAGGGTAGGCATGCAGTAAGGGAAATGCTCCTGATTAGAGCTTGCATGTGATGAAGCCGCCCTTCCATTTGAAACACACACACACACCTCAGTTCGCCAGAGTTGAAGAGTCATACATTCTTCCAAACACTTGAGTACATATCGGATGTGCAATAAAATCCCCATAACCATTTGCAGGTTGATACAAATGATTATGTGTGAGAGCTTACCTTTGGAGACTTTGGTTTTCAGCATAGACTCTCAGGCATACAAAACAGGAATAACATTATTTTATGTTATTTGTTGATGTGTTATAAATATTTCTATGAGCTCTCAATTTGGCTTGCGGACACTTTCTCCCCAGATGTGGTGCCAAATGAACAACTGGGAATGTGAGCTCCCAATTGTTCCTTTACAAGCAGGGCTTGCTGACAGCGCTGGTCTGCTGATTGGCCCTGACAGTGAGCCCCACTGGGACTGGCTACACTAGGGAGTTCCCCATCAGGAACTGCCTCATGCTACCAATCCTAGGGGATGCTCAGAGCCCATTAGTAAACCCCACTGAGATCAGCTGCCCTAGGGAGTTCCTTTCCAATGCATTTGAATGTCATCATCTCTGGATGACTTAATGAAAGGTAAAAAACAAAACAAAACCCCACAATAAAATCAACCATCCAACAACTGGTAGCAACTATTTTAAACCTATAAAACAGAGACTGGCCCAGCAGGGTGAAATCAAGAAATCAAAGAAATCTAAATCAAGAAAAAGCCTTGAGCCTAGCATGCCAAGTGCCCACTCAAAGAAACAAGTTTTGGCCAGGTGGCAAAAAGCAGTGAGAGAGGGGACCAAGTGGCTTCCTGGTGGGAAAGATGATGCAGCCGCTGAGTTGTCCTGATCCGCTGAGCCGTTGACCAATGTTGGGTCATGGAGGAGAGCTTCCTCAGCATATCTTTGGGAGTGGGCAGGCGGCAGTGAGAGGAGTCTCTTAGATATTTTGCATATCCAATTATCGCATTCTCACTGACACACAAATACACGTTTTTATTCTTCATATTTGTAGAAAAGCATCAATAAGCACACTGGAATGGGGGCATGTCCCAGGAGGATTCATTTGACAAAGTGATTGGAATATGAAAAACCAGAGAACAGGTTAAAGGCCTTCCAATAATAATAATAATAATAATAATAATAATAATAATAATAATAATAATATATTTATACCCTGCCCATCCGGCTGGGTTTCCACAGCCACTCTGGGCAGCTTCCAATGAAGATTAAAAATACATTAAAACATCAGTCATTAAAAACTCAAGTAAACAGGGCTGCTTCAGATGTCTTCTAAATGTCAGATATTTGTTTATCTCTTTGACATCTGATGGAAGGGTGTTCCACAGGGCGGGCACCACTCCTGAGAAGGCCCTCTGCCTGGTTCCCTGTAACTTTGCTTCTCGCAGTCAGGGAACCGCCAGAAGGCCCTCAGCACTGGACCTCAGTGTCCGGGCAGAACGATGGGAGTGGAGATGCTCCTTCAGGTATACTGGGCCAAGGCCGTTTAGGGCTCATGGTCCATCTGCAAACTTGATGGTGACAGGATATCCATCTTCAAGATCTTCATATTCTTCACATCAGTTGATGGAGCAGCTGAATACTTCTACTCTGGTCGTTCTTCAATAAAGTCTTGGTATCATCGTGGTGAAGTTAACGTTAGCAGGAAAATCCCAATACTATTTAATTATCATTCCTGCTTCACAGACACATGTACCAGAAACAGCCCCCCCCCCACAAAATCACCAACTCCTCACATGTATAATTCTAACAGGTTGTATCTGATAGAATCTGATAGAAGTAGAATTCCAGTTGTGCAAGAGAACTTCTGCTTCCTCTCCTCCCTCCATGAACCCCCAAAATCTGCTCCAGAGGATCCACCAATCCTCCATAGTTTATTTTGAGGGGGCAGGGGCAGCTGCTGCAGCTGAGATAGGAGGGGGAAGTTCCATTGCTCTAGCCGAAGAGGAGCACTGGGGACTCCCCTTTACGTCACCACCACACTCAGTTGGATGGTTAAGAGTAAAGCAGAGCTAGAGGGGAAAGTGGGGATACTGCACAGATCTGCTGTGTACTACTGTGTACTTCTGGAAAGTTTCCACTAAAAAGAACTTGTAACAATTTTTTTAAAATGACAGGCATAGCTGAAAAAAACAGTTCTCTGTAGGGATCGTTTTGTATTAAAGCTAGACACTTGCCGAAACATCTAAATTGAACAATGAGTGGGTGGGGGGAAAGACAAAATATTTTCATTGCTGAAATCTCTTTACAGAGCAAATAATTATCTCTAGGGTGCTGCCACCTACAGATTGCACTTGCGAGATCCTGCTGTGTGCATGCTGTGCCCCCTGCTGGGAAAGAAACATGGGAGTCAAAAAATAATCTTCTTTCTTAGCTATCACACTGCCTGCCTGGTAGAGAGAGAGAGACGCTGCGGCAGGATTCATGTGTGGGAGCATTTCACACCCAAACGAAAATGCTGGCAGGATTATATTAAGTGAGCAATTAATTTCTTGCGCAGGGATAACGTATTGAGGGATGGGGCAAAGCACGAGAAGTTTAAAGGGCTTTTCTCCTTTTGAGGAAGCAGCAGGTGCTTCAAGCGTCAGGAGTTTGTTTGTTTGTTGAGTTTCTAAGAGAGAGAGAGAAAGAACTGAGATGTGCATATTGGTGATCAGGACAGCCAACTCCAGAATAATCAGATGATATAAGTATTTGGCTCTGAGTCCATCCTCACCTCCCACCCATTTTTGTTACAAGTGGTAAGCTTTGCAGCGATGTCTTTTCGGTACTGAATCAGAGCGTAAAATGTTTGTTTTGTTCTTTTAAATACTTCTAGTCTGCCCTTTGTCCTAAATACCCCAGGGTGGGTTACAACAATAAATGCACAACACAATGAACTTCAAGACAGCAATTAACAATATTGACAGTACAGTGGTACCTTGGGTTACAGACGCTTCAGGTTACAGACTCTGCTAACCCAGAAATAGTACCTCGGGTTAATAACTTTGCTTCAGGATGAGAACAGAAATCGTGTGGCGGCAGCGGGAGGCCCCACTAGCTAAAGTGGTGCTTCAGGTTAAAAACGAACCTCCAGAACGAATTAAGTTTTTAACCTGAGGTACCACTGTACAATAAAATAGAGGTGGTTTGTCAGTTCCTGGGATTTACATGGGGGATGGAGAATCTCAGGCCAATGACCAAATGATGGTTCTCATGACTCTCCCCAGGGCACCCCCTGCCTGCCTAGCCTTGCTCTGTACCCTCCTTGTGTGTTTCTGCCTAGCCGGAAGGCATCCTTGATAATGCTTCTTGTTGACCTGTATGGAGAATGCAGAGGTAAGAAGGCAAAATTTACATTTGTTGTTCTGCTCACTTTTGCTTCTGCCTGCACCCCCCCCATGACATGCAGCCCCCAAAAGGTTTCCCAAAAGAAAATGTGGCCCACAGACTGGAAAATATTCCCCATCCCTGGTCTGCGTTAAACAGCCTGATGGGAAAGACAGGTCCTCAGCTGACATTTGTTTGGGATTCATTATTGGATAACATAAAACAAACCCTTATTAAGTCTTCTTACATCTAAATTGGAAGAGGCTTTGCTAAGATTCAATGTCCCCAAAAGAAAAGAACCCGCTTCTGAGCAGTGTGTGTACAATCAGAATAAGTCAGAGGTGAGTATTGGATCAATAAGCTACAATCTGATGTTCACAGCTGTAATGTTGTGCATCTTTGCTCATTTCTCCCCTCTTATTTATGTTGGTCAAAAAGAAGGTGAGAAAATAGAGAGAGAAAGAAAAGTCTGTCTCATTGCAGGGAAGCAGGGTCCAAGATTCATCTCCTTAAGCCTGGTGAATAGAGTCCCTTCTCTGTTTCAAAAAAGTTGCCAAACTGGTGAGCTTCTTTTTGTTTAAGCTCCTTACATTTCTTGTCTGATTTGTATTTACAACCAGACAGGGCACGATGGCATGCATATCAATTACACATGAGTAAGAAAGAGAGCTGGGGCCATTCCTTGCATGCAGAAAGTCTGGTGTCTGCAGTTCAGGTAGAAGGTTGTAGGAAAGGCCGTTGTTTGAAACCCTGGCAAGCTGCCCCAAGTCAGAGTAGATCAGGGGTCATCAACTTTTTAAAATGTCCATTGGCATATTAGGATTGTGGAGCAAGTGCTGTGGACACCACCCCTTGGGTCACTTCAATTCCTGGGATCTGCACCCCTCAAGAGATACCAGCCGTTTTATTTTCCATTCATTTCTTACTGATCCCTAGCATGGGATTTGCTTTTTCCCCACAGCTGCCACACAAAGGATGCTGGCACCAGATTTTTAAAGTCCAGCCTTCATTCCGAATCCATTTCTGACTGGCTCAAATGGAGCCACAGTGTGCTTCATTTCTGAGAGGTCTTCCTGCTCTTGCTGCCCTTTCTTAAACATACAAGGCAAGGGAGATGGCCAGGATTCTTGGAAATTTCTGCAGGTTGGTCTTAGGCCTTGAGCACTGTTGGGCATGCTCAAAGAAACACCCAGAGAAGCCATGGGAAATGTAGCATCTTTGCCTCTCTGATCAGTGTGATGAGTATCCAGGGCAGCATCCAGAGTCCAAGTGCTACCTGGAACGATTTCCCAGAATCCTCTCTGCTTTCCCCCTCACCTCTGAAAAAGAAAGTGAGGAGGACAGAGGAAAGGGTTCCCCAAAATTTATCTCTTAGGGCTTGAGGTTATCAGGCATGAGAGTATAGTAATTATATCGCCATCACACTTAGGGGCCTACAAACCCTATCTGGAATTTTGTTAGTTTTTTAATATCCCCATGGACATGGGGGCCGGGAGGCCTCATACTGTTTCTGGAGGCTGGGGTAGATCCACTCACCAGTGATTTAAATTCGGATAGCCTATTGTTATTCCCATCCCAGTTATTGTGGATCTGATTGACAGCAGAGCAGGGCCCCAAAGGTCCTGACGTACTAAGCAGTAAATACTTATGTGCTATACAGATTATGCAAACCCTAATATTTTGTTGCCTGAGGAACCTGTCTTAATAGTAAGTCAGGCAAGACCACAACAGCCTGTTTCATTTGCTGTCTTTTCATTAATACCTTGGGAAAAGGGGGGAAAGTTAAAGTGGCCCCCCCTCCCCTAATGTGACAGCATAAAACAATCAGACAATCATAAGTAGGTGTTTACCAGGGGCCAGCATTGATTTCGGTGTTCCACTATTGTTCCTGGTGGGTGGAAAAATCAATTGTAAACACCCGGTCTTGTTTAATACAATTTTGTTAAATTGAAAAGGAAATCTCCCAAAGAAAGAAAGGCTTTTAGTGTCTTGTTGCTAAGCCAAATAACATATGAAATCTTTGAATGAGAAATGCAGACAAATCCTCAGCTCAAAAGCTAGCAGAACCATTCTCTCTCTCCCCCCCCCCCAACCATTCTTTTCTAAGAGAGCTTGCTTAGGATAGTGGCTAAAAAGACAGGAGCTTTCTTCAGAACTCAGCTCATTCATGAAACTTGCTGGGTGGCCTTAAGAGAGACAGTTGTCTCTCAGCCTCTAAATGGGGAGAGTAAAAATAGTAGCCTACCTTGCATGGTGGTTTTAAGGATTGCCTGACGAATTTGGGAGTACAGTTTGGGAGAACCCACTGCTTGGGTAACATCACAAGCTCTGGGCCAAACTCCTCAGAGTAGCTCTTTCCCACGTCACTTTTTGAGATGCACTATGCTTTCCTAGGAAAGTGAAGAAGTCAGGGAAGTAGCATCCATGTTATCAGCTAGTCAAGCAAAAGGAGAAGGATTTAGAAAACAAAAACAAAACTTGTCTGTTGTATCGCTCCCAGTGCCGGATTTTCATATAAGCTAAACAAGCTATAGCTTAGGGCCCCACTCTCTTGGGGCCCCTCCCAAAAAAATTCACTATTTTTTTCTTTTTTCTTTTTTCTTTTTTTTTATTCAAAGTTATAACAAAACATATTTTCCAAAAACATATCCTTATTGCCCCCCATTTTTCCACCCCCCACAAAACCCACCCCCCACCCCACCCCCGACCTCCCTCAGTTCCAGTCTTTGGTTTCTCCAGTAATGCTATTTTCTGCATGTTACAGAGTTGAATAGATCCTCCAACTGTTTAGCTAATTATTATCAGTAAAAAATTGTGGATGTTTATTCAAAACCTGCCAAGGAGTCCAGTTCACTTTGTTGCGTTTTCAAATACTTTGTGAAAGGTTCCCATTCATCCTTAAAGTCACAGTTATCCTTGTCCCGTAGCTTATGTGTCAATTTTGCCAGTTCTGCATAATCCATCAGTTTTTCTTGCCATGATTCTTTAGCTGGGATTTCTTCAGTCTTCCATCCTTGTGCTACCAGAACTCTCGCGGCCGTTGTCGCATACATGAAGATGTTTTTCAACTTTTTTGGCAGGTCTTTCCCTACAATCCCCATCAAAAATGCCTCGGGTTTTTTAACAAATGTTAAATGGAACATTTTCTTCAGTTGATTGTATATCATTTCCCAAATTTTTTTAATTACTTTACAATCCCACCACATATAATAAAATGTTCCCTCCTTTTCCTTACACTTCCAACATATGTTTGAACTAGTTTTGTACATTTTCCCTAGCTGCACTGGTGTTGTGTACCATCTGTACATCATCTTCATGTAGTTCTCCTTCAATAGTGAACAATCTGTAAATTTTAAGTCAGTTTTCCATAATTTAACCCAATCCCCCATCATAATGTTGTGACCTACATCTTGTGCCCATTTAATCATAACTGATTTTACCTCTTCATCTTTTGTCTCCCATTCTAATAGTATGCTATATGCGGCCTTCAGTAATTTCACTTTCCCTTCAATCACTTCCGTTTGAAACCTAGATCTAGTATAACTAAATCCTTTCTTACAGTCTTCTTTATACGTTTTATGTAATTGTCGATAATGCAACCAACTCTGAAAGTGGTCTTTGATCTCATCATAATCTCTTAATTTCCATTTCCCATCATGTTCCTTTAATAAATCAGCATATATGAGCCATTTTCCTTTCTTTCCAAGTGGTTTGAGCAATAATGCTTCATGTGGTGAAAGCCACCACGGAATCTTTTGTTCCAGTAAGTCTTTATATCTCTCCCATACTCTCATTAATGATTTCCTGATTATATGGTTGTAAAAGCTTCTATGAATCTTCCCTTTCCCGTACCCTAAGTATGCATGCCAACCAAATCTGTTGTCATGTCCTTCTAGTTCTAGTGCCTCTTGCTTGTCCAATCTCATCCAGTCCGTGATCCATACCAAACAAGCAGATTCATAATACAATTTAAGGTCTGGGAGGGCAAACCCGCCTCTGTCTTTTACATCTGTAAGTATTTTATGTTTTATCCTTGGCCTTTTGCCCCCCCCCCCAGATAAATCTTAAGATCTCTTTCTGCCATTGTTTAAAACATTCATCTTTCAGGATGGCTGGTATTGATTGAAAAAGAAATAGCATTTTAGGCAACACATTCATTTTAATTGCTGATATTTTTCCTAACATTGAGAGATTCATTCTGCTCCATATTTCTAAATTTCTTTTTACCTCAAGCCAATTTTTTTCATAGTTATTTTTAGATAGGTTTATATTTCTTGATGTTAACCAAATCGCTAAATATTTAACCTTTTTATGGACTACAATCACAATATTTTGTTCTAATTCGGTTCTTTCTTCTTCCTTCATGTTTTTAACTAATAATTTAGTTTTATTCCCATTTAGCTTAAATCCTGCCACTTCCCCAAAATTCTGAATTTTTTCTATTACTTTAGGAAGTGAAGTTTTAGGTTCTTCCACTGTTATCACTAAGTCATCTGCATACGCTTTTAACTTGAATTCACTTTCCCCAGCTTTTACACCTGTAATCTCTTTATTTGCTCTTATGTTTTTGGCAAGTACTTCGAAGACCAGAATAAACAATAATGGTGATAATGGGCATCCTTGTCTTGTTCCTTTTTGGATCTTACAATCATCCGTTATCACCTGATTTATAATTAGTTTAGCTTTTTGTTCTGAATAGATTGCTGCTATTGCTTTTAAAAACTTGGGACCACTTCTGATTTGTTCTAACAGCTTCATCATGAACTTCCAAGAAACATTATCAAAGTCTTTTTCAGCGTCTATAAACATCATTGCCACTTTCTTTTCATTTTTAGTCTCCAAATATTCTATTATATTCAAAATATTCCTTATATTCTCCTTCATTTGTCTTCCTGGTAGGAACCCAGCTTGGTCTTGATGTATATATTCATTTAATATTTTTTTTTTAATCTGTTAGCTAGGATATTTGCAAACAATTTGTAATCATTATTTAACAAGGAAATAGGCCTATAGTTTTTAATTTGCAGCAAATCTGCCTCTTGTTTTGGAATTACTGTTATATAGGCCTGTTTCCATGTTTCTGGGATTTCGCCTGTGTTCAGTATTTCATTCATGACATCTTTCAATGGGTTCACTAATTGTTCATTTAATATCTTATAATATTTTGCTGTAAAGCTATCCGCGCCTGGAGACTTGCCATTTTTAGAGCTTTTTATTGCATCAAGTATTTCTTGCATTGTTATCTGGGAGTTAAGGATGTTCCTTTGTTCTTCTTTTAAATATGGCATATTGCTATTTCTGATATACTCTTCTATCTTAAATGTTTTTTCTTTCCCTTGTCTATACAACTCAGAAAAATATTTAACAAACCCTTCTTGTATTTCCTTCAGCTTGTCTGTAATTCTGCCATTTATGTTAATTTTATTTATGGAGTTCCTTTGTTCACTTTTATTCAGCTGCCAGGCTTCCCCGGTTTATTTGCATGCTCAAAATATTTTTGTTTTACTCTTTTTATTTTCCAGCTGATTTCCTCGTTTATAATCATTGAGTATTGGGTTTGTAATGTTTTGATTGCCTGTTTTACTGCCTCTTTGTTTGCTTTGTTTGGCAGCTGTTTCTCCTTTTTCATAATTTCCTCCAATATTTCTTTTTTCTTTTTCTCTCTCAATTTCCTTTTAAATGAATTTGTTGTATAAAGAGTCCTCTCATTACAGCCTTGCTTGCATCCCAGACCGTCTGTAACTTTGTTAGCCCTTGACTATTTATTTCAAAATAATCCATCAAGGTCTTTTTTGCTTTTTCAACAAATTTGTGATCATCTAATAAATCATCATTTAATCTCTATCTAAAAGAGATTTGGCTTTCTTTTTGTAATTCCATAGTCAGGGAATTATGGTCTGAAAAGGTTCTGGGATTGATTTCAATTCTTTTGACTCTTGTTTCTAATTCTTTGGAGATCCATATAGAGTCTATTCTCGAACTGCTGTCATGTACATGGCTGTAAAAAGTATACTCTCTATCAAACATGTGTCTTACTCTCCAGATATCTATCAGCTTTAGATTTTGAGTCATGTCAAAAAAAGTTTTTGGCAGTTTACCTTCTTTGGTCTCTTTTTTCCTGGCTGTTCTGTCTTTGTCAGATTCATTATTAATATACATATTCTTAATTGTATTTCAGTTCAACAATGACTTTGATAAAATACATATTTTGTTATGTGCAAATGGCTTTAGATACCTATTAGGTCCATAAATTATCATATAGCATATACTCAACACAAAAAACAGTGGCAATTTGTTGTTGACAAAGAGCAGCTGGACATATAAAGGACCCCATTACCTTCAGTAACTTAGGACCTCATCAAACCTACATCCAGCCCTGATCACTTCACAAAGCCGCATGAGTTGATTAAAGAAGCCAATCATCCTCATTTTATTAAGTATGCTTCAATCAATGACACCTTTTTGCACAAAACATAGTAGTTCTCTTTGGATTCCTCCCCCCCTTCCCCCATGCTCAGTTTAAAAGTAAGTGTTTCCATAATGGCCACCATCCAAATCTTATGACACAATAATATGTGGGATATCAACACTGAGCGGCAGCTAGACCCAAAGATATGCATCAGGGTGAACCCGGTGCTTTTTTTTCTTTTTCTAAAAAAAGTTTAGGGGTACTCTCACTTTCCTACTCATATTGAAATACTGCCCCACAATGAAGTCAAACTTAGATTCACAAAATGTTTAGGGGTATGCGTCCCCCCAGAAACAAAACACCTTCAATGCCGGCTATCCTTATGGTAAGGAAAATGTCACTTTCTAAATTTTCTAACTTTGCTATCTATGCTGGTACATAAAGGCAGCAACCCTAAGACTGAGAAAGCGTACAGAGTAACTCAAAAGTAACAACAACAACAACAACAACAACAACAACATATTATTTGTACCCTGCCCATCTGGCTGGGTTTCCCCAGCCACTCTGGGCGGCTTCCAGCAAAGATTAAAAATACATGAAAACATCAATCATCAAAAACTTCCCTAAACAGGGCTGCCTTCATATGTCTTCTAAATATCAAGTGGTTGTTTATCTCTTTGAAATCTGATGGGAGGGCGTTCCACAGGGCGGGCACCGCTACTGAGAAGGCCCTCTGCCTGGTTTCCTGTAGCTTTGCTTTTCACAGTGAGGAAACCACTAGAAGGCCCTCGGAGCTGGACCTCAGTGTCCGGGCAGAATGATGGGGGTGGAGATGTTCCTTCAGGTATTCTGGGCCAAGGCTGTTTAGGGCTTTAATGGTCAACACCAACACTTTGAATTGTGCTTGGAAATGTACTGGGAGCCAATGTAGGTCTTTCAAGACCAGTGTTATATGGTCTCGGCAGTCGCTCCCAGTCACCAGTCTGGCTGCTGCATTTTGGATTAGTTGTAGTTTCCAGGTCACCTTCAAAGGTAGCCCCACGCAGAGCGCATCACAGTAGTCCAAGAGAGAGATAACTAGAGCATGCACCACTCTGGCGAGACAATCCGCGGGCAGGTATGGTCTCAGCCTGTGTAGCAAATGGAGCTCGTAGACAGCTGCCCTGGACACAGAATTGACCTGTGCCTCCATGGACAGCTGTGAGTCCAAAATGACTCCCAGGCTGCGTACCTGGTCATTCAGGGGCACAGTTACCCCATTCAGGGCCAGGGAGTCCTCCACACCAGCCTGCCTCCTGTCCCCCAAAAACAGTACTTCTGTCTTGTCAGGATTCAACCTCAATCCATTAGCCGCCATCCATCCTCCAGCCGCCTGTGTGTTTCATTGTAAAGACTGGACAGCATTGGACAAATCCTCTGTGGAAAGGGGCAGGTGGGTGCCTGGTCTCCCCTCCCATCTGCTACAGGTGCCATTCTTCCAACGTCTTCACATGCAGGGTCTAAACATCCACATATGGTATATGCATGTAAAATAAAACATACAAAAATCACAGTCAATTCATTGCGGGGGCTGGGCGGAATCTAAGTCAGCTGATTTTAACTTATGCACTTTTTTTTACACGTATTTGGACAATCCATCCTTACATCCTTATTTGGAGATGGAGGTAGCTGGAGATGCCAGGTGGGTAATGAGAGCAAGTGTGCTTTCTCATCATAGCCCAAGCAGCAGGATGCGCCATGTGAGCAGCATTGCATATATACACCCTAAAAGGTACCTAGAAATCTATTTAATAATAAATAATCCAATCCAGCCTATATGAGTAAGTATTAATAAATGTGTTGCATCTTTCTTTCTTTCTTTCTTTCTTTCTTTCTTTCTTTCTTTCTTTCTTTCTTGTCCCTGCATTTTGTTCTAATTGACAAACGCAGCTCTTTTCTTTTGGCGTGCTAATTAAAAAAAGAGCGAGAGAGACTGCATGGAAAATGTATTATTTGTCCCCATGGAGGGTTTTTTTGTTCATTTTATTTTTTTAATTATCACGTCAGAAGCGTGTGTCTCTTAGAACAAGGACAAGAAAGAAAACCACAAGGCATTTATTAGGACTAACCAATGGACTAGGTTGAACTCTTTATTATTACATATTTGTAGTCTCTTTTATTGTACTCTAGTGTTGCAAATTATCTTTTTGCCATGCTGTTTGAATTAGGGCATTTTTGTTCGTGAAAACAGCCACACCAAAATTTGCTGCCATTCTAATTTAAATTTTAAAAAATGCAGTTTCCCCTATTTGTTAATATTTCAAGCAAACACCTTCAATGTCAAAACGAGGTAACTGCTGAAAGTAGATCTACTGCTTATAAACATCACCTGTTACTCCATCCTGCCCCTCATGATGTTTTTCCCCTTTAGGGGATCAGGGGAAAAAGAAACACATCTGAAACTCTGGAGAGGTACTGCCCCATCAGTGTAGAGAACTCTGAGTGAGATAGAACTATGCTCCAATATAGCTTCCTATATTCTTAAGAATTCAGTCCTAGAATAGTGTGTCATGGTACTTGAAAGTTACTGCTGAATTCTAAGGTTCTGCACTAATGTGGCAAGCTGGCCATTATGTTTTACCACTAATAAAATAGTGCTATTAAACTGACTTGCCTTCTTGCCTTTCTTCACATAAAGCCGTTTAGGCCTGCAAAACTCATGCTACAAATAAAGCAATTAGCATAATTGCTCATAGGGCCTTAAATGCCCTGTCTTTTGGACACCACATAAATTCTCCACCACCGCAGAGTTCAATTGCTATTCAGTGACTTTATTGACTTAAATGATTAAGCTAGTAATGACCAACAAAGGTTTTCCTAACAACTTCTCATTATAACACGGCTCTATTCCAGACTGACGCAGGATGAGTCGTATGTGGTTGGCTTCACTGGAAAGATGCCCTTTCTTTGCCAGCCAGTTTCATCAGGCTTTATAAGAAAGAACTAATTGCTGCCTCTGATGACCAGTCATATCTAAATGTTCATCAGAGGGGCTCCTGGCCCCTTTCCCCACCCATTCTACTATATCTTCTCATCCCTGTGTTTTCCCTTAGAAACAACTTCTTTTATTGACATAACTCAACTTTTGGAAAAAACGGGAACAAGCTCTGCTGATGGGTTAACAGATACTGCCATCTTGTGGCACAAATCGCCAAGGAAAGTATTTTTATCTCAGCGAGGTTTCCACTTGAGGTTTTGTTCTCAGGATCTGAGGAAAAGGCTTCTTCGGGAGAAATATGGGACCGAACCAAACATGGGAAATAGCAGATTTATTGTAACACATCAAGGCTGAACTGTGATTACCTTCTAGTTGGCCTGCTGGTAGCTCTCTAAGATTTTGGGCAGGAGCTTTTCCCAGCCTTAATTTGGAGATGCCAGGGATTGAATCTGGAAACTTATTTATGTGAGGTAGGTATTCTGCCACTGAGAGATGGTCCTTCTCCTTCAACTTTTGTCCACAAATATATGCAGCTACTGCTTTGGCACCTCGATTCACAGTGAATGTACTGAGATTCTAGAAAGAACAGTACAGTGGTACCTCGGGTTAAGAACTTAATTCGTTCTGGAGGTCCATTCTTAACCTGAAACTGTTCAGCACCACTTTAGCTAATGGGGCCTCCTGCTGCTGCCACACCACTGCTGCACAATTTCTGTTCTCATCCTGAAGCAAAGTTCTTAACCCGAGGTACTATTTCTGGGTTAGCAGAGTCTGTAACCTGAAGCGTCTGTAACCTGAAGCATCTGTAACCCGAGGTACCACTGTATAGATTGGACGAAATAAAAGGCAATGGCTGTGTGAAAGCCACATTTCATTTTAAAATGAAAAGTTTGGTGCGGAGTGAAGAATACGGGGATAAGAAAAAGGACTCACAACTAAAATGTGAATGATTTATTCTTCGTTCTTGTGTGTGCACTAATGCTGAATGAATCTGATTGACAAAGCTACATGCACTGCCCACCTTTTCTGCCAATATTCTGTGATTTTGTTTTCCTCTTAGAGGAAATATGACTACCATTGACATTCCCAGCTGAATGCAGCACAGCTGTTTGGATTATCTGCAGTAAATCTGGCTGGGAGCCCACTCTGTAGAGAACTTAGAATAATAGTTACTTACTCCAAACATGAGGAAAAAGCATATGCAATAACACCTAGCAGGGGAGCTGAAAAACCAAACCAAACTTGATAACTCTCCCTTTGCCACCACCAACTGAAAACCTCTCCCACAATTCCCCCCTAGCCTTGTCAGTCAGTGGCCAATGCTGGTCCAGGTGGGCTTCGCTTGTCTGTCAACTGATTGGGTAATCATTCCGCACTACGATTGGCTGAACTCAAATCATGAAGCAGGTATTTGCAGCACAGACCTTTACTGCATGTGGGAATATCTGGTTTAAGGTAAGGTTACCAGATTTTTTTCAGTGAATCTGGGGACACTTTTCAACTTCCTACTAAATAGATGGATTTCGTCAGGGGACTGATTTGTAAATTCGGGGACTGTCCCCGGGAAATGGGGACGTCTGGTAACCTTTGTTTAAGGTACTGTGGGAAGAGGGAAGAATAGTGTCTCCTTGAGGAAATCAGTACATCTTGGTCTACACACACACTCAGGAACAGAAGAAGCAAACTCAGACCAATGGTAATTCTAGCTGAGGAGATTTCACCCCTCCCATATCCAAGAATCTCCTGAGGAGTCTGCTGATTCTCCAGAGAGGAGGAGGCGTGTTCTGCTCTCTACTTATTCTGCTCCAGCACCAAATCAGTCAGTCAGTGTGTGTGGGGGGGGGAGAGAGAGACTGAGTGTTAGAGATCATGTGTGGAGATAAGGTTGCTGCTAAGAGCAGCTGCAGACACTCAGTGCAGTGCAGCATTTATTTATGCTTAGACCTATTTAGCTCTGTATATAGTTGTATAATAGTTGTAGATAGAATAAAGAAGATATTCTACAGAGCTGCTCTCCGAGTTGTTTATATACTCTGCTGTACTCTGCTGTGCAACGACTGTCTTCTTGTTGGAGTTAATCCGGTGCTCACAACTCTAAGCTGTGAGTCCACAGCACTTTGACCTGTTCCTGTGCAGAAGGTGGTCTCTGGAAGTGCTACCCAGCTCGCCTAGCCCAGTCGGGGCTGAAGTGGATGAGTCCAGTTGGTGGCACTGGCTCAAGGGCAATGCTGACACTAGCTTGGTATTTCTACAAATGATAAGCTACAGTCTTCCTGGGTTTCAGATAGGAGACATTCCTATCACCAACAAGAGATACTGGGGTTCGAACTTGGAACCTTTTGCATGCAAAACAGATGCACAACCACTGAGCTATGGCCCCTTCAAATATAAGAATGGGAGCAATGACAGCTTCCATTACAGGACTGTTCCTATGAGGACAAATATGCAGTGCACAGCAAAGTACTCTGCCTGTTTAACAGTGCTACATAAACAAGTAGGATGCAGATGGTGCTGTGGTCTAAACCACTGAGCCTCTTGGGCTTGCCGATCAGAAGGCTGGTGGTTCAAATCCCCATGACGGGGTCAGTTCCCGTTGCTCAGTCTCAGCTCCTGCCAACCTAGCAGTTCGAAAGCACGTCAAAGTGCAAGCAGATAAACAGGTACTGCTCTGGTGCGAAGGTAAACAGTGTTTCCGTGCGCTGCTCTGGTTTGCCAGAAGCGGCTTAGTCATGCTGGCCACATGACCTGGAAAAACTGTCTGTGGACAAATGCCAGCTCCCTTGGCCTGTAAAGCGAGATGAGCGCTGCAACCCCAGAGTCGTCTGCGACTGGACTTTACTGTCAGGGGTCCTTTGCCTTTACCTTTACCTTACATAAATAAGTATTAGGACACTCATAAGTTCTTCAGATCATGAGAAGAGAAATGAGGTGTTTGCCTAAAGATCAAATGATCCAGTCTTCCACTCCCGCTGGAGCAGCTGGAAAAGGCAGACTATTGACAAAACACCCCATGGATCAGTTAACTGAGATGGGCCCTCACACAGAGGACAGGGGGCAGAAGAATTGTCCAAGAGGAGGATGTCTTCTCCAGGTGAGGATCACTGTGTTGTATTACTTTAGACCTTAACAGAAGTGCAATAAAAGTTAAATGAGTGAGATCCTTTCAGTTTGATGGAGAGTGAATTCTGTAAAGTGACAGGTTAGTTACTGAAGCAACAGAGTAGGAAAACTTGTGATAAATCCTCTGGGAAATAGAAAACATTAAATTTAGATGGTGGACAGCAGAGTCAATTCCTAACAATAAATGAGATCAATTGAAACAACATCTCCTTCCTTGACTCATAGCTTTCATTGCGGCCTCCCAGAACAATTACTGTTCTGACACTATTGGGATTATGATGAGGCTATTTCAGACCTCTATGTGTCTAAATGAGCCTCAGAGGGTACACTGTTCCTAGAGAAAGCAATGCTATTAATCTTTTTGACAGCATTTAACAGGAAAAATACTTGTAAATGTCTAGGAAGTACTTTTTATTCTTTTTCTTTTAAAAGTCTTTATTAAAGCAAAGGGTATCAACAGGTAACGTGTCATTGCTTGGGGGGGAAAGCACAACTAAGGGAAAATCTTTTTTTAAAAAAACAAAGAACTAGATTTTTACCTATTTGTTGTTTGTTTAGCTAGATTTCCATTTGTTGTTTCGGCTTGGGTCAATAAAATGCTCTTCAGACACAATACCATAAAATCAAAAACATAAAAAGGTAGCTTTTTATGTGGGTAGGTGGGTCAGTGGGTAGGTATATAATAATAGTCTTCCAGCTTAACCTTGACCATTAAAAACTAATAGAACTAAGCAGGGTTGAAGGATGTACATCTTATTATCAGAGCTGAATGAGAGGGGCAGGAGAGCCATTTGGACTGGGGTCTCAAGATCAAAGAGGACCTCCAATTTAACTCAACACTTGTTAGGTTTGGGAGGCATTTGCTAACCTTTGTTGGAACAAATTGTGACATATCCTCACAACTTAGAGCTGCAAATTAAGCAAGTAATTTGTTAAAAGACAGGTTTTTTGTCAACTGATATAGACTCAATGATTAGTGCATTTGCACAGAAAAAGGCTATTTAACATGTGTTCCTTATTTATTATTGTTTAGGGAAGCTTTTAATATTTGATGAATTATTGTATTTTAATATTTTGCTGGAAACCCAGCCAGATGGATAGGGTTTGTTTGTTTGTTTGTTTGTTTGTTTGTTTGTTTGTCACTCCTTTTTTCTTCCCTGTGTTGCCTTATTTTATTTTTGCTATAGCTAGGGGCTTTGGAGGTTAGCCTGTTTGAGCAACCAGGATTTACTACTCCCAATTCCAAAAAGTTTTTACCTCCCCCGCAAGGAAACAAATCTCAAAGCCAGATTCTTCCCTGTTCCATACATTCTTCCACAATCTAATTTAAAGTTTAATCCTGTAGATATTTCTGTCAATCTCCTGTTCTGTGGCCAATTAGCACTCTGCACCACTCAGCCAGTCTATATCCAAAAGTATAGCTATGGCCATAAGCTCCCGCCCATCTCTCTCCAAGCAGAAAAAAACTCGAAAAATTACATGTGTGTCTTACCAGAGCTACTGTTTCCTAGCCCTAGTTGTGTGGATTTCCTCCTCTGTCTCCTACTGGCAACAGTGGGATTGTGTTCACAGCATTTCACAGAGCCCCATGTCCTTCACAAACTGTCATAGATTCTCCGACACCAAACCCCTGAGTCTTATACTGAACGGCAGCCCCCACAGACCAATTTGTAACACCCAAATCTTCAAACCTATGAAGAACATGGTCAACCATTTCCTCCAGCACACAAATCCCATAACATTCAGGATCAGTCCTCACAGCCTTGCTCAGGACCATGGGTAGACAAACTAAGGTCTAGGGGCTGGATCCGACCCAATCGCCTTCTAAATCAGGCCAGCAGACGGTCTGGGAATCAGCATGTTTTTACATGAGTAGAATGTGTCCTTTTATTTAAAATGCATCTCTGGGTTATTTGTGGGGCCTGCCTGGTGTTTTTACATGAGTAGAATGTGTGCTTTTATTTAAAATGCATCTCTGGGTTATTTGTGAGGCATAAGAATTTGTTCATTCCCCCCCAAAAAATATAGTCTGGCCTCCCACAAGGTCTGAGGGACAGTGGACCAGCCCCCTGCTGAAAAAGTTTGCTGACCCCTGCTCAAGACACTCTGCAAAACTCTGAACAGACTAACTTGTCTCTACCAGCCTAACAGCCTGAAAATTCTCTATTGATGGACAAATGGGAAATACCATCCCACTGCCTTTGTCATTTACCTAGCTAAGACTGTTTAGAGCAGTTTTTTTAGTTCTGAAAAAGACAGAGACACCACAAGATCAGTGCTGATCTGTCCCAAAAGTTTCCTAGCCATGTCATTGCCGAAAATGCCCACATGAGCTGGAAACCAACGAAACCAAACCAAAAGACCCATTAGCTGCAATTCATTATTCAAATGTCAGGTTTTATTCACCAGATTACAGTTACATCTCAGACATCCACTCTGAATAGCCAGCAAGCCTGATGGAGAATCTGAGAAAATAACTGCCCTGTCAGGACTCACATCCCTAATCCACTCCAATGCCAGCAAGAAGAGCAGTCATTATTGAAACTCAGTTTTGGACCCTAAAGACTGGAAGACTAAAGGCTGCACCCACCTAACCACCCTGTGGTTCTTGGGATCCATCTTTATAAATGGCACACCACTAATTCCCTCCCACCTGTTGTCATGATGGCAACTTTAACACAGATATAACCTAAGTGAGTCTAGCTGGAAGCCTATGCATCTGTTCTGAGTATGTTTACAGCAGTTTCCTTGAAGGCCATACCTACAACAACTCAAAGCACATTATTTGTAGATAGTCAGGAGAAGGGCATTGCTGCTAGTTTGAGCAGTTTGTTTTTGATTAATATTTGTTAAGGGAGCAGAGGCACCAAGTTCTGCACGGCACTGGGGGGACTTGTTGCATGCACTTGACGTCACACATGTGAAACACACGTGTGATGCCATGTGCATCAGGAGGAGGCCGTGAGGCCCAGGGAGCAACTCTGCCATTGGAGGGAGGCCCACTGGGACCCAGCTCCTCATGATTGGGGGGCTCAGCCCCATCCCCACATACTTGGGGGGGGTACTGAGCTGTCCTCAGCCCCATAGAGTTGGTGCATATGTAGGAGAGAATCTATTCAGTTGCATTTATTTTTGTGAGTTAGGAAGAGTAAGTTGGAAAGCACACTTCACAATACTGAACCTTGAGGGACTCTGTTCTCTATATTCTGTCATCCAGAGAACTGTACATTTATTCTTATTCTATGCTTCCTGCTATGGGACGTGGGTGGCGCTGTGGGTAAAACCTCAGCGCCTAGGACTTGCCGATCACATGGTTGGCGGTTCGAATCCCCGCGGCGGGTGAGCTCCCATCGTTCGGTCCCAGTGCCTGCCAACCTAGCAGTTCGAAAGCACCCCCGGGTGCAAGTAGATAAATAGGGACTGCTTACTAGCGGGAAGGTAAACGGTGTTTCCGTGTGCGGCTCTGGCTTGCCAGAGTAGCTTCGTCACACTGGCCACGTGACCCGGAAGTGTCTGCGGACAGCGCTGGCTCCCAGCCTATAGAGTGAGATGAGCGCCACAACCCCAGAGTCTAGCAAGACTGGCCCGAACGGGCAGGGGTACCTTTACCTTTACCTTTACCTTTATGCTTCCTGCTACTTAACCAGTTCCTGAACCACAAGAGGATCTCTCCTCTTGTTCCATGACTGCTAAGCTTAGTCAGGATTCTTTGGTGAAGTGCTTTATATGTTTTTTGAAAAGCCATATGCACTGTGTCAACTGTATAATGTTGACATTCTCAAAGAACTCCAATAGGTTAGTTGTATTGAGCAATCAGAAATGCTTGCTCTGATGGAACAACCTTCTTGCTAGTGCTATTCAGAGTTCATGGACATTGTTGTTGCAGTTCATGGACATGACTAAGTTCATCAATTTCAATAGATCTACTCTAGGGTTGCCATATTCTGAAGAGCAAAAAAGAGGACACATTTGCCAACTTCTACTTTTAAGTATGGGTCGCTATGACGACTCTACCCATGAAAAAGAGGATGTGTCTGAGTAGGGCTTAGTAGCATACAACCCTATGGGCAGGACTCAACTAATGGTTCCTGTCAGTAGAAAGCCATGCAAAGACTTCCACTTGTGCAATGGGGCTTTACCCTCTTTCATAACTCTGCATGCCCCCATGCCCCTTAAAATTGACTTTTGGGTGCAGTCGGGAAATATTATTATTATTCATCCAAAGATTACAGGATGGTTTACAACATAAAAACACAAAATGCATGAATTAAAATAAAAAAACCTAACCCCCCCCCCATATTTAAAAGGCCATGGGTTGTTTAATCAGCCAAAGGCCTGGTTCAAGAGGAAACCTCCCAGCCTGTGGGGAGGAGAGGGGGCCTATTCCATCTGGCAAGCTGAAATTCTTGCCTGACAGAACTATTGACAAAGCATGAAACTGAATTCCTCCCTGTTATGTTAAACTAAGATTTTATTCAATCATTTGTGCAATTGAGTTGGGTGTCCAATTAAGGCATGGTTTGCAGGACAAGATTTTACTGCTATGATGTGGAATTATATCAGTACACAGTACAGCAACTGTGCTGGCCACTGAAGACAGTGAATGATTGATTGTTTTTTGTTTCTTTTAGTACTGTGCTAAAGTCCTTCAGTTTCTCCAGATTTCTATTCACCTGCAGATAGGGATGTTGAAGTATTCTGCTGAACTGAAGTGGAAATATTCACTCATTGTCAGAACCAGATTAACTTCATTCAAATGCAAGCAGCAATTGTTGACACCGAATTTCAAAGCTGCAAATATGATTGTTTGCTGAATGCACCTGCAATGAATCTAGTGAAACTTTAAATCTGAGTAATCATGCATAGGATCATCCTTTACATCTCATCCATATTATTAGGTTTTGCCTCTGTTCCCTTAAAGCAGTACAGTGGTACCTCGCAAGACGAATGCCTCGCAAGACAAAAAACTCGCTAGACGAAAGGGTTTTTTGTTTTTTGAGCTGCTTCGCAAGACGATTTTCCCTATGGGCTTGCTTTGCAAGACAGAAACGTCTTGCAAGTTTGTTTCCTTTTTCTTAACACCGCTAATACAGTTGCGACTTGACTTCGAGGAGCAACTCATAGAACGCGGTGTGGTAGCCTTTTTTGAGGTTTTTAAAGACTTTGGTGATTTTTGAAGCTTTTCCAAAACTTTCCCGACACCGTGCTTCGCAAGACAACAAAAATCGCTAGACGACAAAACTCGCGGAACGAATTAATTTCGTCTTGCGAGGCACCACTGTAGTGATTTTGCTTTCCAGGTCTCTCACTGTTTCTTAAAGCAACAACTCCTATCATCTGTAGTTTTTCCTTACCCCATTTTTAAATTTGTGATGCCTTCTGGGGCTCTTCTGCTCAGTGCCACTATGCTAGAGTGTGCATGCAATTCTTGCATGTAATTGTGTCTTCATATACTCTGCTGCTGCTGCTGCTGCTGCGTGCTAGGATCTATAGAGAGCAGTAGTTTACCCCATGAGCTGCTGCTCTGCCTGTGAGTCTTGGGGAGGACCACTCCCCCTTGAAGCCCATTTTCCACCTTGGGCCTGGGGGTGGGCCCCATACTCACCACTGTAACCTATAAGGCTTCAAGGAGGCCTTGGGTGTGTGGGGTGGGATGTATGTTTAGTCGGGTGTGGGGATTTGTTTAATTATGGTGTGTTTGTAACTTTTACTGTTTTTGGTTTTTATTGTTTTATTGTTTTGTTTGTTTTTTGTATAGGTTTTAATTTGATTTTAAGGGGAGGGGTCAGAGCTACCTAGGAGTGGGTCCTAGCCAACAAAATGGCTGGGGCAGGTTCCATGGGGGGGTGCACTAGGACAACCGATCTCAGTGATCATGGGTAGGAGGAAGAGTTACGCTAAGACCAGGCCACATAATTACCAAGGAGGCAGGCTTAGTCGTTGTTTGAGGACTATCCCTGCCTCCTGGTCTGGTCTTGACCGGAAGGATACTGGAATCAGCAAGGGATACTCACACGACCTGAAGGTGCTGCTGTGCAATGCCAGGTCAATGATCCATAAGACCATTGCCATCCATGACTTGATCATGGATGGAGGACTTGGCCTGGTGTGTGTAACAGAGACTTGGTTGGATGAAGCAGATGGGCCAGTCTTTGCCGCTGCTTGTCCACCAGGTTTCTCTTATGCACAGCAACCCAGGCCTTGTGGGCGGGGAGGGGGGGTTTGCAGTGATTTTTAGGAAGTCATTAGTTTGCACCAGGCGTCCTACTGGGAAGACCCAGTTCTCTGAGTGCATGTTCTGGAAGTTGGGCAATAGGGGCAGTATAGGATTCCTTTTGGTGTACCAACCTCCCCACTGCACCAAGGATTCCCTGCCCGAGCTGCTTCAGGTCATGGCGGATGTTCTCCTGGAGACACATATTTTGGTTGTCCTAGGGGATTTTAACATCCACGCCAACCCGACCTTACTAGGGGCCGCTCGGGACTTCGTGGAAAGCATGGCTGCCATGGGGCTGTCCCTGAATAAGTCTGGTGCAACTTATAACCGCGGACTCGCCTTAGACTTGGTGTTCACCTCTATGGATGTTGGTGATCTGACAATAAGTAAAAGTGAAACTAAAGAAGTGCCATGGTCAGATAACTTCCTGGTGCAACTGGATTTCTCCACAACCCTTCCCCTCTGCAGTGAGGTGGGACCAATTCGGATGGTTCGCCCCTGCCACTTAATGGATCCAAATGGTTTCCAGAGAGTGGTAGGGGATGTTTTATCCCATGTTGATGGCCTTTCAGCTGATTCCCTGGTGGCCCGCTGGAATGTGGAGTTTGGCTCCGAAGCGCCCACTCCAATTGCATGGAGCCCGGACAGCCCCGTGGTTTTCCACGGATCTGAGGGCAATGAAACAATTGCTGAGATGGCTAGAGCACCAGTGGCAGATAACTCATTCTGAATCTGACCAGACACGGGTTAGAGCTCAATGTCAAGCCTACCAAGTAGCGATAGCAAAGGCGAAGAAGACCTTATTCACTGCCTCTATTGCATCTGCGGAAAACAGCAGCAGGAGACTCTTTCAGGTGGTTCGCAAATTAGTGGAATCACCTGCTGCATCAGGGCCCAGTATGGGCCGCATAATCTCCTGCAATGATTTTGCGAAGTTTTTTGCAGATAAAGTCACTCAGATTCAGGAAGAGGTAGACTCCACCATGGGAACAGGGAGAGTGCTAGAGTCCTGTCTACTCAAGTTGCGTGGGATCAATTCCATTCTGTTACCTCCGAGGATGTGGACAGGCTGCTTGGACGAGTGAAAACAACCACCTGTCTCCTTGATCCTTGCCCATCCTGGCTTATAAAAGCTAGCCAGGAAGGGCTGGGCGGTGGACTTCGTGGGGTGGTGAATGCTTCTATCTGTGAGGGAGCCATCCCAGACCTGCTGAAAGAGGCGGTTATTAAACCGCTTCTTAAAAAACCATCTTTAGATGCTGCCAATATGGCCAACTATCACCCAGGCTCAAATCTTCCATTCTTGGGCAAGGTAATTGAGCAAGTGGTTGATGAACAACTCCAGGCACATCTGGAAGAAGTGCACCATTTGGATCCCTTCCAGTTGGGATTCAGGCCTCATCATGGGACTGAAACTGCCTTGGTTGCACTGGTCGATGATCTCCGGTGGGCTAGGGACAAAGGTGAGAGTTGTTTCCTACTTCTGCTGGATCTCTCAGCGGCATTTGACCATAACATCCTTCTGGACAGTCTTGAGGGGCTGGGAGCTGGGGGCACTGTTATACATTGGTTCTGCTACTTCCTCCTGGGCCGTGTTCAGAAAGTGGTGGGGGGGATGAGTGTTCAGACCCCTGGGCTCTCACTTGTGGGGTGCCTCAGGGTTCTGTCCTCTCCCCCATGCTTTTCAACATCTACATGCATCCACTGGGAGAGATCATCAGGGGGTTTGGGCTGGGTGTCCATCAATATGCGGATGATACCCAGCTCTACCTCTGTTTCAAATCAGAACCAGTGAAGGCAGTGAAGGTCCTGCGTGAGTGTCTGGAGGTGGTTGGAGGATGGATGGCAGCTAACAGATTGAGGTTGAATCCTGACAAGACAAAAGTACTGTTTTGGGGGGACAAGAGGCAGGCTGGTGTGGAGGATTCCCTGGTCCTGAATGGGGTAACTGTGCCCCTGAAGGACCAGGTGTGCTGCCTGGGAGTCATTTTCAACTTACAGCTGTCCATGGAGGCGCAAGTCAATTCTGTGTCCAGAGCAGCTGTTTACCAGCTCCATCTGGTACGCAGGCTGAGACCCTATGTGCCTGCAAACTGCCTCGCCAGAGTGGTGCATGCTTTGGTTATTTCCTGCTTGGACTACTGCAATGTGCTCTATGTGGGGCTACCTTTGAAGGTGACCCGGAAACTACAACTAATCCAGAATGTGGCAGCTAGACTGGTGACTGGGAGTGGCTGCTGAGACCACATAACACCAGTCTTGAAAGACCTACATTGGCTCCCAGTATGTTTCCGAGCACAATTCAAAGTGTTGGTGCTGACCTTTAAAGCCGTAAACAGGCTTGGTCCACTATATCTGAAGGAGTGTCTCTACCCCCATCGTTCTACCCAGACACTGAGGTCCAGCGCCGAGGGCCTTCTGGCAGTTCCCTCACTGTGAAAAGCCAAGTTACAGGGAACCAGGCAGAGGGCCTTCTTGGTAGTGGAACGCCCTCCCACCAGATGTCAAAGAGAACAACTACCAGACTTGTAGAAGACATCTGAAGGCAGCTCCGTTTAGGGAAGCTTTTAATGTTTGATGCATTACTGTATTTTAATATTTTGTTGGAAGCCTCCCAGAGTGGCTGGGGAAGCCCAGCCAGATGGGTGGGGTATAAATGATTAATAATTATTATTATTATTATTATTATTATTATTATTATTATTATTATTATCAAGGAGATTGCACCACATGGTCTAACTTGATCCTGAAAGATCATCCGCAAGAGGCGGTATTATGTTAACATTGTGAAGGGTTACAAGTTTTATTCACCAAGTAGGAATCATTGTGCAACTTTGGATATACACACTGGAGGCCAGATTCAGGTGGATAGATGAAAACTCTTACCTTGAAAGCTTATATTTAGTTGATCTTTAAGGTGCAACTGGAATTATTTAAAATTATTTTTTCATCTTTCATCTTGTTGTTTTTTATGACACTGGACGCCAGTCACTGAATTTAGTTCCATAATCTATTTTCAGTACCAATCAGAAGCTCCTTCGTACAAAGGTCAAGATATTTTTCATCTACCGGGGTCAGCAAACCTTTTCAGCAGGGGGCCAGTCCACTGTCCCTCAGACCTTGTGGGGGGCCGGACTATATTTTTTTTTGGGGGGGGAGAAATGAACGAATTCCTATGCTCCACAAATAATCCAAGAAGACATCTGAAGACAGCGCTGTTTAGGGAAGCTTTTAATGTTTGATGTATTACAGTATTTTAATATTTTTTTGGAAGCCACCCAGAGTGGCTGGGGAAGCCCAGCCAGATGGGCGGGGTATGAATAATAAATTATTATTATTATTATTATTATTATTATTATTATTATTATTATTATTATACACATTCTACTCATGTAAAAACATGCTGATTTCCAGACCATCCATGGGCTGGATTTAAAAGGCAATTGGGCCAGATCCAGTCCCCAGGCATTAGTTTGCCTACCCATGATAGCCCATCTACTATGCTCCCTTTCACATAATATCCCATCCCATACCCTCCAAGTGTCCCGATTTTCCAGGAACAGTCCCAGAATTACTGAAGCCATCCTGGTATCTGATTTGATCCCATAATGTCCCTGTTTTCCTTTTTTCTCCCTTCCTTGTCTCGGAGAACAATTAAAAGTGGTGTGTGTGTGTGTGTGTGTGTGCATGTGGATGCAAAAATGGAGTCCTGTTTATGCTGAAAATAAAATACCTGCACCAAATGAAGGAAATGGTGAAACCCTTCCTTTAATTTTGTTTATTCATTCACTGTAAAGAGAGCCTTACACTTTTTACTCAGTAGTAAGAGACCCACTGTCTCCTGCCAACCTGTGCAAGTAGATAAATAGGTACCGCTGCAGCGGGAAGGTAAACGGCGTTTCCGTGCGCTGCTCTGGTTCGCTAGAAGCGGCTTAGTTATGCTGGCCACATGACCCGGAAGCTGTATGCCGGCTCCCTCGGCCAATAAAGCGAGATGAGCGCCGCAACCCCAGAGTCAGTCACAACTGGACCTAATGGTCAGGGGTCCCTTTACCTTTAAGTCCCACTGTATTCAATGACGTTTACTCCAGTGAGTAAGCCAATGACAAAATTGTCCCTGCTCTAATATGTATCTGCTGATTTCTTTAGGTCCATATGGGTTGGCAAGTGTAGTGTTGTTTTAGTCCAGCATATTGGGGAGGTGGGAGCAGTTTAGCATGGTCAGGAACCTAAAATCTTGAAATAAGATCTAAACAAAAAAACAAAATTGAAAGAATTTTCATTGTCATATTTCAAACTTCCACAAGAGGGTAGGATATACAAGCAATTTATCTGACGAGCTAAAAGAAAAAACGAGAAGCCACTAGATTTAATGCAGAAAGTAAGCAGTAAAGGGTATGTTTTCTTTTAAGACTGAGAATAAGTAATAGTGCATATTGTCACTGACCACAAATGGCATGACAAAATATTTTAATTAATAAATTATTTGATGATAGTTAAGAGACATCAGTGGGAATGAGGGTTCAGAATGAAAAGAATGAATAAATGAAGAAAGGATGATTGTTATGATCATTCAATGCAGAGGGTTTTTTTTTATCGTCCAGTAAACTTCCACTGGATGGCAATGAAAAATGCTGCAAAGAATTCTCACAAGTAAAGATGATGGGCAGTTCAATTTTCATACCGTTTGAACATATATAAGCCAGGCGGACTAGGCCATTTTAGGTGCGCTGCTCTAAGTGGTTTGTGGATTTCAGCCTGAAGCTTCCTGTGGCTGGATGGTTAGGAAGCATCAAATAATTTAATGACAACTGCAGTTGTGCATGCTAATTAAGAATGTCATTCAGTTTCTAACTGCAGGGTATTATTTAAAAACAGCCACACAGACAGGCAATATTTTACCATCCATGTATCATAGTGCAATTGGGACATAGTTTAATATTTTCTGAAGAATCAGCTCCTGACAACATCATTTGCACCTCTTAATTCTTTATCCATCTGTGCAAATTTTTAATTTAAATGTATTTATTTTTATACACTGTCTGGGAAATTACACCCAGCCTTAATATTGATGTCACTTTTCTTGATCTTTGTTGCTGTTTATAATAATGTTGCTGCCTCCTGTATAATGTTGTATAATGTTTCCTTGATCAGACATAGCTTATTGGCTGGCTGCTTATTGGAATTAAGCAACATCACACCAAATTAAGGACCAGTAATCTAAACTCTTGAAATAGAAGCCCACACCTTCATAAGCTTTCGAGGTGTGTGTGTGTGTGTGTGTGTGTGTGTGTGTGTGTGTGTGAAATGGAAAACCAGGGGGAGGGATAGAGTATTCTGGAAAGGCTGTGGTTAGCTTTCTGAAAACCTGAACTACAACACTGGAACATTTTGTTGCAGATGCCACTTGTAATTACATATCTATGTTGATTGGATTATTATAATACCAATGAGTGCACCCCAGAGACAATTAAGTACACGTCACAACAATTAAAATGAAGGGAGCCTTAGGCGACAATCCTATGCACATTACTTGAGAAATTTCATATTTGCAGATTCTGACACAAGCTGGCTTGCTGCACCTCCTAGGCTAAAATGCCGGTCAGAATGCAACCATCCCTCTGATGTTGCACTTTTCAGAATGTTGCAATGCATTTCTCACCTCAAATAAATATCAAAATGTGTTTTAAAATGTGTATTTTGAGTGAAAATACATTTAGAAATGCATATTTGGGGGGGAGTTCAAAATTGCATTTTAATATATCTTTAGATGCACATTTTCTTAACAAAAATTGTAGAATAACATGGGATGCATTTATTTACATATGTGATTTTGATAAGTAGTTCCCCATATCCAGTTTTTTCCTCTGTGGTTCAAGTTGTGAAGTAGAGGTAGTTCTCTCTGTATTTTCAGTTGGGATGTTCCCCTGCCTGTACCTGGAAGTTTTCTTTCTCTTTTGAGGCAGACAAATTGAGTGCTACTTGCATGATGTTTGTTGGAGTAGTAACTTCAATATATGTATGGGGCTCACTTCTGCTTTTTGGAGCAATTGTGGATATCCACAGCTTAACAAATAGAAGCAGCTCTGGTTTTTGCCTTCTCTTTAGCAACCTTATATAGAAAACACTTGTGCCTTTCTTTCAACCAATCAAAACAGTATCATAAAGTTTCTGTTTCCCAAGCAAATGATTTTTGCTACCTGCTTCCTGAGAATGTCGGCACTTCTGGTTTCTGTTCTTGGCCACCGACCCACACCTGTATTTCTAGGGTTTCCAAATTTTTTATCATTTGCAGATGCAACTTCATTAGATCAGAAGAAGCAGTGCTCACCTGAGCTGTCAGCTGGAGCAGGAAGGTTCTGTGACAGAAAAATGTGGCGTCTGAGTCTGGCAGCCACTTTCAATAGGAGTGGTCTCAGAGATCACTCCAAGCCTCTTGTTGACTAGCTATGTGTATGTGTATGTGTATGTGTATGATTGTGTACATTAAAATAAATATATTTAAGATTCTGAGTGGTAGTAATAGAGTAGGCATACTTTAGTGCTACAGTGGTACCTCGGGTTAAGAACTTAATTGGTTCTGGGGGTCCGTTCTCAACCTGAAACTGTTCTTAACCTGAAGCACCACTTTAGCTAATGGGGCCTTCTGCTGCTGCCGTGCCACCGGAGCACGATTTCTGTTCTCATCCTGAAGCAAAGTTCTTAACCTGAAGCACTATTTCTGGGTTAGCAGAGTCTGTAACCTGAAGCATCTGTAACTTGAAGTGTATGTAAGCCAAGGTACCACTGCACACAGAAAACGTTACCATAAAGAATGGGGTCCAGGGCAGAAAAATAGTGCAAGTTATAGATCAGGCTTTCAGTCCTGGAATTTAATATTTTAATGGGAAACCTGCTACAATCACTGACATATTGACTCGTTGGCCCAACACTGGTAACAACGTAATGCCTCCAGGGCATTGTTGGGTGTTATTCTCAAACAATGAAAGCAGATACAGAAGTAGTGCTTTTGACAGTGTTGCTACCTTTCCACAAAAATGCTCATGGCAGCTTAGAATAAAATCCAGAAATAGCTGTTGATGTTCAGGTCAGTAACTATATCACTAAACATTTCCCAACATCCACACATTCATATAGATTCCCCCAGAATAGGTTCTGGCCACCCCGCCGCCTTGCCTCCCCTCTCCCGCCCCCTAAGCAGCAGTGACTCTGCTGCCAGGAGGTCAGGTAAGTGCTGCTGCCCATTCTACCATCTGCTACTGCAGTGTTTCCCAACCTTGGGCCTCCAGCTGTTTTGGGACTACAACTCCCATCATCCCTAGCTAGCAAGACCAGTGGTCAGGGATGATGGGAATTGTAGTTCAAAAACAGCTGGAGGCCCAAGGTTGGGAAACACTGTGCTACTGATTAAAAGGTATTGTTGTTGTTGTTTAGTTGTTTAGTCGTGTCTGGCTCTTTGTGACCCCATGGACCAGAGCACTCCAGGCCCTCCTGTCTTCCACGGCCTCCCGCAGTTTGGTCAAACTCATGCTGGTAGCTTCGAGAACACTATCCAACCATCTTGTCCTCTGTTGTCCCTGTCTCCTTGTGCCCTACATCTTTCCCAACATCAGGGTCTTTTCCAGGGAGTCTTCTCTTCTCATGAGGTGGCCAAAGTATTGGAGTCTCAGCTTCAGGACCTGTCCTTCCAGTGAGCACTCAGGGCTGATTTCCTTAAGAATGGAGAGGTTTGATCTTCTTGCAGTCCATGGGACTCTCAAGAGTCTCCTCCAGCACCATTAATGATACCCAAACACTTTCCACACTCCAAAGCATTCGTATGATTTATCTCCTGTGGATGTTTGGTGAAGAGTTGCCCACATACTAAACATTTATGGTGTTTCTCTCCTGCATGAATTCTCTGGTGGGTCACAAACTGTGATCTATAAAGAAAATACTTCCTGCTGTGGAAACTGCACGAAGTATTTCTTTATGTAATAATAAAGGGTTTTTCCCTTGTGCAGGGACTCTCGTGTTTTGCAAAGACTGGGCCATCTGAAAAATGTTTCCTATGTGCTATACGGAGAAGGAAGTCCTTACATTTTATATCCCTACCCAATAAATTTCACATGCATTTGGTACAAATCCATATTATCCAAAGGGAGATTCCACTCATATATTTTCTCTGCTGCTTATAGCGCCTTAGTGGCTAGTGTTATATATTTAGACCCTTATTCATTTCTTATGATCAAAGCATAGATATTGGGCATGCTGCTGCAATTCCCCATTCACAGAATATCTGGATAATGGTTTGGCATTCCCATAATGAAACAAGCTTTTTAAAGTTGATGATGAGTAGCTACACAATTCAATATATGAAGCACCCCAAATTTATATCTGCTTTCATTATTTCATTTCCCCACTTTCAAAACACTTATTCTGTAGTTTTGTTAGTCATTGTTGGATGACTAACTCCAATGACTAAGAGAAGTTAGATTAGGCTAAAAATAATAAAATACAACAGCCGATACTGGAGCTGTAATTAACTTGAAGACAGGTTTTCCTTCTCTTTGCTTTGTTGTGGCCTATAATTTTCTTATACTTACTAAATTCTGACTGTTCTATTTGCTTTAGAGTGTTTTCTCTTCTAGAAGTGACCTTACATCTGAGGACGTTCCCTGTGGAATCGAAGCCTTCTCCCAAAACTTTCATGTTTAATCTTGAACACCAAGCACAAAGCAGTAACACAATATAAATTGACAAAGAAAAAGAAAAAGAAAAACATAACTGACAGCAGTACCTGAAAATGTATTGTAGCCAATGTTAGTAAGACCTATTTAAATTAATGGACATGTCTAATTTAGGTACTATGGTTTCAGTGGGTCTATTCTGAGTAGTTCTCGCTTGGACAAAACTCCTGGAATTGGAGCCAGACTTACAGTGTAGTCCTATCCATTTCTACTCATGAAGAAGTTCTACTGAATTCAGTGGGATAGGATCCCTCATAAATAGAATTACGATTATAACTTTAAAATAAAAAAATTCCTTCCAGTAGCACCTTAAAGACCAACTAAGTTAGTTCTTGGTATGAGCTTTCGTGTGCATGATTATAACTTTAGTTATGCTTATTGTAGACCCACTGAAAGCAGTGAGAACCATTGATTTCAGTGAGCCTACTCCAAGGTCCCATATGCCCTGTACATTTAAAGCAAAATCATGCTACTTTAAGCAGTCATGGCTTCCCCCAAAGAATCCTGGGAACTGTAGTTTGTTTAGGAAGACAAATGTTGTTGGAAGAACCTTATTCCCTCAGATAGCTACAATTCCCATAGTTCCCCGGGAAGAGGGACTGACTGTTAAACCACTCTGGAAAATGTAGCTTTGTGCAGGGAATAGAGTTCTCCTAACAACTCTCAGCACCCTTAACAAATTACAGGATTGTTTTTGAGGGCAGGAGGGCGGATGGACCATGAATGCTTAAATGAATGCTCAAGAGCCAGGATGGTGTAGTGGTTAAGAGCGTAGTCTCGTAATCTGGGGAACCGGGTTCACGTCTCTGCTCCTCCACATGCAGCTGCTGGGTGACCTTGGGCTAGTCACACTTCTCTGAAGTCTCTCAGCCCCACTCACCTCACAGAGTGTTTGTTGTGGGGGAGGAAGGGAAAGGAGAATGTTAGCCGTTTTGAGACTCCTTAAAGGGAGTGAAAGGCAGGATATCAAATCCAAACTCTCTAAATTGGTCTGCTACTGCTTTAAATGTATAGTGCAGATGAGTCCTAAGTCTGACCCAAGGGGCTCTTTGCCCTTTCCAGACACAGCTGCCTTCACCAACCTAGTGGCCTCCAGATGTTTTCCACCACAACTCCCATCAGCCCCAGCAAGCGCAGCCATGCTGGCTGAGGCAGATGTGGGCTGCAGTTAGAAACATCTGGAAGTCACTGGGTTGGTGATGGCTGACATACAGAACGTCACTTCTGCTGCTGAGTGCCAGGCTCCTGTTTTGTGCTGCAACTCCTAAATATGTTGTTGCAGCATCTACAGCTGCTAGGAGGTTCTGTGAAAGTATAGGTTGCACATCTCTGTTTGATCACTTGTATATTATAAATATAGCAATGCAATAAAAGCCAAGGTGTTCCTTAATTTCTGGTCTGTGACCATAACAAATCAATTCAAGGTGTCCCTTTTTAGGGGCTGACCAACTGTTAGTTTCCCAAGTGAAATGCAAGGTCCTGAAGCTAGGGGTTGCAAGAGAGAAGAAAATGTTCTGTCTGTGTCAGGTAAAAAGTAGCTCTGCAAAGCAAATCAGACTCCACAATAGGCTTCAGTGGCTACTGCGTTATTTCGAGAGCCAGTAGCAATTGGCTAGTTTAGAAAGAAAGAAGTCAGAGGGAATCAGATCATACCCTATAATTAATATAATTGAGATTGTAACACAGTAGGGGATTGATTGGCGGTTGATTCCGAGAAGTCTAGTGATAAAAGAATTGATGTTGAAGGATTGGTTATTAAAGGATTTAGGATGGAACGCTAAAGAGGAGCTTTGGAGGAGAAAGCACTTTTTAAAGGTGAACTTTTGAAATACTGTACACAGAATAGCTGTAGGACTAGAAACTCTATGACAGATATCGCGCCATCCGTGCCCCCAGCATCCCACATCGCACAAGGCAAAATGGAAGCGGCTGTTCCCGTGGCAACCAGAACTGATGGCTCCTGTGGGTCCGCCATGAAGTAATTGTTTTATCTCCTGGTGGCATGGAAACCAGTTCAGCGGATGTCAACCTATACACAGAAGTTGCTCTTTAGGGAGCAGTCTACTACAGTAACTTTTTATAGACCAAAGAACAGCACAGCCTCTGCCACCATGGCAAATCAGTTCTGTTCTCTTGGCTCTCCAACAGAAAAAAATATATATGCTTTTATTAAACCTGTCACTTTCTATCTTTTATTAAAGCCTCTGCTTTTTGTAAAATGTTGAAAATCATTCAAAAAAAATGTTTTGAAATGTATTTCTGTGCCCACTTTTCTGCTTTCAAAGAAGAAAAAAGTCACTCATCATTAAAGCACTTTCAAAAAATAATCTTTTGGATCAGGCTTGCTAAACTTTATTACACTCTGGTCAAGCTGAAAGCCTTCGAGAACAGAAGCATCTTCTGGAAACATCAGAATAGCATCAGGGAGAGGGACAGATCTGCTATGGCAAGGAGTTCTGCAACCTTGGTGCTCAGTGGAGAATTCCCGTTAATATATTTTGTTATTTTAGATGGCTTATGTGTCTCCACTTGCAAAAGCCACAGTTTTACAGCAAGGCAAATAAATATATAAAATATATAATATAATATTCATACAAAATAACAGAATCCTTAAAAAACTACAACACTGAATAACAATTACTAATGGCAGCAATAGCAATCAGATCTCTCATCCTTCAAATGTAATCCAAAAAAGGCATGTATTAATCAACAGCCTAGAATTATAAAGAGATGGGACCAGTTCCACATATGAGGAGCCACCACTGAAATCACCCTTTCCCAGTCCCTCATGCCATGTCCCGCATCAGGGCCAGATTTAGGTTTGATGAGGCCCTAAGGTAATGGGGCCCTTTATATGTCCAGCTGTGCTTTGTCAACAACAAATTGTCGCTGCTTTTTTGTGTTGAATATATGCTACAGTGGTACCTCGGGTTACATACACTTTGGGTTACATACACTTCAGGTTACAGACTCCGCTAACCCAGAAATAATACCTCAGGTTAAGAACTTTGCTTCAGGATGAGAACAGAAATCACGTGGCGGCCGTGTGACAGCAGCAGGAGGCCCCATTAGCTAAAGTGGTGCTTCAGGTTAAAAACAGTTTCAGGTTAAGTACGGACCTCCAGAACGAATTAAGTACGTAACCAGAGGTACCACTGTATATGGTAATTTATGGACCTAATAGGCATCTAAAGCCATTTGCCATTTGCTGTACGTAGGCTTTATTTTATTTGTTTTTTATCTTATATTTTAGAAATGTACATCCAGGTTTTTCCCCCTTTAATTTTTTTGGGGACCCCCAAGAGAGTGGGGCCCTAAGCTGTAACTTGTTTAGCTTATACGTAAATCCGGCACTGTACCTCAAACTGCACAAGAAGCAACATCTACTGATTGTAGGGCATAGGAAGGTCGATATAGAAGGAGACCCCACCTTCCCATAGCATTTCTACCTTGTCTGGATTTAGCTTCAACTTGTCTCGGGGCTTAAGGTAGACCAGAGAGGGCACAGCCAGTGCCAAACAAAACCTCACCACAAGTTTTTCTGTGTATTACAATGGGTTCAACACACTCACACCAACCCAACAACTGAACATGCCTCAGATGGTGATGGGAACATGCCTCAGTGGGCTGTTTTGGGTCTCCCTCTTACAATGTTTTTCCTATAGCCTTTTTGCATTTCCACAAGCCAAAATTTCCCTAAACTGTGTCCCAAGTCTATTGGTGCTTGCCTCATATGTGTGTGGGTGGTTGGAGGGTTTTTTGGGGGGGGTTGGGGTTGTGGGAGGGGCATTTTCTAAATAATGCTTGACACTCAGAGAACTGAGTTTGATATTATGTATGAAATGTTCGGTTTGACCGTATCTTAAAGAAAACGAAAAATTTCTGAGGATATTTGATGCATGTTTGTGTGCGTGTTGGGGGAATGGAAATAGAAAAGGCTAAGCAATGGGGTCAATACCCACAGGATGTGTTCGTACTTGCTATAAAACCATCGCCAAGAGCACAGGATGGAAACGGCTGGCTCCTGTTCTCACTTCTCCTGCAGTCTGTCAGAGCAGACGGAAGCCTCTCTGCTGACCTTCCAAAGCAAGAGCATGCCGACAGCTCGCAGACCGCACGAAAAAGCACCGATTCTTTTGTACTGCCTTTGGGCAATGGTCTGCCCAAGATCATGACAGAGGTGTTTGGGGAAGGTCACTGCACTCGCTGAATGCCAGAAAACATATGCATAGCAATGCTGCCTTTTGCTCTGAACAAGCACTACACCTCGGGAAGGACGTAACCTGACCTTTAGAGCTGCGTTTTATTAAAGCCGCTGCTGTTAAAATTAAGTTCCTGTATTGCAGATAGGAGTCAGGCTGAAAGGATAGTCATTTTCCTAAGGCATAAGCATGCATCACCACGCTGAATCCATGAATAAAATAATATTAGAAGAACTATGCTGGGTGAGATCCCCAAACCCACCTAGTTCAGCATCCTGTTCTCCACAGTGGCCAACCAGATGCCTTTTAGGAAACCCACAAGCATTGTCGTTGGCATTTTTCTGTCTCAAGAGACAATGGACTTTGAGGCAAAGTCAGACCGCAGGAGAATACAGAGACTGGTAACTCTTAACTGCTACATCCCTGATGCCCTTTACCTTGTCAAATGAATTATTCGGAGCAGTGTTTTGCACAACCTACTAAGGAAGACAATAGCACAATAAAATTCAATATAGTAACAATTAATTGCTCATTTACCCCCAAATCCAATTAAAACAGGATGGGACAAGGCAGAGCATTCCTGCACAATCTCAGAATGTACCTAGATGAACCCTGTGTGATGTTGCAGATGGCTCTCAGATTGTGAGAGGAGCTGAAAACAATAGAAAAACCCGAGCTTCCACACTGCTTCTGAAGTGCCCCAGGAATTGGTTCCCCCACCCCTTTGTGCCATGCAAAGTAGATCCAACAGTCTGATAGATATGTTTATTTTGAAAAAAGACCTTTTTTGTGGTTCAGTTGGTATTAGGGAATAAGTGGTTCGTGGTGTGCAGGCATCAACTTTTGCAAATCTTGAGTTTATCCCAAGTGAAGTGGCAATAATGTTGAACCAATTGCATTATCAAGAGCCAATTTATCTACTAGTGGAACTGTAAGTGTGCATGTCAGAAAAACAAAATAATAGCTTGCTCTTCTCTCTCTCTCTCTCTCTCTCTTTCTTTCTTTCTTTCTTTCTTTCTTTCTTTCTTTCTTTCTTTCTTTCTTTCTTTCTTTCTTTCTTTCTTTTATTTTTGGTATAAACTTTTTTCTTCTCTGTTTCCAGCATGGAGATTCCTGCAGAGGGTTGAGCCCATGGGGCTCCTTCCAAGCCTACAATTCTATGAAGGAAACGGATAGATGAGTAAACTGGATCTTCACAAATCATAGGCGAAAAAGGAAAGTATAAAGAAAGGAGATGTATGTCTCTTGTGATCCAATAGTATTTGTGTATTAATGCTGTTTTGCTAATCTGAAAAAGCAAATGAATAAATAAAAATTATTGCTACAAATAGGAAGAAGAAAATGAAGAGACTGGCCAGTTTCTTCTTTTTTCTTACTCTAGTGTGTGTGTGTGTGCACCCACACCCCACACCTACATTCTCCTCTAAGCAATCTCACACCACCAGAAATATACTGCCAATGCAAAGATGTGGCTAAGGCAGGGGTAGGAAACCTCAGACTCTTCCTAGTCTACACCAGCTTCCTGGGCCACACTCCCTCAGAGGCACTTCTTGACTAGAAGGTGATAATGCTTCTTGCTTGCCTGGATGAAGGACAGAGGGGAACGTGTGAGTAAATTAACATTTGTGGCCCCTCCTACTTTTGCTTCTGGCCCTGCCCACACTGGGATAGAATGCAGGCCTTGGGATGAAAATGACCGCTCCACGCTTAAAACGGGGGGTGCCCTTTGCGTGGACGCGCGCAGCCCCTAGATCTGGAGCGGCTCCAACAGCATAGGCTTGGTTTGCCTTCCCTCAGGTGGGATACCTGGAGGTCTCCGCCTACCTCAGTCAGTTGTCCAATCCCACCTGGGGGAAGCGTTGCCAAGGAGACCAGGCCAGGTAGGGGAGGGATTACCTGCCCACACAATAGAGGGAGGATCTTACCTGGGAATCCTCACTTGGCTCCAGAGCTTCTCCCACCCTACCCACCCTCAGTTAATGTCTTATTTGCAGGTTAATTTTTCTTCACAGGTTTTGCAGGTTAACTTTTCTTCACAGGTATGCGGGCACTGCTACGTTAAGGTAGCTGTTAAAGGGCCGGAAAGGAATTTCCCTGCATTGGCAGGTTTCGCCTTTCCCGTAGCAAAACGTCACAACTTTGGCGGTATCAGGCCTTGGGCGGAATCCTTTAGTCCATCTTCCTCTTTGCGGCGGCGATATCAGGGTTCCCCGTTAAAGGGGTTTTCTGAAGGGAGGCTTTGGCCGTACGCTGAAAGGTCGTCATTGCTCTCCCCTGCGGCGGTGGCGTAACGGGGGCGGCTATCTCTGCTTGAACATATGTTCTCCAGAGCTGGCCCATCCCCCCCCCACACACTGGATAACCCTGATGCTCCCTAGGTCCCCGGCTGGGGACTGGGGAGGGAGAACGCCCAATGCCTGAGCCAAGGTCTACCCACATTTGAAATTTATTAAAGTTGTGGCCAATTTAATCCCATAGCACGTTGTCATGAGTCATTATTTCACATGATGGGGGGACCATGCAGGATCTGGGGACTCCGCCTGTCCCAACCCAAACCCAACCCTGGTTTAAGGCTTCTCAGTACTAGTTGGCTTTCTCAACAGTAATGAGATCTTCTCCACCTGTATTACATTGGTCCACCAAAAGTGGTGAGGAAGAGGTCATTCATTCTAGAAGGGGTGCCAGGAGACCTCCATGCAGCGATGAATATCTGTTGATGTCATTGGCTATGGAATGCAGCCTAGAGACTTCCACTTCTCCTGCTGATCCTATCCACCCCATCCCTTCAAATCCAACTCTAAATTAAAGGGGATGAAAATATGATTTGTGTGTAAGCGGCCTGCACAGAAACATGGATTTTCCCAGAGAATATTGTTTCTGCTTGGGTCTTTTCACATGCCCATAGCTGCAAGAAGGCATGAATAAGACATGAATAATTTTTAACAGTGAAATATAAAGACATATTTAAGGGGTGACAATGTTAAATGGGGATTCCACCACAAATTCTCTCTTTGGAGATAAATAAATTTGACAGGCCTATCTAACTCGTGCCTCAAGAATGATGCGCTGTCTGGAGTCACACATACGACCTTCCAACTGATGCTGGTACAAACCAGGGACAGTTTAAACGTTTGGCACATAACGCCATCAGAAATTGAGGTAGCAATTTGAGGCTCGCGTATTTGCACACGGCAAATAATAGCACACTCTATCATTTCAAATTAATGTCAACTGGCAAAATAATTTTTGTAGAGGTGAATCAAATTCACCTCTACAAAATCAATTTGGCTTAATCCAACTAGGACATATGCATACAGAAACAGACTCCTGTGCCAGTATACCTGGCGGAATGGAGAATATGGACACGCAACAAAGCCAGCAGACCTCAGGGGATACCTGTCAAAGTCATCAAAGTGGGCAGAATTGAACAACAAGTTCACAAGCTCATCGAAGAAATCTGGGAGAGAGAGGAGATCCCAGCAGACTTTAGGGATGCCAAAATTATCGATCTCTTTTTTTTAAAAAAAAAAGGTGATAGAATGGATTGTGGAAATTATTGAGGCATCTCTTTATTAGCTGTGGCCAGCAAAATTCTTGCAAGGATCTCAGCAGACCGTCTCTTAACAATACCCTTCCAGAATCCCAACATTTTGCTAATCAGCTGATAGCATTGCTCTAGGGATGTCAATTGGCTTGCTTCAGGTTGGAACTACAGCTTAGAGAGGATATTTTTGCCTAATATCTAGTGTGCCCAGCTTCCTGAGGACCCAGAGAGCTGGCAGTGCAGGAGGTCAGGAGCTAGAAAGAGCCTGGATGTTGGAGGTAGTGGCACTTTTCACAATCATGATCACAAAGGCACTCCCGACATCCGGAGGGGGGGGGGTTGCGGGCTCACGCCCCATTCACACCCTCGCGGGGCTGGCTGCAGCCCCACGGGATCTGGGGAATCCCAGGATTCATTAGGATTCATCATTCACCACGCCAGCCAATCGGCTGGTGGCGGGGGCGGTACTTGTAGGGGGCATTTAAGGTCAGGGCAGCCCATGCTCGCCCCTTTCTTTCCTTTCAGCAGCTGCGGTTTCCCACCCTCCTGCCCTTTAGGTTTTCATTTGGACTTTGCTATGGGCTTCGGCTGGTCGCCGCAAGGGGCCTGGTAGGAGTTTTTTCCATTTGGCTAATTGGCTATATTTTGGAAGCCACTTGGTTTTTTCACCTACCTCGTAGCAAAACGTCACAACACCTTTGGTTTTGGCGGTTAGGCATTGGCAGGGGTATTATTATGCAAATGAGTTGGGGGGAGGAACGCCATCACCTCCCCCAAATCTTGAAGGGTAGTTCATTAGAAGACTCAGGGGGGCGTCACCTCGTCCAAAACCTACGGAGGCTAGGGCCTAAAGCGCGCTCCCGAGCGGTAACCCCTCAGGGAGCGCCTAGGGATGTGCATCTCGGGGGCTCCCCCTGTTGGTGCTTAACCCTTCTTGGTTATACCGGTTAGTCTGATAGGGCCAATGCCTAAAGCCAATACCCCTCTTACTTGTAATCAATAAAGTTGTGGCCATTTTTCGCCCATTAACCTAAATTCTGGTGTCCTGTGTCTTTATTTATTCCATCTGTGGGAGGGGGTGGGAATTGCCACACAACGTGCAGTTTTTAGACTGCAAAGTTCTCATAGAGAATCACAAAAGCACACAAAATACGATTGCTGTGCAGTAGCAGATGGCAGGGTGGTATGGTGGGGCTTACCTGACTTCCCAGCAGTAGAGTTACTGCTGCTGTACACTAGGAGGGGCAAGGTGGTGAGGAGGTGGCACTCTGCAAACATACTGGCAGGCATGCATATATCAGGGTCTGCATGTTATATAGACTTCCAACAGATTAAGGTTCCCCCTCCGCAGTGAGGAGGGAAAGTGTCCATCATGTCTAATACAATGTATTCAATTAAATTGAAATTAACTTGCATTGATCTTCTTCTTTACTTGAAAAGCTTAGCAGGGGTTTTTTTTAGGAAAAAAAATCTTGCATGTGGACATAATGAACTCTTGCTGATATCTGCCAAAGAAAAACAAGAGAAGGTAAAGCACATTTTAAATGTTACTTGCTTTAACACATCTTTTTGAGATGGAAAAAAAAGAGAGAGAGGGTGAATGTTCTGCTTAGTAGGAAGGACAAATAGTTATTTCTCTCAATAAAGATAGTGGCATTGATCAAAACCAACTGAACTGTAGCCAGAGAATTTAAGAATGCATTAAGCCTAATCCATAAAGGTTCTTTAGCATGCCATATATCCATTAGCAATTGAAGCAATTTAAATTTCAAATCTATAGTAGGTTGAAGCCAAAACAAGACAAAGTAATATAACTGATCAATTACTTTAATTGAAAACCTTTAGTTGAGAATAGCTTCTCTTTAAGAACAAATGTATGTCATTTCTGGCTATTGGCAAACTTAAATGGAAAACTGTTTTGCACTGGGGCCGGGAAGGCGTGCAAGAGGAAAACTTTGAGAAGCACATTGAAAACAGACATCATTTTTGAAAAATTAATTAAAATCAAATTCAGGAGGGGAGCAAACATTCTTTGGATCGTTTTCCTGGTAGACAAGTAGAGACACTTCCAGGTTTGAGGGGGCCCAAGGAAACTGCTTGCCCCTCCTCCCTGGCACCACTAGCACTGCAGGTGACCCATTTTATTTTTTTACTGTTGTTGATGCTCTTTTCCCATTAGCTTCCACTTTTCTTCTCACTTCCTGGTCCTCTTCTGGTTTTCTTTTGTCTGCTTGGCGGCTGCAGTGCCTTTGGGCCTATGCACTTGGCCAGAGCAAGGAGCATGTGGTAATGGGAAATTTTTTTATATAATTTTTGATTTTCATACACACACACACACACACACACACACACACACACACTACTTGCTAACCCTGCCCCCAGAAGGTGAAGTGCTGCACCAACATCTGCCAAAGCTACAATTAAATGCCAACATTTTCCTTTTGATTATTTCTCCCATAGCAATGAAAGTGGTAGTCAGCTGAGCCAATTGGATGTCACCTTTAGGGTTGCTGGACCAATGAAGATGCTGGAGTTTCAAGGACTGAGGGGGCTCGGCACACCCATGTATAGGAAGGTGATAGGTCATCTTGGAAGATGAGGATGAAGCTATTTACAGAAGTTGATTGATCAGGTTGTGGCACAAATACTTTTGGTTGAAGCAGACTATCTTGACCCATTTCAGCCTGGGTTCAGGCCTGGTTTGAGACTGAATTGGCCTTGTTCATCCAGATGGATGACATTTTGGGGAGAAGGACAAGGGGAGTGTGGCTCTGTTTATTCTTACTTGGTGTCTCAGCAGCTTTTAATACCTTTGACCATGTTTATCCTTATGAGCTGACTTAGATACTATTTATAATGGTTTGGGTCCTATTTCCAGGGTCAGGTTCAGAGAACAGCATTAGGTGATCTGCAGCACCTCGGGGTACCATTTTGTCCCTGTGTTAACCTGAAAAGGCAGGCTGGTTTGGAAGCCCAGCTTGCAGCATATTGTGGTCAAGTTGATCCCCAACTAACTGGTAGCAGCTATAGCACTGAGCTCATATGTGTTTCACATGCTTTGATGTAGGCCCAGGCGTAGATAGAGGGGAAGGTAAAGGTCAATACCATTACCATGTTGCCATGTGACGTAGCCTGCCTGGGCCTATAAAGACTGTGTGCAGCTTCACTTGGGTGTGGACGAGCCATCTCTTTGCTGTGAGCAGGGGCAAGGAGGGAGCCATTGGACCTTTGCTGTAGGATTGTGCCATTCTTTAATAAATTGTTAGACCTGACCACTTTGGTGGTTTGGGCAATTTTCTTTGGGATCCCTGCGTATCCCAACTCCTGTGAGCCCTCCAGTGCTTTTTAACATCTATATGAAGCCATTGGGAGTGGTCATGAGGAGATTTGAGATGAGGAGTCGTTGATATGCTGGTGATACCCAACTCTACTTCTCTGTAACATCTGAATCAGGAGAGGCTGCGCAAGGCATGGACTTGGGCTTGGATGAGGGCCCATAAATTGTTTCTGAATCCTGACAGGACAGGTGCTGTGATTGGGTGGTTTTCTTACCAGGAAGTCTCCTTGGTGACATCTCACTCATGTTGAGGCACCAGAGAAAAGAAGAACAAAGGATATAGAAGTATTACATCACAGAATTGTAATAATGACCAAAAACACTGTCAAGTCTCTTGAGCTAGTATCAGGCCTTACTAACCTTAGGCAATTGAGAGACAGTATGGTGCGGTGGTTAGTGTTGGACAAGGACTACTCAGGTTCTCCACTCAGCCACAAAGCTCACTGAATTATCTTAATAATAATAATATTTTTAAAATTTATATCCTGCCCATCTGGCTGGGTTTCCTCAGCCACTCCGGGCAGCTTACAACATATAAAAAAACACAACAAAACATAGGCAGTTAACAGGCCTGGATTGCTTGTTGCAGTGAGCAAAACTATAGCTTACTGGGACCAATGAATGTGAGGGCTGCTGAATTCACAGACATTTGCACAAGGGCCATAGCTCAATGGTAGAGCATCTGTCTTATAAGCAGAAGGTCCCTGGTTCAATCCCAGCCATCTCCTGGTAGGGATGGCGAGGGACTCCTGCCTGAAACCCTAGAAAACCGCTGGCAGTCAACATAGGCAATACTGAGCTAGATGCATCAGTGGTATGGCTCGATATAAGACACTTTTCTATGTTATGTAAGAAGACTTGTCAGCAAATTCGCTTCCCTCTTTTTTCTGCTCCCCCGTTTAAAACACTGCAGTGGCAGAAGTATTATCTGCAGGAAGTTGATTTTTTAAAAAGTGCAACCCCTGCAGAGAACTCAGGGCTGTTCTGTTCTGTTCCCTATTTTAACATTGTTCAGAGGCTCCTGAATTTAAACTTCAGTGGTGCTTCGCCCAGCATAGTGCTTTTGAGACTGCCTTCTCCAATTCTGAAACTGCTTTTTACTGAATGGTTTCCAGAGCTGCAATTACACCAAACTAAGTGCAATCAGGATTTCAGTTGAAGTATCCACTTTCCAGTAATGGAGAACCTTCTTGCAGGCCTTACTTCAGTTCTGGGTTGGATGGATTTGGTGTTGCAGATTTATTGCAGAAATCTTAGGCACCCAAGTTTCATTCTCTTCCAACCTGAAACCATAATTTCAGTCTCAGATGTTTCAGTGCATTCAGATGGCCATCTAAATAGACTATTGAAAGTTTGAAATGCATGGTAAAGATACAAATAGATGATAACAAGTATCCTAAATTTGATTATTGCCTGACAGCACTGTAGTTATAGCATTGCTATACCAAATCAGAAGCATGAATCAATGCTTATGTATATTTGAACTTTTTATCTTGATGGTATGGTATCATATTGCACTCAGGACTGTAAGCACTCTAAACAGCATTTTAAGTGAATGTTCCTACTGATTGGAAGACCTGAAGGGCACTTAAAACATGCTTTCTCAATATTTGATATAAACTCTGGAATTTCTGAGTTACATTTCTGAAGCTTTCTGTTGACTTGCTGTGGAAGTCAGTTGTGTTTTCTTAAACAGCATTGCATTAAACTTCTGACTAATATATTTGTAGAGAATGTTTTCATGAAATGTGTTGCAATCTCCCATGAAGAAATATATTCAAAATGGTTAAATAATTAACATTATTATAATTTCACTGACTTTTGTTAATAGCTGACTGCATTGCCACAAGCACACCACATACATTTTTTAAAAAATTGAAACTATGGGTTAAAAATGTGTATATTCAGTGTCCAGTTTCATAATTGGGTTAGGGTTTTTTGTCTCAAATCCATAGGATAGAGTTAGAAACCATTAAGATGAACTGCCTGTCCAAAGTACTCAAATCTTACATTTTTGCAATGTCATTTGGCAAGGAAAAATTATATCCCCTCTATTTGACATGGTGCTATTATCCACAATGACAAAGCCACTTTGCAAGAGGCTGTCATTCCCATCGGCTTTCCAAAGGAGGGACACAATGTTTTCCTGTAACATCCTCTGTATCATCTTTGAACAGAAAATGTTTGACTTGGCATGCACCATGTTTGACATTGCACTGGGCATGGGTTTCTACCACAAAACTTGACCTAAATAAATAAATACTGTGCATTCAGTGCTGGTGATAGTGTTCTTGCCTGAACTTCTGGAGGTGGCTCAGAAGTGTTTGGGTATGTTCTCATGTCATGGAGAACTACTTTCCTTTTTTGGACCATTGATTCCATGCAGTAAGAAAGTAGCCTTCTATGCTGTTACAATGACTCATTTGAAACCAGTGAATAATGGATGATGCAACACCGCCTGGTGACATGGTTTGCTTGGGAAAACATGGGCCATCCCTACAGGGCAATTTAGGGGTGAGGCAAATTTCTGCCTTGAACATTGAACCCTAGCAATGCAGGCAGGCAGGCAGTGAGCAGGGTTGAGAAGACCTGTGCTGCTTCCCAGGCAGTGCCCACACCACACTGGCTCCACATATTAGCTAGAGCCTGGGGCCCATTCACAAGGTCGGCGGTTCAAATCCCCGCAACGGGGTGAGTTCCTGTTGCTCGGTCCTTGCTCTTGCCAACCTAGCAGTTCGAAAGCATGTCAAAGTGCAAGTAGATAAATAGGTACCACTCCGGCGGGAAGGTAAACAGTGTTTCTGTGCGCTGCTCTGGTTTCACCAGAAGCTGCTTAGTCATGCTGGCCACATGACCCGGAAGCTGTACACCAGCTCCCTGGGCCAATAAAGCAAGATGAGCGCCGCAACTCCAGAGTCGTCCACGACTTGACCTAATGGTCAGGGGTCCCTTTACAGTGGTACCTCGCAAGACGAAAAACGCGCAAGACGAAAGAGTTTTCCGTTTTTTGAGTCGTTCCGCAAGACGAATTTCCCTATGGGCTTGCTTCGCAAGATGAAATGTCTTGCGAGTTCTTGCGAGTTTGTTTCCTTTTTCTTAAAGCCGCTAAGCCGTTAATAGCCGCTAAGCCGCTAATAGCCGCTAAGCCGCTAACAGCTGTGCTTCGCAAGACGAAAGAACCGCAAGACGAAGAGACTCGCGGAATGGATTAATTTCGTCTTGCGAGGCACCACTGTACCTTGGACCTTTTTTCTGTAAAAAGTGATGGATAAATTGAATAAATAATGAATTGGCTCGCTTTCTGTGCTGAATCCAAAGCTACGGTTTTGGGCAGCTTCCAACATTAAACATTTTTTAAAAAAACTTCCCTATACAGAATTGCCTTCAGACAGCCTTCAACATTTCTCCAATGAAAACAGGAACATCCTCCCATAGCCTCCAACATTTCTCCAGTGAAAATAGGGACATCCTAAGGTAAAGTGGGACGTTCCGGGATCAAATCAGAAACTGGGACAGCTTCTCTAAATCAGGGATGTCCCTGGAAAATAGGGACACTCGGAGGGTCTGCAATTTGGCACCGTAATTGATATGCCGGGTTTAGACATAGGGAAACTCAGTCCCAGTGCCTGCTCTTGCATAATTGCAACTGGGCAATTTGGGGGCAAGTCAGTCGCACTGCGCAGGCATTCAGTGAATAGATGGGGAGGTAGGACTATGTCTATGTCCCCTGTTCTCTCTGCATGCTCATCTAAAGGACTCATGTCTATGCATGTAAAAATGTACATGTGTAGGCTCTTTTCATCTGTTCAGGAACCAGAGGTTGCCAGATCGTACATATCGAGCCTATGCGGCTACTGATTGCTGTTCACACATCAGCCCTATTCAGACCGTCAAAGGCATGAAGGTCAGGATCCCAGACAGCAGCTAAAATCCCCATTTCCATGAACACTTTTACTGTGTGACTGCCGCTCAGCTTAATCTACCACACAACTCTGGCCTGAAGATAAATGAGATACTAACTGCAAAGCATCTGAAACATCATCTAGTACTTAATAAGACTAATGCGTCGTCATTTCAGCCCCTGTGCATGTATTTAGCTTACTACAGATTCAATCTAAGCATTCCCATAGATGCTTTTGTAACATAATCACTAGGGTAATTTAATAACATGACAAAATGGTCTAATTATTTAGGCCTTCATTTATCATCTCTTGGAAATGTTTTTGGAGAAGACCGAATAAAAATATGATTCTTTGTTCTTAACTGTTTTAATTAAGATGGAAAAATTGCAGGCAAGAAATTATGCATTGCTAGTTGCTCTTATGTTTGATGCTCTTTTGGGGACTGCTTCCTCTGTAGTGCGGCACAAGTCGGAGAAAAGTGCTATGAAACTATTTTCAGTTTCTTGTTGCCAAGTGGCCATTAAATTCAACCCTGTGATCCTGTCAGAGACAGCATTTGAACTACGAAAGGGAGACCAGCAAGGCTCAGTAAATCTCTCAGTTTTGCTGGTAGCCCAGAACTGCAACTATAGAATGTTTGCTTAGCCCCTGCCAATCCACAAAACATGGGTGGAGAACTAGACTAGGTGTGTTGGATCACAATTTCCCCCAGTCTATTGTAAAGTTACAATATTTATAACAAATCTCCTTTGCAGTGGCGTAGCGTGGGTTGTCAGCACCCGGGGCAAGCCAAGTAATTTGCGCCCCCTAACCCGTGGATTTGTGCCCCCTAACCCTAACTCCCAGATGTTGCACCCGGTGCGGCCAGCCCCCCTGCACCCCCCACGCTACGCCACTGCTCCTTTGCTACAAGGAGATCAAGATAGCATGTCTATTTCAACTCTCCCCAACTGTATTCTGATGGGTTACTTTGTATTAGAAACAATAAGTGGCCCAAGATCACCCAGGACTTGGCTACATAGCTTCAAATAAAAGGTTTTCAATGTGTTGTAAAGTGCAATATACAAATGAGACACTAGATGGCAAAAATGAACTATGCAAAATTCAACGTATTTTCCAAAACCTTTTTTTTTTTATAAAAAAAAAGCATTTTCACAGCATTTTTTATGTGTGTAGATTCTACCCCAGTGAGTTTAGGGGGAATTCAACCTGGATCATCTCAGTCCTAGGCAAACACAGTAACTGCTATATCACACTGGCTTCCTCCATCCCTCACATACAAGAAGTTAGCTTTGGGGATTAAAATGAAAACCATTGCCACTCATTTGAATATGGCACAGAAACATTGAATCAAAACAGCGACTCTCCCTTTTTGATCATCCATCCCCTGAAAAATGTTGCTATGATCAGCTGGATCTATGTGGCAGATTTAATATTTGTTGGTGTTCTTCAGCTGATGCATAGGGCAAATAAGTTGCAAGAGAATGAAGTGTTTGCTCTGTGTGTGGAATTGTTTTGTTGTTGCTCCCTGACACATGCTGCAAACCAGAGCTTTGGGAATTTCCAGTGCTGCAGGCAATGGCTTGAGAATTTACATCCCTCGAGAAGTGACAGTGGTTGTCAGCAGTGTGGCTTTTCAGTTGGCAGTGACAGCAGATGAAGGTTGCCCACGAGTTAATATTAATTCAGTGTTACGAATCACGAATGCAGAAAATGCTGAGAGGGTACAGGGGTGACCGCACAGTGGTCAATGTTTCGTGCGTACTGCTGTTATCTGATGTCTTTTTTTCCTCAAAGGAGAAATCTAGAAAAGGGAATAGGGGGACATTTTGTGATTTCAAAAATAAGCTATAAATATATTGCAGAAGAGAATCATAAGTGTGCTGCTCACAAACATCAACTTTTGAATAAGGTCCTTTTCATGATATTAATTCAGGTTTGTTTGCTGTGTGTGCATGTACACACATTCAGTGCAGCATGAGATGTGCTGTACATGTATTTTAATTACATTAATTACATTTAATGAATTCTTATTTGTATCTATACATATCAGTCAGTATACACAAATTTCATTGGCATATGTATATTATTTTGCCCCTTTGGGGTGATGGATTCTGCTTTTCTTTTTTCTTTTCTTTTGGTGATGCCCAGAGCCCACCCTTCACCCACATAGCATCACACAAATGAACATGCTGATGACTATTCTGAAACTTCCACTACCAACCATATTACTTTTCCAGGTTTGTTGCTAAAAATGCTGCAGTGGCTATTTCTTATCCCCTTTACGTTCCAGCTGTGTATTGGCCTTGGCATTGGGTAGGTATGTAAATGGATGAGTGAGGAAGGAAAAACCCCACAGCCTGCACACCGAAAAGAACCACAGGCAACTTGTTCCAACAGGCAAGTTCTAAAGGTGAAATCCTTAGAAAACTCCCTGCCTTTGTCCCTCTGTCCATGTGTCTCTCACGTCAAGTGGACCATAAAATCCTTGGGTCAGATCCCTGCAGGCTATAAATCTGTGCTGTTCAGCCACTTTCTGCAAAACTGTATAGATGCTGCTTAGATTTCTCTTTTCACCGAACAAAGCAAAGCATTGGGGTACCACACTGATTCTGTTCTGCCTTCTGGTACAATGGTGCGAAGCAAAGGGATGTCCTGCCACATGTCCTGTGCAGGATCCGCATTCAGCAAATGCTCTTGCACTGATTCCATCGCTCCCTTTAAAACAAGCTGACAAAGGTGGTGCTTGAATCGGCAGGGGCTTTGTGAGCTGAAAATAAGCGCAGCTTTAAGCTTCAGCTGTGGGATGAGGCATTTCATCATGTAATCAAGTTGTGTTATTAAGCTACAAATGTAGGGGGCTGGTAATAATAGTTTACATGTTTGCCAGCATTTTCATTTTCAGAGAGCTGATAGATACATCTCTGACAGAAGGCTCTCAGCTGCTATGACAGGCAAAAAGTACTGTGATCTGCACAGCAAAGGAAAAACTATTGCTACTGGAGGATTTGCATTTTCATTAGAAAAAGCTTCCCAAGTGGGGTAATTCATAATTAGGAGATTCCACAATAAAATGATATATCAGAAAGGGCTGATTTTGCATTTTGCAAACAAAAATGCAAGTTCCATGATCTTTACTCATCAGGAGTTTTTTTTTGCACAAGTGCTGAGTTTAAGGGGCAATATTCTACAGTGGTACCTTGGGTTAAGAAGGTCTGTTCTTAACCTGAAACTGTTCTTATCCTGAGGTACCACTTTAGCTAATGGGGCCTCCCGCTGCCACTGTGCCGCCACCACACAATTTCTGTTCTCATCCTGAGGTAAAGTTCTTTACCCAAGGTACTACTTCTAGGTTAGCGGAGTCTGTAACCCGAAGCGTTTGTAACCCGAAGCGTTTGTAACCCAAGGTACCACTGTACTAAATATTTGTCCTAGCACAGGGATTCGTATTGGCACCATGACACTTTTTCTCTCCTCTTCTCCTCCCATGAGAATCAAGCACTGTCCCCAAATCTGCTCTTGGGTTGGGGGGAAATCCTGGAACAGATTTAGGGGGTGCACAGGGACAGAGGGGATGATGTTCCACTGCCCAAACAAAAATCATTGTTCTCCTTTGTGTTATATTGAATACAGCCCCAGATTTCTACTGCACTTTTTAAAACAATCAATGAGAAAGAAATTGTGTTGGGAAATGATCAAATCATTTCTGTGAAATGATTGTGGGCAGGGTGCAGGGCTTTGGTTGTACTTACCTTACTGTCAAGGTGGCCAAGGATTGTGCCCTTTCATTCTACAAATCCTCTCTCCAGGGCCCAACACTCGGCAGCCTTTTTGGGTGCCTAAGTTTCCTTTGAAAAAATCCCCATAACATCCCTATCTGAACTTTCCCCCATAAGCATAGGAAGGTGGGGATGGTGTGCCTGGCAATGACTCTGGCTGGTGTGTTTTCTCTTACAGCACTTTGGCTTCCTTGGACAGCTAGCATCTCCCCCTGCACTTTTACTGCCCACCTCCATTCTGGCAATCATAAACATTGTAGCTCTCCTCTGTCGGGAATGATTCATCCCAAAGTAGACACTCATCATCTCTCCCAGTGATCAGCTTTAAAGCTGCTCCTCTATGGCCCCAGGAATGTTGCCTGCAAGGGCTTGTGTCTCTCGGGCTGAAAAAAATGTTTCCCAACCCTGCTGGATGTGATGTGCTGGTGCTGCTTGAATGTGACAAATTCAAGCACAGCTGGAGGACACCACGATGATAGTATTGAGGAACAGCTTGCTTCCATTGGAATTTATGTGGCTGTCAGGTATTTCTGTTTCATTTACTTTCTTAGATTTTTTAAAAAATTAATCAGCCAAGTCTTGATTTCCTGAAGTTTTTTTCTTTTTTAGGGGGTGGATCCTTTTAATCAGCCTAGCCACATTCTATTGGATCTATTGTATACCATTCTATTGGATCTTCTATTGTATACCTTATGATTCCATGCCAAGACTTGTTCATTTGGATAAAGTGACCAGAAAATGTAATAAACACCAACAACAAACAAGACTTACCTACTTTGCCAAAACTTTATTAGGCATTGCAAGTATAGGTCATCATAAAACGTCATAAAACATTCATATGTTTTAAAATTTTAAAATACATACAAATAAACAGCCAGGTAAAATATATAATGTCGAGGATTTTCACTGGATTTCTTCCTGCTGAATAGTGCCATTCACCACTCTAAGAGATACTATTGACAAGAACTCAGTCACCCTTCCAGTTACTTCCAGGTTAATGTCAGACAGATAGAATCTGATATTTTCATTGTGCCATGATACTACTCCAAAAAGGAGATAGCACGCGTTTGTGTAGTTGGTTGTACAATAGACAGTAGAAAAGGATATGTTCTACAGTGTTTGGCACATTCAAAGCACATCTGCAATGTCTATCATTTCTGGGAATGTTTAAATATCTGCTCTTGACAAAAGCTGAGGGGGAAACGTTCATTTGGGCTAACATAAAGTCCCTGTGTTGGACTGGAATTATTAATTTTGAGATATAAGTGACCCTGTTGTCTGTTTCATTTAAATCATAGAACTTGGAGGAGCAAATTTTATTTACAGCTGACTTGATGTTTCGTTTTTCAATGTCCCTGAATCTGGTTTGAGTATTGTGAAAAATGAATTGCTCACTTGAATTGTACAAGGGTTCCAAGTCAGTACCAATAGATCGGATTTTGCCATGTAAGAGTTGGAACCATCTGGATTTATGAGTCCTTAAGTAAGTCCCAGAGGAGACTCGAAGGTTGGCAACGAAAATGGCAATGCAACTAGTATTTTATAGTGCTAGCCCGCACCCAGTGTTCCATCGTGTGTATACCTAGTTCTGCACACATTGTCTCATACTTGATTGAACTTGTGAGCCCCAGGATATGTCTCAAAAAGCTTGTTTGCTTCACCCTCCTCTTGGAAACAAGCTGTTTTATAATGTGCCGAGGCTATAATAGAAAGAGAGGCATGAACCAATATGACTAGCACATAAAATTAGCCACAGAACACTAAAATGGATTCGTGCACAGCCTTATTGTTTTGGGGTTTCTCAGTCTGTGAGCGAGATCAAAACTACTGTCTCATTATTTTGACAAAGGTTGTAATGCACACAGGCAAATTTCAAAAGCTGAAATCACTCCCTTGATCAGGAGTGTAATAAATACTGTTGCTTGCTGCTTTTGGTAACTGTTGTTTAGCAGATCTCATAATGACTCCACAGCAAACACCCACTCCGAAAGCCAGATGCAGCCAGCTTGATGTATTTATGTAGCCCACATTATATAGTCAGATTGTGGTTCTTGGCTCTCATTTCTATTTAACATTTCAGCTCCCCAAGTTGCAAAGTAAACATTACCATTGTGAACCAAATGTACCCATTCCACTCTTGATTCATGCTCCTCCTCCCCCAGGCAGTTGAAGTATAAGCTTTTCACACAATAAATTTCCTTTGGTGGACAGAGAAGAGTCCTTTGCTCCAGCAACTTGTTGCTGGGAGGAAGTGATATGTCAGGCCTGGAGGGGACTCAGATTGGGGGGAAAGTCTTCTCATGCTTTGCTGTCTCTGCTCTCTGCTTCTTTTGGCCCTGTGCTCACATTGGCTGAGTACTTTCCCCTCTGTTCCCCACTCAGCTCCATAGACATTTTCCCTCTCCTCTCCAGGCTCTTTTCAGCTAGCTCTGTTGCCTTCCACCATACCAGGCTCCTCTTCTCTCTCTTTGTGCTCCAGTCCTGCTTGCAGGCTTCTCACGGGTATCTGGCTGGCCACTGTGAGAACAGGATGTGGGACTAGATGAGCCATTGCCCTGATTCAGAAGGCTCTTCTTTCTTACATTCTCACGTTCTTGACTTTTTTCTTCCCCTTCCCTTTCAGCCTCCATTCTTTTCCCTCCAGTCTTCTCTCCTTCAGCCTCCTGTCTGCCGATCCACCTGCTACTCTCTGTGCTGGCTCTGGATTAATTCCATACATGCTTGAATTCAGCTCCACCATCACCTTTCTCCCCAGCTAGCACCAGAGGTTGGGCATGCCCCCAGCTGTTTCCATTTTGGTGTGAAATATCAAGAATGCCACCTGATTAGTCAAATGATTAGTATTAGTTGGACTTCACAGCAAAGAGGGGGGTGGCTCCTATTTAATGGGGTGTTCTATTCTCATGGGATGCGGGTGGCGCTGTGGTCTAAACCACTGAGTCTCTTGGGCTTGCCAATCAGAAGGTCAGTGGTTCGAATCTCTACAACGGAGTGTTGCTCTGTCCCAGCTCCTGCCAACCTAGCAGTTTGAAAGCACGCCAGTGCAAGTAGATAATTGGGTACTGCTGTGGCAATTTTGTGTGCTCTGGCTTCCATCACAGTGTTCTGTTGTGCCAGAAGTGATTTAGTCATGCTGGTCACATGACCCAGAAAGCTGTCTGTGGACAAACGCCGGCTCCCTCAGCCTGAAAACAAGATCATCATCATCATCATTTTTTAATTGTATGCCACCTTTCCACAGTTAAAAAAAACAATGCTCAAGGCGGCTTACAGCATGACAAGATTTACATAATTACAAAAGTCATAAACAATAAATAAACCACATCAAAAAAATACACAACCAAATGGAAAACAATTTTCCACATAAATCAAAATCTAAAACTAAGAATACAGCATTAATATCACAGTTTAAAATGACATACCGTATTTTTCACCCTATAGGACGCACCGTCCCATAAGGCGCACCTAGTTTTTTGGGGGGGGAATAAAGGGGGGAAATTTATTTCCCCCCCCCCCCAGGCGCGGGGCTGGGACAGGGGAAGCCCGAGCTTCCCCCGACCCCATCCCCAGAACAGGCAACTCTCCGCAAGCCGTGGGAGCCCGGCACCAGGCTCCCGCGCCTTGCGGAGAGCTGTGTGAAGTCTGGGCACACTGAGAACAGCGTGCCCAGGCTTCAGCATGCAGGCAACTCTCCGCAAGCCGTGGGAGCCCAGCGCCGGGCTCCCGCGCCTTGTGGAAAGCTGCGCAAAGCCTGGAGAGGGGTCGGTGCACATCGACCCCTCTCGTTCTCCAGGCTTCAGCGAAAGCCTGCATTCGCCCCATAGGACGCACACACATTTCCCCTTCATTTTTGGAGGGGGAAAAGTGCGTCCTATAGGGCGAAAAATGCGGTAGGTAAAAAAACCCAGAAATTTAAACAAAAAACAAAATGGAGCCCTCTCTGCCCAGCAGCAGCAGAAGACAGCAGTCCTTTATAGAGCCCATCAGGCCCCGCCCTAGGCCAGGTGGTGAGTGGCAGGACTGGGGCCCTCAGGTGCTGAGCAGGGGAGTCCTCCTGGATGAGTGCCACAACCCCAAAGTCGCCTTTAACTGGACTTAAACCTATATTCTCAGGATGCTGAACTCTGATGGACATTAGGCCTGATGCATTAGGGCTCTTACTATTTTTTTCTGTGTTGTGGACTGACAGAGGTCTGGGTGGGTGGCATAGTCAGGCAACAGCTGTGTAGCTGACATCTCCCTTCAGCTAAATTGGCAGGCTTACCAACCAGGTGCAGCTTAGATCTGTGCTAACCCCTGCGGGTCAATTGACTGGACAGCCAGGCTGGACCCCAGGAACATAGGGAAAACATTGGCCTCCATCAGTGGCCTGATTTGGTTATTTGCAGTTTTAGCAAATTATAAATTTTTGTACATGATTAGTATTAATAAATTTGTTGCTGTGTTTGTCTCTTCCTTGCATTTGCAACTGGAAACTGGTGCCATTAGCATGTTTCTTAACTCTCAAATTCAGGGTACAAATCTAATTCGGGTGCTATTTTGAACTTTTACAGGGGCTGCACTTGCAAGCTAGATATTATTGCCCCCTTAATCTATAATCCAGCACTCTCAAAACATTTTCATAATTCTTTTCCTACTGGCTTCAACTTGCATAAATTATATTGCTTTGCTTAGGCGTTCCCCACTGATCACAGGCCAAAAATACTATTTTGGCAATACCGGCAATTGAATGAAATATTTAAAGTTGATAAACAATGTGGTTTTATAGAACAGACCTCAGAATTTGAGAAAGAGTTGATAGATAATAATGAGAAGTTAATTTCTAAAAAGTTATTATTAGAATGGGAGACAAAGGATAAAATGGTGAACACGGCAATGATCAACTGGGCTAGAGACGTGGGCCACAATATAGATTAGATTTGTGGGAAAATCTGTGAAAAACAGAATTAAAATTCGCAGCCTGCTATGCTCTTAAGGAAAATTTTAAGAAAATGATTTACAGATGGTACCTGACACACACAAAAAATAGCAAAAATGTATGTCAGAATCAGGTAAATGTTGCAAGAGTAATGCCACAGATGGAACCTTTTACCATATGTGGTAGGCCTGTAGAGTAGGTTAAAAATATTTGGAAATAATATATAATGAAGTGAAAAAAAATATTTAAGAAAACTTCTCCTAAGAGGCCAGAGGCCTTTCTGTTAGGAATAATGAGGTCCAAAGTACCAAGTAAATAAAATAAATTTGTGTATGTATGCCACTATAGCAGTGAGGATCCTATATGCACAAAGAAGGAGAGAGGAGATAGTACCTACAAAGGAGGAGTGGCAGATGAAATTAATGGAATACACAGAGTTAGCAAGCTTAACCAGCAAAATTAGAGAGCCAGAAGAGAAAAGTTTTAAAGAAAAATAGAAGCCATTTGTAGACTACCTAAAAAAAATTGTAAAAATGTTAGAACTTTAGTTGGTTTGGAGTAAGCTCAGCAGTTATAGCTTATAATGAGAAGAATTTAAATAGTAGACAAAACAGAATATGCAGCAGGAAGGGGAAACTTTTGGAAGCCATGGAAAGATGGACAAGAAGTTGATGGAATAGAATTATGAATTGTTGTAATGTATCTTTTTTGTTTTTTCCTCCTTTTTTCTTCCTTTTCTTACACTTTTTTCTTTTATTCAGTTTTGTATTTTGTATTCTTATAAATTCATAAAAATAAAAAATACTATTTTTTCCATACTTATTTTTACATGAGTACTGTATTCCATATGCATTTGTAGTATAAGTAGAATTCCAGAAGTAGATTGCGGAATATGGCAGCTGGGTGCAACCAATGAATAATATGCCTAGTCTTCACAGTATGTAGAACTATAATTCCTGTCTCACTCTTTAAATAAGAAGCAAGTGCAATATTTCAAGCTGCAATCCTCTATCAGCTTGACTGGAAGTAATTTCCATTCAACTCAGTGGCACTTACTTCTGAGTTGCATGCACAGGATTTGCTCTGGATGTGCTTAATAACATTGGAAATTGCCTTGTGGCAAGGTCAATATTAGCCCAGTTTTGTCCATTCTTAGACCACATTCACACCATACATTTAAAGCACTGCGATATCACTTTAAACTGTCATGGCTTCCCCTCAAAGAATTCTGGGAGCTGCCGTTTGTTAAGAGTGCTGATGGTTGTTAGGAGATCCCAGGAAGAGGAATAGATAGTTCTGTGACAGGAAAAGGGGTCTGACAGTTTAAAGTAGTGTCATAGTGCTTTAAATGTACACTGTGAATGTGGCCTTATTGTCACACATAATCCCTAAATAAATGTTATGATGAGAATAACAGTGGGACAGCAAGCATTACATATTAATTGAGGGGACTTTACTGCTTATTAGCAATATATCAGTGATGCACAAGAAGAACTTGGATAACCTGTGCATGTCTACAGCTGTAACTTCTAAGACCTTGCCCTGCTTAGGCATAATTCCACTGCTATTTGTGCACAATTGAAACAAACCTTTCAAATGTTTGTTTCTACTATGTAGTCATGGTAACTGCTTCCCACGAAAGCCCTGCCTAGTTTCCTGGAGCACTGCAAATAGAACCGGCTTCATAAAGTGTGGCTTTCCTCTAAGCCTTTGCATACTCCATGCCAGCAACTTGTTCTTAGAAGCAGACACCTTTGGGCACAACAAGTATTTCAGGGCAAAGATAATAGCATCTCTCCCTTCCCCTGCCACACCCTCGGAAAAGGCATAGTAAGCAAGGACTTTGTTTCACCATCCATTCTACACTATTGTGTGTCTCTCTGTGTGTGTGCAGATGGATAAAACAGTTCCTGACAGATGGGCAACTTCATATTCGTTGTGCTCTTCCCAAATCAGAAACAAAGCTGGCATCTTTCTGTGAATTGAGATCAGTCTAAAATGGGGATGATAAAAAGGGAAAGTGACCTGAATGGGTTTTCCTAAAAGGATGACATAATTGAGGTAACCAATATATAGCTTTCTTTCCTTTTCTAGGGTGGGTTCACATTAAATGCTTCTCTTTTTCACCAAAAGATGGGGCACTCAGGACAGATTTACATTATCAGATTATATAGTGTCTTAATATTGTTCATAGATGGGCAGATAAAGGCCATAATCTGCATTGTTTACAAAGCAAATAAAATCAGACAAAACAGACTCAGAAGTGTCATGTTCCTTTTGTACTTGAATTTGGGGTGCTATTTTTTTTCTAATAAAGCAGTTTTCCATATTTTATAATACCATAGCTCTAAATCTTCCCCATAAAGTATTTCCAAGTCATTTAAAAATCTCATTGCTTCAAATGCAGACATTTTATCCAAACACTTCAACTTTCCCAGTGAATAACACTTTGGGTCATGCCTGCTATTGTTATGTTTCATTATTTCAATATTATCAAAGTGATGTCCTACGTAGTTAACTGGAACCATTATATACCTCACTTGTGCAGATTAGTAAAAAATGGTAAATATATAGGTATCCGGTCAGTGGTTAAAAATGGTACATATTTAAGTATCCAGTCTGTGGGGCACAGGTGGTGCTGTGGTCTAAACCACTGAGCCTCTTGGGCTTGCCGATCGGAAGGTTGGCAGTTTGAATCCACACAATGGTGGTGAGCTTCCATTGTTCTGTCCAACCTTCTGCCAACCAAGCAGTTTGAAAGCACACCAGTGCAAGTAGATAAATAGGTCCTGCTGTGGCAGGAAGGTAAGCGGTGTTTCATGCACACTGGCACTCGTCATGGTATCCCATTGCACCAGAAGCGGTTTAGTCATTCTGGCCACATGACCCAGAAAGCTGTCTGTGGACAAACATTGGCTTCCTTGGCCTGAAGCGAGATGATCGCTGCAACCCCATAGTCGCCTTTGACTGGACTTTACCTTTACCCGTCGGTCAGGCATGAGCATTGAATAGAATGCACTCCACGTAAGCTACATAAAATCATGGGCCTTCTAATGTGGGTTTATTAGCCTTTCAAAACTGGTTGACGCAAAGCATTGATGATTTTGACCATAGCTAGTGCTTATGCAATCATATAATATATTTTATAATATAAAAAGAAGGTCATAGTGGAAGACATCAAATATAAGAAGTAGCTTCTAAAATTATAGAAATCTATAATATGTGTTTGTAACAGAGAAACTGTAGTGCAAAAAATATTCCCCCTCTTGTTTCTAATGTTGCAATTTGCCTGGGTCTCATACTTTGCCGCCTTATGATGATTTTGCTTCTCAATTATATTGATTATTCATTTTGTCAAATTCTGAAGATTTCTCCCAAAGATTCACAGCTATAGTGTTGACAGCAAATGCCAAGCAAGACCCCCACCCCCACCTTTCTGGAATAAAACAAATAGAACAGATTAACTTTCCTCACAATAAACAACCTCTCTTTTTTTGTTTTCCTTCTTAAAATTCACCTCAAGGGTCTTCAGACTCTCTCTCCCTTCCAAAAGAATTCCACAATTATCATGAGAACAAGGTTTGTCATGTTGGCTTCTGTGTTTAAATGTTAAATGCCAAGTACTTAACTTCTTGTACATTGCACAGACATATATCTGCAGGCCACATTCCAGTGCACCGTTAAGCATTTGTAAGTCCCACTGAAATCAGTTGGCCTTAAATGCACATGACTCAACGCTGGATTGTGGCAATAATCTGTAAAATGTTTAAAAAAGATTACAGAGCACGGCATTTCATGAACAGATTATACTGTTCCCAATGGGAAGTCTTCCAGAGAAGATCCTTATCCTTCCTAGCGAGAAAATGAACATGAACAGTTGTCACTTTATATGTAATAAAAAAAATTAATAGCATTTCAGTTTAAATAAAGCTCCGTATTAGTGTATATAGCTCTCAATCTGGGAAACCAGGTTTTTAAGGGATTCCTGAGCATGCAAGTCCACTTGTAGCCACAAAGCATGCTAGTTCTACATATTGCTTGCTTCCAACAGAGTGTAAAAGAGCAGGAAATATATGTCTGTGCATACATTTCCAGCTATGGGATGGTATTCAACTAAATTCTTGGATTAGCACTAGTGCAATGGGATTTCCCCCCTCTTGCCTTCCTGCAAGTGCCCTATGCTGTCCTCCAAATTTGCTCCAGAGGATTGGCAGAAACCCCAGAACAGGTTGTCTCTTCTGCCCTTGCCCTAATAAGCACACCAGTAAGGATGAAGGAGACATTTCTGAAACAAGACACAATCCCAAACATGACTTTGAAATGGACGCTTCTCTGAATTTTGCAATGCAGTTCTCCAGCCCAGCAATTTGAATGCATAAACTAGGGTGAAGTGTGCATAGGAATGTGTATTTTTCTGAAAACAACATACAAACACACATTATATGAGATGGTGATAATTTTATAACCTATACTCTGCCCATAGGACTGGGTTGCCCCAACCACTCTGGGCAGCTTCCAACACATATACCGGTAATTACTTAATCAAACATCAAAGACTTACTGATACAAATAAAATTGCTTTGCAGACATGTGTATATTAGGCAAAATTGCACACAGTTACCCCACCATCCTGGGTGCCGATTCTGGACCTGATATCAAGTACTGGCTTAGGAACCTTGGTACATAAATTATTTGAATTGTGCGATCAAGAAAAGGGACAGCTACCCACTGTCGATAGCATGTAAATCAGGGTATATCATATAGCCTTTCCTTTGAAGCTCGGTTGAAACCCCTCATTGGTCCAACATGAACATTTAACATCAAGTCTAGTTTGACCCTCTAATGGATGCGGAAGCCTGCATGCCCAGGGATTTGTTTAGCACACCATAGGTGGATGAGACTCTGCTTTCGGCTTTACATTTCTGAAGGCTCTCAAGTTTCTCATGAAAAATAATTCTCAGACATCCAAAAAAATTGAACATGAGTCTCTTTCAAAATACAGTGTAATCATATTCCAACCCTTTTGTTTGTTTTGGGGGCAGGAGGTGTGTGTTGCATTTGTACTGCCATGAGACTTTCCTTTAAGGAAAAGTCAGCCTGGCTGCTCTCTTTAACTTGAATTTTCCTTTCCCAAATTCTTCTCTCTCTCTCTTTTTAAATTTTGGATTAAACAATTATGCTGACTGGAAGCTGGCATGCATGAAAAGCATTGTGAGTTCAAAGTTATGCATCTTGTCTTTGTCCCTATATTTATGGTGATACAGCTAAGATAAATGGTTCCTATTTTTAGGTTGCTTACTAATCCATAGGAATCCTTTGCCTTTAAGAAGGTTCATAAGAAGGCAGTGTGCTAATGCTTTATTTTTAATTCCTTCCTATAAATGAATCATAGAGTTATTAAAAATAATGGACTTGCCTTTTTTAAAAAAAGTCACGTGGCATGAATCCCACATCAAGGACCTTTATTCTGCTGTTACTGCTGCCTCATGAGCCATTTGAGCCACACGTTAAGGTAGGAGATATTTTAATTAATATTATGCTGAAATATCCTCTCAGTTACATGGCTACTTGTTTGATAATGGCTGCTCTCAAAGACCTGCTCACAAACCACTGTCCGTGTATGTATAGGGTTTTTGTTCTGTTATTTATCACCCACCCTTCGCCCTAAAATCCCAGGATAGGTTACAATCTTTAAAAAGGTATTTTAGATCTGTAAAAGGTGCAGAAAAGGGCCACCAGGACGACCAAGTGACTGAACCAATTTCCCTTTAAGGAAATATTACAACATTGGGAGCCTTTCAGCATGGACAAAATGTAAGAGGTGACATGATATATAAATTTGGCATGGTGTGAAGAAAATGGATCAAGAGATATTTTTCTCTCCCTCATAATACTAGAACCCAGGGTCATGCAATGAAACTAAACCTTTGAAGATTCAGGACAATAAAAAAGAAGTACTTCTTCACACATTGCAGTTAAACTATGGTGTTCACTACCAAAAGATGCAATTATGGCCACCAGTTTGGGTAGCTTTCAAATGGGATTAGACAAATACAGTGGTACCTCGGGTTAAGTACTTAATTCGTTCCGGAGGTCCGTACTTAACCTGAAACTGTTCTTAACCTGAAGAACCACTTTAGCTAATGCCAGAGCATGATTTCTGTTCTCATCTTGAAGCAAAGTTCTTAACCTGAAGCACTATTTCTGGGTTAGCGGAGTCTGTAACCTGAAGTGTATGTAACCTGAAGCGTATGTAACCTGAGGTACCACTGTACTAGAAATGCTGCTAGACTCATCCAAACCTGCCAGATTCCTTTCTGCTCCTAAGACCTGAATAGCTCAGATTCTTCAACTCTGAACATAAAAAGAAACCTGAGATGAGCTAGTAGAAAAGGTAAAGAGATGTTTTAGCCCCTGCAAATATTGTTTTAATTTTGACATCAGATTTAATGTCCATTGAAGTCTCTGGGGAAAAACATACATAATATATTAGTCTTGGAGCAGACCCTATAGGCTACCAAACATAAACAACACTAGTCACTGGACCACACGTCTCTATGTCTATAATTTGACAGAAAGTTGTTTTTCTCATCATTAATAAATAAAAAGAAGCAAAATTGAATTCTACAATGTATTGCAATTTGCCATAGGTGCATTTTATTTTGTACTGGTGTTTTTTTTTGGTTTTTTTTTTTTTTGCCATGCAGCACTTTCATTATGGCACTCCAATAAGCGGCTGCAGAGTGATCCAGAAGTGTAATTTCTATTCCCTCTTCCATTAATATATAGTCAGCAAACCAAGAGGGAGAAAAGAATGGCTAGACTGGAAAGAACGTTTTGTATCAGAACCCAGATGGTCTCTGGAGAAAAAAACTCCATTAATGTCTGAAAGGCGCTATCATCTTCTCCTTGCACAGGCATCCTTTACAAAACAAGTTCAAAATATACAATATAAATTTGGTCAAGTAGCTCACTGAGAGATCTCTGCTCTAAGCATTTGCAGAAAATACTCTGCCGCACCTATCTATTTTAAATGCTATAATATTATCCAGGGCATTGTAGCTGGTCTGGGGTAGATAGCTCCAGCCCCAGGGGCAAATCAATCCCCCCACTTATCTCTCTATCTTGCCTTTGCGACTCTCTGTAAGCCACGCTACCAATGCAGCACCTCTCCCTTGCTTGTTCTCCGCTGGCCTTGAGTATTTGTGCGTGACTGAAATGTGTCCTAGGAAGTATAATAAAGTCTCTTGCCAGCCTGCATGTAGAGAAACCTTTTGCATGGCTGGAATGTAGCTTACTGGACAATGGCAGAAATCGCACCCATTGCCCTGCCTACATTTTGCCATAGCCCACTACTGTTGGTGTGAATGTGTGAATCTGGCCTCAGTCTACACTAGAAGAGGGGACATGCATATTACAAGATACACAGTGCTGCTGGTGAAAATGATGACCCCCTGTTTTCCTCATTCTTCTCAAATCAAGTGCAACTTGCCCCACATGCTGAAATTATTAAAGGTTACTGTCCACACCCTTTCGCTGCACAGAAACTGGTGGTTAGGTAAAACCTCGTTCTAAACTGTTCGGCAGAGTTTATCTACTTTCTCTCACGGAAGTGGTGAACAAGGACGAAATTGTTGTAAAGGTGACTCACAAACTCTGTGAAGTCTCAGTCGAGAGATTTTATTCCCAGTCCGGGTACAAGCATTAGGTAGCAAAGATATTTTCAACTGTTAAAATAAACAGCAGTTAACAGTGCACTTTCAAACAAATGTCTCTCTTATCTCCCACACATCGTAAATTACAGGAACAGTCCTTCAGCAAGTTTTACAGGCAACACTCTTCGAACAAACATCTGCTATCAAGCATCTGCAAAAACGAAGCCAAGTGGTCTTCTTCTTCTTCTTCTTATTGGCACTTCCAGCTGATGCTAATTAAAATCAGAGTGCCACTCCCATATATAAAGGAAAAACTCTGGAACCTTCTAGAAGCTTTCTACTTGTTTCTGGCAGAATGATTCCCTAACAGAAACGTGTGTCCCTCCCACCACACTAGCAGTTATGTGTTATGAGAGGAAGAAAACATACCTTCCAAGGATGCCATGGCCCAGGATAAATTGAACTGGGATTGCAGGAAAGGGAGAGAGAAAATCAGCACCGAGCTGCCATTTCCAGCTGCAGCCTGTGCAGTTATTTTACACCTTACTGAATTATTGCATGGTCGTTGCTTCCCCACTTGCCAGACAAGGCTTGCTGCTTCTACTTCCTTCTTCTTGGTTCCTGCATTCTGGCTGCTTCCTTGCACTGCCACAGCACTCACCTGCTCTTGCCTCCTTCCCGTCCCCAAGAAAGCCTTTGAATCCATCTCAAACTCACCACCCACGTGTAAATGGGAAAACAGACCTGTTACAAATGTATTTTTCCATTTCAGGAGGCAGAGCTACTGCTCACTAATGTTCTGGTTAGGGGGAAAATGGCTCAGCATAAATCATTTGGCATGGATACGTACATCAGTGTGTTCTCTCTCTCTCTCTCTCTCTCTCTCTCACACACACACACACACACACACACTTACTAGAGTCCAAGCCATAGAATTGTAGCGTTGAAAGGGACTCTAAGGGTCATCTGGTCCAACCCCCTGCAATGCAGAAAACTCAGCTAAAGCATCCATGACAGATGGTCATCCAGCCTCTGCTTTGAAACCTCCAAGGAGGGTCCACAACCTCCCAAGAGAGACCGTTCCACAGTCCAAGTCATGTTGCACCAGTTCCTTATTTCATCTAAGACTTCCACTTGTCATGGCATCTTCTAAAGCATCGTGGCAGAATTGGCCTGCTGGAAAAGCAGAGAGAAATCTTGAGTTACTCCTAAAATTATAGAGCTGGAAGGGTCCCAAAGAGTCATTTAGTCCAATCCCCTGCAATGCAGGAACCATGTCCTTTATGTTACATGAGCAAAGCAGACCAGTGAAAGAAGCAGAAATAAGATAGTGTTTTGTGTTTTTCTTATAAATTCTGGTGGTCTGGTTGGGGTTTTTTGCATGCAATTTGATGGCATCATTTAACTTCTGGCTGCTCCCCCGAATTTGTCTGTCCTAGCTCCCCCTGAGGCAGCATTGCCTCATGGGAGATTGCTAGCACTGAGTAAGAAAACACATTGAAAGAGTTAATTCTAGTCCTCTTTGTTTCCTTTCTGCATTCCTTCGCTGCGGGGAATGTAGCCTTACAGCCATTTATGCTGCTGCAGCAGCAACAGCAGGGATTCTGTGCGAGCGCTCTGTGTGAATGCAGGGTGGAATGGTATCTTCTCTGAAAGAGCCAGCAAATTGAATTACTTGATTGGTGAAGTAAGATGGGGTAGGGGTTGGGGGAGAGAAACATGTCCTCAAGGGTAGACAACAGAACATACCCCTTATGGAGAAAAAGAGCTGATGATATCAACAAGGACATTACATGGGAAAGAAGGCCCCGTCTTCTGCCTCATCAGTTAACTCTGTTACAAAGCCACGCAGAGCAACTGATTGAACAGGATCACACAAACAGGTGTAAAAGCCAGCAGGGATGCCAGCACTGGTACACTGTATCTGGACTGGGGGCCCTGCATCTCCCCCCCCCCCAAGAATTGCTGCTTATGTACATATATTAACTTAGCCTAGCTTACCTCACAGGGCTGTTGCAAGTATTAAAAGGGGATGGGAGAAAAACATACGCAGCCGTAAGCTCCTGGGTGGAAAAGGAAGATAGAAATGTATGTCACAGAGCACATTGTTAAACTATGGGGTGCATAATGATGGCCACCATCTTGGATGGCTTTAAAAGATTAGACAAATTTGTGGTGGATAAGGCTGCCTGTGGCTACTAGCCACAACATTTATGTTCTACCTCCTTGTTGGCTACCACAGAAGGAAACCACCCTGGGCGGGGTTCAAGGCAACCTATGGAGACTTGTCTACTTTCTATCTCCTACCACAGCCTGCCGCCTGGATGTTCATAGATAGCAGTAAGCATCTTAGTCTGTGAGACAGGCTGGCCACCCAGAAATACACACCCTGCTGCTCTGAGGTACTTGGTGGAAAGTTCTGACCCCACAACTCTCAGGTCCTGGTGAAACTCCAGAAACCCACTCCTTCCTCTTATCCTTTTTTCAGAACAGATAATTTTCTGCATTTCTTTCTTTCCACTTCTCTCTGCCTCCTCTCAGGGTTGGCCCACACATGAGGCAAGGTGAAATGACCATCCCAGGTGGCAGGATCCACATGGGTAGCAGATCCCAATGTCAATCTTTCCACCCCACTCATTCCTGATATAGACCTTCACTCACCCCTTTTTTCCTGGCAGGGAGCGGGGGCACTATTTTGTGGTTCACCTCAAGTGCCAAAATTCCTTGGACCAGACCTGCCTCCTCCATTTCCCAACTTTCATAATATCTCTGCTTTTGCACAGCCATTGCATTCAAGTTTTCCACAGTTTGTATAGGTTTCTATTGCAGCTAGCTAGATCCCTAGCATCACTTTCCACTCCTTCTCCACCTCTACCTCTGTCACATCAACAAGTTAAGTGTCTGCTGTTGCTCCCACCAAAGTGAGTTGTGAAGCCCATGCTCAATTTTACTCAAATGAACTTTCCTACAGTTATTGCAAAAATTATATGAAACAATAGAAAGGATATGATTTCATGTCCTTTGTTACATTTCTCAGAAGCATTATATCCACATATATAAAGAGTTAAGACGTGGGGCATGTGGTGTAGCTGTCGCACAACACACCAAGCACACAAACAGCACATCTCCATTTTTCAGCATCGTTTCAGAATCATGTGAATTGACCTTTGCCCTCTGGCAAATCAAACATGTGAAGAACCAGCGTTGCTATGTTCTGGATTTCAAAAGAGAAAGATTCAGACTTCTGACAGGCTTTGAAAGATGGAAGTGTGCTATTTCATCTACTATGAAAATTGGCTTTCAGCTACAGAAAGTATGGCACTATGTAAAATGATAGATTGCATACATTTGATACAAGCAAACATCAAGGACATCTTGTCGTCAATGTTTATCACTTTTGCAGCAGTCTTCGTTTTGAGACATGATTCAGTACCTGCTAAAGACTAACAAATATTTACATGAACAATAAAAGGGTGCTTCATGGGTCCGTTTAATGTGACGAGTGTTGAAGTGGGATGTGCATCACAAACGATTACATAATTTGAAACCTGTGCTGTATGACAACTCCAGATTCTGTTGTACTTCTTCAAGATGGCTACTGCATGGAAGGCAGTTGAAAAGGTTGGAATGCCTGTTCTTACAAACCATTTGAAAACACACCATGGTGGGCCACAAGTAATCTGTGGGTTTAATGGAATGATTGCTGGAGCATGCATTACTTTACCATTTCAATTCCACATATTTTCTCAATGCTGTGATGTAGGTTGTGCTGGGAAACAATAATTTGCCCAATAGACTTCAGAGCTGAGTTGGAATTTGCACCTCATTTTCTCCGAAAATTTGCTCTAGAGGATGGGAAATCTTCCACAACACTGCAAGAGGTGGCCCGGGGTAGGGTAGGGGAGTACAGAGAAAAAGTGGAAATGGGAGAAAATCACCTCCCCCTCTTCTGCTGGTTGTAGCTCCTGCTAGATCAGAACTCCTTGAAGGAGCTCATTCATAGATGAGCAAATCAGGACCCAAGCCACAGTGTGCTGTGCTTCTGAGAACCCATATTGTGAGTTCTACAGTTCAGAAAAGGAATGCACTGTTTAATAGCCACCCCCTGCCTGTGGAGCATTTTTAAGATGAAGGGACGGAACCAACAGGTTTATTTCTATAACTAAGAGTGTCATGGTGATTGAACACGCTATTTTTGTAGGTCAGGTCATTGCACAAACTACCTTGCCGGCTTATTAGTGTAAACCAGAGGAACTGGCAGACTGCTGCACACCTCAGCACAGGATGGTGCCCAGTTCAATCTCAGAGGTTGTATTTATGCAGCAGAAAGATATAGAACTCATTAACTTGTTTCCCCTGCGCAAGGTACTCTTTTCCCCTGGAAAGAAATATCGCACATTGACAGAACTGTATTGTGAAATGCTTCTTATATGCTGCGCCCTTCCCCCTGCAACACCCTCAATGCTCTTATGAATGAAGGTAGTGCTTTTGTGGTTTGCTGATATAAACAGGATAGCAAAAAAACAACAACAGCTATTTTAGTGGTTTTATCCTGGGAAGATGTAAGCTTTTAGAATCTGACACCATTTACAAGTAGAGCATCCTGGCAAAAATGGACCACTTGGCACTCTTTCTCCAAGGAACTTAATTCAAGCTGGTACTGAGTGCAATTGGGATAGGACGAGCGTTCGCAACTAGGCAGGAGAAGGAACAGCAACAGTCAGAATTCATGGTTCATTAAAACGCTGTTGTTTACCATTCTCTCTGTGGCTGTCATAATCAATCACTCTTCTTAACAGTTATTTGCTAATAAATGCTTCTGCTTTTCATGCTTCAATATACACAGCACGCAGGAGCCATTTGTCACTAACGTTCAACAAAAGAGCCCCTGCTGTCAGGTCACACAGCATCAGCAAGACATTTTATATTTCAAACGGGAAAGTAAAGAAATTTTAGTGTGTGGGACCAAAGATTCAGCAAAGCCCAATGGCCTTCATTTCCCTCCAGATAGTATATTTTAAGACAGTTGTGGTGATTTGCAGTGTTATTAAAGGTACCCCTGCCCATACGGGCCAGTCGTGACCGACTCTGGGGTTGCGTGCTCATCTCACTTAAGAGGCCGTGAGCCAGGGCTGTCCGAAGACACTTCCGGGTCATGAGGCCAGCGTGACGAAGCTGCTCTGGCGAGCCAGCACCAGCACAGCACACGGAAACGCTGTTTACCTTCCCGCTATAAAGTGGTACCTATTTATCTACTTGCACTTAGGGGTGCTTTCGAACTGCTAGGTGGGCAGGAGCTGGGACCGAACGACGGGAGCTCACCCCGCCGCGGGGATTCGACCTGCCGACCATACGATCGGCAAGTCCTAGGCACTGAGGTTTTACCCACAGCGCCACCTGTATCCCAGGCAGTGTTATTAGCATTGGATAAATGCTCGTCTTCACCAGCACTGGGTAGGGTCCAAGATTGGGTGGTGGGGTCCAGTGCGTGTCGCATGTGTGTGATGTCACATGTGTGATATCTATCAAATGATGTCACACACGTCTTCCAACGCCGTGCAGGCTGGACTGACATGTTCTAGCAGAAGGCTGTTTTGGCCTGCGCTGTGTCGCAGACCCTCCAAGGGCCCCTATTTTAAAGGGATGTCCCTGTTTTAGAGAAGTTGTCCCCATTTCTGATTTGATCCCAGGACTTCCTGCTTTTCCTCAGGATGTCCTTATTTTCATTGGAGAAATGTTGGAAAGCATGGAGTTATCCGACCCCCAAGTCGTCGGAAGGCAATCCTGTATGGGGAAGTTTTTAAAATGTTTAATTCATGGGTATGCAAACTAAGACCCAGAGGCCGGATCTGGCCCAATTGCCTTCTAAATCTGGCCCGTGGACGGTCCAGGAATCAGCGTGTTTTTACATGAGTAGAATGTGTCCTTTTATTTAAAATGCACCTCTGGCTTATTTGTGGGGCATAGGAATTTGTTCATTATTTTTTTTTTCAAAATATAGTCCAGCCCCCCACAAGGTCTGAGGCACAGTGGACCGGCCCCCTGCTGAAAAAGTTTGCTGACCCCTGGTTTAATGTTTTATTATGTTATATATATGTATATGTTGGAAGCTGCCCAGAGTGCTGGGACAAACTAATAAGATGTGTGGGGCATAAATAGTAAAATTATCGTTATGGAATGGGACATCCCTATTTTCATCGGAGAAATGTTTGAGGGTATGGTATCAGGAGATACTGTGATTAGATCTGTGCCTTTATTTATCTGACTTGTAGGCTGGCCCCAGCTAAGAAAATATTTTCCCAGGGAGGTTCATGAGGTATGGTAGAAAAGGTGTTCATGTGGGACATGCATGGTACTGAATATAAGATCACATATGTTATCATCTTGACATTCCTAATATTTTTCAGAAACTGGTGTCTCACATTTCATTCTTGTTTTGCCTCCCTGTACAATACAGAATGGCTGGAACATGTCTTTCCTTGAAAAACACCATGGAGCCCACTTGCATCCTGCCCGTGCAACTGCAGTGGGAGTCAGCAATCTGTTGCATACAGCAATGATATTATTTGATCGTATATTGTATTATATAATTTAGTTAACCAAACTGTGTCTCTGCTTAGTAGAGAAGCTTTCTTGAAAAGTGGGGTCTGTGTTTACTATGCAAATAAGTAAATTTGAATTAAATTACATAGAAATCATATGAAATACGGCATGATCCTTTTGACGTGCAAGAGTTTTTGCAAAAATGGATTTCGGGTCTTTGTGAGTCACTTGGGTTAGAGGAAATCTCATGACCATTTTTTTCTGAGAAACCCATTTGGGGGTGGTTTTTGTCTTTCTTGCTATTCAACCAATGAACAATATGAAGGAGAGTGTGATTACATAAATTCCATTTTTGTGTGTGAGAGAATTGTGCAATATGGGGCAAGATAACACACAAAGAGACACTGCAACACACACACACTTCTAAATACAAGGAATTTAGCACATAGGGGAGGCTTCCTTCATGGCCACACCTTTAAAATACGTTAATATTGTCTTTCATGGTTCAGTACATCTGTTTGTTATTTCCACAATTCATCCTGCTTTCAGCGTCCATCTGATGAATTAGCTCATCTGAGGTGCCTGAACTAAAAATAGACACTACATCTGTTGAAGTGAAAAGCTTGAATGACTGGCTGTAAAAATCACTACCCAGAAATTCGCAAAGCTGATCAGGCTCTTTCCTCTGTTATGAACATGACAGAGAGCAAGGGAAAGAGAGGGAGAGAAATACACAGAAACGTTCTTTCTGAATTAATAGACTTCTGTTTTTCTTATGCTGGTTGGTCAGAAGATGCTGCAGAAACAAATAACATCAAGAACCTGAAGAACAATTGTTGCAGAATGAATGAAAAGACCACAAAGTGAAAAGACCTCCATAATGTTTCAGTAGAGTCACAGTAAGAAATCTTATTAAGAAATGCTTTTAGCAAACTTTGGTCCCCTGCTGTTGTTGGACTACAATTCCCACCATCCCTAGCCAGCAGGACCTCATCTTGTATTTAGAAGTGTGTGTGTGTGTGTGTTGTAGTGTCTCTTTGTGTGTTATCTTGCCCCATATTGCACAATTCTCTCTCACACAAAAATGGAATTTATGTAATCACACTCTCCTTCATATTGTTCATTGCTTGAATAGCAAGAAAGACAAAAACCTCCCCTAGATGGGTTTCTCAGAAAAAAATGGTCATGAGATCTCATCTAACCTTTTGCTCACCTTTTGCTGAGAGCCAGTGTGGTGTCGTGGTTAAGAGCGGTAGTCTCGTAATCTGGGGAACCGGGTTCGCATCTTCGCTCCTCCGCATGCAGCTGCTGGGTGGCCTTGGGCCAGTCACACTTCTGTGAAGTCTCTCAGCCCCACTCACCTCACAGAGTGTTTGTTGTGGGGGAGGAAGGGAAAGGTGAATGTTAGCCGCTTTGAGACTCCTTAAAGGGAGTGAAAGACGGGATATGAAATCCAAACTCCTCTTCTTCTTCTTCTTTAGCAAGCAGTAAGCTCCTTCTATATTTATGAAATTTCTCACTTCCTGCCCCCACATACATACATACGCATATGCACATACACACCAACTGGCCTCTTGCACCTTGTTAAATACTTCCAGTGCAGTATTCCCATCCTTAGCTTGCTTAGATGCTTTCCCTCATAGAATCTGGCCTACAAGCATCCTGTTGCTGACAGCTTTATGTTCTGAGAAGTTGGAATGTTTCTGAATAATCTAAGATGCCAATCGTATCCAGGAGTTTGACCATGATTTCTTTAGGCTGCAGTCCTATCCTCACTTACCTGGGAGTAAGCCACCTGCCTGAATTCAATGGGACTTGCACCTGAGTAAGGTTGTATTGTTAGTATCATTATTATTATTCACATCCAAACTGGTCATGTAGAAAAAGAAATGAAAATTAACTGAAGAAACATAAAGAAGTAGAACATTAATTCTGGAAATTAATTCTCAAAGATTCATTTCTAGAAATTAATTCTCAAAAATGAACTTTCACACATTAATCTTAGGCAATCACGTAGATAAACAAGGTGTCTGAAGTAGTGCAACATAAGGCACGGTGACTCATGGAAGAATAAAGAAACGAAATGGTGCACATTTTCTCATCCACACCATGGACTGTGCCAATCCTGAATGTATTGAATTTGTGACCATTATGCTCATTCGCCTTCAGTAGAAGTGAAGCTCTGCTGGATTAAGTACAATTGCCTCTGGTCTATTTTTGGGGAACTCTGCAATGTGTTTAAGTATTTCCCTCCTCCTCCAGACAACAGGGACAAGCCTAACTGCCTGATATGTGATGCTAATAACATTGTATCATAGATAAGAAACCATCTCTTAATAACTCACCTCACAGAAGATGCTGTCAGTGAATGCCATGCTATGGGTTGCTCTACACATATTTTGGGAGTTCCTCCCATCTATTTGCTCTGCTTGTTTGATTATCAGTGACTTGCTACCTTGAAAACTGGATTCAGCATAATGCAATTCCACATATTTATTCAATATTTTTTGTTTCGATCCTTTGCATCCCTCTTCCCCCTGAAGTGGTAGAAAGCACTGTTGATTATTGTGCTTATCAATGTGCTAGGCTCAGCTCCTCAGACATGATTCAATTTCTTTACTTGTTTTGAGGCATAAGTATATGTAGGAATCCGTGAGCTGCATGAAAAGCAAAACTCACTCAGCCTCCAGTTAAAGAATGCAGCCTTCAGAACCCACAAGAGCCCTCACTAGAAACAGCAATATTTACAAGTTGTTGCCCTTGGCTGGACCTTATACTCAGAGGCACTGAGGAGCCCCTTACTGTCTGTGTTGTTTTTCTTTTTAAAATTTTTCAGTGTGGCTGTTTGCAGAACTTCAAATGCTTCGAGCCTGCTTAATCTTTCAACGACAAGCTCACCATGTTTTTGAGAATCGACATGGTACAGCCGTAGCTTGCGTCTTCCACCTCTAACTTATCTTTGTGCAGCTGTGGATTGCTTTTCTAAACCTCATAATCTTGTTCTTGTTTTCATTCTTGGTCTATTTCCCATGCACTATAAGTCCTCTGCCAGTGGCGTGTGTGGAATTCTCCTCAAAGCAAACAACTGCATTATAAACCTCACTCTTCTGTCTATCTCTACTTGGGGCTAATATTGATATCAAAGTAATCAAGCCTTTGGGGGGGGGTTGGGGGGAATCTATTTTCCCACAGGAATGTTACAAATAATTCAGTGACTCAATCAACATGACAGATGGATTTACAAATAGCTTGAAAATGAATATCTAAGCCCAATTGTATTCTCTGCCTTGGTGAGGGGAATGAAGATAAGCTCAAGGAGTCTAGTTTGTACAAGAACAACCAAGGTCTAACATTCTTCTGGGATACTGTAGCCTGAAAGCCAATGAAATGAATATCAGTTATCTACAGAAGGCAGATATTGGGGCTTTGGACGCTTTCAAAAATAGTACAAAATGCTAGGGGTTGTACATTGCTAAGTGTGAATCCCAAATTACAAGGTAAATGAAGGCGATCCATGGAAGGTTCTTAGATTTTCAAGTTGGATTGCACCATTAATAAGGTATCTTGAGTTGAACCAGTGACTTCTTAAGATTCTGAGTGATTCTGTGGTCTTGGCTATTCTCCCCAACCCCCACCCCCCCAAAAAAAACCCAATAGCTGCTGCCTCCCACCCTGCAAGGATTAAAACCTAGATGATTGGGATATGTTATGGTCTTGGTATGGGGGTAAGGGATGAGAGGTGGTGGGATACCATTCATGTTGATCCAAAACCTAAATGATATGGGACTAATCTACACTCGTGAGCTATAACATTTTAAATGAGTTATAAAAATGTCACATCAGAGGGCACTGTAGAGAAGAAGAGGAGGAGGAGGAGGAGGAGGAGGAGGAGTTTGGACTTGATATTTCACCTTTCACTCCCCTTAAGGAGTCTCAAAGCGGCTAACCATCTCCTTTCCCTTCCTCCCCCACAACAAACACTCTGTGAGGTGAGAGAGGCTGAGAGACTTCAGAGAAGTGTTACTAGCTCAAGGTCACCCAGCGGCTGCATGTGGAGGAGCGGGGAAGCAAACCCGGTTCACCAGATTACGAGTCTACCGCTCTTAACCACTACACCTCACGATCTGACTCCAAAGGGAAATTGCATTGGGAACTAATTTTTTTATAGCTTTTTCTAATAGTGTTTTCCAGATCAGTGTAGATTCAGCCATGATTGGGAGTTAGATGAGAACTTCACCTCAGAAATACCAGTTCCCGTTGCCTCAGAAATACCAGTTGCCTCAGAAATACCAGTTGTCATCTATTGATCAATGACATCCGGGTGGACCATTGTTGCTATTACTGCCCAGATGACTGGCAAAGAATGCTGCCAGTATTTTAATTCCAAAGAAATTGGCATTTCTTTAAACAGTTAACATGGTCTTTACCAGGCTTAAGGATAGCAGAAAGATGAGCACCATACATTGAACTTAACAAGGGTCATAATTCCAAAGTCTCTTTATAAGCCTCGGGAAGTATAGGGACCAATCAATCAAAATATGCTTGATTCAATTTAGCAGGAAAACTGCTGGAGCTTTCCCATCCTTTGTATTATCAATAGCATCTTATTTTTTCTACCTCTAATGGCTTTGTGAGAATTTCCTTCTGTTGCATATCTAGCTGTAGGAGAACCAACTGTGAGGTGGGGCGAGGGAATAAATTCTCAACCCCTAGGATTCTTACCTTTCTTGTATAATTTAGAATAGTACTTTGAAACTCTAAATGTATTTCTTTCGGGTTCTATATACCATACTGTGTTCACCATTAATCAGTGGAATAAAATTCTGAGTTCTTTTTTACACAGTCTCGCTCCACTTTCCCATTGCTCTGAGGCACACATGTCAATGCAGATTCCGCTCAAATAGAATGCAGATTATTCAGTTCATATTTAGCACCTTGCAACATTCAGTGTAGAGCTCCAAGGAAAGGGATGCCACAGACTGACTTTAATGTTTTCTCCAAATTTTCCTCCTGCAACATTCTTATGAAAAACATATGCTATAATCCTACCTTGTATGTAAGCCTTGTATGCTTCTATTTCAGTTGCCCAAGATGTGTCCTCCTTGTTTTAAAAATATCCCCAAAGTTGTGTTATAAGTTTTGAACATTCAAAAGTGTAAAGAAAATTAATTACCATAAGCCAAAGGCTTCCACCTCTTTAGATAGCTGCATAGCAAGAGAGACTGGTGCATGATCTGAAAGAGCAATTGTGTCAATTTGATGTGTTGTAACGGACAGTAATAAAATAGAAGAAAGCCACACATAATCTGATCAAAAACAATTTTGATGTACTAATGGAAAAATATATAATCACACTCTCTACAATGTAATATTCTCCAAGCATTAGCCAATCCACATCCAGACATTTATGCCTTCAATGCTGACCTCATTGAAGAATGAGTTTTATAACGGGGAGTATCCCAGGTTTAATTTAATGTCTCTCACATGCCCCTTCCTCTCTGGGTCCATCCCACTGCTGCAATCATTAAGGGAAAATAATATTTTCTTCCACAGTCTCATGAGCTTCTGCATGCAAGATGAATTTCATATGGAATTAACTCAAATTGAAGGAGTTATGCAAATCTGAACAATGAAAGTAGCTTCTTTGTAAGAAATTTAATCTTGTGTGAAGCAGCCTTCAATTATTTCTGCAACTGCACACTTTTCAGGCTGTAAACCTACACCCACATACTTGGGAGTAAGCTTCCTTGAACTTAGTTTATTTGTTTGCAGTTTACTTGGGATTTACTTCTGAGTAGCAATTCATAGGGTTGCATTTTAAAAGACCTTGAGTGTGAAGTACCATCCATTCAGACTGGAATTATTCCAATTATCATATTCAGCCTTTGGATTTTATTATACATTAGTCAATAAAATTAAAGAGCCAGCTCTTATCGGGTGACATTTTCATGTGCAAATCTATCTACAGATGGGTCTAATCACATCTCAACCTTCTCTCTGTGGAAATGAGCTGCTCTTGCTCGTTAAGTCTGCACCATTCACAGGCCCTGTTTCTAATATCTCAGTTAATTTTGTGGCTGTTACTTGGTGACCTCTGCCTAATATTTTTTCATTCTCTTCAGAACACTGCTGCGAGGCAGAACATCACTTTCTCACCAGACAAACAAGAGTGTTGTTTGTTTGTTATATAGAGCATGTAGCTAACATCTTCTAAGCTTTACAGTAATATTTTAAAATGGCAGTTCCTGTCCACAGACTTATATAGTCACAATCAGGGAAAGCCTGTTCTGTTTTGCCACTTGAGGCAAAACAGGGATGTGTTACCCGCTGCCATGCCATGTTCCATTACCACCACTGCTGCTCCTGGAAAGCCCCCCTGTTGCTGAACTCAGTGAGAGCTGGAGTGTTCCACAAGTGTTGCCACTCACCTTCTCTGCCCCAGGGTGGGGAAGACAAGTGGCAATGCCACACACTGGAATTGAATTGATTGAAATACTTTATCGTCACTTGTACAACTTGTATATAGTGAGATTACACGAGCACCCCCCACTCAGCTCTCTTAGTCTTAATTCCTCTCATTTACTGATGCACACCCACCAAAACTGAAAGTCAGTTGCCATGTTGTTATCTTTTCATTCAACAGCATAACATACCACGGATAGAAGCTGTTCTTGACCCTATTGGTGTGACAATCATGCTTCTATATCTACTGCCCGAGGGCAGGAGATCAAGAAAGTGCCGGCCAGGGTGTGAATCATTCCTAAGAATTTTGCTCACTCTCCTGAGGCAATGTTCTTCCACGATGTCATCCAGCGGATTCACGGGAAAGCCCATAATATCTTGTGCTGTATTCACCACCCTCTGTAGGCACTTCCTATCAGTTGATGTCAAACCAGCGTACCACACCGTGATGCAGTATGAAAATATGAATGCCTCCCAATGGCGAAATGAGGCGGGGGGTGGGGTTGATCTGGCAGAAGCAGAAGACGTGGGGCTGTACTGTGGTTATTAATATTGTGCATTTGGAAGCAAGAGGATGCATACAAACGGACGCTTCCTGAAAGAAAAATGGTCCAGTCCAAAAATATGGTTCAAAAGCTTTACTAACACAACTTGCTCCAAAACAGGCTTACAGCAATTATGTTACATCCAGATAGTTGCATAAAATCATGCGCTGATCCTAGCATCAGCTGGGCATCTTATAAATGTTAATTTCTTCTAAGCAGAGCTGAGAACATAACATTGCCCCTCCTGCAAACAAACAACCTGGAGGTTGTTTCCTCCTGGAGAGAGTCATTAGCACCTCACACTCTTCAGGTGGCTCGAGAGAACAAAGACTAACTCACAGAAAATGGATATCCACAAATTAACATATGCATATCCATCTCTTTCATGTGACCTGAGTTAAACACCTCATGTCAGAGTAGCAGAGTAGCAGAGATACAACCTCAGTTAATCGTTTGATTGTTAGGCACTCTGCTGCTCCTGCATAGATTCAATTCAATTTTACACTGCTGTGTCTTCAGCAGTTATTTTCCAATGAAACAACTATACTTAACAGGCACGTGGGGCACTGCCTCTTGCACTTCTGCTGCCTGATACAGGTACTGCACTTCACTGGTGGGCCAGCCCTGGTCACAGTGTGGGAGCCATTTGGGCAGCCATCTTCTCTGCCAGGTCTTTTCAGTGGTGGTCACCATTTCTTCTCACTAGGGAGGCATGCTTGGTGCTGTCTTTATCTATTTGGTGGAGATGAATCAGCGTATAGGGATGAGGTTCAAAAAGTCTTGACATAGTGCCTAGAGAACAACTTGCACCTAAATATCAGTAAGACAAAGGGTATTGGACATTCGGAGGAAGAGAGGGGAACTAGCCCCGTTGTATATCAGGGAGGGCTGTGTGGAGAGAGTCTCTTCCTTCAAATTCCTGGGAGTTTACCTTTGTGAAGACCTCACTTGGAAAATCAATACAACCCAGGTGGTTAGGAAGGCCCAACAGAGACTCCATTTCATTAGGGTCTTGCGTATGAACAATGTCAAACAAAAATTGATCTTCACTTTCTATCGGTCCACAATAGAAAGTGTCCTTTCATACTGTATTACAGTGTGGTATGCTGGTTTGACAGCCACGGACAGGAAGTCCCTACAGAGGGTGGTGAATACAACACATGACATCATGGGCTGTCCCCTGAGTTTGCTAGATGACATCGCAGGAGACCGCTGCCTCAGGAGAGTGAGGAAAATTCTCAGGAATGACTCACACCCCGGCCAGCACCTCTTTAATCCCCTACCTTAGGGCAGGAGATACAGAAGTAGAGTCAGCCGCACCAACAGGTTAAAGAACAGCTTTTAATCTGTGGGCTGTTGGGCTGCTGAATGGAAAAAAATAGTGGTGCAATTGACTTCCAACAAGCACACAGAGCGTGAACAAGACTGAGTGTATGGGGGTGGGCTCATTTAATTTCACTGCACACAGGTGGTGTAGTGACAATAAAGGTTTATTATTATTATTATTATTATTATTATTATTATTATTATTATTATTATTATGGCACCAGGTTATGACTCTTCTTTTTACCTGGGCTTTTGGTCCGTAATTTGAAGGTGGCGTTGTGGCCTCTTTTAGTGTGGTAGGATCAGTAAGTCCCAATCCGTTTCCTTTGTTTTGCTGTGTTTTAACAATTTTCCAACTCAGAGAAGGCATTCTCCTCACTAATCATCCCATTCGTGGATCAGAATCACAGAAAGTTGACAGTACCTCTTACTGCAACATTCAGCCAGTTAGGAATTTGAATGGAGAATGGTGATAATTCAACAGCAATATTTGAAATTCTAGTCAGTCTGTTGTGTATTAACTAGTGTACTAACATGGGAATAGCATATAAAGAAAAGCAACCTGGAAAATCCTGCCCTCACAGAAATGGCATATTGTTAATAAGTGTCCCAACTATATGATGCTGCTGCTAAAATCAAGTTATGCATCATTATGTGTCATGACATAGAAGAAACTCTTTTATTTATATTAACAAAGACTCTCCCATTTATTCCCACTGAATCCTACAACTGTAGAAACAAATAATATGCATTCAAACATTTCCCCAGCGCTTCATTACTGTTTCTCCCAAACCACTGCAGAATACATCAATTGGGCACCAGTCTGCCTTTAATTTTTAAAAGGATTCAGGCCCTGCATTTATGAATGAATAAATCCCACTGAAATCTATGGAACATAATCATGAGTAAATGCATTTAGGGTAGCAACTGGGATGTCAAAGAGCAGATTATCTCTGTTAGAGGCTTACTGACTGCTTGGGCTTCTTACACATCAGGTTATAGAAAAGGAAGCTGTACTGAGAATGCCTTTTTGAATTAAATAAGTGATGTCCTACAAGAGAATGTGGTGTGTGTGCATGTGCGTGTCTGCGTGCGTGTGCAGTGTTTCTGTCCACTTACTGCTTCTCTACCTACTGTTTCTCAGCTTGGAGCCTTAGATGGCGCGGCTCATGCCAGCTGTCTGTCAGCTCAGTCCACACCTTGAGAGTTCACCCTTTTCAGGCAGGGGGCTGCTCACAGTGGAAAGATTTCCCTGACTGAAGAGGACATCTATTTGTGCATGTTCTCCCTCCCCACTCCTTTCTTTTATGTGACACATATGGCCCATTGTTTTTACACTGGGGGGTGGGCGGGCTCTGCCTCTTGGCCCCTCTGCTCTTCAGCCTCCTCTTCTGCCTCTGATTCTGGACACAGGCTCTTCCTGCCCATGAAACCCTGTTGCTTCTTCAGCTTCTGGTACCTTCTCCTCTCAGTCTACCACCTCTCTTTCCTCTGACCATTCATTGTCATTCCACCAATCTATTGGCTCTGAACCTTCTTAGAATCATAGAATCATAGAATCATAGAGTTGGAAGAGACCACAAGGGCCATCGAGTCCAACCCCCTGCCAACCCCTTGGGGGTTCCCTTGGGGTTTTTCCAGCTGGTGCCTCCCACCCTCCTCTGCATCCAGCCATCCTGCCTGAGGTTGAGTGGGCAGGACAGTGTAGACCGTGTAGACAGACCAGGCATCCCCAACCTGCAGCCTTCCAGATGTTTCGGCCTACAACTCCCATGGTCCCTAGCTAACAGGACCAGTGGTCAGGGATGGTGGAAATTGTAGTCCATACCATCTGGAGGGCCGAAGGTTGGGGGTGCCTGGTGTAGATCTTACTATAGTACAGTGGTACCTCTTGTTGCATAACCTCCAGGTTACAGAAACTTCGGGTTACGGCCGCGGGAAACCCAAAAGTGTATACTTCCAGGTTTCGATGCTCGTGCATGGACAGAGGCTCTCTGCATGCCATGCGTGTGCATAGAAGCAGTGCCTCTAGTTGCGGATTTTTTGGAGCGCACAAGGCACCCTGAAATGAATTAAATCCGTAACCAGAGGTAACTCAGTTGCCATATTTGGGGCCAGGAAGGATTTTTTTCCTGCAGACAAATTGACTGTTCTGCAGGTTTTTGCCCACCTCATATCAAACGTCACAACTTTGGGGATTAAGGCACAGGGTTGTATCCTTAGCTGATCAGGTACCCTGGTAAAGGAATCTAGGAAGGACTGTCTCTGTTCAGGAGCCCACACAGGGGCCATGGGGCCACTGCACTCTTCCCAGTGGCAGCCTTGGTGGGTTTGTAGCACCTGTCAAGGTGGGTTTGTAGCACCAAGTCAAGGGGTCACTCCTAGTCAGGGTTGATCCACACCTACTTATCAACCAACAGTCAGGGTGCATGATACTGGATATATACACAATGCTTGGCCACAGCCTTCTTCCATCTGTAATCAATAAAAGTTGTGGCATATTTCAACTCAACACCAATGTCCTGTGTCTTATTCCATGCTAGGACTCTGCACTGAGCAGCAGGCACCATGCACCTGGGTATGCAATGAAACTAACATTCTCTTTTTATACACTTTACATTGGAAAGAAGAAGTACAACTCAATACATTTTTCAACTCCTGGCAACTGACCAATCAAGTTCAAAAGAATCCATTTATCAACTTTCTGGATAGGTTTACAAGTAGGAAACTCCTGGAAATTCCTTGAAGTCATTGTAACTAAGTTCCCTTTGTCATCATTACTTGCTTTTAATTTGAGCCATTCTACTATAACTTTCTTGCTAGGCAGTATATCATTATTTCAGGCAATTAGTTACAACACCTGGTAAAAGCTGTTCTGTCTTTAAGATTGATTCCTTTCCTAGTTTCCCCCCAGTAAGGTTCAGGTTTTTCTGGCAAACAGCTTGATGACAACTCTATCTCTTCTTTTCATTACACCCCAGGAAAGTATTAATTTGGTTCCTGAGACCTGTGATGGACTGGGTGTGGGTTATCAATGGACACTTACTCTTGTTAAAAAAAGAAATACTCTTGTGGTATGACTGATGGCGTGTGACTAGGGATACAGCCTGTTTGGAATAGAAGTGCATTTCCCTTAAAGAATCAGGTTTGCATTTTTGGTAGGCTTCTGGATCCAGCTTTGCTCCTGGGTGGTCAAGTGATGGTTGTGAGCAAGAGCAAGAAGTGTTCACAAACTTCATCTAGTGGGAAATGGAGCACATCGGATCTTGGTGAGGCTGTATAGTTAAAGCACCATCTTCTTCCACATGATCCACACAGGGCATCAGGGAAGGCCCTACACAACATTTCATCATTAGCAGAGATGTGACTGGGTCAGTACATAAAAGAGGGTCTTCCATCAAGCTGTGGAACTCTCTGCCCTCTAAGATATTTCTGGCCTAATCTGTGATGGCATTTAAATGCCCAGTAAAGTCTGTGTTAAGTTTCTTATGCTCTAGTTTTAAACATGTGTTTTGTCTGCTTTATCTGTTCAGGTAGGAAAGACTGCAGGGCAAGCCACAATTTAATGACCCCTGGGGGCGGGCCCAGCATCCCCATTGGCTGGTTGGGCTTGCTGCTAGGCGAACGCCCATCCAAGGGCTGCTGGCATTAACCAAAAGCTGGCAGCTGGGCAATCCAACCTGCCATTTGTCAGATCACTTGTGGGTCTGGGGCCTGGCCACAACACTACCCACCAATGAGGGTGAGCTGAGTTCAGGTGCTTTAAAAAATTTATATCCTAGGTGTTTTGGTTTTTTTCCATTGTTGTGAGCTGCCTTGGACATCACAGTAATGGGACAAAAAGGCAGAATATAAGTAAGAGAGAGAGAGAGAGAGAGAGAGAGAGAGAGAGAGAGAGAGAGAGAGATGTATTAGGTTAACATCATGCAGGAACATTGCCAAGGCAACAGAGGTGAGGAGGATAATTTGCCATTTGAAATACTTAAATGAAGAATATTATTCCTGTGTGTGTGAAGACCCCCTCCCTCTTTGACTGCAAGAGCAGAAAACATGTGGTCCCAGTTGCTGAAAACCTGCCCAATTGCTTGCATTTCTGTGTACATGAAAACAAGTGAGGAAATGAAGTGGCAATCTCTACCTTGAAAAACTTTAAAAATATACAACCGTTTCCTTGCTAAATAATTACATTAAATACATCTAAACTACATGTTGCTGAGTAGTAATCAATCTGCAGCCTACCCAAAAGAGGCCACAGAAGAAATTGCTTTCAGCCTCTTTGTTTACACAGTTGAGATTAAATTGACAAATGTTACTGTTATTATGAATGATGGCTGGAACTTCCTGTGATTGCTAGATAAAACAAGAAGCCCAGGATTATTGCTGCGATTACCTGGGAAACAGGAAAAACATACTCTAATCAGGCTTGCAGTTTGCACAGTCTGACTGATCTCTCCCCTCTTCTCTCTAATGTTCAAATCCCACTTTTAGAATTTTTAATTGACTGACTTTGTCATTTGAGAGTTATACACTGTAATAAATAATCAGAACATTATGTGAAAATGGTTTGTGGGTGAAATACGATAATTGAGACCACTGTTCCTGTCACAAATAACCAATGGTGATGATTTCCAAGCCATTGATTCTGAGCTACTTTTGCAGAAGTCAACGGGCCATTGAGAACATTAATCATTCAACCTAGACCCACTTTCATTTGTGGAGCCATTTCTTTTTACCCTACATTTGCATGTTGGTGCTGCTGCTGTTGCAACCCACATTAGATCAAATCATGACATGACAGAGGGTCTTAACCAGACATAGGCAACCTTCAGCCCTCCAGATGTTTTGGCCTACAACTCCCATGATCCCTAGCTAACTGGACCAGTGGTCAGGGATGATGGGAATTGTAGTCCAAAATATCTGGAGAGCCAAAGGTTGCCTATCTGTCCCTTGGCACCGGGACATTCCCAGGGGAACTGAAGGAGGTAGTGGTGCGTCCGCTCTTAAAGAAAACATCATTAGATCCCTTAGATCTATCCAATTACCGCCCAGTTTCGAATCTTCCATTCCTGGGTAAGGTGATTGAGAGAGCGGTTGCTGAACAGCTTGGTAGGTTTCTGGATGAAACATTGGCTCTGGATCCATTCCAGTCTGGCTTCCACGCTGGTCATGGGACCGAGACGGCTCTGGTCGCCCTAACAGATGATCTCCGCAGGCAGCTGGATCGAGGCGGGTCGGGGCTGCTGATTCTTCTAGACCTGTCAGCAGCCTTCGACATGGTCGATCACGAACTCCTGGACCACCGCCTTGTCGACGTGGGGATCCAGGGCACAGCCCTTCAATGGCTGCACTCGTTTCTCTCTGGTCGGGGACAGAGGGTGGCGCTTGGGGGGGAACTGTCATCCCGCCACTCCTTGGTGTGTGGAGTGCCCCAGGGTGCGATACTCTCCCCGATGCTTTTTAACATCTTTATGCGCCCCCTTGCCCAGCTTGTCCAGAGTTTTGGGCTGGGCTGCCATCAGTATGCTGATGACACCCAACTCTATCTGTTGATGGATGGCCATCCTGACTCGGCCCCAGACACACTGATCAGATGCTTGGAAGCTGTGGCTGGATGGTTACGTGGGAGCCGGTTGAAGTTAAATCCTTCGAAGACAGAGGTCCTCTGGCTGGGACGGGACGATATGGGATTGAGGGGGCAACTCCCATCTCTTGCGGGGGTGCAATTAGTGCCAGCACCGTCCGTTAAGAGTTTGGGTGTAATCTTCGATACCTCCCTCTCCATGGAGGCACAGATTGCAGCTATAACAAAGGCGGCATTTTTTCATCTCTGCCAAGCTAAGCAGTTGGCTCCTTACCTCTCTTGCCCTGACCTAGCCACTGTGATCCACGCGACGGTCACCTCCAGAGTGGATTATTGTAACTCGCTCTACGTGGGGCTGCCCCTGAGACTGACCCAGAAACTCCAGCGGGTGCAGAATGCCGCAGCGAGACTCCTTACGGGGTCCTCGCTGCGGGATCACATTCATCCGGTGCTATACCAGCTGCACTGGCTCCCGGTGGAGTACAGGATCAGGTTTAAGGTGCTGGTTTTAACCTTCAAAGCCCTATACGGCCTAGGACCCTCGTATCTACGGGATCGCCTCTCCTGGTATGCCCCACAGAGGAACTTACGGTCTTCAAATAAAAACATCTTGAAGGTCCCAGGCCTCAGAGAGGTTAGGCTGGCCTCAACTAGAGCCAGGGCTTTTTCGGCTGTGGCTCCAACCTGGTGGAACGCTCTGTCACAAGAGACAAGGGCCTCCAGGACTTGACATCTTTCCGCAGGGTCTGCAAGACAGAGCTGTTCGACCAGGCCTTTGGTCAGGGCGCAGCCTGACTCCCTCCTTTGGCAATCTTTACAATACTTTAGTTTATGGTTGCCATCAATTTTGATTTTAATTAATTCTTTGATGTTTTTATAATGCTGCACTATTTTAGTGTTGTTAGCCGCCCTGAGCCCGGCTTCGGCTGGGGGGGGCGGGATATAAATAAAATTTATTATTATTATTATTATTATTATTATTATTATTATTATTATTATTATTATTATTACTATGGCTGGTCTTAACCGACCAGCTGAAGACAAATGACATATAAAATAGTTGTGTTGGGTGCAGTGTGCTCTGCAGGGAGAGCACTGTTCAGCACTTAGTTGCACATGATCACATCACAGTAGCACACAGGTGACTCTAGATGATCAATGAATAACTCCCAAAACAGCTAGGAATGACCTTCTGGATTCATAGATGGATTATATAAGAATGGTCTGCTTATTTGCTTTTCTGTGGACATACAATTTGGCTGCCCACTTTTAGAATCTGATGAGGAGGCCACATGGATCTTTCATTTGATCCAGTATGGCAATTGCTATGTTCTTGGCTAATGACTTGCTAAAGGCCGCATAAACATAGGAAGAAGCAATGTTAGGGCTGCCATAGTCATTACCAGGATTTCAAAGGCAGAATTGACGTCCTGGGGAAATTTCTGAAATGTGGCACTTTGTCCTGGATCTTAGGCAAGTCAATTGAAAAATTGCATTTGGGGGCCTTTTTGTAAAAATAAAGCTCAACAACTTTCCAGTTTGTCTAAAAAAAATGGGGGGATTTCCTAAAAAAATAAACTCAACAATTTTTGGAGTCTTCCTAAAAAAACTTCAACTTATGGGGTGCCCTGGTTTTTACTTTTTGAAATATGGCAACCCTACGCAATGTGAAGTTGCAGGCATTCGCATAACATTAGGATGGTGATATGTGCTGATGCAACTATGTCTGCCCTTAGATGACAGTGAGTTTTCTCCCGATTTCAAAACTGCGTCATTTAAGAAACTTTCAAAAATCATTTCTCTGTCTGTTCTTGGCAGATTTCTACATTACAGAGTGAGACTGCACTTTGCAAGGATTTAAATAATGCTGTGGAGAAATATGGCTAGATCAGAAGGGAAGTTATATAGACACCTTTGGGGACCATAAACAGCAATGCCAATACAGATAAAGGCATCACTTAAAAGCTTTTTAAATTGCACTCTATGTACCCGTCTCATCGCATGGGGAATACCAGCTACTTACAATTCCTATCTCCTTCCACTTCCATAATTTATCTAGCTCAAAAAAGCAATAATCAATTATCTAGTACATAGGCATAACCCAGGTCCCCTAAAAGAGCTGTCCCGGCACATTCCAGTGGTATGGAAGTGTATTAATGTAGATAAGAGAGCACAGGTTGTGAGCATTTGATGAGGTTTGTGAACATTTCCTATCATGTTGTAAAATATAATCAACTGATAAAGATGTACCTTACCATGTAAGCCATTGTCAGAGACTGTCAGCAAATGTAAGCCAAATGTTAAGCTCTTCTTTTAAATCTTCTCAGATACTCTTTTGTGCCCATGCATTCACCAGAGTATAATGTTGGCTGAGCAGCTGTGGAAGTTGTAGTCTTTGCATGTCTATTTAAAAAGAGAATTGTTGTCAAGAAAAACAAAAGTGGAAGAGCGATAGCTCAGTGGTAGAGAACATGAGTTTAATGCAAGTAGTCCCAAACTCAACCCCTGGCATTCCCAATTAGGGCTGGAAAAGGCTTGTGTTTGAAACTTTGGAGAGTTGTTGCCAGTCTAAACTATGCTGATCTAGATAGATCAATATGGCAGCTTCCAATCTTCTATTTATGCTGGGATACAGCTTCAGTACCATCTCAATCCATTCTAAGGGTTCAGACACACTTCTGCTACTCCCATGCCTAGAATGTGTGGGTCTGAGCGGTTTTCTTTTTGCGCCACCACTTTCCCCTCAAAGTGGTGCAGAATCGGAGCAAGCACCAGTCCACGGAAAACCCCAATGATGTTTGCTCCGATTCAGTGGTAAAGATTGGGTTTCCACAGGGGAAAGTTGCATGACAAGCAGAAGTCTGAACGAGCCCTCAGTCTTTGTCTGTCTTGTCCTCCTGAAGGGTGAAAGGTATATCTAGTAAAGTAGAGGAGGAGGGAAATTCAGGTTGAGGAACTTATAGCATTTAACTGTAGAGAGCCCTTCAAATGCCACTTCCTCCCCCCTCCGCAAAAAAATAAAAAATAAAAGGGTAGTGAGTCACAGCAGCAGCTACTCTCAGGCTAGGTGACAGGTAAGGCAAGGCTAGACAGACTAGAAGAAGCTGTCCAAGTTTAAGAAGTCCATGATCAGGGCAAGGAGTTTAGAACTTCAGGGAAGCAGTGGAATTATCAATGGGTTGAAACCCTCATGTGCCAATCTTTTAAGGATGGGGCAGGTTGAGATTACTCGTGAGCCTATTGAGTGTGCAAACACCCACAGCAGTGGGGATGATGTGTTTCTTCCCAGTGATAGGAGCACCACCAGGTTTTAGATGACCAGGTTCTGCCCTGCCCTTCTGACTCTGCTACCTCTACCCCAGTGGTTGGCTGGTGCTCAACCTGGGGAGATGGGAGGTTGACAAAGGCAGATCTGGGGGAACACATCTGGTTTGGTAGCACAAAGCTTCAGGGGTGAAGCAGCAAGCGCCACAACTATGACATTGAAGGAAGAGGTGGGGGCACCTGATTTCGGCATTGCATTGGGTGCAACTGAAATTTTAGATACCACTCTGAAGGTAGAAGCCCAGCTTCCTCATCTGGGGCAGCCAGCTATATCCTAGATGGGAGAAGTGTCTGTCTCTTTCTGGGTCATATATTGGTTTTCTTGATCAAATCTATACTGGGGGGGGGGATTATTTACACCTCTTTTTTGGTACAAAGTTTATACCAAGAACAAACTTAGTTGGTCTCTAAGGTGCTACTGGACAATTATATTATTTTATTTAATATATATATATTGACTGTGTCAGACCAGCACAGCTACCTACCTAAATCTGGGTACAAAGAAGTGAACTATACATACCATCAGTGTGGTACAGTATGGGTGTTACTAAATTCATATCTAAAAGCAAGATGTGAACCACATACAAATATTTTACTACCTAGTGAGTCTGGTGGTTGGGAGGCCTGTGGACTTCCCTGTGTTGGCACAAAAATGGCAAGAAATTCATTATACACATCTGTTACTATTAACTGTCAAACCTTCCCAGCAAAAACTGGATTTCTATAAAGCTTTCCAATTTGTTTTCCCTTGCATGACAGAAAGGAATATAAATTGGTTCTCCTTCAGTTTCTATTTTTAGAAGAAATCAAATGGCTCACACGTTCCTCTTAAGCAATGCTGACAGAAAGCTGGAGAGCCTCAACCACAGATATACATTCTCATTATCCTGACCACATCCTGTACAACCGCTTTCTTTTGGGTTACCCTAACTAGTCACTGGGAATGATAACTTGTTGCATCTTGTTGATTTGAACAAGTAAAATAATATGTTAATTCATGGCTTTTCTTATAACATGTGTTTCAGAATTATTGCAATGGTTGCCTAGAAAATGTGCAACATGATAATTAACATGGGTATTAGAATTTTTAATATATATATATTAAACAAACCCTACATTCTTTTCATTAAGCATGTAATCAATATGATATAAGAAATATATGAGGTTTTCCTCATGTTATGTTAGTAGATGAATGGAAGAATGGAAGAAAGGAGTTACTATCCATCAGTAAGGTTAGAAGAGTGGAACAGAGCAGAACACTTCTTCCCCATTTGCCAGGATTAAGCTGCAGCTTCAGCCAATATAGCACAAACAATATTTAATACTTCTGAATATAAACATGACATTCAGAATTATGCTGCCATAGAATGTCTATCAATATTTTCTATGAGGAAACAGAATGGGTCAAAGTCCTCTCTGCTCATCTTCTTCTGACCACTGAAAAAGTTTCATTTATTGTCTTGCCAGAAAGGCAAAACTCCATCTGAGGACTGTGTTTTATCCGCCATGATCGCCTCTTTTCATTTTGTTTGATTCCCCCCCCCCTCTAATATGGCTTAAAATTAACAAGCTACCTTGAATAAAACAGAAATACTAGACACTATGGATGGGGGAGAAATTCACAAACAAAGACTGCTTTTAGCCTTTTAGTTTTAAGTAATTCAGGATGCTTTAAGGCAGACTGGATTTCCCCGGTATCTCCCCCCACTCTTAAAATACCGGTAACAATCACACACAAAATAGTCTTGTAAAACGTAAAAATAACATTTTACTCACTCAGTAAACTTGTTGAAGAATAACAAAAATAGCAGCTTTGTTCATGCAGGCTTAAAATGGTAATTATGTTACAAAGACATTAGTAAGTTTAGCTTAAAATGGTGGTCAGACATGCAGATGTTACATTGACGGCAGAGTGGAAAGAGATGGAAAGAACGGGAGAGGGTGTGCCCAGGCAAGTTGGAGAATATATAGCTATGCCCACTCCCAGCCCCCATCAGGGCATAGTGGGAGTGTCTTTCACAGAGTTCTCTCTAGCAAGTTTAGAGGAAAACTTTGTGATCTTTGACTCCTATCATGTGCCTATCTAGCAAAACATGAATTGTTGGTTTGGTTGCATTTTAAATACCCCATATTCCTAGGCATTGGTTTGGAACGTGATTATTTTTTAAAAAAATCTTTCTTTTTAATCTTCAGTTATTTTAATTAACAGTTGATTTTGAGTGTATTTTAGCAATTGGCTTTTGAGTTTCTTTCATTTGCAACCTTGAGCAAAATAATGATTTAGAAAGGTGGTTCAAAATAAATAAATAAAACACACCACACAGCAACTAGCAAAACAATCCTACGGCAGCGTTATTTTTGGAAATATTCCCTCTATCAGGGAAAAAAGAAAACAATTCACACTGAAGGACTAGTGCATGAATGCCAAAACAAAACAAACCCACTCATTATGAATAAGATTTCCATGCATTTCACACACTTGAGGCTTCCTTATATAAACCACCCTGATAGGTGCTATTCATGAGCGGAATCAATTTTTAAAGCAGAGAGGAATTTATCATATGCAGAAATAACAAAACTTAAAAGGCCAAATTACATTCTGATCACAGGTCCTGAGAACATTGGAGAAAGCTGGAAAATCCTGTTCATTGGCGGATTGTCTATGACAATTTTCAGCTTAAGAATACACAGATACTTCGTTGTGAGGTTTGGCACACAAAGTTACCAGTCCTAATAAAAACTGCCTACTACAAGAAAAGGGATGCGGGTGGCGTTGTGGGTAAAACCTCAGTGCCTAGGACTTGCCAATCGCATGGTCGGCAGTTCGAATCCCCGTGGCGGGGTGAGCTCCTGTCTTTCGGTCCCAGCTCCTGCCCACCTAGCAGTTCGAAAGCACCCCTAAGTGCAAGTAGATAAATAGGTACCACTTTATAGCGGGAAGGTAAATGGTGTTTCCATGTGCTGCGCTGGTGCTGACTCGCCAGAGCAGCTTCGTCACGCTGGCCACGTGACCCGGAAGTGTCTCCGGACAGCGCTGGCCCCCGGTCTCTTAAGTGAGATGGGCGCACAACCCTAGAGTCGGACACGACTGGCCCGTACGGGCAGGGGTACCTTTAGCTTTACTACAAGAAAAATAATAGACTGGACCATTAAAGGTAAAGGTAAAGGGACCCCTGACCATTATGTCCAGTCGTGACCGACTCTGGGGTTGCGACGCTCGTCTCGCTTTATTGGCCGAGGGAGCCAGCGTACAGCTTCCAGGTCATGTGGCCAGCATGACTAAGCCGCTTCTGACGAACCAGAGCAGCACACGGAAACGCCATTTACTATCCCGCCGGAGCGGTACCTATTTATCTACTTGCACTTTGATGTGGTTTCGAACTGCTAGGTTGGCAGGAGCAGGGACCGGGCAACGGGAGCTCACCCCGTTGCGGGGATTCGAACCGCCGACCTTCCAATCGGCAAGTCCTAGGTTCTGTGGTTTAACCCACAGCGCCACCCGTGTCCCATTAGGCATTGCCAAAACTCTATGCCAGATATGATTCAATAACACAAAGTATGTACAAATGTTTTGCTGAGGATATTTTCTTTTTGACTAGTGTACCAAGCTTCTATAGATGTGTTGGGAAAGAGAACAGAAAGGAAGGATGTATCATTTATTTACATAGTAAACTATGGCACCCACTATCCCAATATACGGTGATGGCCATATGGAATGGAATATCCGGCAGGAGGGCTCCCCCTTGAAAATACCAATTATCAATTCAAGTGCCAATCTACATTGGCTTTATAGCCGAAGAGGAGCTGCTGAGAAGGAAATGCACAACAGCATGCTCAGGGGGAGCCCAAGACATGCAAAACAGGTAGAATAAAACTTGATGAATGAGTCTCAGAATACAGTGGTACCTCGGGTTACATACGCTTCAGGTTACATACGCTTCAGGTTACAGACTCCGCTAACCCAGAAATATTACCTCAGGTTAAGAACTTTGCTTCAGGATTAGAACAGAAATCACACAGTAGCGGCAGCAGGAGGCCCCATTAGCTAAAGTGGTGCTTCAGGTTAAGAACAGTTTCAGGTTAAGAACAGGCCTCCAGAACGAATTAAGTTCTTAACCCGAGGTACCACAATGAGAACAGGGGGTGCCCTGTAGCCACAGAATGCAGAGAGAACAGAGTTTCTATTGGTTGATGGGGTAATGGAAAACTGAGATGAAGGGGAAATGGAATGGAACAGAGTAGTGTGATAGAATGCATGATTGGATGGATACTGATCAGGAATACTCCACACTGCAACATTTTATTACAGTGCACACTTGTTTTGAGCTGCAGGTCATAGAATTATAGAACTGTAGAGTTGGAAAGGACCCCAAGGGTCATCTCGATCCTCCAACTCCCTTCAATGCAGGAATGTGCAGCTCTCCCATATGGGGATCAAATCTGCAACCCAGGCATTATCAGCACCATGCTCTAAGCAACTGAGCTATCCAGCTGCATGTGAATGGTTGTCTTGTACTAGAATATTATGTACAGTGGCCTCAAAATTCTGTTGTGTGCTCCTATAGCTGGCATTGCTCCAGTGATGAGTTCAACCTAAATAAAGTCCACTGCTTTTTATAGCCATCAAACTGGTAGCTTTTACAAAAATTAAAGTGCTTCTTTGGAAGTGTGTGTGTGTGTGTGTGTGTTTAAAAAAAGCACTATTGCAAGCAATTGGTAAGGAGTGCAGATAAAATTTGCATGCTAAAAAAAGCTTTTAGCAAGGTATCTTGTATGAAGAAAATTAGCCATATTCCCATAGCAATCTCAGATCCCTGATCATAAGATGGAAAGTCACACTCTTCCATGCTAATCTGCAGTCACACAAGGCCTGTATTTGGTTGTTCTCTCCTTATCGGAAAGCCCAAATGCATAACATCAAGTTTATTTGCTTGCACGCAGCATCTGGCTTATGCCCTGAGAACTCCACTTTCTAAACACTTGTCTTAGAAGTAGCATTTCATTGTTAATTAAACTGATTCAACACAACCGTTAGGTATAAACACTTTATAAGCTCTTAGCAGCAAGCGTGTCAAAACAGTGTCTCAGACAATTAACTAAGCCATGCTGGCCCATACACCCTTCACAAAAGACCTCTCTTAATATGATAGTCAAATAGCATTTGAAACCCACATAGGAATCTCAAGTAATGGATCGCTTTATAGCCTAATTAGTCCATTTCAGTTTCACAATATTTTATGGCAATTTCTCTGTTGCCTAAGCAACAGGTTTTCTCATGTCCTGTAGAAACAGGAGAGAGCAAAGCTTTTGTCTCTCTCATATTTCTTTTGTTCAGCATATTATTCATTATTCATTTGAGCAACTACATTGTAGATATTTCATCAGCCTTGAAAAGTGTAATCCCCAATATATATCTGAGAGAGCATGGCCACATTTGTCCATTTCTCTGGCTATGCATTGTTTTAACTGAAGGTTTTATATTTCATGTCAGTGTATCCATTTTTTCTATATAAAATTAAAATCACCCTTAAGAAAAGTAAAAGATATCATAGTATTTTATGTATTATAGTATTTTAATATTCTTTTGGAAGCCGCCCAGAGTGGCTGGGGAAGCCCAGCCAGATGGGCGGGGTATAAATAATAAATTATTATTATTATTATTATTATTATTATTATTATTATTATTATTATTATTATTATTATTTTATTATTATTATTAAATGTAAATAGAAGAAGGGAACAACATAGAATGTTAATCCAGAATCAGAACCAGTGAAAGCGGTGAAGGTCCTGTGTGAGTGCCTTTTGGCAGTTGGATGATGGTTGGCAGCTAACGGATTGAGGTGGAATCCTGACAAGACAGAAGTACTGTTTTGGGGGGACAGGGGGTAGGCTGGTGTGGGGGACTCCCTGGTCCTGAATGGGGTAACTGTGCCTCTGAAGGACCAGGTGTGCAGCCTGGGAGTCATTCTGGACTCACAGCTGTCCATGGAGGCACAGGTCAATTCTGTGTCCAGGGCAGCTGTTTATCAGCTCTATCTGGTACGCAGGCTGAGACCCTACCTGCCCACGGACTGTCTCGCCAGAGTGGTGCATGCTCTAGTTATCTCTCGCTTGGACCACTGCAACGTGTTCTACGTGGAGCTACCTTTGAAGGTGACCCGGAAACTACCACTAATCCAGAATGCGGCAGCTAAACTGATGACTGGGAGAGGCTACCAAGACCACATAACACCGGTCTTCAAAGACCTACATTGGCTCCCAGTATGTTTCCGAGCACAATTCAAAGTGTTGGTGCTGACCTTTAAAGCCCTAAGCGGCCTCGGCCCAGTATACCTGAAGGAACGTCTCCACTCCCATCGTTCAACCTGGACACTGAGGTCCAGCTCCGAGGGCCTTCTGGCGGTTCCCTCACTGTGAGAAGTGAAGTTACAGGGAACCTTGCAGAGGGCCTTTTCGGTAGTGGCACCCGCCCTGTGGAATGCCCTCCCATCAGATGTCAAAGAAATAAACAACTATCTGACATTTAGAAGACATCTGAAGACAGCCCTTTTTAGGGAAGTTTTTAATGACTGATGTTTTAATGTATTTTTAATCTTTTGTTGGAAGGTGCCAAGAGTGGATGGGGAAACCCAACCAGATGGGCGGGGTAGAAATAATTATTATTTGTGAATCCTTTTGATGAAAGCTGACTCTGCCATGTGCTATCTTTTTGCTATGAGAGTGAAAACAAGTTCATCCTAACGGTGAAGGGGGAAGTACAAATGTGTGCAAGGGGCCTTAGGGGATGGCTGCAAATCCCATGAATACTCATTGGGAGTCAGTGCAGTATAGTGATTAGAATGTTGGACTAGGACTGGGGAGACCAGAGTTCAAATCCCCACTCAGCTATGAAGCTCAGGGGCTGACCTTGGATCTCCTAACCTAACCTACCAACAGGATTGTTGTGAGAATAAAACGGGGAGGCGGAGAACCCTTGGGGGGTATGTATGTTATAATAAATAAATGAATGTAACAGAGCACCCATGGTGTGGAAAAAAAAGAAATGTAGTTTTAGGAAGAGGGAATTTGAATCAGAGGAGTGGTGCGGGATACTTAACCTTCACCCTGCTCATGGCTTCATTTTCAAACTGAATCCTATGAAGTTGGGATGGGGAAGAAAAACATACAATTCTGGCAATATCTATTTCAATCTCATCTTCATTAACTGTTTGAAACAGTTTGGGGAGGACTCTTGTGCTCAGGTTCTCTTTGTGAGCTTTCCATCACTGTGAGAACGGGATACTGGGCTTGATGGGCTTTTGGGTTGATCCTTCATATGCTGTGATGAAGGATTGAGTTCTCTGGAAGTCTAACATTTTGAAAACAGAACCTACATTTGGAGCCCAATCAATCTCACACTTTTCCCGTCCATTTTTAAAGGCTTAAATTGGTTGTCCTTAGAATGCATGATGGGTAGCAGAACTTGCCTCATTAAATAGTGAGTACCTTAGTATTAAGAAGCATTTATCACGCGATAAAGTTAAGAACGCGTTCACTTTTCATGTCAATACAACACACACATTGAAGTCCTACCTGCAGCCATGTGGTTCAATTAAATACGCAGAGTGTTAAAAAACTGTCTGAAGGAAACCAAACGACAACATTGTACCAAGCTGATCTCAAAGGCAAATTGGACACCGATGGTACTTTGTGTTAGCTGACCAAGCACTTCACAACAAATCTGTCATTTATTGACTTCTTCTTTATCCTAGATTTATGAACCCCCAACTTTACTTCATGAATCACTTAGAAGAAACTGGCAAAAAACAGAGAAAGAGCATGAGATAATTTTAGTAAAAAGTGATGCATTTTCCTGCCAGCTTTTTCTCTTTCAGTTGGCTGTGCACATTATGCTGCAGGGAGTGTTCTGCTTGCTTACAAGAAATAATCGTCCATCAGTAAAAGATGATTTAAAAATATGTAGTGTTACATTTTGTATTCTGACTGTGTTGTCCTGCAGCTTTCATTTGCTTTTTTGCCTTGAGAAGGCTGATGCAGCCTTCATAATTGGGATGACGTTTTCTTCACTGGTCTGCTTCTTGTTCAGAGAATGAGAGGGGTTTTTATATTAAAAAGGCAAAAGAAATTACAGTCACACCTTTGCAGGAAAAAAATGTTAAGGTGTATAATTTTGATATAGACATCTGATACATTGTCAAAAGAGGGGGGGATGCATCACACAGAAAAAGAGGACATAGCTCTGCATATAGTCTACATAAGCTGATGCATATGTATAGACAGCAATTTATAAATAATGGGTGATGTCCAACTAATTCACACTTAGGGATGGGCAAATACAGTGGTACCTTGGGTTACATATGCTTCAGGTTACATACACTTCAGGTTACAGACTCCGCTAACCCAGAAATATTACCTCGGGTTAAGAACTTTGCTTCAGGATGAGAACAGAAATCGTGCTCCGGCAGTGTGGCGGCAGCAGGAGGCCCCATTAGCTAAAGTGGTGCTTCAGGTTAAGAACAGTTTCAGGTTAAGAACAGACCTCCGGAATGAATTAAGTACTTAACACGAGGTACCACTGTATGTCGATTTCAGTTTCTTCCCATTTCTCATTTTCCCAGTCTTAAATTCAGTTCACATTTTAGTGTGATTTTTCCCTAATGTACATGTTTTCCCACAGCAATTTTCCCCAATGTAACCATTTGTGTACGTTATTTCCACTAATGACATACAATTTATGCATATCTTACTGTAGCATAGGCACATTTGTGCACATTGTTTAGCTGGAGAACGGCACTGCAAAATGTGAAGAAGTGTGAATTTTGAAGCAGGGCTGTGCTTTGATTCACATATTGCTTTGGAAAGTGTGAGTTAGATAGGTTCAAACTTAAAATGAAAACATAATCATACTTTCTCTCCCCTTCCTCTGCCACATGCCCATGCATACCCAGAGCAGACGCACTGAAACCACTGGATCTTCCCTGTCCTCTCTCTTAAACTGAATTTAAGATTGGAAAAATCAGAATAATAATTTGACAGATTTGTCCGCACCTACACCAGACCAGCACTACTTGTCCCCAGCGAATGCAGCAGCTGCAAGATCCAATGAGGCATCACATCAAAGTCCAAGTTTAGCTTTCTTTCTTTGGCTTCGCCTGGAACCAATGATGATACCTCTCCTCCCACCTCAAAACACTCACACATCCCCAGGGCCATTGCAGATTCAATCAGCAGTCAACTGGGGAAAGTGCCATCTGGAAGCACCCAAAGGATGTTCCTCAGCTTACTATCATTTTCCAAGCTCTGGCAGTTTGCTTGGAAGGTAACAGTTAAAAAGAAATAGAAATGCAATGCTCTCATTCACAAAGAGGGTTGTTGTGACGTTCTAAAGCTGGTGTACAAAGCCCCTTGATGGGTTCCAGAATCATTTCAGATAGTCAATGCCATCATCCTAAAAAGGAAACCTAAGAAATTGCAGCTGAGAGAAGCAGCTAATGCAAACTCAAAGGGCAAAGCTCTCTTAGTGTTTGCTTTGTTTTAAGCACCTTTCTGTTGACATACCACTTTCTCCTTAAATGCTTCATGATCTTTTGGTGAACCATCTAGAGCAGTGTTTCCCAACCACTGTTCCGCGGCACACTAGTGTGCCGCGAGATGTTGCCTGGTGTGCCGCGAGATGTTGCCTGGAGGGAGGCGGGCGAGTCGGGCGGCAAGAGGTGGGGCGGCGGCGAGGAGAGGCCGCCCAGCGCGGGGCTCTCGCCATCTGCCTGGCTGGCTGCCTGCGAGCTCGGCGGGCAGCGCCTCCGTCCGCAGCGCCCGCCTCGCGGCTCTCATTCCCTGCCCCTGCCAAAGCTCACCCAGCCAAGCCGCGCTCTCCTTCCTGCCTCGCTTTGCTGCCTCCCCCCCCCACCCCCAAAGCTTGGAGGTTCCCCGGCAAGGGGGAGGGAAAAAAATTGAAACTTACACTTTCGTGCGTCCCTCCCGGCGTGACGCTGCGCACTGACGTCACGAGGCTGTAATGGTGGTGTGCCTCGAGATTTTTTTCATCAAACAAGTGTGCCTTTGCCCAAAAAAGGTTGGGAAACACTGATCTAGAGGACGTATTGTTTTGGATTCTGTCCCTCATAATCCTTTGAAGGATTAATAAATAATCTCTCTCCTAGTGTTGGAAGCACTGACCTGATGGAAAGAAGGGGGTAAAATTGATTCAGTTTACAGTTTAACGCAAAGCTACCTAGCATTTGAAATTTGCACTTCCGTGAATTTTGTAATGCAGTTCTCCAGTCAAATAATGTGTACCATTATTTGTATATATTTAGTGGAAAGTGTACACAACACTGAATTATCACCACCACCATCATCATTAGAATTTATATATTGTCCTATACCTGCAGGTCCCAGGATAAATGTATTGATGAAAATAACATTAAAAGTGCATTATTAAGGACAATTACTTGAAAAAATGTGTCAGTGAGAAGAAATGTGCACTACAACACTGGTTTCAAAACTGTTCAGAACTCAAGACTGGAGAAATTGAGGAATTAAAAAGGTAGTCCTGCCCTCTCCAAGCTCTTTTTAAACTTAAAAAAAAACTCAGAGGGGGGAGTTCTGATTATGGATCATCAGCTATATTGTGTAGTTTATTCCTTTGACCCTATATTTCACAGTGATACCTCAGTCTTCAAGCCACCTCTCTCACTGTAGTGCATTTTACAATTTTCATGAATCCCTTCAAAATAGGCGTGCAGTGGGCAGGGATGGGATTTTGAACCTGAAGCAGAGACTAATGTATTGAATGTGGCAAACAATTTACAAATCTCATATCTAAATCTACAAGGGAGTTATCCCATGGCAGTAGGTCATGTATTTCTCTTATTTATTTACACAAGTATTTCTATACTGCCTATCACAATCTCTCTCAAGGCAGTGTACATGTTAAAAGAATAAAACAGTAGAATCACAGTAATATAGATAAAATGCAGCTCATAACCCAAAGGGAACCATTCAGTAACTGCAGAATTAAACACAGTTACACACACACACACACACACACACAGAGAGAGAGAGAGAGAGAGAGAGAGAGAGGTGCCAGTACTGTGTGCCCTTGAGTACCCCCCAAAAAAGCACTGTCTCTCTGTGTGTGTCTTTCTTGTTGCATTGTTTATAAACAAACAGAATGCTGAACAGACTCATTAACCCAAAGCACTCGCTTCACTAGAACAATAATCTGAAACAAAGTTTAATAAGATTCCACATACTCTTGCTAATGACACGAAACTAGGCAATATATTTTGAAATATCTGCTTGTGAGGAAATTCTCTTTTTTATTTATTATTAAAAAATTTAAACTCTCCTCTTAACCTTTTCCACTCTCCCATTTGCACTCTCAGCTTGCACATTATCCGCAATATTCCTCAAGTTCTCTGGGAAACAAATGGCAGGCTCAGCAGGAAACAAGATAAGATAATCTTCATTCTAGACCAGTAGGAGGCCCAAATACTTACTGCTGTTCATACATTAGATTCACAATTCACTGTCATGGCAGAAGTCTAATCTTTCACTCTTGGGAACATCTCAAATTGTTCCTCTTCAAGGAAAGAGGTGCAACACGTAGGTCATGGAATCAAATGATATACCGCTCGGAAGAATGTTAATGACTAAGGACTTCTCTCTTCATTTTCAAGGTACAGCCACTACTGTGCCTAGATACCACTATGTTATGAGGTATTTTGTGAAGGGAAATCAGGAGGGATTTGTTTGGAAAACAATCACATTTTCGAGTGGTTCATTATCAAATTGTACTCAGTCTAAAATGGGCCAGTTTTATTCCAAGTGTGTATAGTTTTTTAGCACAGTCAGTGGGAGTATCAACAGGAATGCAAAGAGGTGTGAGAACTCTGGGAAAGGCAAACATCTTCTTTCTCTCTGAGTCTCTAACCTAATCAATGCACCCAAGGCATGTTCACTAATTTTGCCACCTCAAAGCCCTAACAGAGGACTCCATGTCTGAAATACTAGGAAACCCCCTGATAAATGTATCAGAGGTACTTAGTCAAGCATCAGCACCCATTAGGTTTCATTGTTAGGAATCCCCACCCAAAAGATGCATGTGCACAGATTCACCAAAGACATCTTAAGCAACTCTGATGATGTGCTGCCAAGGACAAAACGTTTTCCCCTCTGCTTGGGAGGGGAAATATTTGTGCTCCTATTTCCCCCTACTAGTCTCTTCTTCTCTCTAATCTTCAAGCAAGTTAGCTATGCTATATACAGTATAGCCAAGTGTAACCTCTCCTCTTACTCCTTTCTTTCACCCTTTTAGGGTCTCCAAATGATCATTCCAGAGCTATGAAACTCTTCTCCATTTTTCGTTCTCCCCACTGTTTTAACAAAATAATTGCTGCTCCTATCATCATCGTCGTAGTCGTGGTTTCCCCAGCCACTCTTGGCCACTTCCAACCAAATATTAAAAACACAATACAGCATGAAACATTAAAAACGTCCCTAAACAGGGCTGCCTTCAGATGTCTTTTAAAAGATAGTTGCTTATTGCCTTGATATCTGCTGGGAGGGCGTTTCACAGGGCAGGTGCCACTACCGAGAAGGCCCTCTGCCTGAATTCATCATTGCTTTTGGTATTAAACTGCTTGCTTGCTTGCAAATACTTTATTAAAGGCATATAATCAAGACAATATTTGAACTTCAGGAAATTATAGAAGATTTAAAGAGTCATATAAAAATTTTAAAGGGCAAGAGTCAGCTAATGAACCCCTTCTGCTTGTTCAAAGTGTCCCCCCCCCCACCCCATGCTCACGAAATTGGCTTGAAAGGTCAGGAAAACACCCCAGAACAGCAGAGGGGATCATTCTGATGGACAAGCTGATATGCTCGTGCAGATGAAATTTTGCAATAATGTGATGTGGGGTTTGTTTTGTTTAATAATGTGATGATGAATTCCACCCAAAATGCTGACTAGGTCTGTGCACCTGAACTGAATCAAGCTAATTCAGGTAGTTCTGGGCTTCAGCTGTATAAGGTTGAGATAGCCGTGGATCATCACATATTCTGTCATATCGGCCAGGGCGTCCCCCTGCGTCCCCCCAGAAAAAGCAAATAATAATAATAATAATAATAATAATAATAATAATAATAATAATAATATGCCACCCATCTGACTTGGTTGCCCTAGCTATTCTGGGCAGCTCCCAACAAAATATTAAAACCACAATAAAGATGAGGCTAGCATGCATTCCTAGTAGAAATAAGCCCCCTTAATCTCACTGGGACTTCGTTTCTTTTTCTTTTTCTCATATAGATTTTTATTGTTTTCTTCATATAATCCCTTTTCCAACAATCCTTATTGTATCTCTGGTCCTCTTGGTCCCGATCCTCTCAATTTGGCAAGTTCCGCAAAATCTGTCATCTTCACCTGCCACTCCTAGATGGTTGGTAAACCTTGTGTTTTCCATTTTTGGGCCAGTAGAGTTCTCACGGTGGCTGTGGCATACATAAACAAATTCTGACCTTTTATTTTGATCTCTCTTCCCACTAGACCAAGCAGAAATGCCTCTGGTCTTTTGGGGAAAGTGTACTTGAATATCTTTTTAAGTTCATTATACAGTGGTGCCTCGCAAGACGAAATTAATCCGTTCCACGAGTCTCTTCGTCTAGCGGTTTTTTTCTCTTGCGAAGCAACCCTATTAGCGGCTTAGCGGATTAGCGCTATTAGCGGTTTAGCGGCTATTAAAGGCTTAGCGGCTATTAAAGGCTTAGCGGATTAGCGGCTAAAAGGCTATTAGCAGCTTAGCGGCTTAGAAAAAGGGGGGAGCGAAAAAAAATCTGAACACTCGCAAGACGTTTTCGTCTTGCAAAGCAAGCCCATAGGGAAAATCGTCTTGCGAAGAAGCTCAGAAACGGAAAACCCTTTCGTCTAGCGGGTTTTCTGTCTTGCGAGGCATTCGTCTTGCGGGGCACCACTGTAGATTAATTCCACTGGGACTTCCTTTCAAGTTAGCAGGCAAAATAGTGGATGGTAGGGCAACCCTGTTTACCTGGCGTCCTGGCACTGTGTATTGCTGCCGGTTCACAAGAGGGAGAGGGCAGCAGCAATTGGTGGGGCAGGCAGGGTAGCATGGCTGAGCTGGTTTCCCAACATCATGTGTCATTGCTGGTTACCAAGACAGGAAGGGGCAAGATAGCAGGGAGCCCTCAAAGGGCCTAGAATGCTGAAATAAAGCTGTGTAACATAGAAATGTATGTCCTAAGCAGAATCTGCTGGATAATGTGCTTGAAGGGTGCATCCAAGGAGAATTGCAACTGTGAAAATGAAAATGTCATGTAAGAAAATGCTGTGCTTTATTTCATGCATTTGTGATGTATACATTTTAAAATTTGTTTTAAACTTTTCATTGGCCCTTGCCCAGAGATCTGTTGTTAGACAGTGATGGACAGTGGAGCCAGACTAGAGTCTGGTGATGCAGTTCCTCTGAAACTCCACCAGAGTGCTGTAGCCTCTCTCTGATTGGCTACAGAGTCAGCTAGCCACAGAGAGGGGAGGCACAGCACTTGGGCGGGGGAGAATAAAAGGAGCAATTTCTGAGGGAGAGAGTTAGATAGGGCTGGATTTGAGAAGAGGGATATGATATGATTTGATCTGAGATGTTAGGCAGGTTTCAGGTTGGGAGATAGAGAGTGAGATAGGGAGAACTGGTTCTGAGTTAAGTTAAACATACACACTATCCATAGTGAGAGGACGGAGCCTCGCAGCTTGGATAGGGAGACCGGGTTGAGGGTCTGGGAAAGGTATGCAGACAGGAGTGTCCTGGGAGGGCTGTGACTGAACCGGGAAAGGTGGATCTTGTGGGAATACAGGCTACCTGGGTCTCAGTATAACCAGGAAGGAAGAGTTCTTGTCAAACCAGTGACGGGGGGGGGATCTCTTGGGTCTGTTATACCATTTAGAAAACCTCAGGTGTGGGATGCTTAAGGGAGTGGGCAACTGAGGAGAAGCACCCCACACTCACAGCATGAACCAAAGAATTAAGCTGTGAAGGAAGCGGTATAGTGTTGAAAGTATTTAATTGTAATATTGAAGTGACAGAAAGTGAGTCAAGCATTTTACCCTCTATTCTGGAAACCTGAATATTTACCACCTGAAGTGTAACATCTGATTATTATTATTATTATTTTAAAAAATCCTTCCAGTAGCACCTTAAAGACCAACTAAGTTAGTTCTTGGTATGAGCTTTCGTGTGCACGCACACTTCTTCAGATACACTTCTTCAGATACACAAAATGTGCATGCACACGAAAGCTCATACCAAGAACTAACTTAGTTGGTCTTTAAGGTGCTACTGGAAGGAATTTTTTTATTTTGACTATGGCAGACCAACACGGCTACCTAACTGTAACTGGAACCTGATTTTTAGTAACTGAAGTTTAAGAAGAATTGTGCCTATAGTATTGTGTTTAAGCCTGAGACATCTTGTAGTTAGTTAAAGTAAATAAGTTAACGTGCGCATTTCCTGACCCACTTTGTTTCACAAACTTCTTGTTGTTTAATAAAACTTTGTTTGCTTGTTTGTTTGATCAACTCCTGTCTGAGACTCTAAATCATTAAGTTTTCCCTCACCCAAGTCTCCCATTAGATAATCCATGGTAAATTGTAGAAATTTGTGTAATTGGTATACCGTGAGGTAGGTGCACTATATTTAATTGGGGGCAGTTAGCATTGGTGGTATTAAGTGGCGGATCCACTACATAGACAAATAAATAACCTGTATTGAACTGACTCTTCTTTTACCTTAATATTCCAGGATGGCTGCTAGTATTTTATGCTCACGCTTGCTTGTCAATATAAAATGTACCCTACTTTAAGACTTCCCAGAAGCTCAAGAGTTCACGGTGCTAAAAAGTCTTTTTCACACCATGGTTAATTCAGTCCAACTCACTATAATATAGTGTCTCTAAAGCTGGGCGGATGAAGAACTAGTCTCATTAATGAACATTCTTTATTCCCCCTACCCTAAAGAAGACATGCTCTAATTAACTACCTTGTCTTAAACTATTCTCAAGGCATTGTAGTTACCCAGACAGTCTGACTGGAAATTAAATAGGGTGACATCGTAGTAAAACGGCAACTGCATCAGTCATTCTTTGCACTGAACAGGACCTGAATACAGAGCGAGTGGTTTAATGGTTTGAATCCTATCAAATTCTCTACAAAGCAGCACAGATCCTTTCTTTCTGGATCAGCAACTGCCCTATATTGAAGTCTGCTTGCATGTATCAGCTTGAAGATTCAAAGGGTCTTGGAAACCAGGGCTGTGCCAAAAGTTAAATTGCTTAATCTGTTTTGTGTTCTTTTTTTGTATGTGTGACTGTGAAAGAGTGCCTCCCATTTTCAATGATTTTCCACATTTGTTACAAGAAAACACAGATGCACCCCAGGCCATTTGTCTCACTGCTATTTCCCGCTTCATTTGTCTATGCAGTCTTCAGCTTCATTTGTTCACCATGCAATTTACATACATGCATGCATCATTTTATTTATATGCCGCCTTTCCATAGTTCAAACCATGCTCAAGGTGGCTTACAACATGAAAAATATGTAATTGCAGCATAACAAAAGTAGCTGTAAACAATAAATAAAATGTAATAAATACACAACCAAATTGAACAATTTCCACATAAATCATATCTAAAATAGAGATACAAAAATTAATATCAATAGTAGTAACAACCCCCCACAACAACAAACAATACCTCAATACCCCTGTTTAATCCTATTGCCTGTGGTGACCAATGTGGATTTCTCAAGGAGGTCATTGTGTCATGGGTGCTCATCCCAAAGCTGGAAATCTGTATGTTCATACAAGGCCGAACCCCAGAAACAATCACAGCTCTTAATTATTTCTAGGCCATGGGACCTTAGAAACATTATTATTTCAGTCTAGTTTCTACTCGCTTTAGTTTGACTCAGCTATAGTCTGCCAATAGTTAGAAGTAAACTAATGGGCTGACTACATGTTACACATAAAATTGTAAGACGTAACCTTGAATTAGTTATGCATTTAGTTATTTATCATGACTTACTGAAAAGCTACTGCAGGAGAGGGTGGTTTGGAGTGCAGAAGCAGCAGAGGAGTGAAGGTGTGCACAGTCATTTCCTCACCACCATATCTCTACTGCAAATTCTTCCCTAGTGATTTTACCCTCAGCAAGCATGCCTTCCCTCAGTGGCAAGGAGTAATTTAGAGTAATTTGGAGATGTGGTAGATGGTTCGAGCACATCCTCTATTGCTTGTTATTTCTCTACTCCAAGTTTCCCCTTTTCAAAGTGTTATCTGGGAACATCTCCTTGTATAATTTAAAGGGATTAAAGAGAGTTACTTATGGACACCTGGGTCCAGCAAATGGTTTAACACAATTTCTTCTCAAAGTTGCTCTCTGAAGCTCACGGCGTTCATATTGCATTGTTATCCTAATACTATACCAGCAACTGATTTTACACAGCACATGATAAAACAATGTATCAGTCTAAATTGTAATTAAATGGCTCGTTGAATGTTATTGTGTTACAAGAAATCGAAAACCTTAGAAATCTTTTGAGTACAAGCTATGGTTTGGTTGTATTTAAGCCGCAGATTTTTAATCCGTTCCCTTATGAGTAATGAGACTTCACATGGAAACACTCAAATACTTCAGAAATCATCATCTTCCAAGGACATGTGGAAGAGAGGGGAGCAGGCCACACACATGGACCCTAAACAACCCCATTTGGGGTTCTTGTATTGGGTAGAAGGTCTGAAAGGGAAACCTATGCTAGTTTGAAGAAATGCGGATAGATAATGCTTTAATAATTACCTTCCACCTCTGGAGGCTTTAAAAAAAAATAGTGGGTTAACGTGAAGCAGGAAATGAAATATCCAGGCAATGAAGCTCTTCCCCTAGATCCTTTTTTAAATGTATGTCTCATCCTCTGTTCTTTTCCCCCAGTCACTCCATTCCATTATCCCTCTGGCTGTTTTCATTCCCCCACCCCCACCCCCAGTCAGCATTATGTGGGCACTGGGCATGTTTGATCATTATTGGGCTGTGTTTATGGGGGGGTACCTCCTAATTCCCCCCAAAACTTTTTTTTACTTCTGCAAACATCAAGATTAGCCCAAGCTTCCTGAAACCTCTCTTATGTGTAGCTGTTGTTGTTTTGTCTGCATGTTACATAGGACTAGTGCAGCCGTCTCCCCCAAAATGGAGGCCTTTCGCTGCATCAAAATGAAACCTCAAATCCTAAAAGTCCTAGAAAATATAGGACTTATTCATTACATTGAACAAGGATAAAATTCAATCAGTAAAGCCATTTAGGAAAAGTGAACTAGGTAGATATAGTGCTGATTTAAGAGGTAGCAATGGAGAACCGATGTAATATAGCAGCTAAGTCTCCATTTCAAATCTCACCTCAAGAAATTAAACTACTTACTAGGTGGCCTTTGGCACACTCCTGTTCTCTTATTCTTAGCTCATTTGCAACATGCTAATAGTATGTCCTACCTTTCAGGACTGCGAGACTATGATAATATTCGTGAAGCTCTGGAATATTTGATATATGCATTATATAAATACTAAATCGTCTACTGAAGAAAAGGGCAATTGCTCTCATAATGGCAGGCACTAATCTAGTCATAGCAGTCTGCTTTCCTCTACTTTCTGTGAAATGTTTCTGTGCACTGTGAATGATTAAGTTACAGTACTAAATGTAAAAAGCATGATATGGTACTCTAGCTTTTGCAATCTATGTATCCCTACCGACAATTTCATTTGATGCAGATATTTCAATTTATTTTTACTGCCAATGTGATTTGAAACTGTACTACTGAAATACATTAGTAGGAGGCCAGCTAGAGAGGCATTTGGACCATTGGATAACAAGGAAGTCAAATATGTCCACTGGTGTTCTAGGCCTAATAGACACAATAAAAACCAACAAATTGCTGAGTCCAGCTGGCATCCACCAGAGAGTTCTTTGAGAACTCAAATGTGGAATTGCTCATTCTCTAACAAAAATGTATAATTTGTCCTTAAGATCCACCTCCATACGTGAGAAATGGAAAATGGCCACTGTAACACCATTTTAAAAGGGGGGGGGGAGATCTGGGGAGGGGGTCTTGGAACTTACAGGCCAATTAGCTTAATTAGCTTATTGCCAGAAAAACTAGTGAAAAGCATAGTTAAAGATGAAATAATCAAGCATATAGAAGAACAAGCTTTGTTGAAGCAGAACCAGCATGGCTTCTGCATGAACCTATTAGACAATTATTTGATAGTGTCAACAAGCATATTGTTACAGGCCACCCCAATCTCTACCAAGCAGTAGCAAGACTCCAGGAGGCTTGGCACTTAACCAGAGTTTATGTTCCTTTTGAATGAGGCACTGTGGGGACTAGTATGGTTTATTCAACACATATTTACCACTGAGTATTGATGGAGGGAGTGCAGAACATTACGCCACAAGAGACTCTCTTGTTGCTTCTCTCATAGTTTCAGAAAGCTTGGTGCAGCTGGCAACACATGGAGTTATTCCCTCCCCCCCCTACTTCCTCCAGCCCTCTGTTTTTTAAAAGGATGCATTTTTTTCCTGTGTGACATCACACCCTCTGTTACCCTGGCAACCTCCCCCTCAAAGCTTCCATCATCAAATCTTGAACCTGAAGTTGTCTCTGCTCACCATCCCCTCATGGGAGAAGGAGTTCACACTCCTCTGCTGCACAGCACAAGGGGACTGTTTTTGTCAACTGCCCATTAATTTCCTTTGTACTACATGATGGTTCTTCTCCCCAGCCAATTCCTGGCCAGAAAGCTGATTCAGCCTTCATTTTTTACACTGCTAAGCTGTCTCACACCTGGTTGAAAACTTCAAGCATTTAGCTATCTCCTCCATTTACTAACTCTACAGCAGCCATATTTGATCCCTTAATATATCAAATTTTTCCTCCCCATCAGCTGATGTTGTTTGCTTTAAAAACAAAAAACAAACCCTGTGTGGTGATTACAAACCCTGTGTGGTGATTAACGCCATATTTCCTTCAGCCCCAATAAACAAAGCTGGCACAGTTGATGATGATGCCTTGAATATAGGGCCACATTCTAATGCTTTGTTGAGCAATTTTATGAAAAATCCATGGACAACTGATAGGGTTTGAGTCCCAATTTTTAAAATTGCCTCATATCAATTATGGATGCTTTAACAGTCCTCAAGGTTATCTTTTAGCTGTAAAATGAAAAGCAATGTAGCAAAGAGCACAGTTAGACATTGTACCTTTGGCAAGTTGGAAACAAATGGTTTTTTGAAGCATGGACAGCTGCTTAGCCCATCTGTGCCTAGCCTCTATTAATTGGATTTTATGTCAAAACAACTTTTTAGTAAATTGCCTTAAAAAATATAATTGTAGCAGTTGCTGCTTCTGTGACAGGTAATGATATCGAGCAACATGTTTTAGTTGCTTTACATATTGACCGCATGGCAGCCTCCTCCATATTGGCTCTCTGTTCACACAACTTCAGTCAGAAATGCTAAGACAAATTTAGACACTAAAATAATATAATAAGTGTTAAAATATATCAACATTTGTGATTTTCAATCTGTTTCAGTAATTTTTTTGATGTGAAAAACCATCAAAGTTCATTTGCTACCAGCATAACTGTACTGGTGTACACCAGCTTAAAATGGTTGTATTTACCGACTGAAATTATGAGCAGTGAATTGGAAAGAAATGGAAAATGCTAAGGAAAGAAATGGATTGCTATTTACAGACTGGGGGGTGGGGAGAGGTAAATCTACTTCATGATCGTTTGCCCAAGTAAGAATGGAAGGAGTTGATGAATACATAAACTCATAGAGCAAATAAATACATCTACTGTATGCTTTTGCACTTTTATTTCCTCCCTAGCTTTAAAATTCAAAGGGGGAGGGGAAATCTAACCTCTGGTACATAATAGCAAACATTTTGTCTCATGAATATTTGAATGCTATTAATAACATGAATGATTTATGCTTCCTGTATTTAATCAATTAATAAAACATTGAAACAGAAAGAACTAAAGATTCACTTAGTCAAGTCATCTGAGGAGACAGAGAGGTCAGAGAGGGCCTTGAAAGAGGGATTCTACTCAAATACCTCCAGAGGCTTACAGACAGCTTCAAAAATATACACTCCTGTATTTTGTACCATCTAATCAAGAACCTTGTACGTCTTGGAAGCCCGTTAGGAATTAAGGAATGTAGGTTCAACCAAAGCACAGTTGTTTCCTCAGTTCCTCTTTGGGGAATCAAGAGCTGATTGTGCAGATTTGGTGCCATGTTTGCCGCCTTCTCAAGCCATCTTGAATAAAAAAGCCATGTTAAGAAAAAAATGGTCATCAATGAAAGTCAAAGCCCATGACTCTGGGGAGTGTTTTTGTTCAGATATGTGTTTGAACAATGGTCGGGGGGGGGCATGGTCATCAATTATTCTGGTTTTTTTATGGGATTAGTTTCCATTTTTGAGGCCTCAGGATGTGCATATGATGCTGTCATGGTACAGCCTACTACTTGCCCTCTTGATTCCTGTCCATCATGATTGATTAAAGGTAGCCATTCAGGGTTGACCAGACTCAGACTAGAAACCTTGTACAGCTCCTCAGTTGATAACACTCTAGCCTCCAATTCCGCCCTGGTTCCAATTGGAATACGGGGTCATGTAGAGACATTGTAGGTCTTGTGGTGCTTTTGTTTTCTAGATTTGGTGAATTCAGTCAATGGTGTGGTAGTTGTTGTTGTTTAGTCGTTTAGTCGTGTCCGACTCTTCGTGACCCCATGGACCAGAGCACGCCAGGCACTCCTGTCTTCCACTGCCTCCCGCAGTTTGGTCAAATTCATGCTGGTAACTTTGAGAAAGCTGTCCAACCATCAGTATGGTAGTAGCCAGAGTTTAAATATACAGAAACCCAAGACTAACTTGTTCCATCCACTTGGCCAAAGTCACTCTTAATTATGTGAGATATTCAAGTTTCTAGAGAGCTGCACCAAAGAGCTTAAACATTTTGGCAACGTGTCATAGTGTTCAAGTGAAATGCATTCATAGCAACAATTAGTAGTGAGAGATATTTTGGCTCTGGAAAATCCTTTAAATACACATTGAACCTTAATTGGAATACTTAAAATGGAAACTTAATAACCTATTATAAAAAGGGGACAATTAAAATTTTCTCACTTTTTTGAACCAATTAGTCCAACAGTAATTGAAAATAGTCACAGAAAAGTTTTATGAAAATCTAGTGATCATTTTTAGCACAAGTATTACCTCCTTTTTCAAAATCATTTCAAAATGATGAAAAACTATTTTTGGTTTATACCTGAAACAGTTAACTCTAAATGAATTTGCTTGCATAGGATGATACCAGGCCAAGAATCTGTCTTTTATACAGAACAACCCTTCTTTTGTCTCACAAATATGTTTAAGGATATTTTTGTGATGCTTTTGTTAAAGCATATAAAACTGCTAATGCTCTAAGACAAATCAGCTTAGAACAGAGCAGTGGAAACCATTTTAGAACTGCTTTTACTCAAATGTACAGTGGTACCTCGGGTTAAGAACTTAATTCATTCTGGAGATCCGTTCTTAACCTGAAACTGTCCTTAACCTGAGGTACCACTTTAGCTAATGGGGCCTCCCGCTGCAGCCGCCGCCCAATTTCTGTTCTTAACGCGAAGATAATAATAATAATAATAATAATAATAATAATAATAATAATAATAATAATAATATATTATTATTTCTACCCCACTCTGGGTGGCTTCCAACAAAACACTAAAATACAATAACCTATTAAACATTAAAAGCTTCCCTAAACAGGGCAGCCTTTAGATGTCTTCTAAAAGTTTGGTAGACATTTTTCTCTTTGACATCTGATGGGAGGGTGTTCCACAGGGCAGGCGCCACCAGCAAGAAGGCCCTCTGCCGGGTTCCCTGTAACTTGGCTTCTCACAGCGAGGGAACCGCCAGAAGGCCCTCGGCGCTGAACCTCAGTGTCCGGGCAGAACGATGGAGGTGAAGACGCTCCTTCAAGTATACTGGGCTGAGGCCGTTTAGGGCTTTAAAGGTCAGCACCAACACTTTGCATTGTGCTTGGAAACATACTGGGAGCCAGTGTAGGTCTTTCAAGACCAGTGTTATATGGTCTTGGCAGCCACTCCCAATCACCAGTCTAGCTGCCGCATTGTGGATTAGTTGTAGTTTCCGGGTCACCTTCAAAGGTAGCCCCACATAGAGCGCATTGCAGTAGTCCAAGCGAGAGATAACCAGAGCATGCACCACTCTGGTGAGACAGTCCACGGGCAGGTATGGTCTCAGCCTGCGTACCAGATGGAGCTGATTAACAGCTGGCCTGGACACAGAATTGACCTGTGCCTCCATGGACAGCTGTGAGTCCAAAATGACTCCCAGGCAGCACACCTGGTCCTTCAGGGGCACAGTTACCCCATTCAGGACCAGGGAGTCCTCCACACCCACCCGCCTCCTGTCCCCCAAAAACAGTACTTCTGTCTTGTCAGGATTCAACCTCAATCAGTTAGCTGCCATCCATCCTCCAACCGCCTCCAGACACTCACACAGGACCTTCACCGCTTTCACTGGTTCCGATTTGAAAGAGAGGTAGAGCTGGGTACATTCCGCATACTGATGAACACCCAGCACAAACCCCCTGATGATCTCTCCCAGCGGCTGCATGTAGATGTTGAAAAGCATGGGGGAGAGGACAGAACCCTGAGGTACCTCACAAGTGAGAGCCCAGGGGTCTGAACACTCATTCCCCACCACCACCACTTTCTGAACACGGCCCAGGAGGAAGGAGCGGAACCACTGTATATCAGTGCCCCCAGCTCCCAGCCCCTCTAGACGGTCCAGAAGGATGTTATGGTCAATGGTGTCAAAAGCCGCTGAGAGATCCAGCAGAACTAGGAACCAGCTCTCACCTTTGTCCCTAGCCCGCCGGAGATCATCGACCAGTGCAACCAAGGCAGTTTCAGTCCCATAATGAGGCTTGAATCTAGTATCTAGTATCCCTCCGGTCAGGACCAGACACGGAGGCAGGGATAGTCCTCAGACAACGACTAAACCTGCCTCCTCTGTAATGACATGGTCTGGTCTTAGCGTAACTCCTCCTCCTACCCGTGATCACTGAGATCGGTTGTCCCAGTACGTCCGCCCCCCCCCCCAGCCCCGTGGAACATGCCCCAGCCATGTCCCCTTAAGAACAAAATAAAACCTTTTTTTAAAAAAACCACAATAAAACAATACAAACAAAAAATGTAAAAATTACAAATACATCAAAATCAAACAAATTCCCAAGCCCAACCAAACATCCATCCCACCCCCACCCCCACCCACATACAAAAAATTCAAAAGGGAAAAAGAAAATTTTAAAACATTTTAAAAAGAACTCTGTGCCCCTCCGAGTCCTCCTAGACAGCAGCAGCAGTAGCAGCAACCATCCTTATGAGGCTTCAGGCCCCGCCCTGGGCCAGGTGGTGAGTGGCAGGAGCGGGGCCCTTAGGCACTCACACAGGGGAATCTTAGGCACTCACAGAGGAGATACTATTTCTGGGTTAGTGGAGTCTGTAACCTGAAGCATCTGTAACCCGAGGCACCACTGGATTGCTTACCAGAAATATAATAAACAAATTAGACAATTAAAACTAATTCACTCATCAGTAGGCTTGCCAAATGATCACAAAATACTTAGCCAGGCTTGAACCCATGACCCTGAGATCAAGAGTCTCATGCTCTGCCAACTGAGCTATCCCAGGCATAGGCAGCCTTGGAAACTGGAGGTCCTAAAAAGAACATCAGAGGCACTCTGTATCTTGGTGGGTTGGGGGCCGCCTGCTGTATTACATGGTTTGGGAGATTTGCGGTGTGCATAAAATCTGCAAGGAGGAGCTTCTGTTCTCTCTGTGCTTGAAGCAAGGAGGGCAACACCAAAGCCCAAACTATGTAAGCATATTAGTACCCAAATTTCCCAAACAGGTTGGAAGTTAATTATGTGACCCCTGATGTTTAATATATCTTTCTAGACTAAAAGTTATGCTACATAAATTATGTGTAAGATTATGTTTATTGAGATAAGCAATGGGTATGAAAACACTGCATTTTTACTGTTGGTTAAGATAAATTATGTTAGCTGCTAGCATGCGGTTTCGGAAGATTTATAGCTGCATCAGTTTTCTATTTACAGCTGAGTATAATGCAGCTGCTTTCGGTATGCTTACTCATTCTACATATTCAAATACAAATTGCATTACAAAATCAAATAAGCAGGAATATTCCTCTCAGCACTGTGATGCTAGTTGACGAAATCAATTCAGGCAATGTGGTCGCCATATTAAGGTTACCTTGTGCTCTCTGCTAGGGATGGGGAGAAAATTGGCTTGGTTTGCATTTTAACACAAACATAATTAATTGACACTCTCCCAAACAATACACTACCTTTCAAAATTCACGTTTGAATTTTGCAATGCAATTCTCCAGGCAAAAAAGAAAAAAGAAAAAGAAGTGTGCAGAAAACATATATATTACAGGTAAGTGCACTTTAAAATGCATATATCTGTGAAGGTGAGCTATAGAGAGATGTTTTAAATTTGTGCAGGGGGTGGGGGGGTCCAGGAAAAATCCCAGAGCAGCTTGTAGGGGAGAGGGAAGATATTTCCATCTGGCAAGCCTGACAGGATTATCGTCTTCGTGTGCTGCTGAGTTCCTCCCTGTAGTGGCCTGGGACTCAGGCTCAGATTCAGAACCAGAGGAGTCTCAGTCTGCACCAGATCCTTTGCCTCAGGCATCAGCTGAACCAAGTCTGGGGCCTGATCCTGAAGAGTCCCAGTCTGCACAGGTTCCCCTGCAACAAACACCTGCTGGGCTGAGTCAGGGTCCTGAGCCTGCCCTGGCTCCACATGCGGGGATTACCTCGTTGCCTTCAGCTGGGCCATCACTTACAGCTGCTCCACTACCGGTTGGGTCAGGGGAGGCTGAGGCGGCCCCTGGGTCTAGTAACCCACAACATCTCCCGAGCTGCAGAGACTAAGGTCTGAGAGAAGGAGAGACCTGAGTACTCGCAGGAAGAGTGCTCACCTTTGGGTGAAACAGGGAGGTGAGTCACCGAGGGATCAGGACCGGCCGTTACCCTGACAAAGATAAAAGGATGTCGGACCTCGCCACAGGTTGTGGGAGCAACATTGCTGTATGCTAGATCCTCCCTGAGATCCTGTACCTGTCCTTGCCTGGTGTCCTGCCTCATGTCCTGCTTTGGCTCTGTTGGACTGACTCCTAGTGGAACCTTCGGATTCTGGACAGGTCCTGGACCACGTTTCACGGGTTACCCCCAGGCCCAGCACACTCCCATAGGCTCACACAGGCTAGCCCTGCCCACAACTGACACTACATGTTGTCATGCTCCCCCCAATGTCCACACACTGAATATTGGAAGCAGTTATATGTATGCACAGTTTATATGAGCAGAGCTCTGCCATATGAGGAGGACTCTGCACAACTGGGATCCTTCCTGCATGGAGAAGCTCCACCCACTGCATAAAACTCCTTCCAGTGTCTACTGAACACAGAGTTGTCAGGGAGCTTGGTGGCAGTTACTTGTCTCAGTGGCAGTGGTAGACACCAGTGGAACATGTGGCCCTGAAGACCCCTCCATGTGTTCTTTTAGTGCATGGAGGGTTTCATGGGAGCAGTTACCAAAACAGAAATTGTGGGTATTCCCAGCTACATAAATGTGGCTTCCTCTTTTCCTTTCATTTTACTGCACACTGCGCATCACAGAGATGAAATGAAGTAGAACATATATGCAAAGTAATGTTTTAAGGTGAAGTACTTGCACTATTTCTACAAATTCTGGGAACCTTAGATTAAGGGTAATAACACGCCATGGAGAAAGCAAATAAGTTTCAAGGCACTTGTAAATATGAATCCAAGTAAAGGGAGAGGGTGATGGATTACAATCCTATACCCACTTAGCTGGTTAGACTTACTGATGAGTAGACAAGCACTCTTAATATCACAAACGCCATGCTATAACATATACACACACACCCCAAATTGAGAACTGGAAAGTTAATGTTGTAGAATACGATCCTTGAATTCATGTTTGTTGTTAAAATGAGGGCATTTGCATTGGAGAAAGATGTAAATAGCTCCACCCACCCACCCAGATGAAGTAATATAGCTTCTTGTTGTCTCATATTGCTCACTATAGTTGTGATCCATGTACTGTAGAATAATCTAACATCTATGATTCTTCACCTACCATATGTAAGTAGCTTGTGGCTTCAAACCATAACATTTTGTAGTATAGTATTTGAAAAAATAATTTTCAGATTCTGGCTGCACACAAAGTACATTGCAATTATTGTGTGCTACATTCCTGATTATCATGTTACTTTTTCAGCCTGACCAGAAACATCTGTCTTTTTAATGCTCTGTCAGTTTGAATTAATCCTGATCTCTAATTTAACTGTTACACAATTACCAATAACAACGTTGGGAGGTAGACTTAGATGGAAAAGAAGAGGATCAATATTCCTTTGTGTAGGACTTGAAATGTGTGTTAATGTGACAATAAGACCTCAGATTTATGTGCCTAACAAGCTCTATAAAGATTGATATATGGAGTTGTCCTATACAGAGTGGTTGATCTATGGAGAATCAAAATGGGGCTATAAATCACTGAACAAATATTGACAGGATGCCTACAACATTTTACAAATGAAAATAGGCTTACTTAGCCACTTCTTATGTTACTTAGAAACATACAGGTGTACTCTCTGGAGCCTAGTTCCATCCAGAGATATGCAAAAATATGATGCTGGATGTGCCCAGTTCCAGGAGAATGAGCTTTGTCAAGCTATGCCAAGAAGGCATGCCAATGGTTTATGAGTGTTTTTTATTTGAACAAAACAAATGGCAAGTATACAAAAGCAAGAACTTCAAATATATATATATTTCATTTCGAACAAGAGATTATGAACGATGGTTGCATGAAAATGAAAGAACAAAGACCATGTGGACACAAGAAGAGTCCTGTTGAATGAGACTGAAAGACCAAAGCCTTCCAGTGTTTTGAAAGAGGGGAGACAACTTATCTATATTGATCTACTCTACACTATGCTCATTTTATATCTCCAGTCCCCTGATCACTTTGGTTCACCTTTTTCTGTATCTTTTCCAGCTCAACAAGTTTCTCAAACAGCATTGTTTTAATAGCAGGTTGTCTGATGCCAGGAAAATTGCAAATTTCAGGCAAATGCATATCAAACTAACTAGCAGAGATCGCAAAATAGTTTGATTTATGTATTTCATGATGTCATCTCACTTTGTTCGTTTTTCACAAATTGTTGAGCCCATCCTGTTTCATGGCTCATTCTCCCTTGTGATTTTGGTGCTCTTTCTCAAGATTCCATAACTGTTTTTGAAAACTTTGATGTATGTTTGGAATATGAATTCCAGCCATGAAACAGATAATGTGTAACATAATTTTACATAATTTTATTACAGACATCTGTATGCGGAAAGATTACTAGCATAAAGTGCAGCTAATGTAGCAGGATGGATTATTATGGAAATGGTTTTTTTAAAAAAACATTTTGAAAATAACATTGTCCAGGGTATCATAATCCCACGAATGCCTGCAGAATTTCACTCAATGTGCACTCACTTCAGTGAAGGCATGAAAACAGTGAATTACGTATTTTGTAAGCAATTTTGAGAAATTTGAATCTTGTTCAAATCCCTACGCATGAGTGCCGTCATGTTCTTAGCTGTCAGACAGTCACCCCCCCCCCCTTGATATATATAAAATTCCTGTTCCATTAACACTCCATGACATCACAACATAGCAGCTATTCAGGGGCAGGGGCTTCATCACCACATATGCAATTCAATATAGATACTGCAACCCCACAATGAATGTGCCTGTTTGCAAATTCTGAAGTGGGTGGGAAAGAGTTTTTCGTAAATATTAACTGACTTACAATTTTCTAAACTTAGGTTGCCACACATGAAAATAAGAGATAGCATGGATGCACAAAAGAGGGTGCTATACAAGGGTTCATGTCTTGTCAGGAATGAACCAGCTCCCAGGGAAGGGTTGCAGCCAACTGAAGAAAGCAGCCAGGAACAGAGAGGGTTAACTGCCATGCAGGATGAGCATCGGCTAGTGCCAACTCCCCCGCCCCTTGGAATGCCAGTTGATAAGGGAATGGCTGAGAGCAGTCAAAGCTCGCCAGAAGCACAAACAGGCGGGAAAGAGTTAAGAAACAGTCTCTCAGAGAATGGGGAAGGGGTGGGAGCTGACCCACTCAGTCTGAGGTCTTGGTGAATGGGAGGGCTGCAAGATGGGAAGCAAAACAAAAGAAGTATGAAGCGAAAGTTCAGTTGCTTCTCGTCACGCCAGAAGCAGTCTTCAGAAGGGTCATCTTGATTGATGATGGTGGAGGCTGTGTTAGAGCCATCCAGAGCTATCTGTTTGTTTTGACAATAAAACATCCTTTTTCATTAACTATGCTCACTGGACTCCTGGCATGTCTGTAGTTGTAGAGAGAGAAAGAGAAAGAGCAGAGGAGTGTGAGCTATGCAGTGGAGAATGTAAAAGAATGTGGACTGACAGAAGGTGATGCCCAGCAAAACTTGTGTTGCAGGAAGATGAAATAAATTGTACTTTAGGGTGCAGAGGGGAAGGAAGGGGAACAATGGAGAGAGAAATATAGCAGGGGCTGGTCCTGTTCCAGTCAGTCAGCCATAGTCTCTTCCTCGGTACTCTATTCCATTTCTTTCTCCCAACAATTATGGATTTTATTTTATTTTTTCGCCCTTGCAAACCTTGAGGCTTTCCAAAGCCTACTGATGCTTCACTGTTGCGTGCAGCAGGTGCCATTTTGGCTATATAAAATGCCTGAACATTGGAAAGAGAGGGAATTCTACATTTAAATGAAAGTTAACACTGTATCAAAAAACACTTTCCCACTCCTACCATAATGATGTATCCTTTTTGAATTAATAGAAATATAAAAGCGGCTGCCAAATTGATCGAGTTGTACACCCTTGGTTTAGGCAGTAGGATCACCTGTAAAGCTTAATGAAAAATGATTTATCCAATTTGATAACTAGAATTGGAAATCCATCCTCCCCCAACCCCCTGCTCATTACAAACCCTTCACGTTCAAATCAAATGCTTGAGAATATTTACAGGCTTCAGCTTTGTGAAATTAGACCTGTTTGATTTTTAATGAAGTCCCAGTTCAATTAGTGAAAGTTCGCTCTTTGTTAGTTTGATTTGTTCACCACCTCATTAAGCAGTTAAACAAGGTGATAAATAAGTTTTACTTTCCTACAAATCATCTATTGCAACATTCAATTAACAAGTTTAGTTCTGTTCGGCCTGATCCATCAAAAGTACATTTACATCCCATTGATTTTAATGACAGACGCAGCCAAGGGTATGTTCAACTCTCTTATCAAAATAATTGGATTTTATAGCGCTTAACTCACAGGTAACTAACTCCTTTGTGGCAAATAAGAAGTGCAATTCTACATCTATCTACGCAGAAGTAAGTCCCGCTGAGTTTGCTGGAGCTTTTTACTGGGCAAGTGTACATAGGAGGATTGCAGACCCAAATGATTTCCCATGCCAACATTGATGGGTTACTTCAGTCTCTTTCAGACCTTTTCCATGCATGGAGGAAGGTGGCAGGATTCACTGCTGGCCTCACCCTGGACCCCACTGTGTCCCACTGGTCCTGCCTTCAAATTTCCACACATAAAACCGAAGGTCTGAAAACAGATGCCTACATAGATATGGCTGTATATGCTGAGTTGCCTTTAGGGTAGAAGCTGCTGGTTTGCAATGTAGCCCAAGCAGTAATGTGTCCAAATAAGCCACAGGTACTTGAAGGCTGCAAGCTTCAAGTCTCCCTTTCATGGCTTATAAGTCTCAGAGGGACCTATGAAAAGGAGAAGCCACCCCTTGATATGAAGGATGATAAAGGAATTGCTGGAGAGTGGTGGGCTGGATTATGTAGCCTCCCCCTGAGGAGCAGAATGTATTTGGTCTGATGGACCTGCCGTAGGTTCTTGGGCTGTGTTCAGAAGAATGGATAGATGCATGGAGATTGGGGTGGGCCTTGCCACTACTATGCAGACAGTCCCCCCGTGTATGCAGGAGTTATGTTCCAAAGCATTGTGTGTGCCGGTGAAATCACATACAGTAATACTTCTGCGAACGTCTGCCTTGTCTAGCGTCCATTCTGGTGAATGTCCACGGCAAATTCGGAAGTACTAGAATGGGTTACTTCCGGGTTTGCCACTAGCGCATGCACAGAAGCAAACCGCTCCGCACATGTGCACAGACACAGCACTTTGCCCTGCGTCCTTTTCGGCTAGCGGCTGGGGCTCCAGAACAGATCCGGCTGCAAAACGAGGTACGACTGTAATTGAAACCCATTGAAAAAGCCTGCAAACACCCCGTCCTGTCCCTGCTCCACCCGTCCCACCCTTTTAGTTATGTTTCAGTGACATCTTTATGACGTTTCCTGGTCACTTCCGGGTTTGCTGTGCTGCGCGTATACACGCTCATGCCCATATTGAACGTGCATAAATGGGGGGCTGCCTGTACTGCTGCTGCCCCTCCTCCTCCTTCTGTTTGGTCATGTGACAAGGGCTATCACAGGATCCTGTAAATTATTTCTGCCTTGTAAACAATTAGCATTTGCTACAGAATCCACCTCTGCGGCTGTCAATTTTCTGCAGAAGAGCATTTCCAAAATATGTTACCTTCCACTTCAGCGTTGCCAAAGCCATACATAGAACAGGGAGCAGCTGAAAGTCAGTGAGCCTTAAGGATATGGTTTGCCTGTGCTTGCTGGAATATAGGGCACTTTACTGCAGCTCCAGTTCTCTTTGCTTCCAGGAAGCAGGAGTTGGCTTTAGCTTGCCAATGTTCTCTTGTAGATTTCACAAACCCCCCTAAAGGCATCATGGTAGCTCATGAGACAAAACAGAAGCTGTTTCTATTTTTAGGATTGTCGGATAACCGTTGTGGGTCAATTCCGATAGCTCAACTGAAAAGGGTGGCGGCGGTGGGGGATTACAAAAGTCCCTGAGGGCAACTGAGTTTGGCTGGGGTGGATAATCCGTGTTAGCTCAAATGTTTATATTGTCTTGTGCACCGCTTCAGCATGAGTAAGAAAAAGGGCTTTGCTTGCACATTTGAAAAGTGTATCTTTGGTTAGAGCAGAGCCCATTGTATATTGCATTGCATGGTGTCATCAGGTACAGAACAGGTCACAGACGCATTTGGCAATGGCAACGGTGTCTTTTCAAAATAAAGCAGAGGCAGGTAGTGTAATTTTAAAAAACCCTTTTGTATATACTTTCCTTCATATAAAATGACACCTTTTGCACCATGCCGGGTGTAGGTGGATGGTTATATTGGGTGGACGTACCCCTACTTCCAGCCCTGCTGGTCTCCACCAGAGTGCTGCTGGCGTCCCTCTGTCAGCACAGAGCTCCTTGTTCTGCCTGAACAGGTGAGCAAGCAGAAGTACATACCTGCCAAGTGCCCCAGAAAAAATGGGATGCCCCTCTTTTTTGCATGAGATTTCAGCAGCCATTTAGGGTGTTGTGATCTCGTGCGTTCTTGCACTGTGCTCTCCACCCCCAAAAAGTGCCTTTTTCAGGCCCACAAACTTGTGTGGCACCCAAAAACATGTGCTTAGGGGCACCAGGCAAGATCTTGCCCTCCAAAAAAGCACTTTCTTTGGGGTGAGAGCAAGGCATTGATCACGTGACTGCCTGGGAGCACAACCCAGATTTGGCTCTTTAAAAGTTGGACAGTACGGAATGTAGTGTACAGTACTGTGATGTAGTGGTTAAGAGCAGTGGACTCATAATCTGGTGAACCAGGTTGGATTCCCTGCTCCTCCACATCCAGCTGCTGGGTGACCTTGGGCTAGTCACACTTCTCTGAAGTCTCTCAGCCTCACTCACCTCACAGAGTGTTTGTTGTGGGAGATGAAGGAGAAAGAGATTGTTGGACTTCCGGGTTGGCGCGATCGGGAAATGGCGGATTCCCTCCGAGCTCCGGAGGGAATCGGCTCAGCGGTGGATGGGTCTTTGCCGTGCCGGCGACACGGGGACCCTTAAAAACCGCAGGCGCAGAAGCCTGCGGACTGAAGACTCGGCGGGTGCCTTAAGCGCCCCCCCTGATTCGCAATGAGCCTTTTTAAAGGCTACGGAGGGGATACAGGGGACGGCGTGGCACTGAGAGTCGACCGCTACCGCCGCTGAGCGAAGCCGCGAGCCATAACTGGAGAGCGCTGACTTCCTTCCTTGAAATTCGGACTGAAAAAAGAACCCGTGAGTAATTTGGAACTGAACTTTAAAATCTTTACCTTCTGAATTTGAGACGACCGGGGGGTGTGCCAAAAGGAAGTCCCCACACCCCCCCCCCTTGCAGACGATCCAGAGCAACGAAATAAGAGCTAAGCTGGAGTGCCTACCCTGTAAAGGGTGAGTTTTAAAAAGACAGTAACTTCCAAGATTTAGAAAGGTAAATTTGAGCAGGAGAGTGGAGTGTTGGAAGAGTCTTTGTTTTGTGGCAAACAACCCTCCCTCCCGGGCCCGGGAGCGACCTGCTTTGGAGCCTGTATAGAGGAGCAGAATTTGACAGCTGTCAAAAGCTGTCAAATGGACTATTAATAGTGAAAAAAATCGCTGTTTAAGACCTCTCTGGATTAAAAGGAGTTACAATTGAACTAAAATTTTGGGAAACAAAGAAACAATAATAGGACAGAGGATTGTTGGAGAAAAGATTACTCAGTAACCAGATTCCCTCTAGGGGGAATTCTGTGGAATTACAATGGCTGTGGGTGGAAAGATACTGAGAGAAATCGAAAGGATGTTTTCACTGGTGGGAACCTTACAGGAGCAGACTACAGCTATGAGTAAACAATTGACGACCTTGGATTTGGAAACAAGTAGTTCTGCTGAATGTAATGAGGGCCTGAGTGAGAAAGAACCCACAGCTCAATTCGAAACTATAAACAAAGAAGAGGAGAAGACAAAACAAGAAAGAGAACAAGTTATCTGGGAAAATACTAACCAGAAGCCGACATCTGGAGAACACAAGCAAGGAGACTATTGGATTAAATCTACTTTAAGCCTACGAAAGATACAGAAGACGAAAGTGGAGGCCCTGGGACTTTATGGAATTCAGGAACTCGAAATAAAGAAGTACAATTGGGGCCTCCACATAGACTTCGATTTTGACTATCACCAAGACTTAGGCCTTGTGGAAATTCCTCAGCAGTTGCCTTTAAATATGGGAAGAGACTATGGACTGATTGGATTGATGGTTAAGGAAATCTTTCGAGACTCGATGATAGACAAAAAGGACTACCAACAAAATTGGCGGAGAGGGACTGAAAGAGATTTGAGAGCCTCGGATGTGCGGAATCCAGGCTAAAAACTGTTATCTTGGACATGTCTTGGGAAAGGACGCAAAGCGGGGATGGGAGGGAGGGAAGTACTTAAATTTAAACAACACTCAAGACCAGGGGGTTTAGTAATAAGAAAATTATGTAAGAAAAAATGAGAAATCGAGGGAAGAGAATTGGGTCCAACTTAGGGAAAATTTTATTTTTGTTTTTTATAAAAGGACTAATACTAAGACGGAAGAAATGCCAACTTGCTGTCACAAATCTGGGAACAGGGATGCAGGGGAGGGGGTGGGGGGAAGTCAAGGACTAGGGTTAGAAAATAAGATTTTCGGGAACTATTCATGTTTGTCGTTTTTTATGTTTGTTTTGGTGTTATGTGTGTTGTTTGTGTTTATATAAAATGTGAAAACCCAATAAAAATATTTAAAAAAAAAAAAAATGAAGGAGAAAGAGATTGTTAGCCGCTTTGAGACTCCTTAGGGTAGTGATAAAGTGGGATATCAAATCCAAACTCTTCTACCACCTGCAGGATCACTGTCAACCTGTGGCAAGTCTTAAAATCAGGTGTTCTGGGCAGGGAGGATATGTGCTATCTAGGATCCGCTGGACTCTAAGTCAGCCCGACAGCCATCACCTGATGGAATCAGGTCTGATCCAGACATGATCACTTTGCCAGCCATAGGCTGGTGCAACTATAGACCTGCTCTGCTGCCTTCTGCTTCAGACTGTGGATTTGGCAGGGGATCTGCTACTCCCTCAAGCTCCACCACTGCCTGGCTGGGGTTTGAATTGTTCTGTCTGTGTAGAGTAAATGAAGATACATATGAGAAAGCTGGGTATACTCAGCAGATCGGAGCAAGTTAAATGAATATGGATAGAGCCTTTCCCCCCCCCCCCTGCTTGGTCTCACCTTAAATCTGCATCTGTTATCATTTACTGAATTTCCATCCCTCCTTTCCTCCCAATGGAGCCCAAAGTGGTAAAGTAAAATAAATACATCCATTAAAAAGTTCTCAAAAACAGTCAGAATATCGACAAACACGTAAAACAGTTACATACCCTCACAACTAATAATATCAAGGTTGCGAGGAAAAGTATTTTTCAGCCATCAGATGCCCGGGTAAGCAGGGTCTCTCATCTTTCAAGTGCCCTTGAAAGATGAGATATAGTGAATGACCACAAGAGAAAGAAAGTTCTCCACAGCAGCCCTTGAGCTTTTGAATACCCACTCCAGAGATGTTTGCTTCACACCAAATAACTTTTTGGGAGGATAAGACTGTCATTGACTACACATCATGATGGTTGTGAAGTACTTCCAAGATCAGAGAATACAGTTGTACCTCGGGTTACATACGCTTCAGGTTACATACGCTTCAGTTTACAGACTCCGCTAACCCAGAAATAGTGCTTCAGTTTAAGAACTTTGCCTCAGGATGAGAACAGAAATTGTGCTCCAGCGGCACGGCAGCAGCAGGAGGCCCCATTAGCTAAAGTGGTGCTTCAGGTTAAGAACAGTTTCAGGTTAAGTACGGACCTCTGGAACGAATTAAGTAAGTGGTACCTGAGGTACCACTGTACCAGTGGCAGGGGAACATGACTGGGGAGAAAGTGCTGTTGGAGTCATGTCCTGCTTGAAGACTCCTCAGAGGCTTCTGATTGGCTACTGTGGGAGCAGGATGCTGAACTAGATGAGCCTTCTTATATTCAGATACTTTTGAAATGCTATTTATTCCTCTTAACTATGCTGTATCTTCATGTGATCTTAACTCCATGGACATTTTTAATTGGTCTCATTGTGAGTTTTAAACTTTGCCTTGTTTTAAAAGGTTAGAGCTGCTGCCATACATAAATTTGTTTATTTGGAAAGCTGCAGGTTTTTTCTTTTATACTGTTTTTTTATCTATTTTTTATCATTACCCAGCGTATGATTGTTGTGATGTGACCGATAGGTAAATTTGTACACGCTGACATTTTAGAACACTCTTCAAGCTTAGGCTCATGAAGTTAGGCTTCTTTGAGCTTAGATGATGTTTTCCAGATACCTGCTCTCTTGACGGGTCCCGTAATTTAATGAAGCCGGGTTGTTTTGTTTTTTAAAGGCCACAGTTATCACTTGACTCTGCCTTACAAGCAGTGAGTGTTTCATACAGAATTCGTCTCTACAGCTCTGACAGTAGGGCTGCATGAACCTGTTCTTTCAAGAACACAGTTGAAGAACACAATGCCTTTGGGTCTCCGAAGCCCCAGGCATGATTCCCTTCATCATTCTAGATGGAATCACATTCTTTGTGTTTCTATCTTGTTCTTGCAAAACTGTTCTGGAAGCTCTTCTGAAGGGAGATGTAGAAATCTTTTAAATAATAAATCAAACAAATATCTCTCATGATCCACTCCACTTTCAGTGGTTGTCATCTTTATTTTCATTTTTCCCTCTTCTGATTGCCAGTATTTTCTTTCCATTCTGTAATGTATGGTGGCATAATGGTTTGGGGGTTGAGGGTAGAGAGGCATGTTTGTTTTCTGTTTTGTGGTGCTTTCTTTGAGCGCTTTTAACTCTCCAGCAACAAACCATCTTCATCTACTGACTGACAGTCATGTGGCAAGCTGTGCAACCAAAACAGCAGGTCTCGGATGGGTCAGAGCAAGACACAGTTGTGTGGCTAAAATGGATTTCTATTTGCTGTTATTTTTGATGGCATCGCCACATGCCCGGGGAGGCTAGCTCTCCTTAGTATTTCATGCTCACGCTGGCATTAATTTGACAGTGTTTCACTTTGGGGTGACTTTAGCAGAAGTGTTTATTAACTCCTTTATTACTGGCTTGGGGGGCAGTGAGGTGGGGAGATTGCTTATTACCACAGAAGCTATTTCATCATGTCGGTTACATGTGTATATGCAAAAGGTTACACTGAAAGAAAGAAAGGAAATGGACTGGAAAAGGCATGACCAGTCATCAATTTTGAGATGGTAATTCTCCAAGAACAGAATGACAGCTGAGTGGAAATGTACAAATTATTCCTCCAGAGGATTAAATGGTAAATTTGGTGCTAAATTATCCCAATTAAAAATTCCCATTTCATTCATGTGGGGGGGGGGGAGATAAGTGCTTAAGATACAATCAATTGCAGTTACAATTACTTTTGCATTTCAGAATGATGTCTGACTGTTAGGGTGGATATTGGCTGTTGGGCAGGAACAGGTGTGAGGCCAGGGATAATGTGGGCTGCTTCTGAAAGGATTCTTCCATTTGAAGCAAGAAGCATTTAATGTGATGAGAATGACAGTCGGGAAGCAGTAGCCAAGGAGGTAACAGAAAAACCACCAAAGAATGAGTGCTCGGATCTTCATGCCCTGATTTGTGAGCAGTCCAGGTGAACAGACAAGGGTAGGTATGGACAAAAACAGGAAACTGGTATTTAAAATTACAGTGAACCCCTAGCCAAGATGTTAAAGACTTGGAGGAAAAGCTAACAAAATATAGGGTGGGGAGAATGTGTTTGTCCCATGTTCCCAGATCAGAATGGTAAGTACCCCTTATTCTCTTCAAATGGAGGAAACCACAGCCAACTCAAACCTTCTCGGATTTATCAATGTATCTTTCACATCAATATATCTACAAAGGGACAGATTTGCATTCATGCTGACATAATGTTTGGACTTACCGAGAATTTACTCAGTCTGCAATTTGGGAGAAAAACCTTCTAAATCCTTCTTTCTTTCCTTTAATTCATCAGCCTCTACTTTTCTTCTTGAGGCTTGACCTTGGATCATTGCACACAATGGAAATGCAATGATCTCAAATGGAAGTCGCTTGCTTGCTTCCTCCCCACATTTGTATGTGAATTGGCACAACACTTGGCACACTGAATGTGATTACTGTGATCAGTGCCTGATTGGCAGGCAAACAGTCGCTTCCACACAGTGCAATGCATTAATAAATTCAGCAAGGGAATAAACACCTTTATAGGATTCCTTCCCAGACAGACTTTTATAGGGTATAAAACAATTAGAATAGCATCACAGCAATCATGCAGAATAAAACCGAACATTCTTGTTGAAGACTAACCAGGGCATGAGAGACAGAGAGAGAAGCATTCCATTATAGTTAATTCAGCGTCTATTCATAGACCCATTCATTGTGTTTTCTAAAAATATAACTTGATGTTTGTTGATAAAGCAGCTTGATTCCCCCACAGATGGTGGAATTGAAGCTACCAGAGCAGATGAGAAATTGCACAAACGTAGGTCTTTATTTGAAGAAGAGAACACACACAAACGTTTGCTGCTTATCTGTTTCCTCAAACCACACTTCTATCTCTCGACTGAACATATTCCCAAATGTCATTTTTATGAATGAAGGAAATTAAAATCATTCAAAATGTTATTGAAATATGGAGATTACTAGCATACCATGAAACCTATGCAAAGTGGTTTTAAATTTTAACAAAACATATTTCTTAAAAAATAATAATCAGGATTGAGATAGCAATGTTTGAACACTTGTAAGAAAATGATTAAGGTTTTGCCTAGCATGGTGAATCTGTAGAAGGCAGATGAGGAAAAGGGAGGGCAAAAGCAATGGAAATAATTAATTATTACATTTATATCCTACCTATCATTTATTTATGTAAGATATTTTTAGACTGCCTTTTAGGACCAAGCTCTCACAAGATAATTTCCCAACATATGAGAACATAAAATGTCTACTCAAAACATATAAAATAGTAATGTTGGGACCATACACTGACCAGCATCGGCATTCCAGTGTTTGAGATGCAAGGGAATGAACCTGGAACTTTCTTTATGCAAGGCAGATGCTCTGCTATTGAGCTACAGCCCTTCCCCGATTTTGTGGCTCTAATGAAGGCACTTATAATGATGTGCCTCTTTTTGTTCCTTCTCTATAAAGGCTGGTATGAAGGACCAGAATTCTTGGACATCTGCCTAGGCCCCCATCATACAGTAAAGATCCAGCAACAACACTTGATATGATGCCACTCCCTCAGGTAAACAGAAGAATGCCCTACTTATGGGGGAGAAGACAATTACAGGGCAATGGAAACATATTTGAGATACATAAAATAGGATGGGCCCAGCTCTATCAATTCTAGAAAGCTCTATTTCTCCATGGAGTTTGGATCATTTTACCTGTTTTGTATGCTATTGTTGTTGCTATTATTATTCATATCCAGCTCTTCCAATCACAGTATCAAGGTGGCATAAAATAAAATAGCAGCTTTTCTCTTAGTCTACAGCTCTGGCTGTGGTGGCTTTTCTTCCTCATAAATTGAGGTACAGTGGTACCTCCGGTTACGAACTTCATTCGTTCTGGAAGTCCGTTCTTAACCTGAAATCGCTTTTAACCTGAGGTACCACTTTAGCTAATGGGGCATCCCGCTGCTGCTGAGCCACCACCGCACGATTTCTGTTCTCATCCTGAGGTAAAGTTCTTAACCTGAGGTACTACTTCCGGCTTAGCAGAGTCTGTAACCTGAAGTGTTTGTAACCCAAGGTGTTTGTAACCCAAGATACCACTGTACTCTCAAATTTTATTCTAAATGATGAAGCATACCATACTTCAATTTTTAAAACCAAAACAGGGAGCATAATACCTAAAAAGAGAAAATGCTACCAATTTTTCTGTCTTTTTCCTCTGCAGGTTTTTTTCCTCACTTCCCCTTCTCCTCTCAGCATTTTTAAAATTGCAAAAAAGTTTCGTGTAATATGTCATGATGTTATAATTTAATTTTATGCACTCTTAGGCCAAAGACTTGTTTTGAAAGGATATATATGACACACAAACACTGCAACTGGTCAGTTGTGAGTTGCTGATTTGCCAGCGCAATGGGTTCTGCCTCTTGCACTAGCGTTCAGTGTGCTATTGTGGGTCTTAAATGTAGACTTTCCTAAAGGGGGGCCAGCACTTCCCACACAACATGCTCTATGCCTCATGTTGCCCAGGCAACATGATTCTAAAGTGAAAGAGCTTCCCCACCAGAAAGTTGTAGATCTTAGGAAGAACTCCAAAATATACATTCCAGGGAGGGAAGTGAAGAGCAAGCATGTCTAACAACAAAATAACAATTCACTTCAATGTGTGTACAGAAATTTATTCAGCCCAGGTTTCCCAGAGGCTTTAGCAGGCCAGAATCCTCCAGATGAAATCAGTAGCAGTCCCTCTCTGGGTGTCAATGTCAATGCTGATCCAGGAATGGTAGTTCCCATCAGAATTGGCAGCGGCATCCCTGCAGAAGGTGAGGTGCTCCATGACCTTCCGTATCTTCCTTCAGGTGGTGTCATTCTCTTTGGGGTAGAAGCTGTGGGCTGGCAAAAAAGGAATTCCTGGCCCTCCTGAAGTGCCTGCTATGTCACCCTCCCCACTGAGGGCTCTGCCCCTGAGTAGAACTTCCTTCCCATTGTCCAGGTATCTCAATGCAAATCTCTTTCAGGAAAGCCTTCCTCACCTAGTTCTCAGCCAACTGAGCATGATGCTTCCTCTTGCTCACTTGGGTCTCCATCCGGTCTGCTGGGACAGCCTCCTTGCCAAAGCTGATGTGGTCCCCCCATCATACCCATACTTCCAAAACCCCTCTTTGCCCAGCTTACAGCTGTACATGTGCTTAACAGTGTGATACTCCTTGCTCTCGTAACCAGTCCTTGCCCTCTCCAGGTCCACTTTGAGCAATTGCTCCCAACCATGCTTGATGTGGGACTCACTGTCCCAGTACTGGGCACAATCCTACACTGTCCCCCCCCCCCAACCAGGGCACTACAGGCACTGTCTTCTTTGCAGCACTATGAGCAGCAGGTTGGCTGTTGGTACAATCCACGGCAGTGAACTGGGGCCACCCTCAGATAGGCTCTGACACCTTAGTGTAAAAATTGCACATGGAGTAGAAGGAACAGCCAGCATAGTTCTGCACCAGCTACTCACAGGATCACCCATGGAGAGCCTCCACTTGGACAAAATGGGATATCTTACTCTCCAGTAATGTTGCTGTCATACAAGCTTGGATCCAATATTAACTATCAAATTGAGTAATGTTCTGTAGGAAATGGACAGAAAGGTCTGGGAAAGTTCCTCACACTCAGGCTATTGTATTGTTCCTGGTGCTAGACCGGGTGGGAGAAGGAAGAGAATCTAACCCTAACTGGCTAAGTATAAAGCCCTTGGAAGGGGATATGGGTGGTGTTGTGGTCTAAACCACTGAGCCTCTTGGGCTTGCTGATCAGAAGGTCAGCAGTTCAATTCCCCGCAAGGGGGTGAGCTCCTACTGCTTTGTTCCAGCTCCTGTCAACCTAGCAGTTTGAAAGTACACCAGTGCAAGTAGATAAATACCGTATTTTTTGCTCTATAAGACTCACTTTTTCCCTCCTAAAAAGTAAGGGGAAATGTGTGTGCGTCTTATGGAGGGTTGCACAGCAGGCTGCGCAGCTATCCCAGAAGCCAGAACAGCAAGAGGGATTGCTGCTTTCGCTGCGCAGCGATCCTTCTTGTTGTTCTGGCTTCTGAGATTCAGAATATTTTTTTTCTTGTTTTCCTCCTCCAAAAACCCTAACTGGCTAAGTATAAAGCCCTTGGAAGGGGATATGGGTGGTGTTGTGGTCTAAACCACTGAGCCTCTTGGGCTTGCTGATCAGAAGGTCAGCAGTTCAATTCCCCGCAAGGGGGTGAGCTCCCACTGCTTTGTTCCAGCTCCTGTCAACCTAGCAGTTTGAAAGTACACCAGTGCAAGTAGATAAATACCGTATTTTTTGCTCTATAAGACTCACTTTTTCCCTCCTAAAAAGTAAGGGGAAATGTGTGTGCGTCTTATGGAGGGTTGCACAGCAGGCTGCGCAGCTATCCCAGAAGCCAGAACAGCAAGAGGGATTGCTGCTTTCGCTGCACAGTGATCCTTCTTGTTGTTCTGGCTTCTGAGATTCAGAATATTTTTTTTCTTGTTTTCCTCCTCCAAAAACTAGGTGCGTCTTGTGGTCTGGTGCGTCTTATGGAGTGAAAAATACGGTAGGTGCCACTGCAGCAGGAAGGCAAACGGCATTTCCGTGCGCTCTGGTTTCTGTCACGGTGTTCCTTTGCACCAGAAGCGGTTTAGTAATGGTGGCCAAATGACCCAGAAAGCTGTCTGTGGACAAATGCCAGCTCTCTCAGCCTGAAAGCAAGAGGAGTACCATAACCCCATAGTTGCCTTTGAGAGGACTTAACTGTCCTTTACCTTTATAAAGCCCTTGGAGGCCAAGGGAAAGAGCAGGAGAGAGTTAGCTTGCTTTCATCTACTCTAGGTGTGTTCATAGATTTCATGCAATCTCTGAACCCTCTTTTTCTAGTCTATAGATTATAGAGCAGTCCAGTGTGTATGTAACTCCCTGGCTTCCTACATAAAAGTTTTGCCTCACTTTGCAAGCAGTTAGTTCCTAACTCAGAGATTTCACTGGATCACGAGAGTCAGAGTTTAATTCCCCACCATTGACCATTCCTTTTAAAAAGTACTATAGCACTGGCTGTTAACAACATAACACCTAGTCTGTCTTTGGATTCCAGAGGAAATGGTGATCAGAATTATCCACATTTCCCTTGAGTGAAATGGATTTAATTTCACGGGAAGGAAATGAAGTGAACCTTATTTAATACTTTATTCTCTGATCAGAATGTTGCTGGCTCTTGTCTTGCATTCACCAAGATTGAAAGTGTTGCACCCAATACTGAAATAAACTCAATGGATTTAATCATTGCAGGGACTATGCAAGAGTAAAATGACAGCAGAACAGATGGCTGGGACTGTGAAGACCATTTGAAAAAAAGGCCTTGTGAAAGGAGGTTGGTTAAAACTGATGTGGCACATATAGAATCGCTTGATCAAATAACACAAATTACGCTCTCTTTTTAAAGGATGGGGGTCAATTTTCAGCCCACACTTCAATCTGATTCCTAATATGACTTTGATTGAAATTCATTTCTCTCTTTGATTATGGTATTTTTCTCCCTTGCTACCCACAACCAAAATTATACTTACCCACCACCTACATATGCAACTGTTGAGGTTTTTATCTAGGTCCACACCACCAAATAAACTGGCACTTAGAGATATAGCATAGGAAGGAAAACATTGGCTGGGGAAATATTTCCAAGCGGTGCCATATGTCAGCTTTGTGCTTGAGAAGTAAATGTTTGTTTGCTTGCTTGCTTAGGATTTTGAGCTATTGAATTGGGTGGGGTGGGGAGGGGCAGGATCCTTGGGTACTGAAATTCCTAGAGAAGTCACCATAATTCCCTGATTCAGGATATGAACCCATCCAATGTGCTTGGAAGTATTAGGAATAGAGCATCTTTTCTCCTCCCCAAAATTATTCCCTTGCGAAATTAGACTGGGCACACGTGTAGACAGAGATCAGGCTGACTAAGCAGCTCAGACAATTCTTTTGCATATAAAGATTTTCCCTATTTGCTGTTGTTGTTTATATTTTTTTCCAAAGCTGTACAATAGCCCCCAAAGCTGCCTGCATCCTCCCCGCCTCCACTGTCTACTGTGGTCCCCTCTTCAAGATTTCTAGCTCTTGGAGGCACTTTTCTTTTCCCATTTAAAAAAAAAAATCAGAAAAAAGAATTACACAACCACTTATAATGAGTAGTTTGACCCTTTCTTCCAAATAAAGAGACTTCCTACAGCATATACTTAACTTTCCCACTGAAGCAAATGAGACTTCAAAGTGCTGGTACTTGGGTGGAATAGTTCCCAGTGTGCATTGTGCCAGATTTATCATTACAACCATTAAGGCACTTGAAGTACTTGCCAACTGCTTTCTAACTTGATTTGCTGCTACACATGGGAGTGTGACAGAGAATAAACTTTTTCTTAGACCATTTATTAAGTTTCCTGGTCTAATAGTCCCGGTCAGTGAAGCCTTTCACCCAATCCATGCGCATTTGCTGGGAAAGTATCCCCACCTGTTTCAGCAGAAATTCCCATCAAAATCCGTAAGTACTTTGGGATGTTATCATTCTCACCAACACACCCAATAGCATCCTTATATATTTTGCAACAGAATACATAGGAAGTTGCTGAGCAGCAAACTAGACATTACAGTGACAGGCTCCATGTGTCAGAATGTAAAGGTAAAGGTAAATGTACCCCTGCCCGTACGGGCCAGTCTTGACAGACTCTAGGGTTGTGCGCTCATCTCACTCTAGAGGCCGGGAGCCAGCGCTGTCCGCAGACACTTCCGGGTCACTTGGCCAGCGTGACGAAGCTGCTCCGGCGAACCGGCACCAGAGCAGCACACGGAAACGCCATTTACCTTCCCGCTATAAAGTGGTACCTATTTATCTACTTGCACTTAAGGGTGCTTTCGAACTGCTAGGTGGGCAGGAGCTGGGACCGAACGACGGGAACTCATCCCGCCGCGGGGATTCGAACAGCCGACCATGCGATCGGCAAGTCCTAGGCAGCAAGTTATTTCCCAGTAACCATATTTAAAAGTGGAGCCCCGCAAATGAAACAAAATGCCATGCATATTCATCGCTTTCTTATTTTGAATATTTTTTATTATGCCACTCCAATCCCAAGTGAATTCAGAATTCTATTTGTGATCATCTTTAGGAAAATTGGAAACTACTTGGTTAAAGATGGGCCAAAGAATGTTTCCAATCCAAACTTTAAAGTCCCTAAATTCTATATAATGAGGACAGGCAAAGCCACATAGAGCTGACACTTTTTACGAGATTACTGGGAAGAAAATGGAGGAAGGTAGACAAGGGCATTCTATTTTAGGTGAATAGTTCAAGTTTCATTGAAGGAGATATAAGGAGAACCAAAACGTCTGCTTTCTGTGCTGTTTCCCCACAACAAGCCTTTAGCAGACATAGCAAGTATTTGACTCAAGCACTGAGTCACCATTTTGAAGTGGACAGTAAACACAATAGGGTTAAGACCCACAGGTAGGAGGGCTCGTATTTCCTCACTTGTGTTCAGTGTGTGGTTCACCTGACTCATGCTGGTTTTTGTGAGGGAGATTTGCTTGCATAACACCAGAGTGACACAGGGCCTGTGATGTCCCCTTTGTGTGTAAATAAGGGTCTTTAGTTTCCAACACTGTTGGTCTGCTGCGTTTCACAAGGTATACATTTTCTTTTAGAAAGAAAGAAAGAAGGCCCTTAGCATTATTCCAACTCCCCCCCCCCCCTTCTAGCAATCTCCTATTTCTTCTTAATGTCTTCACATGTACATTTAGACAATGCTAGGAAAAGTAAAAATAACCTTCAGGCAGCCTCTGCAGTTTAGGGGTTAGGTGGGTTGTGTAAATAGTTTTCTGAGCTACTGAGCATTCCCTTTGAACTTCCAGGCTAGTAAGTACCTGGTAGAACATGTGTCTGAAATGTCAATGATGGTTTCTACTGCAAACAAGCAAACCTCAAACCACAGAAAATATAACACTGTGCCCCAGGAGTGGGCTTTAATCCGAAGCTTTAAAAACATCAAGGTTCTCCTGAAGCAGATGACTTGAATAACTATGGGTGTATTGATAATCATCAAATGAATCAATAATTCAAATTCATGCTTGATGTTCCCAGAAAAATTGGGTTTTGTAGTTTCAAGAGAATGATACAACATGGGTTTGGGGGTTTTTTTTGAGGGGGGATCCCCTCAAGTATTGAAAATATTTACAGAATTTTTAAGTACCACTGAATTCAGTAGGAGAAAGTGAAATGGCTGCTTAATTATGCCACTGAAATCAATTGCACCGAAAAAGGGGCTTAGCTTTAACTGAACCTTGCTCTCTGTATAATTTGCCTTCAAATTCATTGTGCACTTTGGCTGTGCTCTGAAGAAGATTCAGAGCAGGAGTATTGTAGTTAACCTATCTGTTTAATCCTTTAAATCTAATTTGGCTTTCTCCTACTGCTCAGGGATTGAACTCAGGTTAAAGTGATGAAAGCTAATAGACGCTGCTGTTATAACTTATCACACACGAGAGCTATAATGTCTAAATTATCAGCCTCTTTTCTCCACATCAAAATGCCAAGGGGTCATATTTCTGCTTCACATTGCCCTGTTGTCCGTACTGCTAGAAGTCAAAAGTTTGTTAATTATGTAACCCTTGCTCAGAGGCTATCTATCTGTCCTGTAAATCACCTCTGGACTTAAAAGTTCCCAAATTACTGGTCCATGCAATGAAAAAGCCCATAATACTGATTCTGCTCTGTGCCATGATAGCTAGTATAAGGAACTACAACAGCCACCCCACCCAAATAGCTCATCAGTAAAATAATAATAATAATTGAAAATGGCAAATGGTGCTCATGATAAGCAAGTCAGGTGACCTATTCACCACAAGCAGCAAGCTCTTGCAAGGAGGTAGGGAAAGACATTCCCTTTAACCTGGGCAATATGTACAGAGTAGACTATCCTATAAAGGTAAAGGTACCCCTGCCCGAACGGGCCAGTCTTGACAGACTCTGGGGTTTGTGCGCCCATCTCACTCTAGAGGCCGGGGGCCAGCGCTGTCTGGAGACACTTCCGGGTCACTTGGCCAGCGTGACAAAGCTGCATCTGGCGAGCCAGCGCAGCACACGGAACGCCGTTTACCTTCCCGCTGGTAAGCGGTACCTATTTATCTACTTGCACCCGGGGGTGCTTTCGAACTGCTAGGTTGGCAGGCGCTGGGACCGAGCAGCGGGAGCGCACCCCGCCGCGGGGATTCGAACCGCCGACCTTTCGATCGGCAAGCCCTAGGCGCTGAGGCTTTTACCCACAGCGCCACCCGCGTCCCTAGACTATCCTATACCTAACTGTTATCACTCCAAGGGCTCTAAGTAACAAGTTCTAGAGCTCTACAGGAACTTTATTTCTGAAGTTTTGATCTGGCAACATTAATTCAAACCCAACTATCAATTATGCTGTGCCTGGGTGTTACCTGCAGCCCGGGCCCAGGCTTGCAATTAATAAGGCAACCTTATGGAACATAATGGCTTTGATGTCTTGAGCATGAGTGGTGAACATAGTAGGGAGTGTGTTCAGCCTGTTGGAGCTTATTGGCTAATTGCCTATGGTCCCTTTGAAAAATTCCATGTCTAAAAACAAGTCAGCGGTGGTTTTGATCACAGTGCTATGACAGTATGCTTTGTGATGTTATAATTAACCACGTTGCATCCCAATCTCTTTAATTCATAACTATAGCTCCCCCCTTTTTCTCTCCCTCCCAGCCTGCTAATTGGATCACTCTGATATAAAAGAACCACAGTTACTTCAAGAGACTTCTTTTCATTTTAAGGTTGCAATTCCATTCAGAGTTAGGCATCCTTATACCCATTGATTTCAATAGGTTCAGGCATGCCCAACTGTGCATGTCTGTTTGCAGTACTGTGAGATGTAATTCTAGTTCTTTAATTCAGTACTAAAAATCCAATTAATTTCAATGGTATGGGATTAAAACCATGAAACACCCCCCAGTCCAGAAGCCTTTCCATGAAGCAATGGTCTCTGTGTTGCTGTAGACAAGGATCTACTTGTTGGATATATGGTTATACCCAGAATGATTAAGATGCTGGAACAAGGACCTTATGAGGAAAGGTTACTAAGGGAATTAAAATCAACAAATGGTACCCAGTTAGCTTTCCAACAGCTTGATGATTTTTAGCCTGGAGCAACAATGAGCTGAGCTTTTTCATTTGTGGCACTAGTGTTGTAGAGTCCTTTCCATTCTGAACTACAACCGGCCACAACAGTACTATTGGTATTCTGCTGACTCTCAAATGCACACCTGTTCCAGCAGGCATTCCCCTTCTCTACGGACCAGAATCTCCCATTTTGAGTGCTCTGTTTTAATTGTTGTGCAGTCATAATGGGATTGTTTCACTGCACATTTTAATCATGCGTGTCAGTTTCAATGTTTTGATGGAATTGTTTTATTGCACATTTTAATTATCTTTTTTGTATATATATTTATTGAATTTCTGTTTTACAATTTAAAGTACTCATTCTTACATCCTTAAGATATCAATGACTTCCCTTCTTCTCTTTCTATGGTTCATTTTACGTATCATAAATCCCTGCTTATTTTACAAAAATGATACCATTCAGTATTCCATTATTGCATCTATCAAAACTTATTTACACTGTTGAATTTATCTTAATGCTTCCAGCGTTTTCATCATATTATAATTATCTGGGCTGGATTAAAGTCCAATCAGCAGAAACAATGTGTAAGAAGGCTTTCCCTCCTCTCTTCCCCTACACCTCCTAAATTTGGCTCCCGGGGTGTTGGTGGGGCATTGTTCTGCCTAGCAAGCCAAAATGCTTGCCCTGGTGGAATGATCATCCCCTGTGTATTTATATATTTTTGTGATTGGTCTTACACCTGGAAACTACTTAGAACCAATTTTGGCAATTATGCTATATATATAAATTAATAATATTAAACACTGAAGTATTCCTAAGTTTAAACAAAAAGGGGCATGATAGAGGTTTATAAAATTCTGCATGATGTGGTGGACCAGGAAAGCAAGATGTTTTTTTTCTCCTTTTCTCATAGCACTAGAACTTGAGGCCATCCAATAAAAGCTGAATGGTAGGAAATTTAGGACAGACAAGATAAAGTACTTCATCATACAGTGCATAGTTAAACTATAGAATTAACTACCACAATGTGCCTTGATAGCCACCAACTTGGATGACTTTAAAAACAGATTAGACAAATTAATGGAAGATAAGGCTGTTAACACTTACTACTTAGGATTTCTATGCTGCCTAGAGATGTGGAGGCCCAGAAAAAAATCAGAATAAACTCCTCCCCCCCCAGTGGCGTAGCGTGGGTTGTCAGCACCCGGGGCAAGGCAAGTAATTTGTGCCCCCTAACCCGTGGATTTGCGCCTCCTAACCCTAACCCCCAGATGTTGCGCCCGGTGCGGCCGGGCCCCCCCTGCACCCCCCCACGCTATGCCACTGCTCCCCCCCCATTTTTACTAACCTTGTGGTTTTTTCCTGCGGGGAAATGAAAAATGAAAATTTTTATTTTAGAACAATGAGCAAAATGTTTAAGACAAGGTGTTGATATATTCCTAGGGGCCAAGGTCCTTTGCCCCCCGCAATAAAATATTTGTGGGAGCCGGGCCCCACCAAGTTGATGGGCATTGCCATTCAAATGGTGTGCATGCACCACATCATATGATAAATTATGTACTTACCTGTCCCCCACCACCACGCCAATACTTTATTCAAGTTGGCACTCCTGAATACTTTTATGTTAACTATATACAGTATCAGATCATTGAAATTCCTGTACACTGAGGACAAGCAAGTCCTGAGTTGTACACTGAGATTACAGTTCTCAGATGCAAGGGCAATGCATTTCTGCCTTTTGGACGGCGCTGCCATTGCGATAAGAGAAGGAAGAAGGATTTGGTGCCTTCTTTGCTTGTGACTGCCTGCTTCTTGGCATAACTCGAGAGATCCGGAGGGTGGCAACATGAGAACGGGCCTTCTCTGCAGTGACTCCCCATCTATGGAATGCTCTCCCCAGGGAAGATTGCCTGGCACCATCATTATGCACCTTTAGGCGCCAGGCAAAAACGTTCCTTTTTAACCAGGCCTTTGGTTGATCTTATTGACATCCAACACCCTTTCAGAATGTGGTGCTTTTTGAGGAGGGTGGGTTATTGGGTTATTACTTTTGATTTGATTTTAGGCATCATATACAGAGACCCACCTAAACAGGTTAAACCTAGAGCAGCAAGAGAACACAGAACGCAAAATGGCAAATTTTCTGTACCATTGATTTGTTTTCAACAAATTTTCCTTTCTTGCTTCCCCACATCTCTCACTTTGTAACTGTGTTGCTAGCAGCGGAGATAATTTCTTGTGCTTTCAATTTCATGCATCACTACCATATACATTTTCTTCATTCTGTTTGAAATTATTACTAGACACATGCCTCTCAGGTAATTTGAAGTGATAGTCCAGAATATTCCAATACATTTGACTTTCAGAATATTTTGTAGTGATTTAACATATAGAGCCAAAATTCTCTCTCTCTCTCTCTCTCTCTCTCTCTCTCTCTCTCTCTCTTTCTTTCTTTCTTTCTTTCTTTCTTTCTTTCTTTCCAGAGGTTCTGGCTGCTTATCCAGGGTTCATGTTTGCTTTTGGAATAAGGCACAGCGGAGACTGTGGTGTCTTTAGGATATATAGTTTATTTAAACATATATACAACCTGAGTCTACAGTGGAGGGGTTCACGGCATTAACACTCAAGAGGGCCTTGCTTCCCTGATAGCCACAGCCTTGGATTCAAACAGAAATCAAACATCACTCTGTCTCTCTCACTACTTGCTTGCTGCTCTGCTTAAAGCTCATGTCAGCGTAGCTCTCGACTCTCAACTCTGCCTTATTCCTTCTAACTACACAGAGTTGAGGGAGGGCCCCAAATTTTCCATCTGCCACAGAGCCCCTTCTTTGTTTTCTTTAATGGCCTATCTCTCAGGCTATCACTTCACCATGAGGCTAGCCTCGCTATTCAAAGAATTAGATGCTTGATTAAATTTAAACACTTGCTGGATCCAAAGAGAAAGATCTTGACATACAGCCTGACAGCCTAACACACACACACACACCCCAAACTCATAACAAGAACAATTTTATAAGTAGGCTGAATTTTATAAACATGATCAGATCCTCTTGAGAATAGATTAATGATCTTCCTTTATTAGATACTTAGGATGAACTATGGTTCAAATCTCAGCTGAATCATTAGCTCTTTAGTATGCTGTACTGGCCTACCTCATAGATTATTTTAAAAGAATTAGAAATTATACAGCATGTAGGGAAGTGCACTACAATTCCTACAAGAGGCAGAAGCATCATTGTGCTTTGCCAGTACCCTCAGCATTTTTAAGTGGTCCATAGGGTGGCTGGAGTTTGGGAAACACTGATCTCGAACATGATGTTGATGGTTTTCACATTCAATTATCAATGATCTCTGTGTTTCCTTCTGCTTGTCCCATTTTAATGAGCCAAAATAGTTTGTCATGTGCAAAAGAAGGGGTAAAATGGGGTGTTCTTTATCTTTTGTCAATCAAAGCAGTGAAGAGTGAGAGTTAAAAAAAGGTTCTCTCTAGATTGGGCACAGGGATGATGGATGCATCTTACTGACAATAGAGAATCTATAATATCACAGTATCATTCTTTCCAATAGTTATGTTGAGCCATTTATCATTCCTTTCCATCAGGAGCAGTAGTGACGTCTGCACTGGGAAGCCAGGTGAGCAATGCCACCCCAATCTGCTCTGCCAGTCATTAACTGTCATGTGGAAGGATCTTCCTTTATTCTAACTGGATGTCTTTTGCTTGATCTTGGGTTTTTGGGAGGTCTGACAAGACTGACCCAGTTCTGTGGAACAAGGTAACCCTTTAGATATTACTATGTATATATTGTAACCACATTTATAGTCAGCTCACAGATGTATGTTCATCTGTCAATGGCTTCAGTAGTACAGTGGTACCTCGAGTTACAAACACTTCAGGTCACAAACTCCGCTAACCTGGAAGGGTTACCTCGGGTTGAGAACTTTGGCCCAGGATGAGAATGGAAATCGTGCGGCAGCAGCACGGCGGCAGCAGGAAGCCCCATTAGTGAAAGCACGCCTCAGATTAAGAATGGTTTCAGGTTAAGAACGGACCTCCGGAATGAATTAAGTTCGTAACCCAAGGTACCACTGTAACTGATGGCTTGTGTAATTTATTGGCCCTTCTGGCTTGCCATAGCAGGAAATGCTGTGCACTGCACAGTTTTACTTTCAGTTCTGCTTTGCAAGATGTGACTTGCTGCATAGTTTGTTCCCTCTATTAACTGTTTTATATTAAGAGTTGTTATACATCCTCCATGTGGTTTTCTCTTCATGATTTGTTTGGGTGAAACTCCTATTAAAGATCCAAAATGACAAAGCTATTTGTAGTAATGTCATCTCACAGTTTCTAGCCTTCCTTCACTATGTGGCAGTTTGCATATTCACCTGGGTGATGAAGGCATATGCTATGGATTAACGTATGTGGCAGGTGACCCTTATTTTACCAAGCGTTGACTTTTTAGCTTAAATCCTAAATTATTCTATATATAAAGAAATTACCTACCTGAGTTTCTAGCTCTGTTTCAGCCACCACTTTGCTTTGCTGTGTGTCACAAAATGCCCTTGAGGTCAGCTGGAGCTTTGGCTGGCATTCACTGCTTGTCCTTCCTGTTGCCTTTCTGGCTTGATTACCCTTTATGCCACCTTTATGTATAGCAGATCGTACAATTCTACGCTCCATCTGGAGCCTTTGGCATTTGCCTCTGGCTTTGTTATTTCTCAATAATAAAAAGTAATTGGCTACTATTACTGGCGTGACTATGCCGTGCTTGATAACTGCCGCCTTGAAATCGCTTTTTATTTTGGTGGGCCCATATGTTTTTGGGTAGATTTTGTTAGTTAGTCATCAAGGCATCTGCTTTAGCTTACACAAGTTGTTTTCCCCAAAAACAATATTGCTGAAGTTATTCAAAGTTAAACTTCAAATCCTCTTAATTGGGCTACTGTGACCTCAGCCTTGTTGTTTCATTGCCTGCCATATCTCTTCCAATTTTCTAACTACGTACTTGTCTTTCTCTGTCCCTCCCTTCATTGTTCCCCTACATGTATCCACCCGCTCCTGCATAATTGGTTAATTTCTGGATGACGAGGGGGGTCTCCAGTGAAGGAAGGGTGCTTGTCTCCAAGGTTGCCTCCATGCTGTCTCTCCTCTGCTCCTGAAATGCCCCATTTTGAGGCCTACTAGCTGCAGGAACATCACCAGTGGTAGACCTGCATCAACGAAGATTTCCACATGTATGGTGGGCGTGTCTACCTCCCTGCTGATGGAGCTCCACTCTGCAGGCAGACCAGCACTTCCACCAAATTTTAACCTGGTCCTGCCAGTACATTGGGGGGGGGGTTAAGAATTGCTTTGGCCAATGAAGCAAAATCCGGGAATTCACCCTTTGAAATTAGGCCAAGGACCCCTTGCTTTAGTGTTATGAATGGTTCAACAATGGGGTAGAGACAGTGCTGAGGCTTGGAAACGGACATTGGAAAACCAGGCACAAGGGTTTAAAAATCAGTCTGAAAGTCCTCCCAGCAGCATCCAGTTCCAGAAACCAAAGTAAACGTAGTTCCTAAGGTCTCTGTATTTTACTAGTCTCATTGGGAACCATAGGAGCTACATTTCTCATGTTCCATGATGCCATGGATGATGTGTGGGTTTTTTTGGGGGGGCACGGGGCAGCAGGGGGTAGATGCTTTCTGGCTACTAACATGTATGGCAGGGGTCAGCAAACCTTTTCAGCAGGGGGCTGGTCCACTGTCCATCAGACATTGTGGGGGGCCGGACTATATTTTTGGGGGGAAATGAACAAATTCCTATGCCCCACAAATAACCCAGAGATGCGTTTTAAATAAAAGCACCCAATCTACTCATGTAAAAACACCAGGCAGGCCCCACAAATAACCCTGAGATGCATTTTAAATAAAAGGACATATTCTACTCATGTAAAAACACGCTGATTCCCGGACTGTCCATGGGCCGGATTTAGAAGGCGATTGGGCCAGATCCGGCCCCTGGGCCTTAGTTTGCCTATCCATGATGTATGCTATGTGAAAGAAAAGGAAATTGTTAGTAGTGGACTTGCAGATGGCAAGGAGTCTCATAAGGGGCATGTTTCATGTGTAATGAAATGAATGCTTTGCGCCTCCCATGCAGTTTGAATGGAAAACTACATTCAGCTTAATGGCATCAGAAATTAAGCTAGTTCTCCATTGTAGTCAATGTAGAAATGAAAAACAAGCTCAACAGCAACAAAAGAAAAATGAGCTAATAATGAATGGGGAACAAAACAAATGGGGCTGCCAGAAATAAAATGAAAAACGATTCAGTTCACATCTCTAATGTGGGCCTCCAGACAATGTCACTCTCCAGATGACACCAGGAGCTGAAGAAAACCAAACTTCAGAAGATTCTGAAAACACTGTTTAAGGGGAACAGGGAATAAAGAGCCACAGCCGGGGGGGGTGTGTCTCTCATTGAGTTGATTTGTTACTTTAAAAAAAAAAAATGCTACACGAGTAGTTGTTTTGAATAAACAGTGGTTTCTTATTTAATTCAATCTTGATCTTTAATCTAATCTTGATTTTATAAATATTTGGGATTCTCATACCAAAAAAAACACCAGCCAGGTTATCTGTAACACAAAAATACAAGACTTTGCAAGGCCTGCCAATAACCTTCTGTTATAAAAATGATGATCATAAAACAGATAACCCATAATATAAAGGTTTCTTAAGGCTTAGAAGATCCAGAAGATTTTTATACCGTGTGGTGGGATTTTATCATTTATACCATCATCATCATCATCATCATTTATTTCTACCCTCTTAATGTTTCTACTAACAGATGTCTTCTGATTTTGTTGACAAATTAAGACAATGGATGTGTAGCTCTGTTTGTCGTTTGCGTTATTTTTCTATGTTTACATTTGGTTTTTTGTGTTTATATTTTATGTATAAATTTAGAAAAGAAATTAAATTGGTTCTCCATTGTGGTCAGTACAGAAAAGAAACAAATGGGGGGGGGTCAAATTCCACAGTCACAACAGAAAAAGATGATTGGAGGTGCTGAGGGAGGTGCCCCAGGGGAGAATCACCTATCACTACACTGGAATTAGCTTGTGTGTGTGTGTGTGGGATTGTGTTATTCTGATTAAACAGTGATGTCTTCTTCATGAGCCTTGTTAAAGAAAAAAATTCAAGTGTGTAATTAAATGATACTAACATAACAATATTGGGTACATTACAGCTATCCTTCAGAACATGCTGTTTGACATTAACTCTGTCAAAATTTTAAAGTGAGAAACGCAATTCATTCTGTAGTCTCTTGAGAACGTACATTATTTTGTGAGGTAATGACAGTAAATGTTGTTTTGTTGTTTTGTTATTGTTTTTTCTTTATTTTATATTATATTTCTTATACAACCATTATTCCAGATCTATGTAAAATACTGAGAGAGAAAATTCAATGATAAATTCAGCACTATAAATATATAGTAACTGTCAGCAGCCAAGGGGAGTTAAAACTTCACAGAAACTTTGTGGGGAAAGTAACCCCCCCCCCATACATTAAAATGTTTAATGGAACAAAATAGCCAGCAGTCTTCAAACATGCTGTAAACTTTGTGCATAAGGCTACATGTGATCATCGTGTCTAGCAATAGAGAACAGGACTGCATAATTTATTCCTATTACTACAACAAATCACCTGGCGTTAATGTTGATGCTTTAATTTCCTCCATGGCTAAGCAGCTGCTCCTGTGCACATCTTTCATCAGGAAGGATCAGTTACATTAAAGCAACAGCTGCTGAAGATATGGAGTGGAGCACTGGGAGAAACATAAATTTAATCTTACCTGAATTTTGAGGTTTTTTCAAAATGATCCGTGCAACTGCCTCGATGGAGGGCCCTCTGGGTTGTCATCAGAACAGTAGGGTACCATACATTGGCTGCTGCAACCCAGTGGCATTTCAAAACATGATGGATTGTCAGAAACTGAATGTGGCAACATGGGGAACTGGCTGAAAGCTTACTGCTTGCTCTGCTGCCAGAGCCTTACTGGCAAAATCCTGGGAAAAGCAAGGCTAGGTCTGCTTGTACAGGAGTAAACAAGGAAGCTTTGGCAGATGATGTTAATGAAACAGATAATGCAACTTCAAACATATGTGGTATCCCTGAAAGAGAGACCTAATTTCAGGATGCTTATAAATATGTATTAGTAGCACAGTTTGTTTCAGCCAAAAGGCTTTCTTCGTGGGCTTTATGTACTTGCACAGATATCTGGGGGGAAATGTATCCTTCAGTACAGTGGTACGTTGGTTTGCATACGTCTTGGTTTGCATACATTTTAGATTACAAACATGTCAAACCTGGATGTGCGTGTCCCAGTTTGCAACATTTCTTTGGATTACAACTCATTTTTGGGGGATTACAATTATTTTTTTGGAGGCCCCATTGGCAAAAGCGCGCCTTGGATTACAACCTGTTTTGGTTTACAAATGGACCTCTGGAACGGGTTATGGTTGTAAACCAAGGTACCACTGTAATTCAAATGCAGTGACTAAAAGGAGACATGTCATGGTGGAAGCAAAGCAGCATATATACTATATTGCAGTTGTCCTCAATCTGTGGGGTGCCCCACAGGAAGTTATGAGGCACCTCAGTCAGGGCCATCTTTATCTGGAGGTGCAAGGGGTGTGGGGCACCCAGGTGCTGAATTCCGGGGGGCGCCAGGCCCCCACAGCTGAAGTCGCCTAAGCTCTTATCTACCTGTTATGAAGTAATAAATAATTTTGATCAAGCTAGAAAAACAAAATACATATATACCTAGGTACTACTGAAATGTATACCTACTGTTTCACTAAAGGACTTTCGACTTTGTGCGCTCAATGTGCACTCATTTGCTTAAGACATGCCTCACCAGCGCTTGTCATTCTCAAAGGCAGCGCTTGTCAGACTCAACGACGGTGCTTGTCATTCTCAAATTAACTAAATTTGAGGGGTGCTGGGAAGATCTGTGCACCCCGGCTACGCGAATGCTAAAGACGGCCCCGACCTTAGTGGGTGAGTTTGATGATTCTGCTTTCCTACCAAAGGCATAGGAAGATTGAATACCCCTTGTCAAGAAACCTTGACTGATTCTTCTTACTGGATCTATGGCAAGGATGCATCCTCACTGCCCTCACATCTCAGTATGAGCTGTGATGAAAAGGAGTCAGAAAGAGCTTTCCCCTCTGCATAGCACTGGGAAGAGCTCAGGTATATCTAGGGATGGGCAAAGTGTTAAAACAGGTGGAAGTGCAATTGAATACAGGGTGCTATGAATCAGGCCCACAATTATCATTTGCAATTAATTGATCATTTAAGGATAAACACATGAGGCAAAGTTTAAGTGAATCATTCCCTGTCTATCTTATTTGTGGCAATTTAAAATCCAGATAAACCCCTGCTAACTTTCTTTGCTTCTGTTTTCCTTTCCTGGAAAATTTATTTCAAAAATATGACACCCCCCACCGTGATGCAGCTGCAGTATGAAACCTAATTTATTAAACCTGAAATTAAATTGGAGCCTCTCCTTGTCCAATGTGACATTTAGTTAATATTTTGGCCAGACTAAAATCATTTTACTCTGGTGATCTATGAAATAGTCTCACAGCAATTCTCAGTAAACATGGGAGAAAAATTCCATATGCCTGATTGAAAAATCTCCCTACGTTTCGCCACATCTAGCTCTACAGCTGTGAATAAAGTCTTTTATCACAGTCTGAATAAAACAATATAAATGGTATGAATGACATATCTCCCTGCTTTCCTTTAAATATGTCAACTCTGTAGATGTGCAGAGTGTCTTATGACAATTTGAAGAAATTGTAGAAATTATCATCATAAATATATATTTATATACAGTATTTGCCATCTGTGTGTGTATGAGAGGAAATGATAGGCTCTTCAGGTCTGACTATCTCTGAAACAGGCCAACTTGAGGTGGAAATGGGAGTGTTTGTCAGGAGCTCATCCTACACTTGAGTAGAACCCTGGCAGAGACACATGCCTGACTGGCATGTTCCCTCCTGGTTGATCATTCAGGAGCTTCAAATGCTGTCTTCTGCTCAAACATCACAGCGACTGATGCCAACAGCCATCAGCACACTTAGGGATCTGCAGAGTGTTCGCAGTTTGCATGACAGACCTCAGCGACTCAGCATTTTGGCTAATCGACTTTATTTACATATAAACACACACGGAGCACTGCAACATGGTTGCCTCTCTCTCTAGCTTCAGACAGCAAAGAGAAAAAACAAAGGACAAAAGACCCACTTCACAGAACACAGTAACACAAACATCCCATGCCTGCAATCATGGAGCAGGAATTCTAGCATCGTTTTCTGTAGTAAAATAATAATAATAATAATAATAGTGCAGAAGTATGCTGCCTGCAAAGACCCTGATGTTGGGAAAGATGGAGGGCACAAGGAGAAGGGGACGGCAGAAGATGAGATGTTTGGATAGTGTTCTCGAAGCTACCAGCATGAGTTTGACCAAACTGTGGGAGGCAGTGGGAGACAGAAGTGCCTAGCGTGCTCTGGTCCATGGGCACAAAGAGTCGGACATGACTAAACGACTAAACAACAACAACATGCTGCCTGCTAATTACTAAATAGAGAGGCATTCTGTGTAAATGTTTTGATCACTGGTGGATGGTTTAGAAATTCATTGGAAGCTGAAGGAAGCTGAAGGAAATATAACCAAAGATGTTGAAACCAGGATGTCATAGTAGCATAGAGTTGGGTCACCTAGTCCAATCTGAAACCTTGGCATTATGAGCACCATGCCCTAACCAACTGAGCTATCTGAAGGACTTACCTTCTGCTATGCAAACTTGCCTGCTTATCATCACAAGAGATCCTGCTGCATGTCACAGTAACTCCTGAAGTACATCTGGTTGGGACCAAGGAAAGTGTCTTTTCAGGAGCAGCACCAAGACTCTGGAACTTATTGGGGGGTGACTCACCATTGTTAAGGTACTTTCCATATATGGTGGAGACCTTTCTTTTTAGGGATTTTTTTTAATTTTAGCATTTTAACTCCACTTGAAACATTTTGCTTTAATAGTGTGCTTTGAACTGCCCTTTGAACACTTCAGATTTTAATTTTTGCTTTGTCATTTTTATGTTGTTTTATCTTAATCCATCCTTTGTTATTGATCTTTGATAACAAACAACAACAACAATTTTATTATTTATAACCCACCCATCTGGCTGGGTTTCACCAGCCACTCTGGGCAGCTCCCAGCAGAACACTAAAAATAGAAGAAAACTTCAGACATTAAAAACTTCCCTAAATAGGGCTGCCTTCAGATGCCTTTGAGGAAAAGTTGGACTAAAATATTTCATTATTTAATGGGGTTGCCAGTGTAGTATTACACTGCATGACATGAATAGCTTTCCCTGCACTGTTGTGCAAGTCAACACGCATAAGCACACTAAATAAGTACTCATGAAGTCAGCAGAGAACTGCATGGCTAAGTGTTTATCTTATGTGTAAATGCTACAAATCACAGAGTTCTGAATACTGACTTATAATTTGTGATGATGTGGACATTTTGTACAAAGGCGATGTTTAACAAAATATAATTGCTTCTCATAATTTATTCACAAGTATATTTAAAACATTGTCCTCAGCTGTGGTCATGCCATTTATCCCAGAACACCATGGAAGGAAGATGGGGCTGTCCCTAAGGTGTAGCTGGTCCCATACCTACTTCGTCACCTATTAATTTAGTCCCCAGTGATCTCATCAGCGAGGGCCTTCTGCAAGTGTGCCTCTGGGCACTCGGCCTTTTCACACACCCAGCAACTGATCGATGAATTACTTTTGCTAAATAACGATTGCTAAACATTATAGTGATTGCTAAATAATGATGCCCATTACGGAAGTGTCCTTTTTCTAATCTGGGAACATTTTCCCATTAATAAAACATAGGACCTAGATCTAGATATTCTAAAATAAAAGCACTTTTTTTTTTTGCTTTGTTTTGTATTCATAGGGTTGATACTCTGTGTGAGTTCACATTAATATAAGGTGTAATTTAATTTTGATATCTATCTTCCATCTACCACCAGTTTTTCAATCTTTTGGTCATGCTTGGGATGTGACTGACAGAAAGCTACTCTGTCATTGTATGAGTCTTTATTTTCATATTTTGTTTCATGTTTTGATCACACGCCCCATCTAAAATTTGCACTTGAAAGCTGATGTGTCTGCTGTTGTGACATAAAAATTATCATTTACTTTTACAGTTGTTGCTGCAGCTAAATTTAGGAAGACAGTTTTAGGGCATGCTGCGTGAGGAAATATGTCAAATAACTTTAGTAAAATGGTGGGGGAGGGGAATCAACTGTACAGATAATATATAGTACCTGGAGTTATGGAGATTCGATCACATAAAGAGTTACGTCAACAAGGTCATTATCAAAGGTTTAAGAAGCATTACTTAATTGCATGTTGCCAGTGCTTTTCTTTTAGGAAAAAATGGTGCTGGTACTGTGTACCATTGAGTACCCCCAGGAAAAAAGCACTGCATGTTGTAACTATTTAACTGTTCTTATTGAATTGGATCAATTCTACTAGTTAGCCTGGTGACTTAGGCAGGGTTAACCTGGCTTCAAGAGTTCTAGGCTCTGGTAAACCTAGGCCATATCACTGCAATGAGTTATATGTAAGGTTTGAATATGGTTTAGAAACTGCAGCAGGTACAGAATGTGGTGCTAAACTGCAGGTGGCAACTGAGCAGTTTGATCATAGAGCACTAGTTGTAGCACAACTGCACTGGCCACCTATAAATGTCCAAGTCCAATTCAAAGTGTAGTTTGTGACCTATACAATCTTATATGACTCAGGACCTAATGGTACTGTACATCTCCCCCAACATGAACCCTTTGTGCATCAGCTAAGGCCTTCACTTGGTATCCCCTCCTTGAGAATTTTGGAGTGGAGTGACACAAGAGAGGGCTATTTTGGTTGTTCCTTGTCTGTGGAATGCTCTCCCCAGTGAGATCTGCCAAAATTAATATTATTCATACCTTTCCAGCACCAGAGTAAGATCTTCCTCTTTCCACAGGCACCTGATGCAATGTGATGAATTATCTCAGGATATAGTGGTAATGTTTTACAGGTTTTGGTGCTGTTTGGTATTTTTGAGGTGGTTGTTATTTTTTTGTTAATTTTTAATACTTATTATATTTTAAACATATTATATTTTTCACATAATTTTATTTTGAATGATTGAATGTCATCTGGAATTTTTCCTGCATTGGGTGAGTAAGCAATAAATACAACAAAGTAATAACAACATATTGACTTAAAGCGCTTTACTGTTTTCGTTCTGATAATGTTTTTTATATTTTATATGATATAAAATTCTTATTATATAAGAATATATAATATTTGCTTTTCAAACTGCACTGGCTCCCGGTAGAGTACAGGGTCAGATTTAAGGTGCTACTTTTGACCTTTAAAGCCCTTCACGGCCTAGGACCCTCGTACCTACGGGACCGCCTCGCCTGGTATGCCCCACGGAGAGCCTCAAGGTCCATAAATAGCAACACCCTAGTGGTCCCGGGCCCTAAGGAAGTTAGATTGGCTTCAACCAGAGCCAGGGCCTTTTCAACTCTGGCTCCGGCCTGGTGGAACGCTCTGCCTCATGAGACCAGGGCCCTGCAGGATCTGATTTCTTTCTGCAGGGCCTGTAAGACAGAGTTGTTCCGCCTGGCCTTTGGCTTGGAGCCAATTTGATTCCCTCCCTCTCTTTCTTTTTTCCTTTCCTTCTCCTCCTGCGATGAGGCTACATTTTAATATTTTAATGTTGTATTTTAATTTTGTTTTTAAGTTGTAATCATTCAACTTGTTTTTATTATTGCTTGTAAGCCGCTCTGAGCCCGGCTTTGGCTGGGGAAGGCGGGGTATAAATAAAAAGTTGTTGTTATTGTTGTTGTTGTTGTTGTTATATGAGATCTTGTAATGGAACAAATCATAGAAGCCCAGCAAAGCTCTCCCTCTACCATTCAAGGATAACCAATGCAAGTGTTCTTCAGACATTGCTGGACTCCCATGATCCATGACCACTAGCTATGCTGGCTGGGGTCTGATAGAACTTGAATACCTGTAGGGCACCAAGATAGTCACCCCTTCCCTACATGGTGGGAGGAAGGAAGTGGATGTGTTCAGCTGCTTGGCAACCAGAAGGCATTCTCTATTTTTCCATGTTGTGTCAACAGTTTCAATATTGATAAGACTTCTACCGTGATCAAACCATAGTTGCACATGCTTATGAATGTTGATGGGTGATGCAGTGAAAATGTCTATCATCTGCATTCAGACGTAGGGCATTTAGGTAGATGACATCCACATCCACTTTCTGCCACAACCATTCATTTGCAAATGACTTCATCAGGGAAGGGACCATCGACTCCTGGTGAGTGTGATGTGTTCCCTCATCTCCCTGACACACACTCCCTTAGGCACTGGGAACTGTGTACATGGAGGTTGCAAGTTGGATTTGGAGAACAATTCATCCATTCAATGCATATCCCATTGAAGAGTTCACAACTCATCTGAGGAGCCTCACATTCCATTTTTAGAAAAGGATATTCTTTTTCTAGAAGCCTTTATTTTGTAGCTGGGCATCCCTAATATCATTAAAAGCTAATCCATGTCTAAATATTGATAATGGCACATTTTACAACTTATATATTTTGGGTTGGGGAGTCCGAAACGATGAATTAGGTTTCCAATGATAAATGAATATTCTCCCAAGGTGTAGTGCATCTCACACTTACGGACAAAAGGAATATAGCTGTGCTACTTCTTTCCTTTTCTTCTGGACCAAGACACACATTTGGTGTGGAGCTTAATTAATCTTTCTGATTTCATTTCTCAGTTTTCATTCCTTGGATGGCACAGAACAGTGGCAAACATTAATCCTTCAGATGGCAGAAACGTATTGTTCCTCAAGAGATCCTTCATTCATTCTTGATTTAATACTATTATCTCTTTGGTGCTAGGACAGTGATTGGTCTATTATTCTCTGTCAGGTAAGAACACTGCAGCCCAGTGGACTAAACCCAGGGCTAATTTTGTGACATAGACAGATGTCAAGGATTCCATAAGAAGGAAAGGACAAGTTTGTGCGGCATCTGATGTCCCTCCCGTACCATATTCATGTGATGAAAGGAATTCAGCGTATTCCAGAGTTAGTGTTGCTGAACCTGACATAGAAGCTTAAGAAGCAACCTTTTACTAATGCCATCTAGCTCAGTATTGTCTACACTGATCGTCAGCAGCTCTTCAGGATTTCAAGCAGGAACCTCTCCCAGACCTAGCTGGAGATGCCACCTCATGAATGCAAAGCATGTGTTCAACCCCTTGAGCTATGGCCCTTAAAGCATTCCAGCATTAAAAGGACAGTGTTATAGCTGTCAGCATCTAGTTCTTACATTCCCTTCCTTGTTCTTAGGTTTGAATTCTCAAATATGTCTTTCCAGTGGCTGAAACAGATTATTCGTAATAGCCATATGTTACATTTGTATATCACCTTTCTCCCAGGAAGCATTTTAGTGTTTCTAAAATCAAGTAAGCTAGGGTAGGATGAGAAGCAAGTCCTTTTTTGGATGACAACCCAGGTGGAATTGAGATGTGACAGTGGAGGCGGGGGGGGGGGCAAGAAGGGACTGGGACTATTCCTGCTATGCCTGTCTAAACCTGTGCACCAAGCCTACATGCGTGCATCGTGAATGTATACAAGATGTAGGCTCTGCCCATGCAAACTGATACTCTGGGGGAAAATGAAATTGCACAGGCAGAGCCAAAGTGCACAAAGGATGGATATTGGGGACAGGGTTGCAGTGCACAATCCTGACTCCTCCTATAATGGATTGTCACGAAGCTGCTCTTAAGTTGCTTTGAAGTCTCATCAGTTTCTGTTATGCTACCTTCAAAGTTTCTTCTTTTACTACATTTGCTCTCTTGTCCCCCTGGTATTGATTTTAGAGGGCTTCATTGACTTTCTGCACACACTGTACAGGCTGCATATGGTGAGAGTGATTTATTTTTTTTAAGCCAGTTATTTTAAATAGCCCCTGTGGATACATATTTATCATATGTCCTGTTGTGACCCTTGCGTTATAGGAAGGAGTTATTTGCCTTCAAAATGTTTCTATTTTAAGCCTTGTTGTGTAATAGTATTTAGCCTAGGATGATTTCTTACCAGCAGGACAGCCTGTCTTCCATAACATGGCTCCGTCATAATGTCCATGCTTTGCATGCAGAAGGTCCTAAGTTCAACTGCAATCTCTTAACGATCTCAGATAACAGGTGACCTTGGATATCTGATGCATGTAAAAAGGTAAAGGGACCCCTGACCATTGGGTTCAGTCGCGACCGACTCTGGGGTTACGGCGCTCGTCTTGCTTTACTGGCCGAGGGAGCTGGCGTACAGCTTCCGTGTCATGTGGCCAGCATAACTAAGCCGCTTCTGGCGAACCAGAGCAGCGCACGGAAACGCTGTTTACCTTCCCACTGGAGCGGTACCTATTTATCTACTTGCACTTTGACGTGTTTTTGAACTGCTAGGTGGGCAGGAGCAGGAACCGAGCAACGGGAGCTCACTCCGTGGCAGGGATTCGAACCGCTGACCTTCTGATCGGCAAGTCCTAGGCTCTGTGGTTTAACCCACAGCGCCACCCGTGTCCCATCTGATGCATGTAAGAGGAGATAATTCTGGGCTAGATAGACCAAAATAAAGGGAGCTTCATACGCTCAACATTAAAAGTACAGTATTTTTGAGAAGAAAAGTAGTGGTGACCAGTTGCTGGTACATTTTCATAAGAATGCCAAAAAGAGCCCTATTGGGTCAAGTCAAAGGCCCAGCTAGTCTGGGTCTCAGTTCCCAGAATGCCCATGAGAACCCTCAAGCAGAACCTGGGCACAATAGCACCTTCAATGAACCCAAGGGTTGCATCCAATTATGTCTCTCAATTGATAGCAGGCTCTTTGATCCAGCAGGTGCTTCTCCAATCCAAAAAGGTGAGGGGAAGGTGATTTTTTTTGGCAAAATCTCTTTCTCCTGCAGCACCCACCAACTTCACTGTTCCAACCCTCTTGAACAGAGGGGCCACATAGGGAGTGGGATATCATCAGAAGTCACTACACTTTTTACTCATGAAAACCTCTGCAGGCTTAAAGAAGCTTTATCAAGATATGACTAGAGATGGACAAACCTGTCAATTTTGGATTCTCTCAATATCTCATTTTCCCAATCTTCAGCTCCCCATATTTCTGCATTTGCATTTTTTTTAAGTCCTCACAAAAATTCACCAGCATTTTAGTGCACATTTTTCCTAATATACACATATTTGTATGCAGATTTTACTATTTATTATTAGATTTATATCCCATATTTCCTCCAAGGAGTTTTTCCCTCAATTTTAGATAAATTGGAGTCTGTCCCAAATCATAGCTTTAAACTGGATTTGTTTCCAGTGGTTTAATATGGGGCTACTGTAAGAGCACAATAGATCTAAAATTCCACCCTTTATGAATTTTTTCAAACTCATTTTATCTTGATTCTGAGTAAATAAACTTAAGCTCATGCTGTAACTTACATGTGCATTAAACTGCCCTGTTGAAATAAAGAAGAGTGCTGAATTTTGTCAACATGGTACCCTCCAGATGTTGGGAGCCTTGGGGTCCCTTCCAACTCTATAATTCTATGATTTTATGACTACAACTCTCATCAGCCCCAGCTGATGCGGACAATGATCAGGGATGATAGGAGTTGTAGTCCAGCAACATCTGGTAACATGTTGGCTACTTCTGGGTTGGATTATTACCCTAGTGATCAGTGGGGATGTATTTCTCATTACAGACAGTACAAATGGCCCAACCGTCCCATGCCAGGGACGGTGTTCATTTGAAGAGTCTTCCCGTCTGTCTAACAACAGGCTAAAGGCATTACATATGGAGGTGTATCCAAAGGCCAGTATGGCCACCAACTTCAACTTGGATGGCTTTAAAAGAGGATTGGACAAATTCATGGAGGATGAGGCTCTCAATGGCTACTAGCCATGGTGGCTGTGTTCTACCTTCCGTGTCAGAGGCATTATGCTCCTGAATATCAGTTGCTGAGAGTTGCAGCCAGGGAGAGCATATGGTTGGCCATTGTGGGAGCAGGTTGCTGGACAAGAGGTCCCTGATCCAGCCGGCTCTTCTTATCTTTGTATCATGGTTTAATTTACTGGGGAATACTTTTGTTTCCAGCTTGCTTTACTTCCTTTGGCCTGTTTTTCTAGCACTCTGACTGGATGGTCTGCAAACATTCAATTATACCCTGTAGCTATTTCCAGAGAAATAAACAAGGTCAGTCTCCATTGGCAGAAACTTGAAATCATACAGATTGCTTTTGGCGGTCATTATTTCCAATCAACTGTTGGAGTACGAATGAAAATTCAGCCAGAATAGAGCCAAAGATCATGAAGGTTTTTTGAATTAAGAATCAGAATGGCCATGGTATGTGAAAAGAAAAGAAAATATTCCTTCAGAATATAAAGCAAACTGTGGTGGATTTCCAGTTAACTCTTCTGTTTGAATTTGAATAAGTCAAGAAAACTCCAAGAGTTCCAGTCTATAAAATTGCCTAATTTTTCCAGGGCCTTCTTTTCCCAGATTAATAGCATTGTCTGCTTTACTATTTACATAAAGCAGCTGAGGCAAATATCATAATTCTTACAGCTAAATGAATAATTCATAAAAGGTGTTCACAAACACAAAATGCCATATTATTGCCAGCACAATTCTCAGCCAATTAATTCCCAACCAGTCAATACAAATGCTGTTGTCAAACAAAGTCTGGATCCTAAGTCATTTGCCAAAACGTGACTTATGCAAATAAGTCTGATTTTTCACCTTGTAATTCTTCCGTCAATGCCAGAATTTGAAAGGCCACTAATTTGGGTTGAACCTGAGCCAGTCTCGTAAGCGACGTGTCAGTCTTTTCTTGCATTTCTCACATCTGTAAATTGAATGAACCTTTCATTTTGTATGACCGTTGGAAAAATGAGTTTCATTAACATTCACAGCATATGCTTTGCATTAGCATGTAATCCTCTGTGCATGTTTATTCAGAACTCAGTTGAGTAGGAGTTGCTCCTATATAAATATACATTTATATAGGAGCAACTGCAGCATTCCAACCAAGCTGCATGTGAGGATGGCAAGACCCATGCCTTCAAGTGCAGGCCTGCTGCAATTCCATCTTTGGAATGGGGTGTGTTGATAGCGTGGTGATTCCAAGTTCCAAGGGTGTGCAAGGGCTGCGGGTGCTGGACCACTCCCTGCTTGATGTGCTACCAACTCAAGGACTGCCTCTCCTCATAAAAACCATCATGGACTCTGTGTTCATCATTTGAAGGCCTTCTTCATGTGCCTCCATGTGAGGTCCAGAGGGTGGCAACACTAGAACGGGCCTTTTTTTGCAGTGGCTCCCCATTTGTGAAATGTCTCCCCAGGTAGGTTCGCCTGGTGCCTTCATTATATATATTTTAGATGCTAGGCAAAATCACTCCTGTTCAACCAGGCCTTGGGCTGACTAATATTCTACAGCCTTGTAAATGTGTCTGTGGGAAGGGGGGTTATTGTTTTGCTGTTTTGTTTTGATTATTTCCTTTTTTAAAAAAGGTAAAGGTAAAGAGACCCCTGACCATTAGGTCCAGTCATGGCCGACTCTGGAGTTGCGGCGCTCATCTCGCTTTATTGGCCAAGGGAGCCAGTGTACAGCTTCCAGGTCATGTGGCCAGCATGACTAAGCCGCTTCTGGTGAACCAGAGCAGCGCACGGAAATGCCATTTACCTTCCCGCCGGAGCGGTACCTATTTATTTACTTGCACTTTGATGTGCTTTTGAAGTGCTAGGTTGGCAGGAGCAGGGACCAAACAATGGGAGCTCACCCCGTTGCGGGGATTCGAACCGCCGACCTTCTGATCGGCAAGTCCTAGGCTCTGTGGTTTAACCCACAGCGCCACCCGCATCCCGTATTTTATTCTGTAAACCACTCTGAGATCTTATGATGAAAGATGGTATATTAAACTAACTAACTAACTAACTAACTAACTAACTAACTAACTAACTCACCTCAAACTAACTCCCCCAAAGCAGGTGATGGGAAGGGGACATGGAGCTGCCCTCCTGACAGCAGTAATGTTGTTGCTTACCGAGGTGGTGTGGAGGTGAGGTCAGAGCTAGAGAGAGACACTGGCAGGAGTTTCTGATTGGGGCTGTGCATGCAGAGCCAATGTCGCCACCCACCCTGTATGCCTGTAAGGAGCAGTGATGCCATTGTCAGGAGGGTGGCTCTACATCAGTCTACTCCAGTGACAATGCTGGCTGGAAGGAAAAGAACCTCTGGGTTTGGAAAGGCCATAGCATTGGCCCTGAATGAACATGACTCTTGCAAGTCCACTTACCTTACTTTGTAGGCGGTGTTGTGGCCGGGCATCAGGACCCACAGGATCCAGCTGGGGGCAGAGATCGATGCCCTTCTCATCGCATTGCTGGCGCCAGGCAGGTCCCCACCCAGGGGCAGCCCTCACTGTCCAATTGGCGCCAGCGGGGGGCATGGCCACGGGAAATTTAAACTGTGACACAGCCAGGAAACCGTCCTCTCAGCCCCTTCGCTGGATCTCCCACCCACTCGTCCTCTTTTTATGCTTTGTTGTGATATGACCTTGCTATGGACAAATGTCGGCTGCCATATTTTGGGGCCAGGCAGGATTTTTTTTCCACTTGGCAAATTGGCTCCAGCCATTTGGTTTTCACCTTCCTTGTAGCAATCGTCACAACTTTGTGAGGTTAGGCATTGGTTAAGCCTTTGTTTGGATGGAGGGGAGGTTGCAGCCTCTACCTGCCCCTCCTCAGTAAGGGCATCCTGTTAAAGGGATCCAGAGGTGTGGATTCTGTCTGATGCCCGGGCATGGGCTAGGGCCATACCACTACCCCTCAGGTTGCCCCTATTTGATGTAGGTCATAGGGCTCCCCCTATTGGTGGTTTACCCTTAGATGGACTCCCTGCAAACGGGCGGGAGTCAAGATATAGTCTGGTTTCACCCAATACCTAAACCAAGCTGCTCACACCTGTAACCAATGAACTTGTGGCCTATCTGAACCCATAATACAAAATCCACTTGTCCCTGTGTTTGTTTATGCACTAGGGAACTGCAGGTCAGGGGGCCTTGGCACGCAAGTGCTCAACTACAAAATGTGATGAAAGCTTCAGGCATGCAAAGGAGCTTCATGCACACACTGGAGTGCATGTGGGATGCTTAGTGGGGATCTTCTTGTGATAGTGAGCATGTGACCACTTTACTAGAGACAATGAGGTTGTTCTCTTATTTCTGGCATCTGTGTGTTAACATCATGATGGCACACCTCTGGAAAACTCATCTTTTGCACTTTTTGCAATACTACATACTTAATTTTCTACTGTGGGAAAGGCCATAAATCCAAGGAGGAGAGCCTGTGCGTGGGATTCATTTTACAGGAAAACTTGCTTTGGCTGGGTCATTCAAATGAAAATGTCTGTTTTCAAGGGATGTTCTTTACATGCCTTCATAAAAAAGCATTATTGCAGCATGTTTCTCAATAGGTTTACTTGGAGTTAAGAACCACAAAATAGAATGGTGCTTTCTTCCTGGTAAGAGTAATTTTTTAAAATATTTTTATATTCAAAGCAGGATTAAAAATGTGGGCTAGGAATACTGTAGAGTTCATTTTTATCTGTATACCCAAGTGTTTTAATGAATGCACCAGGACTCTCACAGTTTTCTCTCTGAATGTAGCTTCTTAGGTTAAAAGAGGTTACAGAGGAGCTTTTCAGAGTAACAGGGCCTGCCCTGTGATGAGAGCCTCAGAACCTAGAAAAGTGAGCAAATGCACTCACACAAAGAAGCTCCAACCATAGCTCTGTAGATCTGCACCCCCAACCATATATGAAGAGAGAAGGGTCTCCTTGATATTTTACATCTGCAAGCATCTCTGACACCATGATAAGAGATAACAGAGAATGCATTGCGTGTTGAGACCCCAAAGCCACCCCTTCATTGATGAATAAGACACAAGGATATAGATATTAAGTTAATGGTTATTGGGCAAATTTAGGCCAAACTTTATTGGTTACAAGAAGTGAGCGGTATATGCTTAGGCATTGGAATTGACCCGACTATATCTGACTCCTGCCCGTCATGCAGGGAGTCCGGTAAGGGTCAACCACCAGTAATAATAATAATAATAATAATTTTTATTTATACCCCGCCCTCCCCAGCCAAGGCCGGGCTCAGGGCGGCTAAGTAGGGGGAGCCCCGTCGATGCAAACCAATTCGAGCTCCCACTGGTTCCTGATGGGGTCATGGCATGGCCCTAGCCCCTCCCCGGGCTTCGGACAAGATCCACACCCCCAGATTCCTTTAACGGAATACCCTTAAGTATGGAGGGGCAGGTGATGGCCACCCCTCCCCCATCACAAGATCAACCAATGCCTAACCGCCAAACCTTACAAAGTTGTGTCAATTGCTATGAGGTAGGCGAAAACCAAATGGTCGATGCCAATTTTCCAAGTGGAAAAAATCCTACCAGGCCCCTCAATGGCAACCAACCGAGGTCCATAGCAAGGCTAATGTCAAATCCTGAAAATAGGGAGAGAGGGCAGGAGATCGAGGAAGCGAGCCAAGAGGACATTCCCAGGCTCACGCCTTGGTTTAAATGGGGCCCGGCCATGCCCCCCCCCCCAGCCAGTGGATTGGCTGGCTGGAACAAGGACGTGGCTGGGATCTCCAGGTGATGCGGGACTCTGTCCCCCGCCCTCAGGAAAAGAGTGGGTGGCCATGTGGTCCACCGCAACTCCTCCCCACTGGCAAGTGGAGCGGATTTGCCAAAATGCAATATCAAGGTTCTACCTACTCTCCCGATTTCCAGAGCCAAAGAGATAGAAAGGAAATGCAAAGTCACATACATAATTTTACTGTCACAAACATACACTGCTGAAGACAAAACTCACTTGTGAAAATATCAGTAGAAATTGATGCAAATAATGTATGAAGCCAGTCAGAAAAATATGCATGGACTAATTACTTGCAGTGAGTACTGAGAAGCAGTAACAACATCTTGGTAAGGTGTAAGGCCCTGAAATCTGAAATATACAAATAACATTATATCACACCATGCATATTTTGGCTAACATGTTTTGATGTGTTCTTGCATTTAATCAAACAATTTGCATTTTCTCCTTATGTTTCTGCAACAAAGTGTCAAGATTTTCTGCTGTTTCTAAAGTCATGCTATAAATTTTAGACGTTTAGATGTCTCTTTAACTCCCAGCAAAACTAGGGTAGAAATTGATTTTGGCTGCTAGGGATTATGAAACTATGAAATATTGAGCTTCAACACAATGGCATTTTGAATATCAGAGCATGGCAGAGAGAAGCTAATTATGTTATAGAACAGCAAAGCATTGGAAATAAAATAGTTGCTACTGCCTGTTCATAACAGATATGCCAAAAACCCAAAACAAACCCTCACATTTGAATAACTAGTGTTTGTATGTTTGTTTTAAATAGTTTTACTCATCTTTCCCAGATGAATCTGGGATGGGGTACAATAAAACACCATAAAATCAAACAAACAGAGCGATATCTAATAATCCTATAAAACAAGGGCATATAATAAATGAAAACAGCAAGCCAGTACAGCAACAACAGCAACAATTAACCAGGTACCAAAACTAGTACATTAAAAATTATCTGTATGAATGTTGTTGTTGTTTAGTCGTTTAGTCGTGACCAACTCTTCATGACCCCATGGACCAGAGCACGCCAGACACTCCTGTCTTCCACTGCCTCCCGCAGTTTGGTCAGACTCATGTTTGTAGCTTCGAGAACACTATCCAACCATCTCGTCCTCTGTTGTCCCTTTCTCCTTGTGCCCTCCATCTTTCCCAACATCAGGGTCTTTTCCAGGGAGTCTTCTCTTCTCATGAGGTGGCCAAAGTATTGGAGCCTCAGTTTCACGATCTGTCCTTCCAGTGAGCACTCAGGGCTGAGTTCCTTCAGAATGGATAGGTTTGGTATTCTTGCAGTCCATGGGACTCTCAAGAGTCTCATCCAGCACCGTAATTCAAAAGCATCAATTCTTCGGCGATCAGCCTTCTTTTTGGTCCAGCTCTTACTTCCATACATCACTACTGGGAAAACCATAGCTTTGACCATATGGACCTTTGTCGCCAAGGTGGTGTCTCTGCTTTTTAAGACGCTATCTAGGTTTACCATCGCTTTTCTCCCAAGAAGCAGGCGTCTTTTAATTTTGTCACTGTTGTCACCATCTGCAGTGATCGTGGAGCCCAAGAAAGTAAAATCTCTCACTGCCTCCATTTCTTCCCCTTCTATTTGCCAGGAGGTGATGGGGCCAGTGGCCATGATCTTTGTTTTTTTCATGTTGAGCTTCAGATCATATTTTACACTCTCCTCTTTCACCCTCATTAAGAGGTTCTTTAATTCCTCCTCGCTTTCTGCCATCAAAGTTGTGTCATCTGCATATCCGAGTTTGTTGATATTTCTTCTGGCAACCTTAATTCCAGCTTGGGATTCATCCATTCCAGCTTTTCACATGATGTAGTCTGCATATAAGTTAAAGAAGCAGGGAGACAGCCTTGTCGTACTCCTTTCCCAATGAATGAATGAATTCGCTATGTATGAATACATAGTGGCAAAAAAAAGTGCTTGGAATGAACTTGTTCATTTGAACAAAGTTCATTGAACTAAGTCAAAGATCTCTGAACTGCACCTGAAAGTAGTTTCCATAATTGTTAGGTGAACTAAATGGAAATAAAGTTCATTTGCGGAGGGGGGTGTCAAAATTTTAATGATTTCTATTTCATCTTCATGTTAATTTCCTCCCTGCCCTGAGCAAGGCCCCTGGACTCAGCTTTCATTGGGGGGTTGGGGAAGTCAATTGCAGAGAGAGAGAGAGAGTTAGGAAGCAAAATGTGGAGGGAAGAGTCTAAGGTTTATTGGGCAGATACAGAAGCTTAGTCATTTAATTGCTGCTGTTAAGCAATCAGAAGGAAGAAAATGAGGCATTTCCTATATCTTCCCTGCTGAAGAAATAACACTGTCTTCTAACAGGAGCAACTTGCAGCAAGAAGCAGGGTGTGGGGATGATGCCTTGTGCCTTTAACAGCTTTGTGGCTGGCACAAACTAAACAGAGTAAGCCGTTTCTATAATGGAAATACAAATATGAGGAAAGCTTCACCGGCTGACATTCTGCCTAACATCATATTACCAGTGTGTGGTCTTTGATTTACTTTTGAACCCTATGCTGCTGAAATATGGGGGGGGGGGCTGCTGCTGCTGAAGATAAACTTTAATTGAACAAGTTTGTTTTGTAAAATGGAAAACTGGAATTGGAACTAATTCCTTTTTGGACAGGTTGAACTTGAAGTAATTCCTTTTCAAAAATAATTTTCCTAGCACTGGTAAAATCTAATAAGAGTCTTAGCTGTCAACCATAACTCAGAAGGGGGGGGTGATCCATAAATGGGGGGCCAGCATGAAGATGGTCCTTTGCCATGTGGCATAATATGGGGGTGCCCTTTTATGGGCTTATGCAAATATTTCTCAGGCAGAAGGACCACCAGTGAGCGACAAGGGCCTTCTAAATGCCCATAGCCATTTCTACTTGAATCTTCCCCTGGGTTTAAAGCAAGATTTCTGGATTGGGCAGAGAAAGAGGGAGCTGGGATAGTGTGTGCTGTGAGCTTTTTGTAAACACTCATATTGCAGTGATAAAACATTTCCTCACTTGAATCCCTAAAAAACCCAAGTCCTCAGGTTCCAAATCAAAAAACCCAATCCTACATCCAGCACATCACCTCATGAAATGATACTGTGAGACAGTTTACATCACAGCATCTGCCGTACATTTAACAGTTCACAGGAGCAGCCCATACTCACTCCCACAGGAAACAGAATTAAGAATGAGGCAATTGAAATGGAAACATGTTGTAAACAGCATTAACTTGCAAGGGTACTATGCCTAAGTGGCACAGAGCCAATTTCAAGTCCCATAACAACACAACATCTGCAAATATTGAGCATAGTGTAAAATAAAAAAAATATGTTGGTTTTCCTAAAAAGAGTCAAGTGAAATGACAAGATAGTCTATGTTGAGGGGTGGGGGGTTGGAGGTAAAAGGGTGCTAAGTAGTAAAAGGAATATAAATTAAAGGGTTTCATATATCACTGAGATTATGAGATTGCTTCTTGTAACCAAAACTCCCAAAGTGATTTACAATAATACAATACAGTATTTAAAATACAGAAGCATTAAAAATAGTAAAATGTAGAAACATACTTGCTAACTAAAGTTTGTAACAGTTGCATAGCGCTCATGTGACTAATGACAAATATATGTTTCTATAAGGTTTTGTGTGTTTGTATTTTTTAAAGTTTGTGAGGATCGAGGGAAAGTGGAGTGTTACTCGGCAGAAAAAGAAAAAGGAAAAGAATGAAAAGGAATTGAATAAAGTAGTAACCTGAACAAGATCTCAAACCATTTTAGTGATTTAAACATTGGAGCCGCAGCATGTAATTGAAATAGGAACTAGTGGTTATTACATTTCCTCTGATATTGAGGCAACTCTTAGAATAGTCTTATTTGTTAAGGCCATTGTGGACAGCTTGCATATCAAAGGCCCACTTTGAAAACCTGTTACAGACAAATCTGTCAGTCAGAATGCCTTCAATTAGCTTTAGATCTGTGTGGCTATGGATTTAATTAGAGAGCGGAGGGGATGTACCAAATTACTGTAAATCACAATGTGACGGTAATGCCCTTGTTCGGAACAACCGAGTGCAAATAATCGCTTGGCTTTCAAGCACTCTTGTCAGAGCAAGACATTTTTTTTCAGTTCATTTCCTTGGCTCTTGTAACATCACCAGTTTCATTGCTGTCGTCTTAATATTTACTCATGTTTCAACATTTGCTTATTCCCATCCTAGCAGCAGATGATCTAAACTGGGTACCTAAATGCTCTCGAGGTTTTTAATGGCTCCCCACTACCAACAAAGACAAAGAACAAAGTATGGAGGAAATACGTGTGCAAGTAAAACTCCCAATATTTATAGGATCAGTGCCAGTCTTCTGGAAGAGGGCAGCACTTGGCACTGGTGCCAATGATGCCCCCAACAACCCCCCCCCCCAAGAGCAGGACCACCAGGGCAGAACTCAGTCCTGCCACCACTGCTTCTTGGGTGGCAGACAATAACCAGGGTCCCCCACACCAGGGTCCCGCTTGGAATCAAGCTCTCTGAGCCTACAATTTACTTTTAATAGCCAATTCATGCATTTGCTAATTGTGAGAAAGATGGTGTTTCTAGTTTTTCCCTGACATAAGAGTGCACAGGCTTGCAGCTTTGTTGTATGTATCTAATGGCCATCTTGGATTTTGCTGGGAATTTTTCTTCTCCTATCAGAAGTTTCCCACACAGAGAAAAATCTTAGAGTACCTCTGTATGGGGGAAACAGTTGCAGCAAGTGTGGGATCCTGTTACAAGCTACATGCAACATGAAGTAGGCACATGATCTCTTAACTACATGGCAGAGTCACTGAACCACATTCATAGCATTCCCATTTGGTTTTTAAAAAAAAAAACAACAGCCTTGAATTCAGGTTTTGGGCTGGATTAACCACACCCCTGCTATTCCAATATTGGAGGTCATATAACTAGCACTAAATAAATTATGCAGCAACTTTGAGAGCCTCATTGCACCTCTTACGCAACCTGTTTCCCTGTTTGTAATACTTCTTTAAAAGTCAGAGAGACTTTTCGTTGCTGGAACAGAACAGTCCTGAACACTCTTAGTCACAAACTGGTAATGGGACACTTAACTCTCCGCATGTAAACTGATCATGAAGCACAGCAGGAGATGATTTACAGAAGCAATTGCTCAACACTTCAAGTGGCACTTTTTTTTTTACTGTGGTTCTCAGAAAAACTAGTGCTGGTATATGGAGAGGCTGAACTGAGTTCTAAATAACACACAAGGGAAGGCAACAAATCACCAGAACAGAGCTAACAGGACAACAGCATCACTATTGCATCAACCACAATATTGTGATTAATTCAGTCCCCAACTGAAATGAAGGTCGCAAACATGATGGCTGATATTTGAACAAAATGAGAAAAGTACCTGAGGAACCCTAAGGATGACAAATAAAGGAAATAAATTCTCAGGGTGGCCTTGAGAACTATTTAAGGCTGGACATAAGCCAGCGATGGGGAATCTCAGACACCTGGTCGTTGGGAGCTCACCAAGTCATAATCTCTTCTCAGGCCGCACCCTTGCCTTATCTACCATACATCTTCCTTAAGTGTTTTGTGCCTGGCTGGAATGTGACCTTGGGAATCTGTTAATGTCTCTTGGTTGCCTGGACAGAAGATGGAGAGGATGTGTAGACACCAGCCTGCAGTACAAAGGTAAAATTCAACTCTTCCCATATTTGCCTCTGGCCTTGCCAACTGACATATGACCCCAGACGCTTATCACATGGGAATGTGGCCTTCAAGCAGCAAATGTAGAAAGTAAGGAAGAGGCATTTAGTCACGGCAATAGTGGTACAAGCTCGGCAGTAAACACCAAGCTCCAGAAGTCAAGATTTCAAGGTACGTAAGCAAGGCAAGGGGTTCATCACTAAATGGAAACTATGAAGATGTATCAATGGTTGACACACCCCTCTCACCCAGCATTCAAAGGTAAGATGGGATGAGCTCAATCATGGGACTCTCTAGCCCTGTGAATCTGCTGCATGTGGGTAGAGACCATCTTGGCTGTGAGTCCTGGAAGATGTGCTCCCTGCCTTGCAGGCCTTTTCCACCTATCTGTCTCTAGCTACAAAAGCTGAGGCTGCTGAACAGGCCCTTGGGTTGGGGTCTTGTTTATGGTTTTTTGTTGGGGGAGGGTGTTGTTGCTATTGTTATTATTAATCTTTTGTAGCTTTATTTTAGATCTTCTGATTTATGTGGAAATTGTGCAATTTGGTCCTGTATTCTCCCATGCTTTATTTATTGTTTTGTGATTACTTTCGTTATGTTTGTAATTGTGTGATTTTTTTCCATGTTGCAAGCCACCTTGGGCATGATTTGAACTATGGAAAGGCGGCATACAAATGAAATTATGTATGGATGTATGTTTGATCTCACCAACAATGTTGTGCTTGGTCCTGTCAACAAGGTGGTGTCTTGCCCTTCTGCCTCTGTCTCCTCTGCCAGCTCCTTTCTTTCCCTCTGGCTGGTTGAAGTCTCCATCCCTGATGAGGCTCTGTGCTCTACCTAAGGGGTAGAAGAGAGAGTCTCCCTATCTGACATCTAGATTCACCAGGGAACGACCTCTTTCCTCCATCCCTGAGTGCCAGCCTTTTCAGCCTCCATCTCCTCCTTCTTTCTGCTGTTCCTTGTCCAACAGATTCTGATGGAGCTGAGGGGCCCATGGCAATGAGTTCAAATCCTGAATATCCAGGGTCTTAAATCATGGACAGAGAGTATCCCCATTTCAGACCTTTTCCTCTAATTCATGGAAAGTGATGATGCAACAGATGAAGAGAGGCCACTGAATACAACTCTGGTGTCCACCTCACATGATTCTGAGTGACTGAGTGCCCAGATAGTGTTGATGCAAGAAGCTAATTCCTTTTTGAAAAGTCATGATTCAACTCCTCTCCAAATCAGAAGTTATTAAAATACCTAAATCTTGTCTGCTTGCACTTCACCTCAGAAGACTTTATGATGCTTCAAAATCTTATTTTCTAGCATATGCAGTCATTGTAGAAAAATGAGACGTCTAAGAATATATATGCTTGTATTCTCTAATGCAGTTGATCATATTTGCAACTTTTATGGTGCAGGTATTTGCCTATGAGTTCCTCCCACCCTGTCATTGTACTGGCTGGCAATTCAAATGTCCTTATTAATGTTTTTAAAAATTACTAAGTCTGGCGTATAGGGTTAAAATACGCCCTGGAAATGTGATAATGAATGTCTCTTGCTAGCCTTCATAGAGGATGTGTGTGGGGAAAGAAACTTGTAACTTGGAATATAGCACACCCTCCAACATATCACAGACTGCCAAGTAAGTCACGTGACCCGCACAAGAGTACAGAGCCCCAAACCATGTGTTTTTGGGTGCCGTGCTGTCATGTGAGAGCATGACACCCCAAAACAGGATACCCCACATTAACTGGAACAGTTGAGAGCTATGATGTAGCCCCCTCTACAAATCAGTAACAACCATTGCTCCTCCCACTTTTGCCTCTGGTCATGCCCACCATGGGCATGTGACCCTGGAGGAAATGCTGCCATTGGACCAATAAAGGTTCCCTACCCCTATTTTACAGAAGGCTGCCTGTCAGTATGACAGGCTCACGGATGCTATCAGGGCAAGAATTTAGAGCAAAAGTCTAGGGCCCTACTCATCAGGATGAGAGCCCCCTAATGCAGCAGGCCTGGGTTACCTCCTTTTGAAGGAAGCAAAGTAACACACATTTCCACCCAAGGGAGGGCTGTAAAGCCATTAAGTCCAAAATCTGAAATTGCCTGCCTGCACCACTCACAGTGTAGTGAGACTGGAAGTAAATAAGTAACAAGGGCAGGGGCTACCACCATGTTAGGTCAAAGCTGGGGTGATCTGTCCTGGGAAAAACCTAGCCCCTGCTTACAGCAGTATCAGAGTCCTCATAATAACTTGGGATGAGTGAAGAGGTGCAACCCTGTCAACACAACTTTTGACCAAATTTGCTTTTGGAATCCCACAGCATCTATAAAATTATAGAGTATTGACACTCCCAAAACCATAGTTTTATGTAGGGGAAGGGTTGTAGCTCAGTGGTGGAACATCTGCTATGGATGCAGAAGGTGCGAGGTTCAATCTCCAATACTCTAGGTAGGTCTGAAACCCTGGAGAGCTGCTGGCAGTCAGTGTAGACAGTCCTGAGCTAGATGAACCATTGGTTTGACTCAGTATAAGGCAGATTCCTAGGCTCCTTCACTATGCAGTAATTTGATAATGTGCCTGATCACGTGAATGTATCCTCTGGAGCAGTTTTGAAAACAGACTCCTTTTTATTATTATTTCCAGCCACATAACACTGTATTTAGCAGATTTGTTCTTGCCTCAGGGGCCTGAGCACAATTCATGAACCAATTAAATTAAGGGAGAGGGGGAGGAAAGAAACAAAGAGGGAGAGGTAAACTCAAACAGCCTAGAAACCCAAGGCAGAGAAGAGCGTTTGCCTTTGAGAACGCAGCCCATTTCATTAATTCACAAGTAACAGAATATCCTCTCAAGCCAGCTTTTTTAAAAATAAAAATAAAATCAGGAAGTCTCATACCTGCCAATCTTTCTCTGCCCTGTGTCATGTGTGTTGTAACCTTATATCTCCACAACATTATGCATATGGGAGTCAAGACAGGTTTTAAAGTACATACAGTGACTCCTGAGCTTCTACACCCTTTTGGACAAGTATATGTACAATGATTTCTGTTCAGCGCATCCCCTGTCTGCCCTTTTTTCCTGGGATCATACACTGGAACTTGCCAGACTTATCACAAACACCGTAGGGACACATGTTGCATCTGATTGCTGTTGATCCGTATGCTGAGAGAAGGAAAATTCAAGGAATTGAGATCTCTCCTGTTTTCTGCTAATCTGTGCTGTTAAGGTGTATTTGTAATGAGATTTTGCCCTCCCATTCTTCCTAAGTTGTGAGGTGCTCCAAAGTGAAATCTGGTAACATGACCAGTAGTGATACATCCCTTGCTTTTTGGCCATTTAACTCAGACATTTATGGGTGTGAAGGTGTGTTAGTGTGAACGAATATACACATGTGTCACAGAGAAACGGTAGAAGGAACAAAATGCAGCATCTGTGAGTCAAGAACTGAGCCAGCTGTGAGTGTTCATGCCTATTCAAAAAGACATAGTAGACTCGTCTGTGAAGTGACTTCTGTGATCTTATCTTGTGAATGAGACCAACAAATCTCATAGATCTAGCTCCTAAGGACATGGTGGCAAGGGAGAACAATGTGTACTGAACTAAGGAAGGCACACGCCACATGGATCTCACCCTCTGGATCTTATGATGAATGGCTCCTAAATTTCTATTGCAGAGGTGAGAATGAAGACAATTTGTTTTAACTCAGGGAAGGGCTGTCCGATGTGGCAGAGATGCAACAACTGACAACCAGAACCATTCTCTTAGCTTCACAGCATTTAGTTTTGTCATCATTAGCAATACTGAGAGTTCAACGACGTATTACATTAAATGCATAAAAAGCATTGAATGATACAGGGAAGCTCTTTTCATAAAGAAGGTTGCCCGTGGTAAACATAATACTCAGTGTAACAGTGGTGAGCAGGAGCCTGACTTGAGAGTGAAGGAAAACACCGGGTCCTTTCAACATGCTTTTCCTCTACACATGAGTAGCAGGTGGAGAGGGCTAATAACTAAAGCCAATCCTAAATTATTAAGCTGAAGCCTTTTCTAATCAAGAGCAAAAATTCCTTTTGAAGATCAAATTACCCTTTTTGGAGGCTGCGGTTACAATAGCCACAAGGCTTAAGCACTGAGGTTGTCTCAAGGAAGGGAAATTACAATTTTGAAATCTCATTAGAATAATTATCCAGCGTTGCCTGCTCCTTTTGCTAGCTCCAGGCATCCATAATCCTCGGCTACTTTTGATTTTGATCTCTATGTCCTTCACTCTGTGCCCCCTCTGCCCGAAAAGGATTTGCTAAAAAGAATGAAAGTTCTTGTTGACTAATCTTCATCCAGGTATGAGTCCCTGGTGACCCTATGCAAAACATCTCTTAGGGCACACACCAAGATTTGTTTTGTAACTATGATTAAAAAGCTTACATTACGCTTCTAGCAAAAGAAACGTAAGAGCACTAAAAAGAAAAAGTTAATTGGCAGTTGGAAGGGGTCTTTCTTTTTTGCATGAATGTGGTGGGTTTTTTTACCACATTACGATCATGAAATGGGTTGTAAGTAATTTCTAAGCAGAGGTAGAATTGCTGAAATTCAGTCCTATTTGATAGGAAGGAAATGTTAGTTGCTGTATATCTTCTCTTTAGATACTGATACCACTAAAATGTACTGGTAATCTTGCTTTCAAGGATAAGCAACAAACCACAACGTATCACATCATTAGGTGGGATGAAATCCTATTACCGTATTGGCCCGAATATAAGCCGCACCTTTAAAATTGGAGGAGGGGAAAGAAAAAATGAATAAATATCTAAATATAAGCCTCTCCCTTCCCCGCTGCTCCTGGCTGCATACTGGGGGAGGGCGGGGCCGTGATGCGTTGCCGGCGGCCTATCCCCTTCCTCGCTCTCTCCCTTCCCAGCCTTGGAGGAGAGGACAGGGGACTACACACAGGGTAGGCGCTGCTTCGCCATGCTCCTGGCGCTGTTTGTCCCAAGCTCCTGGCTGCATACCCTAAGGACACAAATATAAGCTGCACTTTAACTTTACAGAATTTGAGGGGACAGTGTGGCTTATATTCGTGCCAATATGGTAATTTCAAAGTGTGCATAACTATGTACTGAACTATGGTGAATGAATACAGGCTGCCTAAACAGTCTAAACCATCACAAAAAGGAGATCCATGGAGAACAAATATGAACCAAGACATGCCCCAAAAAGCTCACGTGAGCTTTTTATTCATGCCTTGCAGAATCTCATTCAAAAGTCTCATTCATTTCAGTTCTGTTGGCAAGTCACAGAGTATGCTGCCAAACAGCTGCTCCATTGTTTTCCATAAATGGGTGCACATGTAACCAGTGAATGCTAAGCTCACTTCTGCCGTTACTGAATTTCCTCCCTTTGACTCTGCCTCTCTTGATATAAGATGTGAATTAATTAGCAATGTAGATTTTTAATCCAACCCACCCACTTCTGATTAGGTTTGGAGAAAGCAACAACTGCCAATGCTTTGCATGTATGCCAAAGACCACTGCTGTAGCACCCGGTACAAGTACAATCAATATTTTCTTATTCCTGGCCAAACTATAGACCTTCACACTTAATATTCATTTTTTGTAATAAAATAAAAATATTATTTTGTGATTGCAGTCTTGCCCTGATGCAAAAAACTTTCTTGGCCCTTTGGGCATGTAAATGAAATGAATTAACAAAAATCCTTTTGCTTAACGGGCTACTTTAGGTAAGCCTAAAGAGACTCATAATTATATTGCATATACCTGTTCTTAAACTCTGTTGATTTTATCTACATTTTGATAATTTTATTTTGTCAACTTGTTTTTATACTCTGCTGATTTTATTGGTATTTCCTTATAAATATTTTATACTGTTTTACGTAAATTACTTCAGGGTTTGTTTTTTTAATTAAGTGGTCCATAGATTCCAATAAATAAATAAGAGTAAGATGTACTAAACCACAGTGAAACCTTTCCCCTGTGTTTCTGTGTGAGTTACTGTTCTGGGTACTTTTATTGATTAGAAATAGCTTGGAGCAGTGATTTACACAGAAAGGTAGTAATACACTTTGCCTTCCCTCAAACAAATTGAGTTGATTCAGATTTTCCAACTAAGTGCTCAGAAATGTTGAGGTTTTTAAAGTGTTCAGATGAACTTTAAATCGCCCCAAAGAGGACTCCCATCATTTGCAAGCACAGATTAGTGGGAAATAGTGGAAGCAGTGCATGAATCCTAATTCGAATCGGAGCAAGCTTAAAGGTTGCTTCCCCCAACTTCAATTAGATCTGCCTTGCCTGAGAAGGTGCCCTCATACCACTTTCCCAACATTATTATGCTGTATCTCTACAACTGCCTGTATGATCCAAATGCACAGATGCAGGGATGTGATGGAGATACTTATCCTTGGCAGAGACTGATAGGAATGGGGCAGGGCAAATGAATCACACCAAGGGCACTGAAAGCAGCCTTCTTTGTGCATGGGTATTTTAGGCTCCTGGGAATCTTCAGTTTATTGATCAACTTAGGCCCTATGGGTTTCTTTTCTTCTTCTTTTACATTAGCTTAGCTAGATGGGAATTGTTAAAGTCCGTCCTGCAGTCCTCAGGAATAGGGGAACCCCCAAACCATTCAACATGAGTCTACATTGAAGCTCCTATTCATGAACTAGGGCTTATATCACACCAGCAAAATAGCCAAATGTAGAACCTCCCCCAATGGGAGTCCCCCAAAGGACACCACCAGGGAACATTCCGAAGGAAAACTCTAGTACAAATCATGCTGTTCAGGGTAGCCATATCTGCAAAGAAGATTTGGAGAGTTTATCTTTCATTTGTAGAGTGAATGAATGGCCACCATATTGCACATACAATTTGTCTGATTTTTCTGTTTCTTTTATCACTTTTGATTTGTGAATAATTTCTCAGTGGTGGCCAATTGCCAAACTTTTTTGTGCCATAAGTCCAGGGTTAGTCCTCGTAAAGCCTTCCAGATTTGAACTATAGATAGCTCAGAAGTCACTTTTAAAAATAGCCAAAAAATCCTTAGTCTTAACAACAGCATTTGGGTTTTCGAAGACGGTACCATAAACAAACCTGGGGTGAGAAATCCAGAGGCTTCTAAATTATTTTGGATGTTTCCAAGGATACTAGGAATGCTTCCAAGGATACCCCAAAATTCTTGCATTGGTGGGCAGCTCCACTATAAGTGATAAGTCCCCTTCATGCCACATAGCCTCCAGCACCATAGTTGGAATGTGGCAATATATGGGCAAGCTGAACCAGAATCTGGTACCATCCAAAGGTATTTTCTCTAATATACGCAGAGGCAGGTTTTTCCAGGGCTTGTAGGCTTTTATTCTCCATTGTGTCTTGTCTATGCCTTGTTCTAAATCTGTGTCCCAAACTTTTTTCAGGGATATATCCCTGAAAAAAGTATATATATATATATATATATAGTGTTCACATGATACCAACAGAAAAAACGGTAAAGTTTAGTAAAGCGACACAATCTTTTAATACCTCAGAAGGTTAACTTCTTTCTTTTCTTCTTTTTAGGGAGGAGACAGTAGGTCAAGTGAGGATAAAGATGGAGACTTCATCTGCTGGGTGATAGCAATGATAAACCTGAATAGCTTTCAGTTTCTCCAGTATATGCATCTGGAGAAAAGAAGAGCAGAAAAGAAAAGAAAGCCAATTGACAATGTGATTGCCTGCAAAAAGGATTTTGGAGGAAATCATCTCCCAGTTCCATTTCTCCAGTGAACTGAACATAGCAGATGAGAAAGAGGGCACAAATTTATGAAACAGCGTGGTCTTGCAGCCAGACATCAATACACGTAGAAAGATTTGCAGTGTTAAAAGCTCAGAGCCAACGTATTCAGTGGACAGGACTTTTGGACTAAGACCTAGGTTCATGATCCATTCAAATATTAAGTTGATTAATATCTTTGGTGTCACTTCTTATTAGTTCTCTTATTTGCAAAGTGAAAACGTGCATATTTGCAAGGTTGTAACAAAGGTTAATGTTATAATGTGTAAAAAGCATACCCACACACTGTAAAAACTCTAACTATGCAAGTTTCAGTATTTTTCTGAATAATTCATCTAACAGTTTCCCGGGAAGTGTGCAAAGGACTTCAGCTTAGGCCTGGGATTTCTGACTTTCTTCCAAAGAGCTACAGATGAGTTCACATTAGGGATGGACTAATCTGTCAATGTTGGTTTCTCTCAATTTATCATTTCCCCTGTCTTAAATTCAGTTTGCCACATTTCTGCATTATTTTCGTGAACCTTTCTCCTAAACTATACACATTTTAAAGCAATTTTGTTTAACATGTTTTGCAAAAAGGTTGAATATTATTTTCACAACCATGTGCAATAACGACTATTATATTCACAACTATGTGCATTTTTATGCACACTTTCCCTTAATATGTACACTTTTTGTGGTTGGAGATCTTCATCACAACTTTCAGAGAAGTGCAACTATTGAGCAACATGCAAACACATGAACCTTTACTTCATTGATTTTTTGGAAGCCACTCCGAGGGCACATTTGTGTGTAACTTCCACCCACATCCTCTGCATTGTTTGACTGCTGAACTGAAATTTGTAGGAAGTGCTTTGTGAAGCAAGGGGGACATCTCCTATACAGCTGTATAAAGGGAGGAGATTGTCAGGGGAGCGGTCAAGAGGGAAAGTGTCAGTTTTATTTTCCTCCCTGAAACAACCCTGTATAGTGTTGAGAGGAGAGGTTAACTTCATAACACATATCCTCCCAACCATGGGTACTCAGTGTTGAGCTGGCCATGGAAAACAATTGAGAAATCCAGGATTTTATCATGACTGTGATTGGCCAACAGCATGTATTTTGCATTCAATGTGATGCCAAAAGCAATGGGATGAGTTCATGTCAGGGACTGTGTGGAGGAGGGCGGCACTGAAGAGGAATGGGGGGAGCCTCCCCCTGCTCCTAATCAGGATCCTGACTCTTCCCAGGAGCAGTGGGACAGTATAGATTATGAACAATGGTTTGCAGAGGGACATAGTTCAGAAGACAGAAGTTGGGAAGAACTGGGGGTGTGAGCAGTTAGGAGAAGAACTGGGAGGGAAAGAGAGTTAACAGACTCAGTGCCACTGGAAAGCGTCAATCTGCTCATCCCAAGCTCAAGGAGAGCAGATAAGGTGGCAGCACAGAAAGCACAGTGGTTGGTCAGGTTGCAAGACACGGAAGTGACATGGAGAGGGGAAGTGGGGGGAATCCTTAATTGGAAGCACCTGACAGTTACTATAGATAAGCTCATCTTCCATCAATATTCTGTAAATCTTGGAAGTTCCTAGGTCCTTTTGAAGATGTTTGAGGGTCTTATCTTATCTTAAGCGTATATTCCTCTGCATGCTTAGAGAATCCCCACAGTGTATAGAAACCCCAGTCTTGTTTTTAGGTGGCCCCTATTTTCACTGATAGGGACTAAACTGGCCACATTCACTATGGGAAAGGATGATTCCACAAGTGCCCCTGCATTTTTCCCCTCTACCCCCCCCCAACACAAATACAGAAGTGTGTGTGTGTGTGTGTGTGTGTGTGTGTGTGTGTGTGTGTGTGACCCGCTTTCACATGGCTCTATCCAGTGAGACAGAGACAGATATGTGATTACCACAATCTGAAAGGTGAGAACAGTCACAAAGATTTTGGGGTTTGGCTGGGTCCAAGACCTTTACTTTTAGATGCACTACGGGTGCTTCTGTGATCACTTTCAGGTTCATCTGTGTCTGCGATGACACCACAACAAGAGTAAGATTAATTATCCCCTCCTAGATCTGCCTCACCAGTCCTGACAACGATATTGGCAAGCGTATGCTGGCTGTCAGGCTCTTGTGGCTCCACTACCCCTCCAGTTCCTCAACCAGAAAATGAATGATCTTCACTGCACTTTTAACAAAAAATACAATGCACACTTCCATATGCTGCTATTTCGACTAACTGTTTCAACGTAAACATTCTATTTTTGAATCTGGAAGTGCCGTGCACTTTTGCAAAGGGAGAGCACCCTAATGGTTGATATTTCAAGTGTTTTCATACCAATTAAATTGGTATGAAACTCTCCTCCCATGAGATCAGCAAAGATGACAGGAATAAGCAGAGGGCAAAATACGTTCTCTCAACCTACAGTGACAAAACGTAGCTGCTTTGCGTGAGTGAGATTTAAAGAGGAATAAGAAAACTGGGAGTGTTTAACTTATATCTAGACCGGGATCAGGTCAGAGGCTTCCAAAGAGGGATTGGGGAATGGGACTAAAGAGGGTGCCTACAGTCAATAAGAAAGAGTCCCACAGAACTCAAGGCAGTTCTGGACTGTTGCCATTTCCAGGTGACATTCAGTCACATACCAGCATGTGCGCAGGGTTCTGCCCAACATTGTGTGTGCCCAACATGCATGCGTGGTGTCATACATGCTGGGCATGATATCACATAGTGGGAAGACCCCCGGCATGCCCTCTGAAAGGCCCAGTGGATCCTGCTGCAGCTGCCATGTGCTCTGACGGGCCCTTCCACTACTGTGATGAGCTCAGACAGAACCCGCTGTTGCAGTGGGAGGGCCCAACAGAGCCCACCACAGCCAGGGGTGGGCCCGGCGCAGTTTGCCCGGCTGTGAAATATTGAGGGGGCCCAGCCTCCACATTAAAAAAATTTGTAGGTGCCCGGCCTAGAAGGCATGTGTGGGAGCCAATTGCACCTGGGCTGCATCTAAAAAGGTAAAGGGACCCCTGACCATTAGGTCCAGTCGTGGCCGACTCTGGGGTTGCGGCACTCATCTCGCTTTATTGGCTGAGGGAGCCGGCGTACAGCTTCTGGGTCATGTGGCCAGCATGACTAAGCCGCTTCTGGCAAACCAGAACAGCGCATGGAAACGCCATTTACCTTCCCGCTGGAGCGGTAACTATTTATCTACTTGCACTTTGACGTGCTTTCGAACTGCTAGGTTGGCAGGAGCTGGGACCGAGCAACGGGAGCTCACCCCGTCACGGGGATTCGAACCGCCGACCTTCTGATCGGCAAGCCCTAGGCTCTGTGGTTTAACCCACAGCGCCACCCGCGTCCCTTGGGCTGCATCTACCCAGCTTTTAAAAAAAAGCTCTGAAAATTCTTGGGGGGAGGGGAACCCCATTTTAAAGCTCACAATGGAAAATTTCAGAGTTTTTATTTCAGCTCTATAGCACCATCTGGTGTCAGAGTGTTATAACATATTTATAACTATACTAATGTAGCTGAGTCCCTACTCTCAAATGTTGTCTCAGAGGCCACTTCAACTTTTAAAAAAACCATGGGGTGGGTTTGGAAATTATGCAATGAAACATCTCATCATTTGAGCCCAAGGCTTGGATCCAATCTAACGAGCTAACTTGGATTTTGTGAGCTGCAGCATTCTAGCTCTCTTTAAGGGGAAGAGGATAAAAGCAGCAACAGGGTCCCTGCAATTAATGGGTCTGAACCCTCTGGTTTAATTGAGCATTCCATACAGATGAAGCTTGCACAGGACCTAGTGAGCTACTATGAACTTGGTCTATAAGTGCTAAGTGCCTTGCCTTCTGCTCTTGCCTAGAATGACCATGTCTGCTTCTTTCCTGAATGAGTCCTCTGTTTGAAGGGCCATCTGGTTTAAATCTAGTCCAAGTCCGGATAAAGGGCCATATGAAGGGAGACCAGGTGACTTGAACTTGCCCAGGTTAGTACACAGACAGACAGCTGAGCTGGCACCAACATCAGAGTAAACAAATCTAGGATGATGCTGTAAAAATCATAAATCACACACACACACACATCCACACACATCCACACACCCCAAAGCACATTCCATCCTGAGTCACTCCTCTGTTACAGAACTTTTTGTGTGTCACTCTCATGGAGGGAGAAAAATAGTCACATTTCTATGCACCATTCTCAAGCCGTCAACTCCAGCCTGCGGAGACCATAATACAATGTCAAAACAAAAATGATGCTAATTCAATACTGTGGCAGCACCATTACGCCTGTCAAGGTGGGATGAGGCAAACTGATGTCAATTCAGAATTCTGAAGGCCAGGATAACAGTGTCACGGTGAAATTGTATCAGAATGAGTTATCCAAACAATTGGATAGGGGAGTAGAAGTGTCCCAAGGGGCGCTGTTTTCGCAGCTTGTATGAAATTCATAATTTTACTGACCTCAAACTGTCCCATCAAAGCCAGCTAGGGACACTGGGGATTGAGATCTTTGAAAACCATCCATTTGCATGGCCTTTAAAGGTTCTTGTTAATAATATGGATGCATAATCTGCTCTTCAAGAATATTCCTCGCCAAGTGGCTTGCAAACATGAATAAAATGCAATCCATAACATATAAAATCATTAAAACACATACATGTTTAAAGGTTGGCTTACACTGCAAGACACTTGGGCTCATGATGCATGCAGTCTTAAGAATCTTCACATATAAGAACCATGCAATTCTGGCAAAGGTTTTATGTGGGCCATTTCATACATCACTCAGCAAGAAATGGGTCTGATCTGTGAACATATACTTAGGAGAGATTCTGACTAGTATACATGCTTGAACCAATACACATAGTCCAAGGCAGAACTTAAAGATTAGATAGCATACGATAGGAAAAACATGTCCAAGAGACTGCAGAGCTGCTGCCAATCTTACAGTGCTGAACCACATAGACCAGTGGTATGACTCAGTATGAGTCAGCTTTCCGTGTTCATATGGGATGCAACTCCAGCAGGTGTCTTTTCCCCTGTTTCAGGGACTCATGATATGAAGCCTCTCTGATCCAGATGTAGGCAGAAGCAGTGAGAGGTGGGAGAGACTCATACATACACAGATAATGGAGGAAGCCAGCAGGACTTGCAATCACATGCCAGCTCTGGAGGAAAGCTGCCTGAATGTGAGGCATAGGACACAGGTCCATTGGGGCTCACACCATTCTCTGACAGCCAGAAAGGGTACCCGAGGAAGCAAAAGAGAGAGAGGTGGCATCCATTTGACTCCAGTACAATCCACCAGCACAAGACAAACAACCTTTGTATCCAATCAACATGTACACAAACTATGATGGGAGAATAACTGGGGAGGAACTTGTATCTTGCTTGTGCTTCGTTAGGAAGTCCAGTCCCTGTCTGGAGAACTCTTTGAGTCTCTGGGTTTATTTTCTTACTCAGAAGCTAACCCACTGATTTTCCTTAGGCGTACTGGTGTGTCTGGAGAGCTGAGCAATCCTTGGGCTGAATCTGACGCTTTCAAACAAAGAAGTCTGACACCATCATGAAAAATTCATGCTGCTCTAATCACCACAGGGCATTTTCTTCAGTTCGTTGGATCAATAGCATGGCATCTTTTCAGGTATCTCGATGCATGCTTTCATCTCTTTGGGGCAAAGAGAGCAACAACTGCTTCTGAGTCACTGAGTTGGGCTGAAGAGAAGCTCTGGAGCCAACTTGGCTCTGAGATAAGCAGTCACTATCTGCTTATCTTTTTCAATATGGGATACAGACCACGAGGGGGGAGTTACCGAAAGATTGCACCAATGGGCACCAGCATCAGTCAGCCAAGTGGCACCATCCACAAGCTGTCTTCACTCTCATCCGGGCACCGCAGCAAGGCACTCTTCCAACAACTTATTTTATTTACAAACCAAAACACAGCATTGCTGTTCTCAGCCACCAGTGGGCCATACTAGTGAGTGACCTGGATTTTTTGCCTAAACAGTCTCTTAAGTGATGGGCAAAATGTTTGCAAAGTACTTGACTTTAATTCCAGTCTGCTCCATGAAAGGTTCTTTGGAATGCAGATCCTAATCACTCTCCCACCAAGTAAGTTTTATCCAGTGAAATGTATATCTAAGTACCAATTCAAAGATTCTTGATATGATGTGGTGCAGCCCTCTCACGAGACTCCACCGGAATACACCTAATGTCACCCACCTGTCACATTTACCTCAGGAAAATATAGATCTGCAACACATGGGAACTTCAGAATACCCCACAGGGCTTGCAAATAGCCTTGTGCAGTGCTTGGAAATACTGCTGATGCCAGGAGTGACCGCCTAGGCCTCTGAGATTGCTGGCCTTCCCATTACTGTTCCAGTTCTCAGCACCCCTCTCCTGAAATGTCCTTCATAAGGACATCAAGCAGACATGACATAACGTCACAGCGCTTGATAGAGTTACCTCACCCGCAGTTCCCCATGAAGAGTTACCTCACCCGCAGTTCCCATGGCTGACAGCTAGTTTATTAGCTTAAATAAAGGAGCAAATCAATTAATTAGATTGGAAAGGATGGCCAAGCAGGTGTTGCGATAATAGCACAATGAAGATCTTTCTGAGAATCATCATTGAAGTTTATGGAGAATGGCTGGTGACATTCACTAGCCTTTTCATCTCCTCAAAGGTCAGGACTGAAAATTGCTTCATGAGTTCTTTAACTAATTTCTGCAACAAACACAGCAGATTCCAGCTCTGACTTGTTTCCATCCTTCTTTTGCAGGGGCATGTCAATGGGTACTGTGATGCATTCCATCACAGCATTCAATGATGACAGTTCTGCACCCCAGTTCTGGGAATCAGCCCCTGTACCTGTGGCAGGACAGAAATCACAAAATACTGTATTTGGTAAATGCATATGCCGTGATAGTGCAATCAGTCCTTAATTAGGCTCACTAATGAAGCATTATGAATAACATTATTAATTTGTAGTTCTTGCACTTTAAATGAGGAGTTTCCCTTGGGGCTTTGCTCTCCAAGCACTTTATACTCTTGCTAAGTGGGACTCTCTCACATTTATCCATGAATATGGGATAGGTGGGTGTATTTTGGGCTCTCCTATATGCAAATGAGTGGTCAGCTTGGGGGGAGGGTATTTAAAATCATGTGTATGGGTGAAAGAGGACAGCAGTGGAAGGTTCAGGGGGATGCTCTTGCTAGGGTCCTGGGGAGGGGATGGTATGGAATGGGAGGCAGGCAATGTAATCACAGGAGACATTTTGCATCTCTCTCCCCTGATCAGCTGCTACCTAGTAAAACCTTGGGCAGTCATGTTGATTTTCCCTTCCATCTGGTGGTGGTGGTGTTACTCAACACCTGATCAGTCGACATTAAAACAATTAGATGCATAGCTGTCAACTAATCTATGATTAGATGAGGTGGCTCACTGAATGTACAATAGATCTGGGCAGATGATCTGAGGGTCCCTAACATTACTTATATTTGCCTGGCTGTTTTGTACAGCAACAGTCCAGGTCAAATAGTTAGCAGGAAGGCAGGGCAGATGTCTACAGAAATCCCATCATTCTCACCAGGAAACAAATCCAACAGATTTGCTGTATATTTTACATGGGCTGCAAATGTAGCACAGGGATCTCGGTGGTGTATCATTCACCTTGCTGCCCAAGAACCTCACAGACTGAACTGGTGGAGGCAATTTACTGACATGGCACTGGAGAACTACAGAACATTAGTCTCAAGAGGACTTCAGTGTCTGTATTGATTCTGCCCGGTCTGGGCCTGCTCAGGCCTTCATGGCCAATATGACAGCCATGGGGCTATCAAAGCACATATTGAAGATCACAGCCATGTATTGCAGGTATTCATTACAAAGATCAGTGTGAGTGATCTGGTGGTTTGGAGGGCAGGGGGGTGACTATTGCCCTATTATCATGGATAGATCTCTCTCTGGTGAAATTTGGATGCTGTTACTGAGCCTTGCTGCAAGGGTGGGGGACAAGTTAAGAAGTTCTGCCCCGAGAGGCTAATGGAAATTGGTGGGTTCCTTAAAGTTCTGGAAGATTTCCTATACAGAATAGCTGGTGTTATATACATATAAACTGTCAGCTTCTAAATATATGCTAATCCTCTCTTTCCTCTTGTTGCCAACCTGGATATGGCAGTTGCATTCACACTGTGGTTAACAATGGACCTCTCCCTTCCCTCCTACATATGGTTGGAGTTTAGAACTGGAAACAGACCAGCCCAAAAACCAACCTGAATATTTTATCTTGCCACCAATTATTTTTGTACTATTGGTTAGTGGCGACCAAGCCATAAAACATTTATTGTACATGTAGGAAAATATGGTGTGGTATGGAAATTATAATAGGAAATTCTCCTCTTTCATGCACTTATGGGACTCTTTCACAAAGGAGCTGTCTACCAGCTCCACCTGGTACGCAGGCTAAGACCCTACCAGCCCGCGAACTGTCTCGCCAGAGTGGTGCATGCTCTAGTTATCTCACACTTGGACTACTGCAATGCGCTCTACGTGGGGCTACCTTTGAAGGTGACCCGGAAACTGCAATTAATCCAGAATGCGGCAGCTAGACTGGTGACTGGGAGTGGCCGCCGGGACCACATAACACCGGTTCTGAGAGATCTGCATTGGCTCCCAGTACGTTTCCGAGCATGATTCAAAGTGTTGGTGCTGACCTTTAAAGCCCTAAACGGCCTCGGTCCTGTATACCTGAAGGAGCGTCTCCACCCCCATCGTTCAGCCCAGACACTGAGATCCAGCGCCGAGGGCCTTCTGGCGGGTCCCTCATTGCGAGAAGTGAGGCTACAGGGAACCAGACAGAGGGCCTTCTCGGTAGTGGCGCCCGCCCTGTGGAATGCTCTCCCATCAGATGTCAAAGAGATAAATAATTACCTGACATTCAGAAGACATATTAAGGCAGCCCTGTTCAGGGAAGTTTTTAATATGTAACGCTGTACTTTTTTTAACATTGATTGGGAGCCGCCCAGAGTGGCTGGGGAAACTCAGCCAGATGGGCGGGGTATAAATAATAAATTATTATTATTATTATTATTATAAGGAGATTATTTACAACTAATAATATCAGCTGAAAGGAACAAATAAACCTGAGGACTGCTTGCCACCTCAATGACCCACATTTTTGGCACAGTGTCCCGGTAGGAATGACACAACTAGCATAGAATCATAGAATCATAGAGTTGGAAGAGACCACAAGGGCCATCGAGTCCAACCCCCTGCCAAGCAGGAAACACCATCAGAGCACTCCTGACATATGGTTGTCAAGCCTCTGCTTAAAGACCTCCAAAGTAGGAGACTCCACCACACTCCTTGGCAGCAAATTCCACTGTCGAACAGCTCTTACTGTCAGGAAGTTCTTCCTAATGTTTAGGTGGAATCTTCTTTCTTGTAGTTTGGATCCATTGCTAGCAAGCCCGCCCCACAAGCTTTCACCCGCCTGGATTTTAAAACCAGCAAGTTGGTCTTTTCAGTGGGAACTGTGCATCTCTGACTGTGCCAAGAAGTATCCCAGAGAGTGAGTTAATGGCCTTGAATTACGCAACCTGGTGCCCTCCAGATCTTTTTGACCACAACTCCAGTCAGCTCCAGCAGGCATGGCCATTGATCAGCGATGAGGGGAATTGTAGGCCAGCACACCTGGAGAGTATCAGGTAGCTTCCCCTGGACCAAACACAAGTATATTGCATATATCTTCCCAAAGCAGTCATCTAACATGGCAACAGAGACACAACTTATCCTGAGGTGACCCTTCATCAACCAGAATTAAAGGATAAGGTCCAGGATCAGCCAAAGAGGAATAGTTTCTTCTTCCTCTTCAAAGACAAAAGTAATCATGCTGCCCTGAACGTAGACATTTATAAGAAGCAACTGGATCTCATGGGCAATCTGTGATGGAAAACGTATGTGAGGTAACCATTTTGGAAATGCTGATCTTGAAATAAAAGCTTACATCAGTGCACTTTACTATGCATTATGAAGACTGGATTAGACATCTTAGATTATCCTGTGTTTAAAATTCATAGCACATTTTCCTGAAGTGAGAAGGTAATTCAATATGTAAGCTTACAAACTACAGCAGAAGGAGAAGAATCAGCATAATAACCACAATACCCCTGGCAGTGGGTATTATGTGTTTTCCTATCGGAGTAAACAGACAAATTTAAAACCAGAAACCAAAAGACAGTAATTAAAATATTCATAAGCTTTTATTTAAAACAAACATGGCATATGAGGATTCTTGTACATTTCCTTGTCCCTATAACAGGAGCAAATGTTACATCATTTGCTTAAGCTTTCAGAAGTGTAAACGATTATTTATCTATTCTCTTTTCATGTACCTTGCAAGATAGGTTCGGTTGGGGTAAAGAGAGGGCTCAAGGTCATGCAGTACGCTTCAGAGCTGAAGAAGAAGTCTGGAAACCAAGCCTTATGAGGAACTGTTGACGGAGTTAGGTATATAGCCTGAAAGAGGAGACTGAGAGGAAATATGATAGCCATCTTCAAATATCTAAAAGGCTGCCACGCAGAAGATGGAGCTGTAATTATCTGAATGGTTTAATTGATTTTATATATGTATATAGTTATAATTCTAACAATGTTTAATTGTTTTGAATGAGTTACTGTTCTTGTTTATATCTGTCTTGAGTCCCTGTCAGGGGGGAAAGATGGGGTAAAAGTATTAATAATAATAATAATTATAATAATAATAATACTGCAAGGGAGCAATTTCCATCAGGACACAAAGTTTAACCCTTGATTACCAACTACTGTCATGATGTAAATACACATACACAGCCCTTTAATTAGCAATAGAAAAAAGCTCCCATTAGTGCGTAGGTTTAACTTCTGTAAAACTCTGATGAGTTTACAAGTAACTCAACTAGTGTAATGTGCATTTAGGCCCTTAGAGGGCAGAAAATACTGGGCTTGAAACAGAAAACCCCTATAAAGGCAGGTAGATCCCTAGGATCGAGGGATCACTGGTGACTTTTTATGTAATTATTGTATATATTACTCACCTATAGTTAAGTATGTCTCTGGGTAGGCAGAAATGTTTTGCAGTTTGCTTTTGCAGTTTATGCTACTGTGGGAAGGTGTCACGACCACAGGCAGCTAAACTGAAAAAGCAGAACCAACATCTGCATGTGTGGGGGTTTGAGGGAACAATAAGAGTGACACTGAAAGTAATGCAATAAAAACCAACATGTATTTGAAATAGATCTGGTTGGAGTGGATGGGTATTCCAAATGAAATAAGGATGCCTGCTCAAATGGAGAAATTATGGTCTGATAATGAAACCAAGGGAAAGCAGGGGTGACTACCTATTGACTCACAGGGGAAATCTGTGTCCATATGCAGTGCCTTTGCCTTGTGTCACATTTCCACACAATATTTTTTTTAAAAAAAAATCATCCACAAAGATGCAGTAGCATCAGAAAGACACACAAATGGGAGGCGCAGGGGCAAGTGGTTGAGGTAACACCCCTTGATCCTGCAAGGATCATTTATCTGAAAATACAAACTTCAGTGGACTGCTTCTCATGCATAGAGAATTGTACTGCATGGTGCAAACCCCCTAAAAATGGAATCAAAAGAAACCTGCACTGTAGTTTGTCAAGTTTGTGATGTGTATTAGAGGGGCGCACTGGCTATGTGGACAGTAGGAATTACGAGGTGAATAGGGGTAATTCGAGTGAATTTTTCACATGTCCAGGTCAGGTTGCCCTGTTACCCAAGTGTTTCAGGGGGTCATGCAAATTATTGGCAAACTTCTTTTTCTGCAAATAGCCATGCAACATCTTAGAGATGCTGTATTTAGCACCCCCTTAGGAAAAGATGTTTTTGAAGACTAGGTATATAAAAAAGACAGAACTGTTTCTGTGTCCAGTTCAGGGGCTAGGGGAGCATGAAATACAATGTCAGTCACACTTTGGCCCAAATGCTTATGCTAAATTAACTCTATAGGGTAATCCAAATTTTAAAATAGAGAGGCAGGGGATTTTTAGTTTTATAGTGAGCAAAAATAATGCAGGGGCGCCATCATTGCCAAAGCAGCTAGGCCAAGCTCTCCATTTTCTCCATAGTTCCCCATGTAATCAGCATGCACCCCCTTCCTCAGTCAAGTCCCATCAGAATGAGGGCAAAATCTTGGCTTCATTTGTCCTTGGAGATATCATCATTCTTCCACCTGCGATGGGCTATGTGATGACTTGACATCATAGCATCCTCAAGTGGTCCCTAATAGGTTGGGATCACTTGGGAAACATGGAAACACACAAAAAGACAATGCCATTGAAGTAGCAGTGGAAGGGGGAAACAGAGCTTCAGAAGCTGTAAACAGCTGCCAAAAAAAAATATTCACTTTTATGAGGGTTTTGGGAAGTATTTCACATAGCCTTGAAAACCACCCCTTTACCTTGAAAATGTGCAGAGATGAACATTCAGTGGAACCCTAATCCTGGGTGTCAACAATCCCCAGGGTTGTTAAATCCTCACCTAGAAAGAGTGTCTACAGTTTAAAATGCTCTTAAATAACAAGTGAAGTTGAAGCTGCTGTACTTCTTGTCCTGTTTCATCAGCCATCCGCCTCTGACTGCTGCGACCAGCAGGACTCCAATTTTGCTGCATAGCAGGCAGGACAGATGTGTGGATGACAGGGTCAAGGCAGCAGCAGGAGGAGGAGAAACAACAGGAGGAGATGCAATAATTGCATCCTCACATGATGCCTTCGAGCATCTAAAGGTATGTGAACAGGCCCCTAGTGAGGATCAAGCAATTCAAACATAGCCAACCCCCTGGGAAGTCCCATTCAGCAAATTGGCCTTAAGCACACAATACAGTATAGCTCTATGCTATATCATCATCATCTTCTTCATCATCATCATCACCATGGTTTACAACATAAAAATACAAAAATACATACCATAATAACAAGCAAAAACAATAAACCTCCACCAATAGTTTAGTCGTTTAGTCATGTCCGACTCTTCGTGACCCCATGGACCAGAGCATGCCAGGCACTCCTGTCTTCCACTGCCGTCCGCAGTTTGGCCAAACTCATGCTGGTAGCTTCAAGAACACTATCCAACCATCTTGTCCTCTGTCGTCCCCTTCTCCTTGTGCCCTCCATCTTTCCCAACATCAGGGTCTTTTCCAGGGAGTCTTCTCTTCTCATGAGGTGGCCAAAGTATTGGAGCCTCAGCTTCAGGAGCTGTCCTTCCAGTGAGCACTCAGGGCCAATTTCCTTCAGAATGGATAGGTTTGACCTTCTTGCAGTCCATGGGACTCTCAAGAGTCTCCTCCAGCACCATCATTCAAAAGCATCAATTCTTCAGCAATCAGCCTTCTTTTTGGTCCAGCTCTCACCACTAATAGTAGTGCTTAATAAAGTTATTTATATTAACTTGATTAATAAGTGCAGTTGCAATCTGAAACACCCCTCATATGTTGAAAGGAGAACAGAATGGTACCCAACACATGTCCTGGCAGGAGCACTGGATACACCTTCTGGCAGTCATGTGCCTGCCATTGGTATGAAAAGATGTTTATGTAAGGCTCTTTTTTTGGCCCATAGTTCCCCTTTGCATGGAGTAGCCTCATACATGTTCTTACACGCCACCCCAATCTCTGCCAAGCAGTTACCCACGATTCCTGGGGTTCCGGGTGCTCACCCAGCACGATTTTATCACTCTGCTATCTCTGCCTCCTACTTGGGCCTAACCTCCTAAACTCGATATGGAAGGTGATTCTAAAGGTGTAGTCACATTTATCCGTACACTGCCCCATCCCAATCCCATCCACATAAACTGTAGTGAGGGTGGTGTCAAGAGGGGTGCTCCACAGATATTCCATGGCCCCCACAGAAACATATTTGGGGAATACACGAGAAGAGGTTTTTAAAAATCTCTCTAGCCATTCAATTGTCAGACACTGTGGTGTGACCTAAAACTGCGACACATTAAAGTGCAAAGAGAAGTCCTAAAGCATTTATTGAATGCAAATATATTGAGTAGGCTGAGAGGACTGATTAGTCAATTTATATATTTGTTTTTATATATATATATATATATAATTTTTATTTTTTCATTTAACAATATATAATTACATCATTATTATCCACTTTACCTCTCGAGAGCCAGTGTGGTATAGTGGTTAAGAGCGGTAGTCACGTAATCTGGGAAACCAGGTTCGCGTCTCCGCTCCTCCACATGCAGCTGCTGGGTGACCTTGGGCCAGTCACACTTCTGTGAAGTCTCTCAGCCCCACTCACCTCACAGAGTGTTTGTTGTGGGGGAGGAAGGGAAAGGAGAATGTTAGCCGCTTTGAGACTCCTGAAGGGGAGTGAAAGGCGGGATATCAAATCCAAATTCTTCTTCTTCTTCTTCTGGCTCATTAGAACCTATTGACGTCCCTCCCTGCCGCCTCATGACTTTCAAAATTAACCTTTATATCATAGCATTTTATACATTTTCCAATTCTAAATATACTCATTACAAAATACCTCAAAATTTAAATAAATATAGAAAGGAAGAAAATGTATCCTTACAAGTCTTCAGACTTGATGGTGTCAGTTGCTTACAATAATCTTTCAAATACTGTCTAAATTTACTCCAATCCTTTTGAAATACTTGCTCATGCTGGTTTTGAATTCTCCCCGTCAGCTTCGCCAATTCTGCAAAGTCCGTCATTTTAATCTGCCACTCTTCTTTCGTTGGTACTTCTTGTTGTTTCCATTTTGGGGCTAAAAGAATTCTTACTATTGTTGTTGTATACATAAACAGTCTTTTATCTTCTCTTGGAAGCTCTTCACCCACCATACCCAATAAAAAGACTTATGGTTTATTAACAAAAGTACTTTTAAATAATTTATATATTTGAGACATTTATATATGGCTTAAATTTCTGCATTTCAAAGCAGTGTATGGCTTATCATTGGTCTAGATCCAATTTTAACCTTGTGCATTTCATACCAATACTGGCCCCAGGTGGAATGACACCCTTGCATTGCAATGGGGCCTGGATGGGCACATCTGGGCAGGTGTGCATCATGATTGGGATCCAAACATAGGCCTGTATGAGCTGCACAAGGATCCCCATTGCAGGTTCCAGAAATGGAAAGAAAGAAAAAGCTTTGGAACCTCCTTAGCCATGAAAAAGTTTGAAATGACGGTACACAAATGGGAACAATATTTTGTGCTCCGCAAAACATTAAGAAAATGAAGATGATGGCAAGGCTGACCAGGAAGATCAGGCACCAAGAAGACAACAAATTTAATAGACAAAGGCATAACTGTATTGACTATATGAAAGACCACTGTAAAAGTTTAAAAACGTTGGCAGGACTTATATAACACTTGTAACTTAAAATCAACAAAGGATAAAAATTAAATATAACAGTTTGGATATATGTAATTATATGCAGGTAAAAAGAAAGATGAAACAAGGGAGGGGTGAAGGGAAGTCCAGGGGTTCAGGGAACCCAATCAAGGTATTGTTGTGACTACGGTTTTATGAAAATTCGTGTGTGTGTAAAACTGTCTTTCTTTTTCTTTTTGAAACTATGAAAATAAAAAGCTGGGGGGGGGGGAATGTAGATGAACTAAAAAGCCACATGTTCCCTCTGATCATTTATAAGTTCACAATTGTGAAGTGAGTGCCCATCAATATTTTTGTTTCAAGCCATTTGGCTCTCAGCCGCTTTGCCAAAGGTGAACTGGCTCGCTTTCAAATTTACTGCCGTGGTTGGAAACCCACCTTCTATTCTGTACAAACCCTTGGCATGTCCACATGGTGTTGCTTTCCATTGCTGTTGCCAGCATGTCGAGAGAGGAGGAACTGGCTGGGTAAACAAATAAGAAGCAGCTTTAGACCCAGCTACAGGCCAGTGATTCTGAAAGCAGCTTCATTGTAGATATGCTGGCATTTTAATATGAGGAAATGTATTGTTTTGAGTTGTGGAAGAGTGGGGTGGTGGCAGATTGGACAAAAGAGGACTAAAAGGTCAGAACGACTCGGAATAAGGGAGAAATTCGGTTCATCTTGCATTTAAAGACAAACATACATGTTCCAAAAGAATATCCCAACTTAAACAGAGGAATCCTTCAACATTATCCCTTCTTTTAATTTTGCAATGCAGATCTCTGGCCAAGTAATCTGTACAAAAATGCCAACGTATTAGTGAAAGTAACATATAAAAATGCATGCTTTAGGGATAGTAGGGATATTGCTTTGCATAGATAAGGCAAAATTGTATGCAAAAGTGTGTATATTATGAAAGATTCCATGACGAATTTTCCTTTTTAAAAATAAGATTGAAGCTTTTTTCATAATACTATAAGATAAAATAAATGAAACAAAATAAAAACAAAAATAGAGAAAGAAAGAGAAAGGAAAACACCAAAAGAAAACCAATGTAAAACAATACAGTGTGACGCAGCAGCTAAAAAAGCCAATGCAATTCTGGGCTGCATCAATAGGAGTATAGCATCTAGATCAAGGGAAGTAATAGTGCCACTGTATTCTGCTCGGGTCAGACCTCACCTGGAGTACTGTGTCCAGTTCTGGGCACCACAGTTCAAGAAGGACACTGACAAACTGGAACGTGTCCAGAGGAGGGCAACCAAAATGGTCAAAGGCCTGGAAACGATGCCTTATGAGGAACGGCTAAGGGAGCTGGGCATGTTTAGCCTGGAGAAGAGGAGGTTAAGGGGTGTTATGATAACCATGTTCAAATATATAAAAGGATGTCATATAGAGGAGGGGAAAAGGTTGTTTTCTGCTGCTCCAGAGAAGTGGACACGGAGCAATGGATCCAAACTACAAGAAAGAAGATTCCACCTAAACATTAGGAAGAACTTCCTGACAGTAAGAGCTGTTCGACAGTCGAATTTGCGTGGAGTCTCCTTCTTTGGAGGTCTTTAAGGAGTTTGGTGGAGTCTCCTTCTTTGGAGGTCTTTAAGCAGAGGCTTGACAACCATATGTCAGGAGTGCTCTGATGGTGTTTCCTGCTTGGCAGGGGGTTGGACTCGATGGCCCTTGTGGTCTATTCCAACTCTATGATTCTATTCTATGATTCAAAGAAGAGAAGAGAAGTAAAAGGAAATACATTCCAAAAGGGATTCTCTAATTATTATTAATCTTCTTCTTCTTACACACATCCTTCCACAGTGGGGACATTGGTTTCAGGAGTTGATCACAGTGTGGATTTGCCAAGTGTGCCTTCCTCTTAGCACATTTCTCCCTTGCATCCTGAGTTCAGGTGTCTTCAAAGCCCATGACACCTTTGGTAAAGGCTGTTCTCCAATTGGAGCACTCGCAGGCAAGTGTTTCCCATTTGTTGGTGTTTATACTACATTTTTTAAAAAAATTGCCTTGAGACAGTCTTTAAACCTCTTTTGTTGACCACCAGCATTATGCTTTCCATTTTTAAGTTCAGAATAGAGTAGTTGCTTTGGAAGACGATCATCAGGCATTCACACAACATGACCAGTCCAACAAAGTTGATGTTGAAGAATCATTGCTTCAACACTGGTGATCTTTGCTTCTTCCAGTACATTGGAATTAGTTCACCTGTCTTCCCAAGCGATGTGTAAAATTTTTTGGAGACACCATTGATGGAATCTTTCAAGGAGTTGGAGATGGCATTTATAAGTAGTCCATGTTTCACAAGCATATAGTAAGGTTGGTAGTACAATAGTTTTGTAAACAAGCATATTAATAATAAATGCCAGCAATAGCTTTTCTGTATCAAACATATCAGCTTCGTCTCCAACAACTTAAACAACCATTCCTCCATATTAAACAATAATAAGTATTTCCGTCTTTGTCCACACAAGAGTCTCTCCTCTGTGATCATATATATATTAAAATAATTTTCCATAATCTTTACTTATTATGTATTCAGCAATTGTCACCCAGTTCCATATCTTCTGTTCCAATTCCCAAAACATTGAATACATTTCATGAGATATAGACTACTAACAGAGAGCTTAAATGCTTTAATAACGCAATACCCTGCAGTCTTTCCCTCCCAATGCAGATGAGGGCTACACTTGGGACTTCTGGCCATTTGGAGACATGAGGTGTGTGTTATATTGGTTTCATTAGTGGGCTTGTTTCCTTGGAGAAAAACTGTGAGCTGATGCCATTGAACTAGGATTAAAAGAGTGGCAGCTATACTCCTTGAGCAATTCAAACTGTTCCAACAACTGTTGGTACAATCAAACGCAGACCAGCTTAATGATAATCCTGAGTCAAGTAACCAACAACAGATAAAAATTTCTCAGTTTCAGTGTGATCAGATTAAAGCTTTGCTTGTTGAACTACTGCTAGGCCCAGGGCAAGGTGTGAATGGGAAATTTGTGTCCTTTAAATACCTAGTGAGCAGTGGTGAGCCATAGATGTTTTGTACAAATGAATCTCTTTCCACTTGGTGTGGGATTTGGAGAGGGGACGGAAGTGAGAAAGACAGGGTCTTGTAAATATTAGGGCACTAAACTGTGACATATGCTGTCATTTATTTTACATATATTTCTCATAAAGATAGCCACTTTTAGTTGCATGTGAAATTTAGATCCCACAATTTTTCCAAAGTATTGGCATTGTCTTTTGTCTTGTCTTTGTCTTTTCAGACATGGTTGCATCCTTCTCTGTTGTCCCTGCTTCTCTGCTTCTCTGTCAAGATCGCTTTGTCTAGAGAAAATGTTAAACAGTTGAAGTACTTTACGTAAATGCTACTGTATGAATATCTTATTTTTCACCTAAGTGTCTTTTTCTACTTTTCTTTTACTGAGAAGATTCTGCTCTTTGGTAGGCTACTGAGGTTAATTTACATTTTTCAAGCTGTTTAGTGTCTGGATTTTTGAGAATGTCAGCCACTGCTTTTAAATTAATTGTTCACTCTAACATTTTAAAAAAATCAGATAGATATAGATATAGATTAGATAGATATAGATATATAGATATAGATATAATGCACTTTGTAAGATCTTTTTTTATTTTCTTCCATTTCTTCCCAAAATAGTTAACATGCAGGTTTTAAGTCCCAGAGAAAAATCCACTTGTTGACTTTGAAGAAAACAACAATCCATAGATGAATGAGAAAAGAGTATCTAGTTCTTTCTCACTGACCCATTCTTACACCCAAAAATTTTTGTGTGTTATCTGTAATTGGCCATCCTTGACTCTGCCCATCTCCCAGCCTAAAGCATAGTATTTATCTACTGCACCAGGAAAACTGTTTCAAGTTGCTGAGCATGCAGTGCAGAACAGCATTTTTTACCTATTGCTGCTCACAACAGCAGGTCTATGACTGGATCTTGGAATTGTACAATTTTTGCCCTGCGACCCCAAAGTCCAATATTATTGTGCCACCACTGATGATAATCTAGTCCGGACTGAGTAGTTGCTACTTACCAGCTCATGAAAAAAAACCTGGGAGTTTTGTCCTTACATATTGTATTGATGGTGTTATTTAGTGCGTTGTCACTTGTTGGCACTGGGCTTAGGTGTAGTTCAGGGGACATGGGAGTTTCCTCTTGCTCTTTCGTTTTTAAAAGACAATACGTTCATGCCTATTGTAAAGCCCATGAATGGGCTGGTATAGCTCTGTGCGGTCAGAATCACTCTATGGAGAGTCAGATGTTTCCGAGAACTGCTTAAGGTTTCTAGGCTCTTACTACCTTGAATAAAGTAGATTGAGATGGTGTATATTAATGGTTAATTAGCAATGGGATGGGGAATACATAGAATCATAGAATCATAGAATCATAGAATCATAGAATCATAGAGTTGGAAGAGACCACAAGGGCCATCGAGTCCAACCCCCTGCCAAGCAGGAAACACCATCAGAGCACTCCTGACATATGGTTGTCAAGCCTCTGCTTAAAGACCTCCAAAGTAGGAGACTCCACCACACTCCTTGGCAGCAAATTCCACTGTCGAACAGCTCTTACTGTCAGGAAGTTCTTCCTAATGTTTAGGTGGAATCTTCTTTCTTGTAGTTTGGCTCCATTGCTCCGTGTCCGCTTCTCTGGAGCAGCAGAAAACAACCTTTCTCCCTCCTCTGTATACCACATATACAGTGGTACCTCAGTTTATGAACTTAATCCATTCCAGAAGTCCGTTCTTAAACCAAAACCGTTCTTAAACTGAGGCGTGCTTTCCCTAATGAGGCCACCCGTCGCTGGTGCCCTTCCACCGTTCGGATTCTGTTCTTAGACCAAGGTAAAGTTCGCAAACTGGGACACTACTTCCGGTTTTGCGGAATTCGTAAACCAAATCGTTCGTAAACAGGACTGTTCTTAAACCAAGGTACCACTATATAGTATTTTTATATATAATTACATTATATTTGCAGAGCTATGCCCTCTAAACTGTAATCTTACGTTTGCTGTGGCTGGTGCTGAAGCCACTTACAGTGGTACCTCGCAAGACGAATGCCTCGCAAGACAAAAAACTCGCTAGATGAAAGGTTTTTCCGTTTTCGATTTGCCTCGCAAGACGAAATTTCCCTATGGGCTTGCTTCGCAAGACGAAAATGTCTCGCGGCTTTGTTTCCTTTGTCTAAAAACAAAGACATGTTTTGTTTATAAAGTTAATTTATTTTCCTTTCAATTTTTGAACTGCTCTTTACAGTATGTGTGACTTTAAAGAGCAGTTAATAAACTGTTGTTGTACCAAATTTGGCTTTGTTTCGACTTTTTTTGACCATAGGAACGCATTAATTGATTTTCAATGCATTCCTATGGGATTTCGTGATTCGCAAGACGAAAAATTCGCTAGACGACAAAAATTGCGGAACGAATTAATTTCGTCTTGCGGGGCACCACTGTATTGAGAAGCAGCTCTGAATTGCCCAACTTCTTGACATTGGTTCTCGAGGGACCGTTTAAATTGGCCGAAAATTGTCTAATTTTCTATTTCCAATTGGTTGCATTGCTCTTGTTCAATCGGTTCCTTGTACTAGTGTTTCTCAAAGTGTGTGCCACAGAAACTGCAAAGCAGTCCAAGGGGTTCCACAAAGAAAAAGGTTGTAGTGGCAGACACAGGCACACAATGCACATTAGACGCCACTATGGAAATTCAATGCGCTCATCAGGCCATTGTTCCGGTAATCCCTTTCCCTTCCCCCCTCCTTCCTTCGCCACACTTTCTAAGGGTTAAATAAGTAGCAGCTGTGGGGTGGCACAGGAAGGGCAGTGCTGCAGGAAGGGCCTGGCTTGCCAATTCTGTGCCTTGCTATCAGTTGCCAAGGCAGCGAGGGGTAAGGCAGTAATGAGTTTGGTGTGCAGTGCCAGCACAGAAGCAGAAGCAATCTGTAATTCCTGCCACTAGCCACTGCCACCCACAGGCCTTCCCTGTTAGTAACCAGCAGTAACATGCTGTTTTGGGCAGCCAGGTGAGCAACATGACCACTATGCCCACACAGCACCACTACTGGGTTTAATGTGGTGTTCAAGTACTCGTTTTCCCTCTTAGCACTTTCCACTGAGCTACAGCCTGATGGCAAGGGTTAATTGTGCTGCTCCTTTGTCGCTGATGGAAGGATAATAACTTTCTCTGGTAAGAGCCAAAAGCTTAAGAATGACAGACAAAGACTTCTTCCATCAAAGGAGATCAGGAGATCAACAACCATTTTTATCTCTCTCTTGAACAGTCTTCCAATAATCAACCCCCTCCAATTCTTCAGAAAAATAATTTTAAAAATTTGACTGTAAGGGTCCACCAAAGTTTTGTTTAAAGTGAAACATTTGTATGAGACCCACTGCCTTATACATTTCTCCCTATGTGATTCCAGTGGGGGGGGGGATGTTGTTCACTTGACATCTTTGGAGGTTTTTATTCCTGCTAACCCCACAGTCAGAGATTATACCAGCTCCCTCTAAACCTTCCATGACAGGCATCCCATAAAACTATTTAGATATTTTTAGGCACTCTGCTCAATTAAGAAGTCAACTAGAGATATCACTCCTTTTGCTTTTAACAAACACTGTAAGACAAAATAATCTGTCTTTCTTGGTATAAAGGGCACGAGTTATTTGCTGGCAGATTTGCATCTAAATTGGGTCAGACACAGGCATAAGAGAATATAATCTATGGCATGCTCGAGATTGGGGAGGATTAGCATCAGCAGCCCAAGAGTACAATAGCCGTATGAAATCCAGGTCAGTAAGACAAAGCAGCAGCAAAAGGGTCTTAAAAGTGCAAGGCCAACGCAAGTAGCAATTGACTTTATAAAGGATAATGGAGATTATTTAAAGAGGCGTGTATTCTATCTCTGGAAACTAAGTAATAAATATGTGTCATGTCTGCAAATTCGGGAGACCAATCTCATATGCAATATAAGTAATCAGGTGCCTAATTAATTGTTCTTAAACACAGCTGCCTGATGTTTCCAAAGCATCAGGTTATCTTCACAAGATTATGTATACGAACCTGTTTCAGACAGCTTTGTATTGATTTACAAGTTTATAATATTAATCAAATATAATTTTGAAAAGGACAGTATGCAGGCATCTGAAGCTAGGATTCAAGGAAGAAGAAGTAGAAGTAGAAGTAGAAGTAGAAGTAGAAGTAGAAGAAGAAGAAGAAGAAGAAGAAGAAGAAGAAGAAGAAGAAGAATTCATTTATACCCTGCTCATCTGGCTGGGTTTCCCAGTCCACTCTGGGTGGCTTCCAAGACATAAACACATAATAAAACAGCAAACATTAACAGTAACAATCTGATCCAATATAAAAGTCACAATAACTTTAAAATAAACAACTTATATCAAACAAAGCAACATTCAACAATCCATCAGACTCTAATAGTAAACAGTAAAATTAAAATTAAGGAGGAAAAAATCCTTAAATAAGAGACACGGGGGAATGATTAATGGACTTCAATGTCTGTACACTAATGCGCAAAGCATGGGAAATAAACAAGATGAGCTTGAGCTCTTGGTACAGCAAACTAAATATGACATAATAGGCATCACTGAAACCTGGTGGGATAAGTCCCACGATTGGAATGTAATAATGGGGGGATACAATCTATTTCAGAGAAACAGACCAGACAAGAAAGGAGGAGGAGTGGCGTTATATGTCAGGGATGTGTATACCTGTGAAGAGATCCAAGATTTAGAACCTCATAGCCAAAGTGAGAGCATTTGGGTCAAAATTAAGGGAGAGAAGAATAACAGAGATCTCATTGTGGGAGTTTACTATAGATCCCCAAGCCAAACGGAGGACATAGATGATGCCTTCCTGGAACAGATGGCCAAGCATGCAAAAGGAAGGGAGATAGTAGTAATGGGGGACTTCAATTACCCGGATATTTGTTGGATGTCAAACTCAGCCAAGAGCTTAAGGTCAAACAGATTCCTCACTGGCCTTGCAGACAACTTCATTGTCTAGAAAGTGGGAGAAGCAACAAGAGGAACAGCCATTTTAGATCTGGTCCTAACCAATGTTGATGACCTGGTTAGTGGGGTAAAAGTGGAAGGATCATTAGGCGCGAGTGATCATGCTCTTCTGAAGTTTACTATACAGCGGAAAGGAGCAGCCAAGCATACTAGGACTCAATTTCTTGACTTTAAGAAAGCTGACTTCATAAAACTTAGGGAAGTGCTGGGTGAGATCCCATGGACAGTAATACTAAAAGGAAAGGGAGTTCATGATGGCTGGGAGTTTGTTAAGAGGGAGATAGTAAAAGCACAACGTCAGGCAATACCAATGAGACGGAAACATGGAAGGTGCTTAAAGAAGCCAGGGTGGCTATCTAAAGAACTTTTAACTGAGTTAAGATTAAAAAAGGATGTGTACAAAAAATGGAAAAGGGGGGAAACCACCAAAGAGGAATTCAAACAAATAGCCAGCACGTGTAGACACAAAGTCAGAAAAGCTAAAGCACAGAATGAACTCAGGCTTGCTAGAGAGGTTAAAAGCAACAAAAAAGGCTTTTATGGGTATGTTCGCAGCAAAAGGAAGAACAAAGAAACAGTGGGGTCACTCAGAGGAGAAGATGGTGAAATGCAAACAGGGGACACAGAAAGGGCTGAACTCCTCAATGCCTTCTTTGCCTCAGTCTTCTCCGATAAAGAAAACAATGCCCAACCTGAAGAATTTGGAGCAAATGATTCAGCAAAGGAAACACAGCCCAGAATAACTAAGGAGATAGTACAAGAATACTTGGCTAGTTTAGATGTATTCAAGTCTCCAGGGCCAGATGAACTGCATCCAAGAGTATTAAAAGAACTGGCAGATGTGATCTCAGAACCACTGGTCATCTTTGAGAATTCCTGGAGAACAGGCGAAGTCCCGGCAGACTGGAGGAGGGCAAATGTTGTCCCTATTTTCAAAAAGGGGAAAAGAGAGGACCCAAATAATTACCGCCCAGTCAGTCTGACATCAATACCAGGGAAGATTCTGGAGCAGATCATTAAGCAAACAGTCTGTGAGCACCTAGAAAGGAATGTTGTGATCACCAATAGTCAGCATGGATTTCTGAAAAATAAGTCATGTCAGACTAACCTGATCTCGTTTTTTGACAGAATTACAAGCCTGGTAGATGAAGGTAACGCAGTGGATGTAGCCTACCTTGATTTCAGCAAGGCATTCGACAAGGTGCCCCATGATATTCTTGTAAAGAAGCTGGTAAAAAGCGGTCTTGACTCTGCTACCACTCAGTGGATTTGTAACTGGCTGACTGACCGAACCCAAAGGGTGCTCATCAATGGTTCCTCTTCATCCTGGAGAAGAGTGACTAGTGGGGTGCCACAGGGTTCTGTCTTGGGCCCGGTCTTATTCAACATCTTTATCAATGACTTGGATGATGGACTCAAGGGCATCCTGATCAAATTTGCAGATGACACCAAACTGGGAGGGGTGGCTAACACCCCAGAGGACAGGATCACACTTCAAAACGACCTTGACAAATTAGAGAACTGGGCAAAAACCAACAAGATGAATTTTAACAGGGAGAAATGTAAAGTATTGCACTTGGGGGGGGGAATGAGAGGCACAAATACAAGATGGGGGACACCTGGCTTGAGAGCAGTGCATGTGAAAAGGATCTAGGAGTCTTGGTTGACCACAAACTTGACATGAGCCAACAGTGTGACGCGGCAGCTAAAAAAGCCAATGCAATTCTGGGCTGCATCAATAGGAGTATAGCATCTAGATCAACGGAAGTAATAGTGCCACTGTATTCTGCTTGCTCTGGTCAGACCTCACCTGGAGTACTGTGTCCAGTTCTGGGCACGACAATTCAAGAAGGACACTGACAAACTGGAACGTGTCCAGAGGAGGGCAACCAAAATGGTCAAAGGCCTGGAAACGATGCCTTATGAGGAACGGCTAAGGGAGCTGGGCATGTTTAGCCTGGAGAAGAGGAGGTTAAGGGGTGATATGATAGCCATGTTCAAATATATAAAAGGATGTCACATAGAGGAGGGAGAAAGGTTGTTTTCTGCTGCTCCAGAGAAGCGGACACGGAGCAATGGATCCAAACTACAAGAAAGAAGATTCCACCTAAACATTAGGAAGAACTTCCTGACAGTAAGAGCTGGTCAACAGTAGAATTTGCTGCCAAGGAGTGTGGTGGAGTCTCCTTCTTTGGAGGTCTTTAAGCAGAGGCTTGACAACCATATGTCAGGAGTGCTCTGATGGTGTTTCCTGCTTGGCAGGGGGTTGGACTCGATGGCCCTTGTGGTCTCTTCCAACTCTATGATTCTATGATTCTATGATTCTATGATTCTATGATTCTATGATTCTATGATTCTATGATTCTATGATTCTATGATTCTATGATTCTATGATTCTATTCTAAACATCAGCACATAATAATTAAACAGTTCAACCACAATAAAGAATTACCAATCTATAATCAATAAAAGTAACAGCAAATCACAATGCCTAAAATACAACAAAACCATGTAGAGCAGAAGGATAGCAACATGAAATACAGAGGGAGCACAACAAGGACATTTACAGCCAGGTCCCCCAGAGCTCTGGTAGATTCTAATGATAAACACACCATTAGACCTGTCCTTCACAGTGGCCAGATAGCCAGTCAGCCAATTGGCTATAGGGAGAGTCTGTCCCCACGCACTCCATCACTCAAAATCATGGAAGACGGACAAGTGTAGGGAGCTGCCTCATGTCCAACTCTATAAAGACCAAGCACAAGTTTACATATTTATAAAGCTTTATAATGTGAACAAAGAGTGATGGCTCCACCCTTGGCTTATCGTACTCTGTGGAAAGACATGCCCTTCGTTTCCTGCTTGGCAGGGGGTTGGACTCGATGGCCCTTGTGGTCTATTCCAACTCTATGATTCTATGATTCTAGGGAGGTGGGCAAAGCAAGGTGAAAACTATCCAATTCCAATGTTACCTGAGTACTGCTTTAGTCACTTTTGCATGACAGTTTCTGATGCTGCTCTGGTAACATCTGCACCAAGCAAACACATAGGTTGGCCAGCTGACATGGTGTTAATTTCCACGGTGTTGCTTCCCACCCCCTGACTGTTGCTAATGTTGCTAATGTATGTCATTTACACCTCACATAGCTGCTGCAGTATTCTTCCTATGAATGGGAGATGGGTTCTTAGACATGTTCACATTGACTGTAGTGGGGTTCCCCCCAGAGTGCCCTTACTATCATCCAAAAATGAGCACAGCACATGGAAATGCATAATTACAACTGCCAACTGGAGGCTTTCTGCTGAGTGTCATGTGAATTCTTCCCAGGGCTTGTGTCTCTCGTAACTCAAGGGACTGTCATTATATCCTGTCAACAAGATTCTTTTTAACCCTAATGGTTTTTCTGCCTTGAATTTGATTTACAGCATCTTGTTACCTATGTTAGTTGTATCATGATTTGTGTCATGATTTGTGTGCCTTTTAGCTATCATATTCATTTACATGCTAATTTTCAGTGGTGGCAGTGTACACGGTGTTGCCTTCACAAAGCTCTTCTAGGTGTGATTTGGCGGGGGCTAACCTGTTTCAGAGGGCTTTCAATTTGAATCTATTTGCAGCTGAAAAAAGAACTAATGGTTGCAACAGAACCAGTGATAGTAGTATAGTAGTCGTGGTAGTTGTAGCAGTAATTTGCAGTTCAGAGAGTGTTCATGTAAGTTAAGTATCTATGTGATAGCGCTACAAGACAGCTAATATTATCATCAACATATTATAGATATGAAGGTTAATGCAAGCTTTTTAAACATAACATATATATAAATGAATACATGAATATATCAGCTTTTTCATCCTTGCTCAAAACTTTTTGCCATTATTTATTCACCATTAAAACAAAACTTTAAGCATACCTTTGACTTTGCGTTATAGACTGACCATCCAACTAACTTCAGATGCTCTGTCCTTAAACTTTATACAGTGGTACCCCGCAAGACGAACGCCTCGTGAGACGACAAACTCGCAAAACGAAAGGTTTTTTCATTTTCGAGTTGCCTCGCAAGACGAATTTCCCTATGGGCTTGCTTCGCAAAACGAAGCTTGCCCCGGGGACAGCGGGTCTTCTCTTTTGAAGCAAGGGGCTGTGGGGAGATAGCGATCTCCCTGCAGCCCCTTGCTGCAAAAGACGTCCGGGGGAAGCGGGGAAGCGAAGCGCTTCGCTTCCCGCTGCCCCCGGACCTCTTCTGAAGCAAGGGGCTGCAGGGAGATCGCTATCTCCCCCCAGCCCCTTGCTTCAGAAGAGGTCCGGGGGCAGCGGGAAGCGAAGCGCTTCTTCCCCGCTTCCCCCGGACGTCTTTTGCAGCAAGGGGCTGCAGGGAGATCGCTATCGCTGCAGGGAGGGCGATTGTGTTAGAGCCTTACATCTCCAGGCAGGACTGGGAATGTCTCCTGTCTGAAACACTGAAAAGCCACTGCCAGACAGAGTAAATCATACTGAGCTAGATAGAGCACAAAATATGGTCTAAAGCTCAACATCAAAAAAACTAAGATTATGGCCACTGGTCCCATCACCTCCTGGCAAATAGAAGGGGACGAAATGGAGGCAGTGAGAGATTTTACTTTCTTGGGCTCCATGATCACTGCAGATGGTGACAGCAGCCACGAAATTAAAAGACACCTGCTTCTTGGGAGAAAAGCAATGACAAACCTAGACAGCATCTTAAAAAGTAGAGACATCACCTTGCCGACAAAGGTCCGTATAGTTAAAGCTATGGTTTTCCCAGTAGTGATGTATGGAAGTGAGAGCTGGACCATAAAGAAGGCTGATCTCCAAAGAATTTATGCTTTTGAATTGTGGTGCTGGAGGAGACTCTTGAGAGTCCCATGGACTGCAAGAAGATCAAACCTATCCATTCTGAAGGAAATCAGCCCTGAGTGCTCACTGGAAGGACAGATCGTGAAGCTGAGGCTCCAATACTTTGGCCACCTCATGAGAAGAGAAGACTCCCTGGAAAAGACCCTGATGTTGGGAAAGATGGAGGGCACAAGGAGAAGGGGATGACAGCGGACGAGATAGTTGGATAGTGTTCTCGAAGCTACCAGCATGAGTTTAACCAAACTGCAGGAGGCAGTAGAAGACAGAAGTGCCTGGCGTGCTCTGGTCCATGGGGTCATGAAGAGCTGGACACCACTAAACGACTAAACAACAACAACAGATAGACCAACGGCTTGACTTCTTATGTTCCTGTGATCTTTTCACACTAAGATATACTATGTTCCTTGTTTTGGAGATAAATTAGCATCATCCTCAGTAGCTCTTCCCAGCAATTCCAGAGGAGATAAAGCAACTGTCCTCTGAAATTCATGAGAGGACCACTCATCTGTAGCACCACTTCCTAGACTGTTATAGAGAGTTCTCAGCACAATCTAAAGAAGCTATGCTCAAAATAGCATTTTGGTGGCATTATATCCCCAGTGAATTAGCTCATATATTCAGAATCTCTTTCCTAAAATGTGATGTGGACAGCATAAAGGAATGTATTTCCACTTTGGTGGAATGTCCTAAGGCAGCTTCCTTTTGTCAATCTGTGTTTATTGAAATTAAAAAAATAACATCACAGGACTTGTTGCCACTGGCACTGCTGAGTATTTGGGACAACCAAAACAAAGTTGGGGGAAGTAAAATGTTAGTCGGATCTTTGTTGATGTCTACAAGGCTATTAATCTCTGGATATTGGAAATATTTGGAGGGCTTCTCTATAGAATTGCTGTATGAAAAGCTGTTGTTTTTGGCAGTTTCAAAAGTTGACCACTAAATGAGATTATTTAGGAGACCAATCCAAAATGGCAAATTTTACTCCGTTTGGTCTGAATTCATTGATTATATAGCAAAATTGCAAGATCCTATTAGAATACCAGCACAATTTGCATTTCATTCAGCTACTTTTTCTCTTCAAAATTCTGATTTATTGATTTATTGGTGATTTATTATATATTTCTGTGAAGCAATAGGCAAATTAACAATTACATTTTAACATTGACTAATATTTGCAGTTATGATTAATTTACTTATTCTGGAATGTAGTTCCAAAATAATGCCTCCTTAGATGTTATACGTTTATTTTGAAAATTCTTTTGAGTTCCACTACCTTCCAGAGTAGGTTTTCAGTGATCCCAGGAGCCTTCAGGGAAAGGTCTGGGCTTTGTGAAGGAGGCATGAGCCTCTCACAGTACCTTGAGTCCTCCCACCTCCTTCTCAAGACCGGGAGTCTCCTCATTTGCCTTTGAGAAGGCAGCGTGAGGGCTGGAATGGGTACCAAATTTTGGCTTTGCACAGGGGACCAGAGTACCCAAGTCCGCCACTGACACTCCATCATCCATAAGCAGATTTTTCAACATGGGAACTCTTGTTCCAATCCTTTGTTTTCCTTTCTGAAATGCTTCTGACATTTTTACATTTTTGGGGATAAATATATTCTCTCTCAAACGCCCAAAAAAGTATTCATTTGACCTTGCAACACATAAATGTTATGAACAGGTATTTAGAAGCTCATTATATTTATTTTGTAATTGTTTCTTTATCTTAAAAACAAAAACACAAAAAGTCTACCCTGCCTTTCAGCCCAAATCAGCCTCCAAGGTTTCTGACAATAAATAATGTATTGCAATATAAATGCCAGGATAAATATCGATGGTCGCAAAACAAAACAAAACTGAGAGCTGTAAAAACATAGAGCCAAGATCAAATGAGATCACTGATCGTTCTAAAACTGCCCAATTAATTTAGTACACAGGGCAAAAAAAAATGTGTTAGGATCCCGTTTACTCTCCAACAGAGTTGCCAGTAAAAAGAGTGTCATATTTAAAAATGGCTGCAACCCAGGGAACAGGTTGTGTTCTTGAATTTCATAATTTCCACAGGGACATCTTACACCTGTCTTCTCACAGCTTTATTCAGCAAATTAACAAGATACCCTAGGATCCCTCTGGGATATTGTTGTGGGATATCCAGCCTTATTGGCAGTACAAACAGTTCAACCTGTCTGAAGTGAAATGGGAGTTGGGATATTGTCTCCTGATGATAGTGTTAAATTACAATAATAAGACATGAAACCTATTCATGGAGACAGAGTCAAAGGTAAGCCAAGTAGGCTAATGTGCACAAATGCACTCTACAATTTCACCATGGATGAAAGAGAGGTCTGCAGTGCATTTATGATGTACTAATGTTGCTGCATTTACTCGGCTGTCACTGCCATTTCCTTCAAAACAGTTTTAGAATGTGTGATGATTCCAGGGGGAGCTAAAGCCATACCTGAAATTAAAACTTGTCCAAAAGGTATTTTTAGAGCAGGCTGTTTGCTCGATTAGAATTAAGAACATGGCACTTTTGCAACATGCGTTATTGATGACTATCAAAACAACTGGTCTTATGAGAGTTCAGTTCATGAGTTGAACATGTCACTGGGCTTTGAACAATCTGAAGAGTCAAGACTTCAGCAGGAATACAGGTTGGTTTCATGGCTTAGCCTTAATGACAAGGTAGGCTGCTTACAAGCTCACCAGTTTCAAATATTTATAGCATTTAAATTTGACCTACTGACACAAAAGGGTGTTCTTTCCTGCAGTTGTAGAATGCCCATACAAAATTTTGCATGAACCTGAATATCCTTTAGCCAAGGATACTGCAGTGAGCTCAGATCCTCCATATTTAACTTCCATGTGCCTTGCTCAGATGATTCGGTTTAGAATGTGCCACTACCAGAGTGTACAAAAGTATTCATGAGAAGCACATTCTGCCATCCATTGCTCTAGTCTTGAAAGGGAAGCATTGCAACTAACAAATCGGGATATGCTCGGACTGCCATTCACTCATTTTATCCAAGATCCTATTGACACAGGCTAAAGTTAAAATTGATAAAGGATGAAGGAGCTGAGAACGATGCCATGGCTGCATCTGGAAGGGGAGAAATGTATGCAGAGCCATAACAAAAGGGAAGAAATGGATGCAGATTTGAGGTGTTGCTCCCTGAAGCCTAAGGTTACCAGACATCCCTGTTTCCTGGGGACAGTCACCGGATTTACAAATCAGTCCCCATACAAAATCTATTGAAGCTAAAAAGTGTCCCCGGATTCACTGAAAAAAATATGGTAACCTTACTATACCCAGACTGTATCTGAAGTACCCTGCAGATTAGGAACAGCTTTAAGCATGGTGTGCCATTATCAAGGATGGCCAAATCTGTCAGTTTTGATTTCTTATTTGTTCATTCTTAAATTCAGTTTGCCACATTTCCACATCAGCTTGTCGTTGTTTTTAAAGTGTCCTCGCGAAAATTCACATTTCTCCTAGTTATATAAAACGCTGCCCAATATACACATTTTTGCAAGCAATGACCCCTAATTCTACACATTTTGTATGTAATTTTCATGAATATATACATTTTATGCACTCTCCTCTAATATACACATTTTGTACACTTTTTTTGAATGGAGAACTGCATTGCGAAATTCAGAGAAGTGTGTGGCTTCCAAAAGATGGCTGAATTTCATTTCATATATTGTTTTAGGAAGTGCAAATTGGGCAGGTTGAATGAATGAATGAATAGTTTATTACGGTCATAGACCAGAAGAAAAGAAAAAAACATAAAAGGCAGCAATAGTTTACAAGGGAATGATGGTGTCAATTAAAAGTTGTAAAATTATACATAAAAACAATACACATATACACACACACACATATACATACTCATATATGCACTACAGTATATGTATGGGCTTAAAAAAGGGGGGGCTTATCCAGGGGTCAGATCTTTTACTTTTTTACAGCTAATGCCCTCCGCTTGATCGCGGCCGCAGAAAACTTGGCCACTTTCAGTGTTACTTCTGGGTTTTTATCTCCTAGTAGGATTTTCAGCCGCTGAGATTCAGATCGACCTGGAAATTTCTGAACGATAGGGGAGATAAACAGTAACCTGATGTCCCCGTAAAGGTCGCAGTGTAACAGCACATGTGAAGCCGTTTCCACCTCCTTCAGACCACATGGGCAAACTCGTTCAGCATAGGGTGTGCCCTCGTATCTGCCCTTTAGTAAGGCAGATGGCAATACATCAAATCTGGTAAGGGTAAACGCCCGCCTATATTTTGCGATTTGTAGGTCCAGCAAATATGGGGTTAGATTAAACCCTTTTCCATAATCTTGGATAGCTGGATATTTATCTATCTTGCTCATATGGTCCTGAAGCTCTACATCTCCTATTCGCTGGCTCACCATCATTTTAGCCTTTTCAAAGCCTGAGGCTATGAGTTCTTGTGAGGAAAGCCCCAGGCCCCTCAATTTTTCATAAAGCGACAATCTCCATTTAGACTGGAACGGGTCTAGTAGAGTCAATGGAGCCACTCCCACTGGGAAAAATATGAGTTTTAGCCAGAAGTGAATCTTCAAGATCCATATCCTGGCATTAATAGGGAGTTGGCCAACCTCCAGCCTAATGGCAGTGTTAGAGACACAGGTAGGTAACCCTAGTAGGGAACGATAAAATTTAGTTTGTACAGATTCCAGGGACTTGAGTTTTTGACAATTAAATATCTGGGTGCCATACGTCAATTGTGGAAGTATTTTTGCAACAAAGACCTGGGAGGCAGCAGGGACATATTGACCTCCTTTTCTGTAAAAGAATCTTATAATAGCTCTGGAAGATCTTTGCGCATTTACAATGGAATTCTTGATCTGATGGCACCAGGATCCCTTCTCATCAAAAATTATTCCAAGATATCTAAAAGATGTTACTTGCTCAATAGGTTGGTTATTAATTTTCCATTTATGTCGGAGTTTTCTCTTGGAGAACACCATAATTTTTGATTTAGTGTAATTTACTATTAGGTGTTCAGCTTCGCAATACTCTGTAAGAGCTCGTAAAAGTTTTCTTAGACCCACACAAGAGAAGGAAATAAGTGCCGCATCATCCGCGTACAAAAGGACCGGGATTGGTGTATTATTTAGATTTGGGGAATGAGTGCTTGCTTCCTCCATCTTTCCGACTAAGGAGTTTATATAGAAGTTAAAAAGAATAGGAGCAAGAACACAGCCTTGCTTGACACCATGGGAGCTTTGGATTTCCTTTGATAGGTTCCCATAACGGTCGCATCTAACACGGATCCGAGTGTTTTCATGTAGTCTACGGATAAGAAGCAAAAGACGTCTATCGATGTTTGTGACATTTAGTTTTTCCCAAAGTCTGTGCCGGGGTATCGAGTCGAAGGCTGATTTAAAATCTATAAAGGCTACATAGAGAGAGCCTCCTTTCTTTGAGGTGTATTTCTCCACTAGATGTTGCAATACCAATCCTTGGTCTAGAGTTGATCTATGTGCCCTGAAACCAGCCTGGGCTTCCTTTAGGATGTGCTCCTGTTCCAGCCAGTCCGCAAGCTTTTCACGTAAGTGAGTTGCATAAAGTTTGCTGATGATGCTTAAGAGACTGATTGGTCTGTAATTGGCTGGATCAAGTTTGCAGCCTTTCTTGAATATGGGAACGATGATTGCCAATCCCCAGTCCTCTGGTATTATTGCTGTTTGATCTATGCTGGTGAAAAGGGTGGCAAGGACTGGGGCCCACCAGTCAATATTGGCTTTGAGAAGTTCAGGAGAGATGTTATCTGCTCAATTGGGCAGGTTAACATTAAAATGTTAACCAAATTGAATGTATCCCTCATTCCTACCAATAAAGAATGTTTTGGGAATTGTAATTTGTACATACATACTGAACTAAGTCCACGGTCTTTGTCTTATTTAACCAGAAGTCTCACTGACACTTCCCTCTGGACCAGATGTGTCAGAAGTGTGCATAGGATTGCAGAACCAGAAGTGTGCATAGGATTGCAGTGTTCTTCACATGTTCACCTTTGAAGTGCACCCTAACCCCTGCCTTCTATATGATTTAGGTGCAACTGGATTTAAGCACATCATGCGCAGCACACTATGGGCCTAAGGTTCTGGGGCTGGAGATAGATATGTCTTCCTACTGTTAGATTCCAAAGAACAACTGTGGATAAAAGAGAGACATATTGGGGTCCCATTTTTACCAAACCAATGTATCTGCATTTTAATACACAAGCCTTGGGAACAAAAACAATTTCTTTCTGCTGTAGAATTAATTGGCGGCTAATTGCATAATCCTTATTTTTTTTAAAGCAGCAACAGCTCTGAAGTATCTTGCTTGTGGCATAGCAATTTTCTTTCCTGCATCTTAAGTAACAATTTGCAAATGAACTAATTTTACTGGTACACTTCTGTTGCCTGAATTTGAGTGGCATCTTTCCTTTCATCTGGGTGTTTGGTAAGTAAATACAAAGATAGCAACATCTTGACTCGAAAACACATCCTTAGAATTTTAGGACAGATTGCATTGTGTTACACATTAAAAAATAGAAGATTGCTAATTGTTAACCTTGATGCTTCTCTGTGTGCTTTTATACATGCAACATCGCTGCTTTACAGTCAGCACACAGTTTTAGTATCTACCATCCCTTGCATTCCAAGAAGTCAGAGAGTAGTATTCTTACCACTAGCAAACGGGATTTTGTTTTCCTCCATAGTGAAGTAGCATATATATCTATATGATTGCCCTTCAAACATCCTTCCCTCTTCAAAACTTGCACTCAGGTTCACAGAATTTTTAAAAAATGCAAGTCTATTTGTGCATGGATCAGTTATTAAATTTGTCTCCCATTCTTTCACCAAGAAACTCAGAGTGAAATTTTAGCCTGATGACAAAACTGCGAAGTAGGTTGAGTTGAGAGACAGTGGCGTGCTCAGGTTCACCCAATGAACTTCATGGCAGTCCATGGATCCATATCTAGATTTTACATATTTCAATCCAATGCTCCGGCCACTATTTAGTTGTCGAATCATATATTTGTCTACATAATATTATTGTCTCCAGAAATGGATATTACCGTACTTTTCCGTGTATAAGACACCCCCTATTTTGGAGGGAGTACAGTTTAAGAAAATGACCCAGAGTTGTGGAGCTTTTGGGGGGGAGGCTGACCCAAAGTTTCTGACCTTTTTTGGGGGGGGATACAGTAAATCACTGACGGTTGCAATCTCTCACTGCAGAGAGCAGCTCTCTGTGATTGCCTCTCTAGACATGATGTTAATTGACTGGATGCAATTAATGTACACTTTTTTCGTATGCAAGTAATAGCCACAGGAAAGCCTGGGAAGTGGGCTGGACTGTAAGGTAGGGGATGTGAGTGGGGAAGGAAGGTTCAACTCTTTGTTTCCCTGCCACGGTCCTGACAAAAGTGGTGTAGTGGTTAAGAGCAGTAGACTCATAATCTAGTGAACCTGGTTCGCGTCCCCGTTCCTCCACATGCAGCTGCTGGGTGACCTTGGGCCAGTCACACTTCTTTGAAGTCTCTCAGCCCCACTCACCTCACAGAGTGTTTTTTGTGGGGGACGAAGGGAAAGCAGATTGTTAGCCACTTTGAGACTCCTTAGGGTAGTGATAAAGCGGGCTATCAAATCCAAACTCTTGCTATTAGCATGTCATTGTTGCAAATGGGGGACTCCTTAAAAATGTGAACAGCATGTTCATACAAGACCCTGGCCGGAAGCCAAAGAATTATGCTTCTCTTGCCCACACATATGTGTGTGTGCGTGCGCACACGCACACACACACACACACCAAGTTCTGAGATTGCTGATGATTATCTGTCATCTGTCATGGCTGCTATTTACATTTTTTTAACACACCTTAATTGCATTCATTCAACTAATGTCATGTCAAATTTGGCCCTCAGAAACACAGTGCAGTGCTGATCCCTTAAGACAGCTGCACAGCTACTCCAGGAAAAGGCAGCAACATGGAATCTCACAGAAAGAAACTGATTTGTCATAACTTTGCTCAACTGTTCCTGAAATAGTTTTACCTGGAAAACGCTGTGGCCACCAATTAGTATTAACTAAGGGCTCTGCCGGACATGGGAACCCTTGTTCTATCACCAAGCTATCTTTGGCCACCTCTTCCTTCCTTCCTTGGGTTATTATGGCAAGATGGCCTGCTTTTGCACAGAGGGAGGAACTGTCATGACTGATCTTGTCCTTTCTTCTCCCTTGTCACATTCGCTCACCTCCCGTTATCAGTGAGACCAAACTGACAATGTGTGCTAGAATAGCTGTGAAAGCTTTTTAAATGCTGATTTAAGAGAAGCAAGCACCTGCCTGGAAGTTGAAGAGCGGTAGTAGTCATGTAAGAATAATCATTGTCATAGTAGGAAAAAAATTTGCTATGATTGTAGCTTCATAAGGACATTCGTGAGTTATGTAATTGTGCATGTAAGTGAAGGTGTTCTGAATTTACATCCCAGACCCTGCAAGTGTTCCTATTTCCTGGGATGTCCCTGATGCAGAGAAGTTGTCCTTCTTTCTGATTTGATCCCAGAATGTCCCGCTTTTCCTTAGGATGTCCCTACTTTCACTGGAGAAATGTTGGAGTGTATGGAGTTAGCCAATCCCTGAGCCACCTGAAGACAATCCTGTATAGGGAAGTTTTTTTAAAAAAGTTTAACGTTTTCTTATGTTTTTATATATGTTGGAAGCTGCCCAGAGTGCCTGGGGCAACCCAATAAGATGTGTGGGGTATAAATAGTAAAATTATCATTATGGAATGGGACACCCTAATTATTGTCGGAGAAATGTTGAAGGGCATGGCATCCCTATGATCAGTATTGCCCCTAAATAAAGGTATGGAGATTAAGGCTTGCCTGTGAAGGACATATCCTGTGGACTACAGGTTCATCTCCCAACTAAATAACACTCTGCACCCTCTTTATTATGATACCACCCTTTGTTGTGACTTCAGTTTCACTGGCCTGTGGTTCACATTAAGCCTGTACATAATGGCAGAATATTCTTTGAAGTAAAACATGTGGGGGGAAACATTAAATCAAAGTATAGAATCCCTGTGGGTTTTGAAAGTAGGCTCCGCAATCAGGCATCGACAGAAGTCCACAGGTATGCTTCTGCAGAAGGACAACATTATTTTAGAATTGGTTCTGATTTTAGGGGTCACATGAAGTAAAGGAGATCAGAATAAAGCCCCTCATTGTCTGTTAGGTCAATGTTCCAATCATTCCATTTTTTATTCATCCCTCTTCTGCTCAAAGCAGGAGAACAGAAGCAAGGACAGTCACAATGCTAGTCTATTAACCTCTAGCCAGACTGTTGCCTTGGGAGCTGGTTGTAAATTCAGTATATCCAACAGTTTTGCTCAGTAGACAGTAAGGTTTCTGTCAACAGAATGGGAGCAATTTTCAGCTATTTCTCTCTCTACTCTGCTGCCCCACTGCACCCCTAAATTTGCTCTTGGAGATCCCTCAAAGCTCTGGAGCAGATTTAGGGGTGGCCTGTAGGGCTGTAGTTTCTGGAAATTACTTATCTGAAGATTATTTATCTCCTCATTCTGCCGATGGAAGCCATACTGTCAGTTGAGAGACACTGTTGGATACAAGCCGGTATAAATGTCAGAGAACTAAAAAGATAAAGATTAGGGTCTTGCATAAGCTTCAAAAGAACAATGTACACTGCATCAATAAATGAGATTCTCTAATCCCTGTGTCAAAAGGCTTCCAAAAGATTCACAAAACCAAAGTAGACTACCAAATTACAATTTGAAGCATGCAATCTCATGGGAATAAACATGTTTAAGGTTGGATTATTATTAAGTTAAAAGTGATCTTACTTTACCTCATGATAAAAATGTATTCTTGTTTTGTTAATCATATTTTTTGTTACTACATTTATAGCTTATCATGCTAAAACTGCCCCAGCTTCTGCTCCCTCCATTTCCTTAGCAATGAAATAGCAATGAAGGCACTAATGCCGAACCATTCAACTGACCACTCAAGTGTATTTGAGACCATTTATGGAGGAGAATATAATACCCATGTTGATATACATAGGTATGAACTATGCAAATAATAATTCACTAATAAGATTTAACTATGCCATTATTGCAAAAATTCTAGCAGGATGCAATTTCTGATGCTCAGCCTCCCAATCCTAGGCAGAAATAAAGCCTCCACATCACTCTCCCCACACCCTAGCCAGAAAGTGGGGGTGGGTGGGGGTAGAATGGCTTCTTACAGAGAGTTGTAGCCAGGGCTGGCCCAAGACATTTTGCTGCCTGAGCCAAAGGGCAAGATGCCCCCCCCCCATCCACCCACATACAGAAGCCAACTAGATTAGCAGTTGAATCTTATTTCCACATTAGTAATGAGATAGGGTTCTCCATGCCACCTGAGGGCAACATTCTAGTTTAGAAGGTTCAGGAGGATACTGTGTTCTCCAACAGAGGGGGAGTCTGCCCCCTATCAACTGCTACCTGAGGTTGCCTCACTCAACTTAATGGTAGAACCTGTCTGCCTTTGAACCTCTACTGAATGCTGGATACAGCAATCCACCCCAGTGCCACCCTAAAGCTCCACAGGTAGAGATCTACTGCCATCAGTGTTCCCACTGGCATTAGCAACCAAAGCAGAGTGCTGAGTCTTCAAAAGCAGCCCGTCCCATTTTGCCACCTGAGGACGAATGGGGTTGTGCCAGCCCCTCGCCAAAGCTTTGCTTACTGGGGTCATGTGGTAGTGTCAGGGGTGGGCAAGGTGCCCTTGGGGGTGCTGCCCCACAGGATTCTGCTGCCCAAGGTAGCTGCTTCGGTCCACCTCATTGGGCAGGCTGGCCCTGTCAGCCTTAGCTGTGCTGCATCCAAAGTCATTCACCTGGCATGCCTATGGATTTGACTCTTGACCAAAACCAGCGTGGAACTAATTTAGTAATTTTCTGTACGATTCATGCCAAAAAAGGTAGGGAACACTAATGAACACTATGTGACCATTCTAGTGTGAAATATCATTTATACTAAGCTAAAAACGAGCCAAATGCTTCTCCAAATAAAGGTATTTATTTGATGCAGAACCGTTTAGGAAGGGGCAAATCAGGCCTGCTCTTGATAGGAAGTTCCACAGCCACAGAGACAGCCATCTCTCACAGCCAAGTGTGCCTCAGACATTTGGGACAAAGAGATGAGCCTGCTTAGGGACATTTGTTGCATGTGAGGCTTAAATCTGTCTGTGTTGAAATCTGTTTGTATTATAAATGCAAAGCCTGCATTGACTGGAATTTAGCTACATCCAGTTTTGTTGTGTGTGGTTTTTTAAAAAAATGGATCTCTCCCACTTCCCATCTCACATTGCCAGCACTCACACATGGCACAAACAGCTCTTATCAAGATTGTTTGTGTGTGAAAAATGTCCTTCATGCACTCTGTAAGGATTTGAGATATAATCAGATGTTATCTTCCCACTCAGGCTTGTCAGCATCTCTGCTAGTCCTAGCTTTCTGCCCTTGCAATGTTCCTTTTTCACTCCTCCTTGCCTTCATCTTTAGAGAGGGCCAGCCCTTTCGTTTGACAGAGTAAGGCAGCTACCCCAGATAGCCAATCTGTGAGAGCAAGTAATACTTGCACAATGTTGGAGGACAGAGCTGTCTACCCCAGTGCCAGCTAGCATGAAGTCTTATTCAGTTGCCAGTCTGGTCAGCTTCTGTATGTGGATTTTTTGTGTGTGGCGGCAGAAAGACTACTGTCCTTCACTTCAGGCAGCAAAATGTATTGGGCCAGGCCTGCCTTCTTTTCATTTTCTTACTACTATATTTAGTTCTGGCCCTCAGCTGTTAATTCTTGAGCAGAACTACATTAAAGGAAATATTGGTTGCTGGTGAAAATGGAAGCCTTTTGCTAAGACTGAGGGGAAAACCCCCCCACAAAAAACATGCAATATATTTTATTAGTTGGTGGAGGCACAGGAATGCTCAGCCTTCTGATGTCAGGAGATGAGGTAAGCGGTCCAACACTTGACATAGGGCTGCCATTTTTGACAGACTTACTGTGTTACTTCTCATACATAATCCACTCCTGAGCTGTGGTTTCCCAGTGCCCACTATTTAAACATTAATGTAGCCTATTTCTTAGAGTCACTGGCACATGTCACTTGGCATTTGTGAAAAAGATGTGTATGGATGATGGGTGCTTTATTAACCATTTTTCTGATCTTATCCTTACTGCAAGAAACTAAACGGTGGCAATCTTCCTCCAGGGCAAAACTAAACAGTGATATGAAATATGTGTCTGATTTTAGCATACAAATTGCTTCAATGCAATTATAATCGGGGGGTGGGGGTGGCTTATCATTATCAGTTTACAGCAGGCATGGAGTGGGAATGTAACCCTTTCTTTTTTATCATTATTATTTATTAAATTTCTATACTGTTGTTCATAGAGAATCACAGGGAGGTTAACAATGTGTGTGTGTGTGTGTGTGTGTGTGTGTGTACAAAAGATAACATAGTAACAAATGGAAGTTTTTCTAACCCCATTAAGAAACCCATCCTAAGGTTAGAGAAATGTCCCAAGCAAGACAACATTAAGAAACCCATCCTAAGGTTAGAGAAATGTCCCAAGCAAGACAACATTACATGGCTTGCGCCAACCTATTCACACTCCAAACCTTTCTTAACTGTACCCTGACCACTTTCCTATGAAAAAACGATAGGGTGTTGTTGCTATCCCAATTCACTAACATTGGCTGGGGTAGCAAATGCACCCCAGTGGCAAAACTCAATGCTTTTCTGGGACATTTTAGGCCAAAGGTTAAAAGATTTGTTTCCAGAAGAAAAATGGTAACTAAACTGTAGTAATTGACTGAAATTTGGGCACATTGTACAGGTTACATTTATGTGAAGAGCACCCTGTAGGTCTACTTATGTGCTTCAGCCCTGAGGATAACCCCTCTTGTGAGGATACTATTTACACAGGGAGGAAATTGTTCCATTGGCGGAGTTGCTGTGCCATTTTTTCTTTCAAACAATGCTATGAGGTAGTTTTGACTGAGACAGAAGGTTCCTTCACTTGTTGCTCCTGTGAAGGAGGTAAAGTGTGTAAAAAGGGGATGAGGCTTCTCTGGGGCGTGCCTTCACCATGCAAATCTGAGGAGGGGAACCTTGTTGCTCAGAGCTCCAACATCTGGGGAAGCCACCTGCACAGAGGTCTATGCACAATGACTTCCCCAGCTCTGACAGTCACATAAACAGGGGCGCAGGGAAGTAGAGAAAGTTGCTAGACAGTGCAAGTCTTCACAAGTCTGCTTAGTAGCATTTCCCCTTGAATTCAATGGGGCTCACTCCTTGGTAAGCGATTGCCTGAATGCAGATTTAAATGCCTGATCCAGAAAGACAAGATAGGGGAATTGTGCAGATTCAGGAGAAAATGAGTCCTCTGTTCGCCAACGGTGCAATTTTGCAACAGTGCAAAATTAAGTTCCATGGAGTTCAGTGGGATTTACTCCCAGGTAAGTAGACATATGATAGCAGCCCCCCCTTTTTTTTGAGGGGGTGAGGTGTAAGAAAAAAGAAAAACTGGGAAGATAATCATATTGTGCAAGTTTCAAATATATGTGTAACTTACACACATCTCTCCACAAGCTTTGTATGCAAGTTCTCACATTTATAGCTTAAAGGAAGAAGGTGTGAGTTTTTACTGCATCATCTTATCACTTTTTATTATAATATGCAGTCTCTTTACATTTTTGCTTGATCCTTGTCTGTTTTCCTGAATTTTTGTCTTGCTTGTATGAAAAAGTGTGCCTCATTAAGTTCTAACAGAAAAACAAAGTCATTTGGAACAGCACCACCTATTGCCTGGAGGTGTTAGTTATATAATAATTACACAATTTGTTGTGTTTTAAAATTGATATCTCTAGCCTTCCCATCAAGAGGAGATCTAGAGACTCAGAAAGAAATCCAATTTGATTTAATGCAAGCAATATATTTGGGAGGCAGGGGAGAAGTAACTGGTGTGTGTGTTTGTGTGTGTGTGTGTGTGTGTGTTACTGTGTGCAGACTGAGCTTGCCATTTTTCTATAGAGAAAACTATGATATTTTTAATATATAAAAAGAAGCACAGGTCCCTGAAAAAGCCTAATAAACATGACTGAAAAGAGTGGCACATTAAGGAGGATAAGATATGTGCTGGAAAAAAACCAAATCTGGATATATATTTATTTTCTTTAATGAATTTATATACCGCCCTTCATTCATAGATCTCAGAGTGGTTCACAACATAAAAATAAGAGATACAAACACAAAATACATAATAAAAACAAGTACAAAAAAAGCACAAACTAATAGCCCTACCCCAGCCCATCTCACAAACACATTTAAAATGGTATAGGATATTAATCAGCGTAAGGCCTGGTGGAAGAGGAACATTTTTCACTTGCCACCTAAAGATATGTAATAAGGGTGCCAGGTGTCCTTTCCTGGGCAGAGCATTCCACAAATGTGGAGCCACTGCAGAAAAGGCCCCTTCTTGTGTTGCTACCCTCTGGATCTCTTGTGGACGGGCACATAAAGGAAGGCCTTAGATGATGATCACTGGGTCCAGGTCAGTTCATATGGGGAGACACAGCCCTTTAGGTACTGTGGTCCTGAGCCACTTAAGGATTTTTAAGTCAAACCCAGCACTTTGAATTGGGGCCAGAAACTAGTTAGCAGCCAGTGCAGTTGGACCAAGATTGCTGCAATATGTTCAAACCAGTGCTTTTGTTCTTTAAAAAATGTTTGGGGGTACTCTCATTTTCCTGCTCATATTGAAATACTGCCCCTCAAAGAGGCTTAGATTCACAAAATATTTAGGGGTATGCATACTCCTGTGTCCCACCAGAAAAAAAGCACTGGTTCAAACCATCTTGCCCTGGTGATATGCAGTGTGTCCACACACACAAAAATGATAATATGTAATGTGCGTGTTCACAACTCTGAAAAGAGGGTGGGAGAAATTAAAAAAGAATATATACCAAATCCTTGAAACTGAGAAACAGAAGAAATACCAAGGATCAGGCACAACTGCTCAGTTCTATGGGTCAAAAGTTATAGATGAATAACAGTGACATGTATCAAATTGAGCTTCAAAATAGAGTGTTTTTCTAGGAGGGCCATGAAAGACAGAAATATCTGGTGGTGATATATCAGCTGGGGTGGGCAACCTGTGTTCCTCTAGGTATTATTAGGCCCCAATTCTCACCATCCCTGACCATTGTTCAGGCTAGCTGGGACTGATCAGAGTTGAAGTCCAACAATACCTGGAGAACCACAGTGTCCCCATCCCTGATATATCTGTTTTTACAGACCCATGAAGAAAAAGAGGGCACACCTGTACATCATTTCCCTTTTCAACAACTCTTTGCTAGTTGATCAGCTCTGGAATGAAGAAGAAAATCCTTAGCAGTACAATCCTAAAAGCATTGACTCAGAAGTCAGTGTCACTCTGTTCAATAAGGTTTCTGTGCACAGAATTGCAGCCTAACAGTATAATTCTATAAGTATCTACCCAGAAGCAAGCCCCATCAAGTCCACTGGGGCTTACTCCCAGGTAAGCAACCACAGGTTTACAATCTCACATGAAATTTCCTGTGCATGCACAGCATATTCTGGATCTCCTTTTGCAAGCTAGCATAGCTAGTCCACATGGCACTGTGTTCACTTGACTGGAAATGTACATGTCTAGGATCGTGTCATTAGGCTACCTTCTCTTCTTGCATCACTTTGAGAGTCAAACATGCACTGGAGTCACTAGAGAGATGCCATCTCTAGGTGTGCCCTCTTGCATCTTCTTATTTCCATCCTTAGGTGAGGACACAGGTAGTCTAAGAAACGGTGAGGGTTTCACACAGCACTGGAAAAAGATGGCGCACTCACACACTCTTGCTTCAGCAGATGGCATTTGTGGTACTCCCAAAAGGCTTTCACAAAATAAAAGGAATGATTAATAAAGCAAGAAATACAGGCAGCTCCATAATGCAATGCAACTTGAGCCAGGCAGTTGGAAGTTAGAAAGGGAAAGAACAGGAGTCTTCAGATTGGAAATGCCTGAGAGAAAACACAAATGGAGCTAAATATACTAGCAAGAAAGACATTCGGATTTCACTCCAGCAGCAGATCTTAAAGCAGATTAATATATTCAGTCCATAAAGGAGCCAGATAATTGTAAGACATGTGTTAGTAACTCACTCTTACAAAATTGCAAACATCACCGTTTCTGTGAGCCCTAAGCTGTGAAATGTTGAGCTACATCAGCCTTCCCCAACCTGGTGCCCTTGAAACGCTTTTGGACTGCAACCCCCATCATCCCTGAGTACTGTAAGAAAGAAGGCAGAACATCTGGAGTTCACCAAGTTAGATAAAGCTAAGCTAGGTTCTGAAGCCAGGCCACTGCGATGCAAAAGTGTACTAGCTAGATTTCGACAGAGTTTCCGAGTTTGTTTGTGTCATACTTCCTCCAATTTTGAGGTAATTCCCAAACAAATAATAATTGCTTGTCAATATGTGTCTATTGGGCTAGATTTCATACAAAAATGTAGCTATTAGATGTGCATTAAAATGCTGCCAAATTTTCCTGATTCTTTCTTTCTTTCTTTCAATGCAAACTGATGTGGAAATGTGGAGAACTGAACATAAGAGTGGAAAACTTAAAGAGACTGAAATTGGCAGATTCAGCCATTCGTACCCTCTGGCATGTTTAGAGTAGGTATATTTAGAAGTTTTCTAAAATCAGGCTTTCAATTTAATTTAAAAGAGCTTTTTTTTTTTAATCCTTAAACCCTGCTCAGCTGGGTGGAAATAGGTAGCCCTTTTCAAAATGCTCCGGTAATGAAAGAATTGCAATTTCCACAAGGCATATAAGTTGACCTGTTGCAGCAAAAAAGACGTGTCTTGTAGCACCTTTAAGACTAACACAATTATTATGGCATAAGATTTAGCAGTGTAGAGCCCACTTCATCAGATTCATAAAGTGTAATTCTAAACTGGCAAGTATATATACATAAGGTTCTGGGGAGGCAGAATGCAGAAGAGTCAAAGAGAAATTGCATGCACATTGAACACATAATAACAATTATGTAAATGGAAAATAGTTACAGTTAGCAATGACCGTTAACAAAGTATTGTTGGTGATAGCACAAAGCGTCTGACATTGGTGAACTTATTGACACATGTAGCAGGATAAAAACCTGTCATGTCATCTGAGCCACAGGTGATAGAATTGAATTTCTGTAAAAAATATAATTGGGCAACTTCATGCTTGTGCTTCCCTCTGACGTTCCTTCATTCCAGAGTGGCTATTTCAAGGTGACCAATGAGTGTGTTGTGTAGGGCCAAAACACTCTTCTACTGTTTTATGAATATTGCCCTTTTGGGTGTCTAGTTTATGCCCATTTATTCATTGATGTAGAAGCTGGCTTGTTTCCACCAATGCAGACTGCAGAAGGGCATTGTGGAAGTCTTCCAAAGAGCAGAGCTAAAGGTGAGATTTTGGTCAGGCTTGTGGTCCCCAAGCATTGAGAAGCTAAGATAAACAGTGAAAAAAGTAATGTGTGAACAGAATGAAAGTTATCCTAGAGCTCTCTTGTGGGGTAATTCAAAAGGGAGAAAGAATGCAGTTGACATTGATGAAGTGGTGAAAGAGTACATTCACACTTTCCAGAACACCCTTCAAAGAGCTTTTCAGTCCTACTGAAGGGAAGGAGGTGTTAATATTTTAAAAGAAGCATGGGCAACTGTTCCTGTGTCTGCTCATAGCTCATTATATTTTCTCTCCTTTTCTCTACTGCTGAAAGAAGTGGTGCATATTTTAAAACATGAATAGAGCAGTAAATACAAAACCCATGAATGCTCTATCTATTCTATGTTATAAATTTCTCTACCGTTTATCAGCAATGGATAACTGTAAAATTGGAGCATGAACCATAATTAGAAATACAGCTCCTGGTTATATTTTAACCCCAGGAAGAAAGAGAATAGTCATAGTTGTCAATGAAGAATAAGCAGAGATTCATGAATTTCAGGGTTCTGCCCTAGCAAATTCCTGATTTAATTTCTACTTCATTCGTTCATTGTATTCATACATTAATGTATATATTTCATATACATTATATTTCATTACAACTATTTTACATCTAAGATGCGTTGCTGTTATTGGCAAGCGGAAAGTGCACACTCGAAGAATTACTTTTAAGCAGCTGTACATTTTATTCACATTATACTTTTTCGTGAAGAATGCTTAAACATACCTACAGGCAATTTCCTGGGCATGTAAGTGGTGACTTGTGAATCAGTCTCAATTTTTAGACAAAAATCCTGCAAGGATTGCCTTGAGCAGCATTTTCTTTTTGGAAAAAAAAGAAGATAAACATCTGAGGGTCACAGTATTCTAAAATGAGGCAGTGTGCATTCCATTGCTAAATGGTTCTTCTAGTTAAGACATTCTCAGTAATATTTAACCCACTAAATACCAGAGTGTATGTCTGTTAGCATGCCACACAAATTCACAAGATTAGAGAAAACTGGGGACTCAGAGTATCCATCGACTGGCTACTGTGTTTCTGCTTCATTTCTGTCAATCCGTCCCTTTGAGGGATGGAGTAGCATGGTTGTGGCTCTTCATCACATATGGTAGTCAACAGCGCCCCTCCAGGTGCATCACAAATCCCATCATCATTGACCATTGACCATGCTGGCTGAGATTGATGGGAGTTGTACTTTACCAACATCTGGAGGGCACAAAGTTGATTACCCCAATGGATAGGCTTATTCATTCACTCCTAGTACCCAAAACCCAACAAAATTACTTACCCTTAGATAAGATTTTATGTTTATGGGTCATAGCCTTGTGCATGCCTCCTTCCAATCAACATGCTTCTAGCATTATCATACAAATGCATATATAATTTGTCCTCTGTATATCTTCATTGCATGAACCTCTTCCTATGATACATTTGACTTACCTGACAGGTCTCCCATTGTCTCTGCAGGCTTGTTACCAACTTTCCTAAATTCTGGGGGTATTGAACACTCAGATCATCCCTTGCACATCAAAAGCAAAGAGTTCCATGCCCTATGATCCCAAGTGAGCATCTAAGAATGATTCCTTTTCTTTGGCATGGAGTGAGTGTGTGTATGCGCATATGTTTGTATGTAGAGCATTTACCCAGCTAGTGAAATTACAACTTACACTTTTCAGTTCTGCAATATGAAGGCAGCTCTCATTTTGCAATCTGCTTTGCTGCTTCAACAATCTCTCTTTTTCTTTTTACAACAAACCTTCGCAATTGAATGCAGCTATTTTTCACTCCTACCCATATGCTCTTTAGAGAGGGAGGAGGGAAATCTGTGCTTTTCTAAAGCGAAACCCATAACACTGATTATGGAAAGTCTAAGACCTTTTCAGTTCTTCAGCTATGAAGAACAACTGTGTGTAGGCAGGGATGGTAGCAGCACCATAGCAGGCTCCACCCTCCCAACCTACGCATATTATTGTGAATATCTGAAACAAGCCTATTCACACTGAAGCCAATTTCTAGGTTGGGGTGAGGAGCCTTCCGCTGCAGTGCCACCAGGACTTTGCCTGCACATATTCATTTGACACACCCAAATGACTCACTTACCTAGACTCACTTACCTGGAATTCAGTGGGACTTGCTTTTGAGTCATGGTTTGTTCTGTGAAAGGGGCTATATTCTGAATTGAATACCTGTCAAAGTGCTTATCCCTTTTGGAGCACTTTCCTCTCCACTTTTACAGGGCTCCTACCATGCAGTGATTGCAAACTTGGGAAATTGGGTCATCTGAAGTCCTCTTCAGAAGCCCTCAGTTTTTCAGTCACCTCTTCTCTACCTCTAATCTATATTTTGAAAGTGTAAGCTCAGAACCTCTTACTGTTCAGATGACCTATAAAAAAAGTGGAGGGGAGCTACTAACACAAAGAGGTTATTATGTGCATTTATAAATACTGTAGCATAAAATGGTCCTGCTTCTGCATGAGAAGGAAGAATGCTATTAATGTAACATTTATTTTGCTTCTGGGAATAAGAGGGCAGCTTTAGGAAGGGATGGTGAGGTTTTTTAAGCAGGTAAAAAAAATGTTTTCTGATAAAGAACATAGAATGGAAGCATCACTTCTGATCACGAGTTCTATTTCTTGCCTGTTTCCCATTAACACCTTTCCTTCTAATTAGGTTTTGCTGAATACCTAGGAAAACTAAACAAGATGCTAAGTCATTGAACATTTTATTCAGCAAAATCTTCAATCACACTTAGTTTTTATATATCCTTCCTTCATTTGCATGGCTTTGTACCTTACCGCTTGAGTGTTTCATAGCAAGTCATTCATTAAGCAAGCATTTTATTTCTGTTCGCAGAAAAGCTACACACCTTTCCCCCAACACACACACACACACACACAAGCTTTATTATTGTGATATATATTTTGAAACAAATTGACTTCTCAGAAGCAGAACGTGTGTGAGAGAGAGAGAGAGTGCATGTGTGTGCATCATGTGCCCCGGCATGCACATACATTTTAACAGAGGAATTGGGAGCGATAAGTTCCTTTTTTGCACATTACACAATCACAATTTGCGTCCTTCCTTATCTCCACAGCATGGGAAGTGCTGCAGTGCAACTCCTTCCTGAACCAAAGAAATAGCGTAAATGGATGCTCACAAGGTAACTCTTCCCCAGCATAGCATTGTTACCCATGAAAGCCGGGAAAATATTGGCATGGAAACAAGGTGCACATTTTCCATTTTGAGAAAGTATTGTCGGTGCTATTTATATAATGACTGCCATGATGGGTTGGCATAACAGGAAATAGCTGCTATGGGTGGATGGCATAACACAAAATCGCTGCCACGTTTACAAGAACAGGAGAAGGACCACAAAATGGTACAGACTTCACCTTCCATCACTCCACACCATGTGGAGGGGAACCAACTACATCAGCCACTGCTGTTATGGCTTTGTCTCTCCCACAAACGTGGGGCAACTCCAGCTGTTAATTATTTCAGATTTATTGCTGAAACAACAAACTAGGATGGCGCTCCTCTACTCATCATCCTTCCCAGAAGATGGAGTTGCCCGGGCTGAGCTCCTCCCTGTTCCCAAGCACGGAAGCCCCCACCTTCTTTTCCGATATTTTTTGTGCGTCTCGGCCACTTTTGAGATCCTACGAGATTTGGGAGAGAATGCTTCCTGCATTCCAACATCTGACTCACTATTGGAGCTCTCACACAGCCACCTGTCACTATGGCCCTGTCTTTCATCTCCCCTTTTTTCAGAGCTCAGATTACAGCTGCTCTCCCCATCCTCTCTGCCTTCCACTGTTAACTGTTCTCTCTCTATGCCTGCTTCTTCTTCTCCTGTCACCATCTGAGCTTTGCTGACAACTGCCTTGCCTGCTTATAGAGACAAGTGTCCAGTCATTAATTCCAAAGAAATGTGGACATGTTTAAGGGGGTATGTTCCATATAGCAGAGGTTGGGCCAGTTCAAACAGGAGCTGAGCAGGAAGAGCAAGCATCCTCACATACATTGTGGATTTTTGAGGGGATATTTACTGAGACTGCTCACAAGTGCCATAGGAGGTACTTGAGGGACCACCGCCACCCACAGGTGCCACGTTGACACCTCCTTATAAGTCTCAAGTAGGTTCACCTTGAACAAGGCAGATTTTAAAATGGCTTGGCCTGATTTCATCTGAGGTGCTAAAGATCAAAACCTCTGGATCTCAAACTGAAACAAAGCAGAACAAGATATTTTTTAATTTGCTCAGTCCACAACAGATTGCTGGTCTTTGGTAACTGAACTAGAAAGTTCATTATAAACATTTGCACAACAGACAATTAATGATATAACAAAACACACTTAGTGTGATGCAAATATTTTGTGTCTATTTGCATTTAATTTCATCTCAAGTGTTTGTTTTAGCAATATGTTTTTCATTAACGGTCCTCCTTGAGACAGATCAATGATACCATCTGTCTTAAAAACCTACTTACCAAGCTGTCTTCGTTCAAGGCAGAATCACTTAGATTCAGATGAAGGAATGCAGTTATATCTGAAGGAGAGGGGGGAATATTCAAGAGCATTTCATAACTAAAAATTGCTTGCAAAAAATAAATATCAGTTTATCTTATTCTAGTTACAGTTAGAAGGCCGTAGCTCAGTGATCATCCACAGACTTTGCCCAAAAGAATCCCAAACTCAGTCCCTAGACTCTCCAGGAAAAGGCACCCTTCCTCAACCTGGTGCCCTCTGATGTTTGAATTACAGCTGGATTATGTGTTATCTGTTTTGGAATAGGGGAACACCCAAGCTGTGGGATGCATGCTTACTGAGGTGCTATATGTTAGTGTGAATCTTTTGGGAATTTTTGGTTGGTTCCATGTCCATGGCACTGTCCATCACTTCAGTTTTCATTTTGTTTAAACAATTAAAGATGGAAGCGTAACTGAATATAATTTAAAATAATAAATGTACCTTATTATTGTCTCTGAATCTCTATTTCTGGGTCAGCCCAAAAATGATTTCTTCAGTTCTGACATCTCCAGACCTCTCTTATTATATTATTTTAATTCTGACCTGAAATAATATATTTATGTACCAGTTCTTCATCTTCACAGTTAAATGCATATATGTGTATAAATCCATTCATTCTTTTCTGCTACGAATGTTTTAGGTCACTAATGCACAATTCTAGTATAAAGCATCCTCTGTTCATTGAGTCTCTCAATCTTGAGACTTCATGATCTGTTGTTGTTGTTGTTGTTTTAATGGCAGAGACCTCTGCCATTATCCAGGGCAGCCAGCTGCCAGTGTCATCTGCAGCAGCTGTTCCTTTTTTCTGCTCATCCTTTCTGAATGGATATTGCATTGCCATACTGGAAATATGCTCATCCTTTTTTTCCTATCAGTACTGAACCAAATCCCACCCCTTTTTTTCTTGAAGGGCAAGAGGTTTGAAACTCATTGAACTAGGTGGAGCAGAACTTCAGTGATTGGTGGAAGAAACAAATATGCTAAGATTGCCAGCAATCCATTTTGTGCCTTCATACCTTTTCATTCTTAATTAATGTGCCCTTCAGTGTTTCGGTGCTTTGGCAAATTTCCACTGCAAAAGTGAATTCATTAGGATCCCCATAGAAACTTAGGTTAAATGATAAAATACCTTTAAACTATTCAAACTATCAGATCCATCCCATCAAAATACCAATCAAACCACAAAAGCTGTCAATGAGAATATGCAGATACCCAGCATTTGCAACCCACACATACCTTCAAATGGCTTACAGAAAGCTCTCTAAACACAATTGATTTCTGTTGGATTCAGTGAGAAAGATCTAGGGAAAGAACTTTTATTTTTGAAATATACTCGGAGTCCTGTAGTGATTTCATGCTCTTTATTGCAGCTTGTAAAGAACCTTTCTCAAGTCAGAGAGTGGCTATTACCTATTTAATATAGGATTTGGCCGCATTTTAATGTTCAGCTGATTTTTTCTTGAAAGCACTTTCCTTCAAGTTCACATAGGGCATTTTATTTTAGAAGAACATTGGATGCAATTCAGTCAAAACGTTAGGCACTTTAAAGGCCAAAGTGCACCAGAATTCAACCAAATTCAAGTCTAGAGTTATATCAGTGGGACTTAATTTCAGCTGGGACTGAGGCCTGGTGGCAGGAGGTAGCAGCTGGTGAAGACCCACCACTGCCCTGGGCTGCTTCTTCTGGCATTCCAGTGAGCTACAGGCAGCTGCTGCTGTAAGTCTTCACAATATCTTGTAGTGATAATAAGTCAGCCCAGAGCATTCTCAGAAACTACAAGTGCTAAGTAGAGTAGCTTTCCTCCTCCCTTCTGTCTATACTGGTAAGACCCACTTCTGTTCTCCATGGAACAATGGCCACATTCATGCCATACACTCTATGATACCTCTTTAAACTGTTGGCTTTACTTTGTTAAAGGCCCTGAGAATTGTTAGGAGACTCCTATTTCCTTCACAGAGCTACAATTCTCAGAGTTCCCTGGGAAGAGGGGTTGATTTTAGCAGATAGCTCACTCCTTAGAGCCAGTGGCGTAGCATGGGGGTGCAGGGGGGGCGGCCGCACCGGTCGCAACATCTGGGGGTTAGGGTTAGGGGGCGCAAATCCACGGGTTAGGGGGTGCAAATTACTTGCCTTGCCCCGGGTGCTGACAACCCACGCTACGCCACTGCTTAGAGTATGAGATTCTTCATCTCATGGTTGTAGGTTCAAGCCCCATGTTAGGCAAAAGATTCCTGCATAGCAGGGGGTTGGACCCTTTCAACTCGATGATTCTATAAATGTTAAACCAATGCATATATTATATAAGGATTGTTTTGGTGCAACCAAGGAATTACTCACTTCTCATTGAGAACAAGGAAAGGGACAGGAATTAAAGGGGGGAAGTCTACCCAGATAAGGCTGACATTGAGATTTTCAAAAAAATTCCATTCCTAAATATTGCTCCTTGTAAAATCACCACTGCTCTTTGTTTTGTTTTTTTAAAAAAATGATTGAATAGTAAAAAGGTTGAACTTTAGGAAAGAGGACAGGATATATTGTAAGAGCCACCTTTCTTTTGAAATTGTAAAGCAGTCACGACAGGTGATTCATGCTGGCCAGCATGAATAATGTTGCGGTACGTTTGATAACTGGAGGACAGTTTGACAGAACAGGACCTGACATGGAGAGATGTGGCTTGTCAGCCAAGATGCATTTAAATCTAAGGCTCTTGAGAAGATGTGTTTTGCCCTTTAGCAACATCACTTTGGGGAGAAAGAGGGGCAAGTAGAGATGGCGTGAAAAGTTCTTTAAGAGCGGCATTTTGATGGAAACGGTTATTTAACATTCTTCTCAGATCGTACAATTGATCATATTTGGAATCCTCATTTGGGCAAGTGAGCAATTGGGTATACAAGGAATCTCATTTAACTCAAGGCACACCAATGTCAATAATGAAATTATAGCTGACACTCAATCCGAGGAAGCCTTAATCAGCAGACTGTTGGTGCTCAAAATCAAATAGGTAGCAACGTAGTTTTTAAACTGATTGCTGGAGGAAAGCTGATGGGAGTTGAGGAGCATGTGATTCAGGATGAATCATACCCAGTGCTCTTTTTTAAAAAAAAAATGTTTCGGGGTGCTCTCATTTTCCTACTCATATTGAAATACTGCCCCAAACTTAGGGGTATGCATACCCCTGCATACCCCCTGAAAAAAGCACTGATCATACCCAAGAGATGAGAATGACTACTTTGGTTATATTTTTGCTTTCTAAATAATCTTCATTAAATTTCTAATAAGCAAGCAAGCAAGAAAAATTATTACAGCTGTCAAAACAATCTTCATACAAACAGAACAATATCAGATTGTCAGCCATCCATGAAAAGAAACTAAAAGGGGGTGGGGACATGAAACAAAACTGACAATAATTATAGGGGAAAGGGCCCAAACCAATTAAACAATACTACTGCACTGTATACCTTATCCAAAACATCAAGCAGGTATTAATTTCTCTCAGAGTTGACTGAGTGCAAATATATTACAAAATTTATACATAAAAATAAAAATCCTTTTATCACATGGAAAGGAAAGGAGAACCCACATCAACCAAAACCTACTATACACTGTTCATGGCGATCGTCCTTGCTCTTTTTCCATATTAGAAAATATTATAAAATCAGACCACACCACTTTCTTTGACTTCAAAAGAGGGTTCTTTTTTAAAAGGAGGGTTTTGGGTTTTTTAAAAAAAGGAAACTGAAAGGGGAAGTCATATGGGTCAAATCTCTCTAAAATGTTCGGATGTTATTCAACATCACAATAATAGAAGCTATAATGCGTACTGCAGATCAGGGGAAAAAAACACTGAGGTGAAGAGAATGTCAGGACCATAGCTGCCAACGTTTCCCTTTTTTTAAGGGAAATTCTCTTATTCCGAATAGGATTCCTCACAAGAAAAGGGAAATCTTGACAGCTATGGTCAGGACAGGTAACATTGAGAAGAGTACAGGAAATTATTAGAGCCTAGAAAGCTTCCTCCAACTCCTGCCCAAATGAGAATGAAACGGAACAAAAACTGAGGCAAAAGAAATGCAGGTGGGCAATAAAGGATGCAAAAATAATCATAATTGAGGAGCATATCACTAAAACATTAACGCCACAGCAGTGAAAATAAGGTTAAATATATTTGAAATGGGAAACTGGCTAGGCAGGCAGTTCAATTTTCGGACAACAAGGGAGTCAAAGGTGCACTAAAGGAGGGAAAGAAGATTGCAGTGCAGCTGAGTGAAATCTTTGCATCTGTCTCCACGGTGGAAGATCCAAGACTCTGCCTGAGCTAACTTTCAGAGAAAGGGAGTGTGAGAAACTGAGGCATTTAGAGGCGACAAGAGAAAAAGTTCCCTTTTTGACAAATCAAAAACTGGCAATTCATCAGATCTGCATGGCATCCACTCTCGAGTTCTTAAAGAACTCAAATGTGAAATTGCTTATCTGCTAAGAGAAATATGTAACTTGTTCCAAGGATCAGCTTCTATACATAAGGATTTGAAAGTAGCCGGTTTAAAACCAATTTTAGGGGAAAGGATCCAGGGAGGATCCAGGAAATTCCAGGCTACCCCACTTAAAGTCTTCATGGCAACCCTTGTTGAAGCAGAACCAGCATGGCTTCTGTAAAACTCAAGTCCTGTTTCACTAACCTTTTTATAGTGCCAACAAGCATATAGCTAGAGGTGACCCAGTTGACGCTGTGTACATAGACTTTCAAAAAGCTTTGGATGTAGTTGCTCACCAAAAGCTTCCGAGTAAGCTTAGCAATCAAGAGACGAGAGTAAAGTTCCTCTTATGGATCAGTAACTGGCTAAACAACAGGAAGGAGAGAGTAGGAATAAATGGACACTGCTCACAATGGAGAGATGTAACCAGTCATCTATATTGGGGCAAGTGAATTTTTAACTTTTTGTTGACCTCTTTAAGGTTTGGTTTTGTTTTAACAATCAAGCAGTGCATAAACTGGTGTGTGTCAATGGCTACTAGCCATGAAGGCTGGGTACTGTCTCCATTATGAGAGGCACTGCACACATTTGCTGGCTTTGGGATTCCCACAGCACCTGACTGGCTACTGAAAACAGGATGCTGAATTATTTTTAACTTGTTCAATTGATTTAGGCAAGTTGGAATTCTAAAAGAAAGGTTGTACATCTTGATTGTTAGTTTGATCTGAAATATATAAATGAACAAAGAAATCCTTAGGCTATTTGATTACAGGCAGCAATACCCCTTTCTCTCTTTTTTAAACACCTGGAAGAATTTCCTCCCTTTCATTTGTTGTTTAGTCGTTTGGTCATGTCCAACTCTTCGTGACCCCATGGACCAGAGCACTCCAGCCACTCCTGTCTTCCACTGCCTCCCGCAGTTTGGTCAAACTCATGTTAGTGGCTTTGAGAACACTGTCCAACCATCTCGTCTTCTGTTGTCCCCTTCTCCTTGTGCCCTCCATCTTTCCCAACATCAGGGTCTTTTCCAGGAAGTCTTCTCTTCTCATGAGGTGGCCAAAGTACTGGAGCCTCAGCTTCAGGATCTGTCCTTCCAGTGAGCACTCAGGGTTCCCTTGCATACTAACAACTTATTCTGTCACCAAAAGGGGGAAAAAGCTGAATCAGTCCCCAATCTGGTGCCCTCCAGTTTTTTTGGAATGACAACACCTCAGCCCCAGCCAGCACTCTCCCCCAAGTCTGTTAGTTTTTGGTCCAAAACATCTAGAGGGCAAGAGGTTTGGAAGGCTACTATATGGTGTATCTTTTCACACCCTATTTGTCGCTTTTTGTTGCCATCATTTTGTAGACTTCCATGTGCCCTGTATTTTTCTGCCATGTTCCCAAGCCTATTATTCTCACTTTGATTTATGTACAACACAAAAAATTGAGAGAATCAGGCCTGCTGCTAATGGCATAGTGCTATCCTGGATTTTGTTGTGTGCTAGGATATATGGACACAGCTTTTATATGTACATAAGAGAGTGGACATGGTGAAAACAGGGCTTTCCTCCGATAGTTTCACTATGATGAATTTAGAAACAAAAAAATGGGTAATATTATGGATTTGAATTGCTAACAAGGAGGGCCCTGCTGGATCAGACCAAAGGCCAATTCAGTCCATTATGCTGTTCTCACAGTGCTAAGCCAGATGCTCAAGGGGAGCCCACAAGTGGGACCATAGTGCAACAGTAACTAATATTTGAAGGTGCCCTGCCTCTAATGCTGGAGGTAGAATACAATTAGAGTGACTTTTAGCCCATTTCCCCTTAAGCAGTGCCAAAAGCATTCTCTGTGTTGTGAAGTGGACATTTCAAGGTCATCATGGTGAGGATAATATTGGCAATAGAAAGGGGTGTTAATTTCTGAATAGTTAAGTGAACCTATAGTATACATGCCTGTTGCCTTACATTGTCCCATTTGATAGAAGAAAGTTTTGACTGAATTGGGTAGTGCTTGTTTGTTTTTCTGCATTTCTCCTTGAACTTGCAGCAATCGGTGCATATGCTGAGGGAAATGGATGTGTTTTCATTCGGCTCATGCATGAATGAAGAGTAATGCAATTAGAACAGATTATGATATACCCCATTTGCAAAACATACAGACTCTAAGTTCCCAACCAACAGCAATTATATTCCTTCTTAATTATCCTCTTGCAGTATATTTCCCAGAAGGAAATGTTTGATGTGGACGTGAGTACATGTATGTGGTGGCAAATGAGGCAGCAGATCTCTCTGCTTCAGCAAAGCAAAGCCGGTGGAATCCTGTTTAACTGCTCTTTGATCATTCTTATGTTCACATTGCAGTCAAGACATTGTGTCAGCTATATTCTTTCGTGTTGAAACAGAAGCACCAAGGGGGGGGGCTTTTACTTCACTGTCATCAAGTCACCTGTCTGTAGGATGGTGGGCCTTCCTAAACCAACAGCAATACTACTTCAGCTCTGTCAGGAGAATGCCACCATAGCAGCAACAGATTGCACTGTGATTTGGTTCAGACAACCTCCTTTCCCAGATTTCCTCTATCCACCTCCCACCAATGTGATAAAAATAATAATTTCATCTTCTTGTCTGAATTTTAGCTTTCATGTGTGTCACATCTTGTATGCTAGATCAATCTAGAAAAGCATCCATGTATCCTTTCCTCAGGGACAGGGGTGGCACTGTGGGTTAAACCACAGAGTCTAGGACTTGCTGATCAGAAGGTCGGCAGTTCGAATCCCTGCAATGGGGTGAGCTCCCGTTGCTCGGTCCCTGCTCCTGCCAACCTAGCAGTTCGAAAGCACATCAAAGTGCAAGTAGATAAATAGCCGCTCCAGCGGGAAGGTAAACGGCGTTTCCGTTTCTGGTTTGCCAGAAGCGGCTTAGTTATGCTGGCCACATGACCCAGAAGCTGTACGCCAGCTCCCTCAGCCAATAAAGCGAGATGAGCACCGCAACTCGATCACGACTGGACCTAATGGTCAGGGGTCCCTTTACCTTTACCTTTATCCTTTCCTCAGCTGAAACTCACAATTTTTGAATTTCTTTAAAAAGAGGAGTGGGGAAATTATCTTCTTCCCACTTACATGGCATCATGGCTGTTGTAGTTTGCATTCAACTTTGTGGAGATGAAACCTGCTAAACCTCTGCTGGCCCTACCACCTTTCATTGAGGGAGTGGCTGTCAATGAGTAGCACTTGTATCCGTTAAGCATTACAGAGTCATTGTGCCATGTTTCTTATAGCAGAATAATATCACATTGCTCAAAATAGTTCATCAGCTGTTTATTATTTTGCTTGGAACGCCAGCTTGCTATGTTCCATGACATCAGTTTTAGCCCCAATTCCTTTAAGGCTCTGTGCTTGTCATTTCCACTTTGTCCAGGTCCCTAATTTCATCTGATCAGTGGGAACCGATTCAGTGGTGTTAGTATCCTTTCTGATTCTCTGGAGAGGACTGCGTATTTCATTTGGAGCTAATTTCCAGTAGCTCAGCCAGGAATTAATAGTCACACGATCAGGATTGTCCCTCACCATATCATATTCCAAGGGGGGTTGAGTTTGCAGCTCTGCATCTATGCACTTAAACGTTCCTCTGACAACCTTCTTTTTAACCATACATTTTGGAGAAACAGCTTGTGGGTGAAAGGCTTGATTGTCAATTGTTTCACCAACGTTTTGTTGTCCATGCTGTTGTATTTGGGTCAACCTGGACTGTAACTTAGCTAGTTTGGTGAAAATATCACTTTGCTTTTTATCTGGTAGGTTAATATAATTACTCAACAAATCCTCTTCTTCTGGGACTCTCCAGTCTGCTGAATCTGGAGGGTAATTTTTATTCGAAACTGCAGTAGATTGATTAGACCTCTTGAATTTTCCTTGCACCATCTCTGGAGTTGCTGATAGTGCCGTAATTCTTCCCATTGACTGTGATTTTCTTCAGCAATAAGACAAATGTCAGCTTTAGTTGAGGTGACTTTGTTCCTCCTGTATACCTGAAGGAGCGTCTCCACCCCCATCGTTCAGCCTGAGATCCAGCACCGAGGGCCTTCTGGTGGTTCCCTCATTGCGAGAAGTGAGGTTACTGGGAACCAGACAGAGGGCCTTCTCGGTATTGGCGCCCACCCTGTGGAACTCCCTCCCTTCAGATGTGAAGGAAACAAGCAGCTATCTTCTCTTTAAAAGACATCTGAAGGCAGCCCTGTTTAGGGAAGTTTTTAATATTTAATGCTGTATTGTTTTCAACACTTGATTGGAAGCCACCCAGAGTGGCTGGGGAAACTCAGCCAGATGGGCGGGGTATAAATAAATTATTATTATTATTATTATTATTATTATTATTATTATTATTATTAGTTTCCAGTCTTTAATTGGACTGAAGGCTCTATCTGGCACACATGATTGTTGAACAATAGCATACATTTTCTGCCAACTTTGCAAGAGGGGAGAGCAACTGGGTCATTCCTTGGGGAGGACTCACTACCCACTGGTTTTCAACAGCTGGCCTTCTCAGGCAAGTGGGGCTGTTTTCTGGAAGAGGACAGTGACAGGAAAAGGTGAGCAGCCAGAAGAACTCCCAAGCTTTTGCCATGTCTCCCTGCTCTGCATTTGCTGCTGCTATTTCTGTCAGACGGGAGGGGAGAGCCCTTGGCAATATCCGTCACTGCACCTGACACAGCAAGTAGATTGGGGTATGCTAGCCCATGCAACCCACACTGCTCTGTCCTCTAACACCTCTGTGGTCACTACCTGAACTACCATCTCATTCTGCCTGATGATGAAACCAAACCTCTAGCATCCCCAAATGGATGCCCATATGTATTTTAAAATACATGTACATGTTTGCTGTTGGGAAGAAGGTGTGCAACATTCAATCACATTTGCCACAGCAAGTGTGGAGTTGCCTTGGAAATTTAAATTTGAGAAAAGTAGCCATAGTCTGCAGATTCTGGAACTACCTGCCCGGGCAGTAATGCTTCCAAATACCAATTGCTGGAAACAGGGCTGGATTTAGGTTTCATGAGGCCCTAAGCTACTGAAGGTAATGGGGCCCTTTATATGTCCTTTGTCACTGTTTTTTGTGTTGAACATATGCTATGTGGCAATTTATGGACCTAACAAACACTGTTGCTGCATGTAGGTTTTATTTTATTTGTTTTTTATCTTATATTTTGGAAATGTACATCCAGGTGTTTTTTTCCCTTTCAATTTTTGTGGGGCCCTAAGGTATAGCTTAGGGGGACGCGGATGGGTAAAACCTCAGCACCTAGGACTTGCCGATCGCATGGTCGGCGGTTCGAATCCCTGCGGCGGGGTGCACTCCCGTCGTTCGGTCCCAGCGCCTGCCAACCTAGCAGTTCGAAAGCACCTCCGGGTGCAAGTAGATAAATAGGAACCGCTTACCAGCGGGAAGGTAAATGGCGTTCCGTGTGCTGCGCTGGCTCGCCAGATGCAGCTTGTCACGCTGGCCACGTGACCCAGAAGTGTCTGCGGACAGCGCTGGCTCCCGGCCTATAGAGTGAGATGAGCACACAACCCTAGAGTCTGGCAAGACTGGCCCATACGGGCAGGGGTACCTTTACCTTTAAGCTATAGCTTGTTTAGCTTATACGTAAACCCAGCACGGGCTGGAAACCATAGAGATGGAGAGTACTTTTGTGCTCAGGTCCTGCTTCTGGGTTTCACATGGTCATCTGGTTGGCCACTGTGAGAACAAGATGCTGGGCTAGATGAGCCATTGGCCTGATACAGAAGGATTTTCTTAAATTCAAAAGAAAGAAAGAAAGAAAGAAAGAAAGAAAGAAAGAAAGAAAGAAAGAAAGAAAGAAAGAAAGAAAGAAAGACATGGGCATCCATATATCTTGAACCATGCACCAACAATTGTTGTTCATAGTTCTTCCAAAGAGCATATGGTGACTGACTTGCACACTGTCACATACTGTTCAACAGAGCAAGAGAACAAAAATAATCTGGAGCAAAATTATGTCATGCTCACATAAGCCTTTTAAAATTCATTTTTAAGATTGAGAGAGGGTGAGAAACACAGGGCAAGGGGGAAGGGGCACTGGTTCTCTATTTTCATTCCTGATCTTTTATTGTTATGTTTCCTATATCAAAAGGGGTGGGGGAAGTGACTGCAATGTGGTTTGCCCAACCTAAGGGCAATGTCTGTTTTGCTCATCAGGCTATATTTAGAACTGTCACTTGTTAAGAACACTGTCAGCCAAAATTAATTCATAGAGAAGCTTTGCATTACGCACTCCCCCTTGAACAGCGATACTGTAATATCACAAGCAACCAAAATAAAAGGAATGTGTGATCATACAATCTAAACATTGGTTAATTCATAACAGTTTCATCCCCATTTTAACATTTCGTCTTAATAAGAGCTGTTGCTAGGGAACTCCCCTGGCACATTCCTCTCTAATCCCTATAGGTTTGCACTGCTAGGACTGGTTCAGTGCTGCCTTGCAACACAAAGCAGTCGTCACCAGTCAGGTCTAGCTAACATAATACCCATGCTTAAATTCTGATGTTTGGCAGCCAAAGCAGAAAATCCGTTCTATAAAGGTGTCACACTGCACTACACATCACTCTGTATTGTCAGAAATAATGGTTTGATCCATCAGAATTCAGCTTTGAGACTTGTTATAGCTTAACTGTAATAGGTATGAGTTACTCGTGCATAAACTGGTGCCTTTCTCGGTTAATTTGCCTTGTTAAACCTTTCTGACTGCACAGCCCCTTCTCATCGTGGCTGCCTCAGTCACTGGCAGAATCCGTCAGTGGGTGTTTCTTGAACCTCTTCCAGCATAAAAGTTGTTTGACACCCAGTCTCCTCCTCCTCTCACTGCGCGGGAGTCTTCTGCGCAGGGAAGGCGTGGGTAGCGGAGGACCTGGGCTCTCCTCACTGATGTCCAGTGAAGAGTCCTGGAGCCCTCTCTCCACTTCCCCCGTCTGCCTCCCTTTATCCCCGGTGTTGCGCTGATTGGCTTCTCCCTCTACTGAACTGTTTCTCCCCCTGCTGCTGGGTCCTTCACCAGCATCATCAGGGAGCCTCCCCTTCGCCTCTCGCTCCAATGTCAGTTCCCTGACATTAACCATTGCAGATGCAGTTGTTTGTCTCATGAGGTTTTTCTTTTCAAGAGTTAACCTATTTGCACATATGTCCCAATGTGTAGCCCCACCCCTGACACTGTATGTGCCAACTAGCCCCACCAACTGCCGCACACAGGGCACCACCATGCAGATGTATGTGGCACATGAGCAGACTGGTTCTGTCTGCAATGTGCAACGAGGGGCTGCATGCCACAGGCCTGCTCCCTGATGCCCTGTTGCTCTACATGGGACTGGTTACAATGCCTTCACCATAAATGATGTGCATGTACTATGGCTAGTGAAATCATAAACGCGCAATCCTTTGCTCCCTGATCAACTGGCACAACCGTTTGGGCATAATGCTAAACAACTGTTAAGTTTTAGGAGAACAAGAGTCAGCAAGGCTCACTTTCTTTCTATGCTGTGGCCGTGAGAAGGATCTAAAGCTTCTCATTTAGATTAACAGCAGTTTAGTGTGTCATCCCAACCAAAACAGGGTTCGTGTTAAGTATGCCTGGTTAAAACAATCTGACTCCATCAATTATGGTTGGAAGGCGGAGCTGTTTCAGCCAAACATGGTTTATTTAAGTTTAGATTAAACGGCAGTTAATATAAATAGCAGTGGGAACTTCTGAACTTTTCCTCGTGGTGCATCAAAAGGGGAAGGGAGAACATATGAGTTCAAGATGAATTGTTTCTGATTTTCAAAACATAAAATGTTTAACATGACATATGAATGAGAGCAGTGTGTCATAATCAAACACATGTGCAACTGCACTCCCAACAGACAAATCTCAAGAAGATAGTTCCTAGGAGATGAAGAGTGTCTTATTTGTTCCCAAGTGATTATGTTCTCATGGGTTACTTGGTTAATATAGGAAACAGTGACACGGCAAAATCTCTTATGATGATAGTGCTATTTTTCTAGAAAATGAGGTGCCAGAACTCACTATGAATGCCCCCCTCGTTGTCTTTGAATGGCAATGGAGCCCGCCTGAAAGGTGCTGGAACTGAGTTCTGGCAAGTTCTGGCTGAAAAAAGCCCTGAATTGATAGTATTGTAACTGTAGGCTGAAATAACTGTACTATTCATTTTGCTTGCCTTTGCTTTTGAGATCTAAAGAATCCTTGCAATGTGGCTCAGATGAAAGATAGCCATTTGTTTAAAACATGCAGTCAGTTTTGTGAGAGAACCAGTGACACTGAGAAAATTCTGTCATGCTGGAAAAGGCATTTCCAAATACTTCTATTATGGACTTTTCCAAATGTAGATTGGTTAGTTATATTGGGTACTTGCTACAGTAGTCTTTTGTCAAAAGTAGGCTGGCATTGTGCCTTCCTGAAATATTTACATTTATGGGAACTCTGAGCTCATTTAAGGGAAAAAAAAATAGAATGAATGATTCAGTGCTTTACAAAAAACCAAGTTTTACACCATGGTGGAGTTAAAGATGAACAGCAGTGCCAAAAAAGGAACATGGAATTAAGTTGCAGTCATGAATAGCTATTCACAAGCATATAAATTCATGGTTGTATAGTGAGTTCCAAACTACCATCTGGAATTACTTGCTTGGCTTCAATGAGAGAGCTGCAATTTGTTCCAAACACCTCATTTTGGGATTTCCTTAATGTACCAGAAAATAGCAATAAAGTATTTCAGAGCTAGGGGAGGTAGTAAGCAACACTTTCCTCGGTCTTGATTAAAACAAAACTTCTACAGAAGGAACAGCTTGGTTTTAAATCAGCACCTGGATTTTGCTCCATTACTTCCAGATATTTCAAACTACAAGTGGAGGTAGTATAACAGTATAAGAGCAATTTTAAATGTACCACACCTTAAAACAACTATTAAGTTCAGAGATATTTAGGCTGCAATCCTAAACACACTTGCCACAAGGGAGTAAGCTCCAACTCCATGAGATCTACTTCTGGTTAAACATGTTTAGGAGTTTGCTGAACATGTAAAGTGATTCCACTGAAAAAAATTTTGTTTGAAGTCAGACAAAAGTCCTATCTGCATGTGTGAACTCTTTGCCCCATGTGCAGGAGTGTGACATGGCAAGCCTAGTCCCTTCTGCATATACTGAAACCCATCACCAGGCTCTATGGGTCTAGCCAATGCTAGCCCTGCTCAAAGCAGACCCACTGAAATTAATGGGCCTAAGTTACTTGTGTCTATTAATTTCAATGGGTCTACTCTGATTAAGGCTAGCACTGGACAGAACCCTATGCTCTGCTACTACTATACACTAGAACATAACATCAGACTGATATTGGTAGTCCCCCCCCCCCCGCGCGTTATAATCGGTGCTTCCCAAATGCTCAATTTTCATTTATTTGTGGTATTTATAAGTCAACTGATTACAAAACCTCTCGTGTCAGCATTACAGGAAGTTAAAAATCAGTAACTCTACCATAGTGATACAATAAATGTGATGCAGCATAGAAACAAGCTTTAAAAAACTAAATCAATATCAAAGAATGTTGAACAGAACACCAAATTTAAAAGCCCTTGGAAAATAAATAGGGTTTCTATTGGCTCTGAAAGGACATTAAATTAGGCACTAGGCAAGCCATTCAAAGGAGGGCATTTGATAATGGGATGCCATCAGAGAAGAGCACTTGGTTATTTGGAGCATTTGTACCCTGCTTTTCAGGCAAAGGGGCTTCCAGAACAGCTTACATACAAAACAAGACAGTTCCTAACTGCAGGCTTACCATCTAAAAAACATGACACACCTGGGTGAGGGACCCAGAAAAAAACCTCCAGGAAAGTTCTAAGGCTTGGGGTTGGTACACGTGGGAAGAGATGAACCTTCATAAACATGTCCCCAAACAATGGAAGGTTTTAAACTTTAAAGGTCAAATTTAGCATCAGATAAAATGTAAGCATATAAAATAGCTTCTTACTGAAATTTTAAAAATGTACTAGGTTGAAACTGTCTGATCATACTTATTCCAGTAACCAAATGCTAGCTGAAAGGTCTTGCATTGCTGGTTGATCATCATATTTTTGCAGGCATGCTGTCTTATGCAAAACAGTTCTCCCAGTAGACTCGGACATGGCTTGATCATTCATAATGGTCATTGATAGCTTATTAAACTGACCATCTGCTCCTCAAAGTATCTTGAATGCAAGTCACATCTACCTGTCAGAGCGAGATCTAAAACTAGTTTTCCATCTGGGAAGGTGTATGACTTCCAAGGTATATCAAATAGCAATTTGAGAAAGAAAATACAGCTGTGATTTGTGTGAGATGGGAAGAAGCAGATTTGGGCTTTCCTTGTTGCTTCTGTTTTTTCTACATACTCTTTTAGAACAGCATTTTTTAAAAAAAAATTCTCCAGGATTAACTAGATGATCTGCACGCATCCTTTAACTGAAAATTGGGACTTCAAATCACCATATCATTTTCTTTTGGAAGGGCATCTGAGCATCACAGTTAATTAGAGAGTGTGACATAAGTGGATGACGACCCCTTGAACTGCAATGAGTTGCCGACAGTCCACAAAGCTGAAATAGAAATAGCTGTCATTGATGTTTTAATTAGGATCAAAAGACATTTTGCTAATGCATCCCCTCCCCCAGAATTCTGATGACACAGGTCAAATTATTCTTGTAACCAAACAAGTGAAACTTGGGGTGGGTGAGGGAATTTACCGGTACCACCTCTGAGAGACGTCTCAGTAGCTTCACAAAAGACAGAAAATTCCATTCATCAGGAACATGTGGTGGTGTTTCTTTCCTTCCAGATTTAGGAAGAGCAGATTTGGGTTACCATTGTTTCACCTTGACCATTATTTTTCCCCTCCCACAATATTATTTATTGTTTGTAAGGCACAACTTTCTATACATTAAGAAAAAATATCATGACAATGAGTAGCATAAAATCAATGGTAAAGTTACATTCATAAAACAACCACAAAATGTGCCACAAATCAGTAGATTAATGTAGTATAGCAACACAACTGGCCCACCCTACAGAGAAAGTCTCAGGTGCCTAAATGTTGATACTTGCCTGATGTTCATTGGAAGCAACATTCCAAAATCCCTATTCTTAGTGGACATAGGACAGATCTTGAGAGCATATGGCACTGATAAATATGTCTCTCCCTAAGATCAAAGTGACCAGGCAGGCATATATGTCATGAACTGGCAGGACAACAGGGAAGAGGAGGAAGAAGATCCTGGAAAGGGGTGTCATGAGGACTGGGACACATCAGAGCAAGCTGGGGATGGGGAAGGAGAGATTGGTGTAAGAAGTACTCAGAGGATGATGAGGGGATGGTGATCAGTGCACAGGAACCAGAGCAGCAGGACCCATCACCAGAGCCAGAGCTCTATGTTTGTGATGAAGTCTTTCCAAAGTCCATGGTGATCCCTGCACTCATTAGCTGCAAAAGACAGCTTGTTGTTTCACCTGATTCTAGCTGCATGACTCTTTTGTATGCCATTAAGAATCAACATGTTCAATAGCAATAGTTGTGTCAATGGGTGGTATCTGGTTAAATTGTATTCAGAGTAGACCCACTGACATAAATGGACTTAAATTAGTCCAGCGTATGTTCATGTCAATCAGTCTACTCTGAGTATAATTTAGTCAGCTACCACCCAGTAAATTTCTATCCCCATCCCAAGAATGTCGCTGTCTGGATGACTCCCTTAGGTATCTTGGGCATGAATGAGTACAAGATGGTAGAACATAATTCACTCATTGTAAATGCATGCTCATTTTCCTTCACTAACCCAATACTACTTACTTGAACCTCGAAGATAGAAACAAGGTTGCTTTTCTCTATAAAACTGCTAATTTTGTAAACATGGGGAGGGGTTCTATGCAGGACAACCTTACAAACAGGATCTCTCCCATTTCTCTGCCATATTTGGAGCTTCTCCCAATGTTTCATTGCCATCTCTGTAACCAGAACTCTCGGGGGGGGGGGCATTATGAGGAGCTGTGATGCTAAACTCCTGCACTTCAAAATTTGCCGCTACCCCTTTGAACCTTTGCCTTTGTGAAAACCAAGTTATTTTAGCAAGCTGATGTGTAACCAAGAAGCCAAAAAATTGTTGTTGTTTTTCAAATGACCAGTTTGCATCAACAATTTCCCCAAATATAGCTGTACTGAAATTACACAATTGGAAATCGGTCAAGCTGATGGGTATATTTTTATCTCAAAATTTATTATTTGGGTCAGGCAGTCATCTAGCAGCCCTGTGTGTGATCGTAATTATTGATTTCAGCACTCCAAACGGCTGAGCAAATGGCATATCTAACAGCAAGCGTGTGTGCAGCAGTGAAAGCCAAGGACAGAATAGAATTCAGCATTCACTTACCAAGTTCTGAAAATATGGTTTCAACTCGCCAAAGTTTTTGCAGTTACATAAAATTCTGATTTTTATTTTTAAAAAACATCACTTGATATATTAAATAAAATATATTATCAAGTAAAAAAATGCTAATGTTACTTTTTAAAATACGTAGTCCATACTGGAAATCATACATATACCCACTGAAGGACAATTCACCTGATAGTTCCCCATTAATAGTACGTGGGAGTATTTTACCACAGAACATTTAAATTACTAATTACTAAATTACTAATCACCTTTGTACAATCAAATTTTAGCTTATTTTGCTGAGAGGTGGACATTTAAAATTGCCATTTCTAATGCATGTAAAATCCTGATCACATGCTAATTTGACTTTATGACTTTAAAGAGACTAGAACTTCCCCCATAATTTCATGTTTTCATTTTCTTTTCTTTTTCTCATACTATGTCTCTTTTTCTCTCACCTTCATACTGACAACTCCAGGACACATTCACCCTAGATCTCTAATAATGGTGTAGGATGGAAGTACACTTACAGCATCTGTGGTAATATCTGTAACATCACGTCTTGGGCTTAGAAATTGTTTACAGATCAGTTAGTGGGGTTCTTCACACTTTAAAGTACATAGATGCCCTATATCAACCTCTGGAGGAAAGAATCATAAGCATTTCAAAGTACAGTGCCCCAATTAGGGCTATAGACATTTGAGATGTGTGCATGTTTAATATATGACTATGGCACTGTGTGTTAAACCACAGAGCCTAGGACTTGCCGATCAGAAGGTTGGCGGTTCGAATCCCTGCAACGGGATGAGCTCCCGTTGCTCGGTCCCTGCTCCTGCCAACCTAGCAGTTCGAAAGCACGTCAAAGTGCAAGTAGATAAATCGGTACCGCTCCAGCTGTAAGGTAAACGCCATTTCCGTGGGCTGCTCTGGTTCGCCAGAAGCAGCTTAGTCATGCTGGCCACATGACCCAGAAGCTGTGTGCGGACAAACGCCAGCTCCCTCGGCCAGTAAAGCGAGATGAGCGCCGCAACCGCAGAATCGGTCACGACCGGACCTAATGGTCAGGGGTCCCTTTACCTTTACCTTTTATTCGTTTTTTAGAATATAGCTACAGAAAGTCAATAAGATGTACAAATCAATCTAAGGAAAATCTGGGGTGTATGAGCAGAGGGCCCTCCCTCCTCCAAATTATCCCATTTTCTATAAGTAAATGTTGCCATTATAATTAAGATATATAGGGGAAGGTCATTTGTGTTGCTCTGGTTCTGCAGAAAAGCCCACAGGGCAAGAGAGATCCATAGTTATAGGACCATGGACAGCTCCAAGTGTATAGCTTGCTCCAACAAAGGTCAAAAGCAAGCTGAGCCTTAACCCTCTGTCCCCAGATCACTTCTCCCAGGCTCCATCCCTTGTGGAGAACTTAGCTTGTCTCTGGCCTGAAGAAAGGTACTCCTCTGATCTATGGCCTTCTGTTTGGTGGGTTCTCTGCATCACTGGACCACCAAATGTGGAAGGCATTTGGTTCCTCAGGCTCAGGAGAAGGTCCTGATCCTCTATACCCCAGTGCTATGGGAGGTTTTCTGTGGCCCCTGTATGCCAACCTCAGGCTCAGTAGTCTTCTGACCAGCAGCTGGCTCAGAGCCCTGAACCAGGTAGGCCTAGTCTCTCAGCAGGTAGCTCTGCAGCCTCAGACTCTGTGTCCAAGTCACTGTTGAACGCCAGGGTCGTGGCACTATTCTGCTCAAGAGCTCCATAAAATGAAAAGCTGCTCTGTGCTTCCAGTATTCTGGCAATTAAGTGCAACATCACTGGGATGATAGATAAGGAAGGGAAGCACTGATGTCATGTTTTGTTTCTTCTGTTCTTTGTTCCGACCAAAGAAGGTGGGAGCAGCATCCCCGAACTTCCTCCCCTCGTCAGTTCTAGCGATCGTTATGCTTCCATTGATCTCAATATTTTCCTGGCTTGTGAACTGATTGGCAGCCGCTTAACCTTTCATTTTCTAATTTTCGTAACACTGTCTCTTATTTAAATTATCTATGACATTCAAAAACCATCAAAAACATTGCACGACTTCTATGGAAATGCTTCACTTTCACTTCACAGTCCTCCCAACACACGTAGTACTTCTAGAGTCCGCTATCACCGCCACATTTCTGAAGACGAGCATGTGTTAATTTGATAAGGAGAACATTTCGTTTCAATGCTAAATGCAGTTTCATACTCTTGAAGGTGTGAACCATGTACATCACCTTGATCTCCTCAGATAAAAAGCTAGAATATAAATGCAATAAATAAATAAATGTATTGCCTCAGAGAAAACAAGGAAAGAGATACACAAAAAGAGGACCTAATAAGGAATCTGGGATTTTATATCCTAGTGATGAGAGAGAACTGGGGGGGGGGGAGGGCTGAAGGATAGTGAAAGGAAGAAATCAAATAACACAACAATATAGTGGGTTCTTTGATGACACAGGTGTCTAAGTTCTCAGAGTAAGGATCCCAGCAGGTTCTCTCTGAAATGAAGAGGACACCTGGGAAACTCAGGATCCTCATCTCCAAGGACAGGAAGAATTCTAAGCAGGGCTTTATACACCAGAGAGAGATCTTCATTTCAGCCCAGTAGCAAATAGATGACAGCTTTGTTGTATGTTCCCTAATAAGATTGTGTCTTCTGGGATGGAGTTTTATTTGGGGAGGTGGACTCTGTGTGTGTGCTTTCCTGCACAAGCAACTGTAAATTACAGTTTAATGTATACTCTAGCTGATCTGATGTCATGAAAGCTGGCATTCAGGGGCTCACAGCAGCAAGTCGTTTGATTAGCTATAATTGGAATGAGACCACAAAGTACACAGAGAATAATTTTGCCAAAGCTCTTACCAAGATTCCCATTTAAGAATGGTGGACTTTGCATCGCACCGACGTCAGCACCTCCCTCCATTCCATCCCTCAAGTGAGCCAAACTGTGAAATAATTTTTAAAACTTTAATTGTGTCCTAATAATTAAATGATGTTAGAAGAACAGTGTTCCTGGGGGAGGGTGAAAAATACAGCACTTTGTGTAAGAATTGTGTTTGATTTAAAATTAATTGTGCAGCATGTGTTTTTTTAATATATAAAAAATCTTTGATTAGATACATTCTGCTGAATAGAGTGTAACAATGGGATAATTAGTTCTGCAATTCTTTCTTGTAATCACATGGAAACAATAAATTGGGATGCAAAGAGCTTAATTAAACTGATTAACTTAGCTGTTTTGTTCTTATTGGTTTTACAGGACACAAGATAAAATCTGCCAAAAAGTACAAAGATACGTTTTCTAGGATGCTGTATTAACTCTTATAATGGTTGTAATTAATGGATTTCCAATAATCTCGTTGTCAAGTCTTTTGTTTCTGTTATAATGAGAAATGCATTGTTCACGTATATCTGAGACAAGTTCCAACCAATCCAAGGAGGATAAGACCCTCTTATTCCAAATCAAATGGCATTCTGATAGGCATCATTCCATCTCTCTGTAAACCAGCAAACACAAAATAAACCCTCAGGAATCAGCTCATTCATCAAATAATTAAGAGACTTCTACTTATGACAGTTTACCCTGAATTGTGACTTGTAATGCAAACAGGAATGCAAAGTCATTGTTTTGCCTCAAAGAACATACTCAAAATAAAGCCATCAGAATCTAGATTCTTGGGCAACAATGCAGAAAAACTCTGCTCAGTTTAAATTCCATTAATATCAACAGCATGTTGGTCATTATTAACTATTGTCCCACTGATTTTAATCACACAAGATAGCACAATCCTAAACATGTTTAAAAGTCAGACAGTTTCAAAGAAAACAAATTATAAAATATTTCTGATCTCCACGCACTGCTTCAGCTTTGATGAAGATATGCAGAATTTGATTCTAAAGCAGGAATGGGGTCCTTCAGATGTCGTTGGACCACAACTTCTATCAGCCCCAGTCACCAAGGGATGATGAGTGTTGTAGCTCAGCAACATCTGGACGGCCATAGGCTACCCCTCCAGGATTTAAAGCATCAACATACATTGGATTACAAATAATACATATACAGTGGTACCTTGGCTTTCAAACACCTTGATTCTCAAATGCTGGAAACCCGGAAGTAAGTGTTCCAGTTTTCTAACGTTTTTCAGAAACCAAATGTCTGATGCAGCTTTCGGCTATTGTTTCTGGGGCATCTGCACCAATCAGAAGCTGAGGCTTGGTTTTTAAAAATTTCGGGAGTCAGACGGACTTCTGGAAGGGATTAAGTTTGGCGTTTTTGTTTTTGCTATTTATTTTGCGTTTTTGTTTTTGAGGCTTTTTCGGTTAATTTGTTTTTGTGACTGTGTGGAACCCAGTTCAGCTATTGATTGATTGATTGATTGATTGATTGATTGACTGATTGTATGATGTGGAAATGGATAAAAGACCCACATCCAAACAATGACTATCATCAGTGCAGGTAAGAAAAACAATTAATTTTAATTTTTATCATCTACAATACTGTCTTATTTATTTTATAGTACAGTGCATTGATTATTGCTTTCATTTTATGAATCAATGGTCTCGTTAGATAGTAAAATTCATGATAAATTGCTATTTTAGGGGTTGTTTTTAAAAGTCCAGAACAGATTAATCCATTCTGCATTACTTTCTATGGGAAAGCGTGCCTTGGTTTTGGAACGCTTTGGTTTTGGAACCGACTTCTGGAACAGATTAAGTTTGAGAACCAAGGTACCACTGTATGTGTGCTGAGATATGCAGGGTATTTTGAGGGATCTAAATATCAGCGCAATGGACAGCACCATTCCCCCCCCCCATTTTTTAAAAAAGCAAAAAACAAAAGCTGCCTTGGAAGAGTTTCTTGTTTTTGTTTTGCTTCAGAAAGTTTGTGTGTGAGAGAGAGTGCAAATATGGGTTGGATCCATATGTGTGCGAGCAGTACTCTACTCATGGATAAGTTTTCCTGGTTCCATAATAATGCTTATTATTATTATTATTATTATTATTATTATTATTATTATTATTTCATTTATTTATTATTTATACCCTGCCCATCTGGCGGTGTTTCTCCAGCCACTCTGGGTGGCTCCCAACAGAATATTAAAAACATGCTAAAACATTAATAACTTCCCTAAACAGGGCTGCTTTCAGATGTCTTCTAAATGTCAGGTAGTTGTTTATTTTCTTGACATCTTGTGGGAGGATGTTCCACAGGGCGGGTGCCACTACCGAGAAGGCCCTCTGCCTGGTTCCCTGTAACTTCACTTCTCGCAGTGATGGAACTGCCAGAAAGCCCTCGGAGCTGGACCGCAGTGTCTGGGCAGAACTATGGGCGTGGAGACGCTCCTTCAGGTATACTGGGCTGAGGCCATTTAGGGTTTTAAGGGTCAGCACCAACACTTTGAATTGTGCTCGGAAACGTACTGGGAGCCAATGTAGGTCTTTCAGGACCAGTGTTATATGTTCTTGGCAGCCACCCCCAGTCACCAGTCTAGCTGCTGCATTCTGGATTAGTTTCTTTCCACTCACATAAGATATCTGTGAACCCAAGCCTTATATCAAAGTACAGAAATATGCAAAAGTTAGTAGGGGCTGGACAATTACAAGAATGGATGGTGGTAATAAGTTTGGCTAAGTTTGAGAGCCTGTGCTTCAAAGATAATACATGTATTATGGTCTAATTTCCCAGCTGCTATATATTAGCAAAGCTCCACTGAAGTAGCACAATTTAATCCAATAGAGTGCTGTCAGTTTATGTCAGAGGATTAGTCTTTATCTGTTACCTATCAATGTGTTACATCTGAATGCTTCCCATTAAAAGAAACTGTCTAATCACATTCAAGATTCCATCCTCTTATTTATTAAACACTGGTTTAATGGGTTTTCCAAATTAACGGGTAGAGCTGTGTCCTTTTAAATGTAATGGTAATATGAATTTTAGTTTATGTTAGTAATTGTAAAATCGAAGAAATCCTATCATAATTAATTCTCATTCTCTAGCTTCCCAGAAAAATTACAATGTTCATTCAATGGAACTGTTTAAGATGTAGTTTACATTTCAAAAAGAAATTAGGGGGGGCAGAGTAAAAAAGCTGGAGCGTCATAGACCTCGCAGAAGCCATGGTCTACTGCTTTGCAGAACTGGGCCATGCCATGTTTTGAGGAGCTCTTGTGAGTTCAGTGAGGGCAAGTCTCAGAAGATATGATTGGGGAAAATAATGTTCAGTTCCTCAGCAATTGGCCTATGGAGTGCTGCAGAGTTCCATATGCCCCTGCCCCCACCATACTTTTAAACATCTATATTCAACTACTGGGTAAAAGGTTTTGGGTGAAGAGGCATCAAAATGCTAAGGAAACCCAGCTCTAGCTCTTATTATCAACTCATCCTAGGAAACTAGTTACAAGTTCCTGAAGTGCTGTCTGATGGCAATACGAAACTGGATGTGGTAGGACAAACTGAAACTTAATTCAGGCCATATGAAACATAATAATAATAATAATAATAATAATAATAATAATAATAATAATAACAACAACAACAACAACAACAACAACAACAACAACAACTTATTTAACTTATATACAGAATTCATCATGCGAAAGGCTGGGCTGGATGAATCCCAAGCCAGAATTAAGATTGCCGGAAGAAATATCAACAACCTCAGATATGCAGATGACACAACCTTGATGGCAGAAAGTGAGGAGGAATTAAAGAACCTTTTAATGAGGGTGAAAGCGGAGAGCGCAAAAAAATGGTCTGAAGCTCAACATCAAAAAAAGGAAGATCATGGCCACTGGGCCCATCACCTCCTGGCAAATAGAAGGGGAAGAAATGAAGGCAGTGAGAGATTTTACTTTCTTGGGCTCCATGATCACTGCAGATGGTGACAGCAGTCACGAAATTAAAAGACGCCTGCTCCTTGGGAGAAAGACGATGGCAAACCTAGACAGCATCTTAAAAAGCAGAGACATCACCTTGCCAGCAAAGGTCCGTATAGTTAAAGCCATGGTTTTCCCAGTAGTGATGTATGGAAGTGAGAGCTGGACCATAAAGAAGGCTGATCGCCGAAGAATTGATGCTTTTGAATTATGGTGCTGGAGGAGACTCTTGAGAGTCCCATGGACTGCAAGAAGATTAAACATATCCATTCTTAAGGAAATTAGCCCTGAGTGCTCACTGGAAGGACAGATCGTGAAGCTGAGGCTCCAATACTTTGGCCACCTCATGAGAAGAGAAGACTCCCTGGAAAAGACCCTGATGTTGGGAAAGATGGAGGGCACAAGAAGAAGGGGATGACAGAGGACGAGATGGTTGGACAGTGTTCTTGAAGCTACAAACATGAGTCTGACCAAACTGCGGGAGGCAGTGGAAGACAGGAGTGCCTGGCGTGCTCTGGTCCATGGGGTCATGAAGAGTCAGACACGACTAAACGACTAAACAACAACAATAATAATAATAATAAAATAATGCAAGAATGCTGGGAATGTGGGCTTGGGAGAGCCCATCGTTGTTTGAAACTCTTTCCTGCCATATGATGTCCAAAATCTTCCTTAGTGTTACAGTGCATGTAACACTAAATCACCCCCTGAAAATGTGTGAGTGTGTGGATCTCATAATGTGAGAGCTACTCTGGTCCTGCTGCTGCATTGCTGTGAGCTAAGACATGGTTTGGTTTAGCATACTGTCCAAGCTTAAGCTTGTGGTTTACATTTTTCCAAACCACAAGCTGCTACCAAAGCTGATGCTTGGGTTTACGACTCATTGTTTGTCTGGAGCAAGGCAAACCATGAACCCAGGTTCACACAACATGCCTGGCTGTGATTTCCTCTCCAGGAAACTTCACCCTTATGTATTCACACTAAGCTATGGTTAGCTTTGGCTTCATGTGCGAACTAGCTCGTAGCCTTTTTTGATTGCCAATTTATGCATAAAATGATTCTCTTTAATAGATGTATACAACTTAGGAACCCCTAACCTGATTGTAGATTTCCAGCCCTGTGTGGTGGCTTGCTAGGGTGTCAACAAAGTGTCAGGATTCTCAGCCGCAGTCAGAGGTAACTGGCCTCACTCCAAGCATTCGGCTTGAGATCCTTGTTGACCTTCCCGTCTGCGTCTCCCGGCAGGATACAGGCAAGGCCACAAATCGGCGATCCTCCTCAAACGTGAGAAGAACACACCCTCCTCCCTCCTCCCTGCTTTCCCCCAGGGAGGGGAAAAGAGACAGACAGGAGTCTATTTACATGTCTTTATTCCTGTCATTCCAGCAGTACAGAGAAACGTGTCTGCACTCTCCAGTCTCCAGCAGTAGAGTCTCAAACTCCACCCCTGTACTTCCAGTACAGGTCAGATGACACTCTGAGCCAACATCCGGTGCTCAGTGCAATGAATAGACTGCCCCTTTTTTCCACTAGTACAGTCCCACACATCAACATCCTGTTTTGCATTCCAGACACCTGCAGCTGGCTTTCGCATTGCTGCTTTTTCCTGACACAAAGCTCTTGGTTTTGCTTCCTCTTTGCGAAGTTGGTGGTGGGCTGCTTTTGCCTTGGTTGATCTCAAGTTTGTGCAGGCCTGATTTTTAAGGGTTTCTGTTTATCAAAGTATTTTATAAATGAAAGCATTGGTTAGAATCATTTCCCAACCACAGCACTCTCTTCATAGCCTGAGTGGCGGATCAAGCAGCCCCACTTCCCTTAGAAGTTCAGTATAAAGCTCAGAGTGATAATAATAATTAATAATATTAATAATAATAATAATATATTTATACCCCACCCATCTGACTGGGCTTCCCCAGCCACTCTGGGCGGCTTCCAAAAAAATATTAAAATACTGTAATCCATCAAACATTAAAAGCTTCCCTAAACAGGGCTGCCTTCAGATGTCTTCTAAAAGAATGGTAGTTGTTGTTCTCTTTGACATCTGGTGGGAGGCCGTTCCACAGGGAAGGCGCCACTACCGAGAAGGCCCTCTGCCTGGTTCCCTGTAACTTGGCTTCTCGCAGTGAGGGAACCTCCAGAAGCCCCTCAGTGCTGGACCTCAGTGTCCGGGTAGAACAATGGGGGTGGAGATGTTCCTTCAGATATACTGGACCAAGGCCATTTAACACTACCTCCTCCTGGAAGAGTCAGACATTGTATGATATTGTAGCAAAACAAACCAGAGACTAAGAGAGAGACACAGAGGAGAGATAGAATGGGGCTGGAATGCACAGAGCGGTCATTAAATCCAAACCAAATTAATCAAATCCAAAGGCTTTTTGTATTTCTGTTGTTAGTATCACCTTGCCTGTTTGGCTACCTCTTTCCCCTCCCTACCCAATACAGCCAGCAGCCAGGAGCCAATGTAAGAGTAAAAGAGGAACAGACCATTGAGCTTAGTCTTCCCAGTACAGGGATAGAATGTGTCATTTCTACTCTTTTCGTCTTGAAGAGCTACTTAACGAAAATCAGTAGGGTGTTCTGCTTCAGAACTGATTGCACATCCTTGGCCTTTGTGATTGCTGAAATATGAAATCATTTCACTTGACTCAACAAATAAATTAGTGGGTGGCACTTACATTATAAGCTTCAAGCAGCTACGTGACTCAGGAAAGAAAATGTTATTAATCAGAGTTCTTGGGGAGAAGATTCCACCATAAAGAAATTCAGGTCTGTGCTGCTTTTTTTAAAAGAAGGAGTCATGTTGTAAGAAACTATCATCATATATACTAATCGTGAACTCAGGTGCTGGGTTTGTGACTGCTCTGCGGCAAAGGGGGATAGTAGAAACAAGACAGGGGAACACCTGAGTTTGCAAAAGAATAAGAATATTTAGGCAAAAACCCTAAAGAGCCCCCTCAAAAAAACCCACCCCAAAATAGCCTAATGATCGGTGGCCACAGATTGTTGAGTGTCTGCTGGGGGGGGGTGTATGACAGAGAGAGAGAGAGAGAGAGAGAGAGAGAGAGAGAGAGAGAGAGAGAGACCAGGGGGTGGGGGAGGAAAAGAATGGAGTACCCTGAATGGCTAGCTCCCCTGATCACTGCCCCAATGCTCTCGTTATAGTTCTCCCCTTCTGCCTCTTTCTCACATTTTGAGTTCTAGCATGATGGAACATGGAAATAATAAAATGGCTGTCACAGGGAAAGTGGGACCATTCTCTTACAACATGATTCAACCCCAATAGAACTGTCACGTGTCTCTAATATTTTATCTCTCTCCCTCCAGCTATACAGTCATACCTTGGAAGTCAAACAGAATCCGTTCCGGAAGTCCGTTCGACTTCCAAAACATTCAAAAACCAAACCGTAGCTTCTGATTGGCTGTAGGAAGCTCTTGCAGCCAATCAGAAGCCGCAGGAACCCCGTCGGACATTCGGTTCCAAAAGAACGTTTGCAAACCAGAACGATCACTTCGGGTTTGCGGCGTTCGGGGGCCAAAATGTCAGAGTTCCAGGGTGTTCGGGATCCAAGGTATGACTGTACCAGGAATAGGCATTGGAGGGGAGTGTGGAGTGTTGGGCTCTGGAATTTGTCTTGTCTATCAAGATACCAAAGTCAGTGCCTGCACAATGATGGAAGATGCACGTGCACATATGGTTTTGGTTTGGTTTGGTTTTTTGAGAGGGGTGCAGAGACTCAGCTGGAAATGTTGATAAGCATTTCTGTCCTCTATGGTCAGCCCTGGAGACCCTGTTCTCTGTTCCATCCAATTGTGAGATCAGAAGGACAGGTATAATAGCCAGTAGCAATGCCAAGATTATTAAATTCCCTACTGGGTGAGTACCACTCTTTGCCCAACTTAAAACAGTTTACCTTTTTATTCCAGTGACCCAAAATTCAGTGTTTTCAACTCTTTATGCTACCCACTAGAGTTTTTAGTTTTGTGCTGCTCTTTATTAATACTTCAAAGGCTGCTATTGATTGTTATTCTTGATTTGTTGGTTTAAAATTTGCTTTTAATTTTTAACCTATTATATTTTTTCCTATTGTGTTTTTACTATAAAGACTCCATGAGAGTTTTTACAGAAATTGGGGTATTAAGTTCAAGTTATGCTAAATTAAACCATTAAATAGGTAAAGGTAAATGGACCCCTGACCATTAGGTCCAGTCATGGACGACTCTGGGGTTGCGGCGCTCATCTCGCTTTATTGGCCGAGGGAGCCAGCATACAGCTTCCAGGTCATGTGGCCAGCATGACTAAGCCGCTTCTGGCAAACCAGAGCAGCACACGGAAACACCGTTTACCTTCCCGCTGGAGTGGTACCTATTTATCTACTTGCACTTTGATGTGGTTTCGAACTGCTAGGTTGGCAGGAGCAGGGACTGAGCAACGGGAGCTCACCCTGTCACGGGGATTCAAACTGCCGACCTTCTGATCGGCAAGTCCTAGGCTCTGTGGTTTAACCCACAGCATCACCCGCGTCCCTTAAATAGCGTCCCTTAAATAGTGTTAAATAGTGTAACACAAAAGCTTCAAAGAACAAAAGCTGCTCATCTTAATCAGGTTCTTGACTATATCAACATCTCACATCCAAATATTCTCAATTGTGGGGTTCTGGGAAGGAACACACAAATCTGAAAGTTGCAGTTTTGTTTCACACAGTTGAGTCACATGAGGTTGGTTCAGGTACACATATTCACGAATGCAACGCAGTCATTTCGCTGTTGGGCGTTTATATCCATTCACATCAATTCAGATGAAATGCTTTTCAATTCACACACTGGATTCAGACATTTTAGATGCTAGCCATCTAGTGTACTGTAATCAGGTATGGAGAAAACAAGTAATACAAATTGATGTGTGAACAAATCCATGATTGCATTTAAATCCCATTGAAATTAAGAGTGTTCAAAGCTGGTTGATTTAAAAGTGAAAGGTCCTAATTTCAATCCACTTTCTAAACTTGTTTTGCACCCTGGCAGTACTCTAGTTTTAAATTTAGACACTTTTGTTAATTGACATAATGTGAATTTACTCTAAAAATAATAATGTAATGAGCAATTATCTATGACAGGAGTGCCTTTGAGTCAGTAGACTGCTTTCACTTTATTAATGTGGAAAAAAATAACCTTTCATGCTGTCGATCTATGATATTTGTTTGTTTTCATTAACATTGCACGGTGGAAGTAAAACATTTCTTGCCTAAGTTTGTGAGCTGCTTAATCTCATTGCAGATGACTATTATTAATTTCTGTATTTGGACTTTCTAATAAAAAGAGAAAGGGGCTTAGTCTGCCAATGAAACAACAGTGATTAGATTAGAAGTCAAATTTTAAAAACAGATTTGCTTCTTTTGTACTGTAGTTAGAAAGGAAGAGAATATGAAAGCCCTTTCAATGTCAAGTGGATGAGTGTTAAAAATTATAGATTCCTCAGGCCAGGCATTGCCTTTTGTACATGTAATTTATGTCTTTGCCTAAGCTATATCAAACTTCAAATATGACATTCCAAGGAGCCTTCTCTTCTATTCTTCACACCCCCAGCAATGGGCACTAGACAGACATTACATTTTATTCACATCTCTGCAGGGCCAGCCCTAAACATTTTTCCGTCTGATACAAAGGATGAGGTGACATTGTGCTTCCCCCATTCCACATACAGAAGCTGGTCAGATTGGTGGTTGAATCATACCAGAACAGCTGCCTCTTCTGTTGGCTAGCTCAGGGGATTTGCGAAGGCCACCCATCACTTAGGAGGTAAGAAGGCATCGTCTTCCACTCTGCCCTGTATTCATCATACAGCATTGTTTGCATTCTGCTGTGGTTTGTCTTGCACAAAAAACCTACCTTATTCATTTTGCTGTCTGCTGTGGCAAAATGATGTAACTTATGTAATAAATCACATAAATAGCATCGCTATGTTGCCTTTATGTAAATTGCATAGTTACATTGTCATTACGTTATCCCACCCCATTCATTTCAATGCAAAGCAAACAGAATGCAGATGGTGGGAGGGGACACTTTCAATTAAATATCATTTGTGGATCTGTTGATCTTCATGTATAGGTGCTGCACACAGAGTATCTTCAGAGTTCATTACAAGCAGCTCAAGAGTTTATACGAGGACAAGTGGAGGTCCTTATTTAGATAAGCACCCATTGCTTTCCCACCTTTTCTCAAACAGCAGGGTGGTTTTGTAAGAGCCCAGTCATTCTTTTTGTATAGCTGCCTACATTGGAACTATTGGAAGCATATTTCTTTGAAAGCCTGGCTGTAGATCACATCTCTTCAGACAAGAAATATGTTTCTGATGCTAGGGTGTGTTTTTTTCCAGGAGGTTTTGACCTTTGTTCGCTAATGCTGACTTTGCCACTATGATTTATGCTCTTGCAACTTCTAGACCGAGCTACCGCTGTGCATTTCACCCAGGTTCACATCTCAAATCCTTTCTGAAGATTACACTGCTGAATAAAGCAACAGCTTGCTGGAAAATGAAATATTTTGGTGAAGCATACGTACGCTCCAGCGTGCAAGGTATGCCTGCTTTATGGTTCCTGCTAGGTTTGCTTGCTTGCTTGAGACTGAGAAAGTCTTGAGAGGCAGGAGGCAGAATTCACCTAAGTAGCCTTGTTGGTGGAAGCCCTGGGCAAGAACTTCCCTTGTGCAATGGGGCTTCCCCTGTCTCCTCCCCCTGTGCACTCTGAAATGGGCTCAGGGGGGTCAGGAGAACCCCCAGAACAGCACTCAGGAGGAGAGGAGGGGTATCATTCTGTTTGGCAAGCTAAAATACTTGCACTGGTGGAACTATTGGGAAAGTGTGACACTGAATTTCATCCAGAGCATCTTTTTCTATCTTGATTCAGGTAGATAGCCATGTTGGTCTGACGCAGTCAAAACATATATAAAATAAAATAATAAATAAATAAATGTATCTGAAGAAGTGTGCATGCACACAAAAGCTGATACCAAGAACAAACTTAGTTGGTCTCTAAGCTGCTACTGGACAATTTATTTTATTTTATTTTTAATTTTTCTTTCTTGGTTCAAAAACTTCAAAGAATCTCCCACCTGAGATTTATCGCTCTCCTTTCCCAATGTGGCTTTTACTGAAAAGTGCCAAAAAATATGACAGAGTCATAAAGACTCAAAAGCATGAATGCAAACATTAGAACACCTACCCACACCCCAGTTATGGATTTACATTGATGCCGTCCAACTGCTTAAACGGTTCTTCCTGTTGTGGATCCGAGAGCACGGTAGGAATGCAATCTTGGGCTGCAAACCATTGGATATGGGCCATGCCACTTTGAGGTCACATAGCATGTGTATGCATCAGGCTGTTATCTTGCTGAGTTCAACAGGACTCATTTCTTGAGCAGACATAGAAAGTATTACACTGTAATTCATACTAAGGAGTGATTTGCATGTGCTTGCACATGGCTTCATTTATTCGCACTTGTTTGCTGGCAACTGAAGATGTGAACTGATTCTACTGAAAATTATTATGCAACAGATGGTGTAAAGTGATATGTAAGCTCAATGGTGTTATATCTTTGGTGGCTCATTTTTTTACATGCACTTGTTGATACCGTGGTCATCAGCCTAATAGAAGGGCGCTGCCACATACCAACATTTTCTTGTAACAGATAGGTTCCCCAATAGAGATAATACTCAAAACTCAAGGTGTCTAACAATAGCTTAAAACCAAAACTACTAAATCATTCACACAATAAAAGCAGAATGTGAAGGCAATAAAATGTACTGTGCATCACATTATAACACAAATTTCAAAACAGAGCAAGAGATTAAAGCCATCCATACCCAGTTATCACTGTTATTCTAAATATGCCCCAATATTTATAAAGTACAACCCTCCATTTAGAGTCTTCATTAGTGGTTTTTATTTCAATCTACTTTTTATTGTTTTTGTGACTTGCTCATGGATATTTTCACTTTCCGTTTTAAAGGACTGCATTTCTAGTTTTTTAGTTGTGAATTGTTTGCATTTCATCTGATTTTCTTGGTGCTCTATCGCTGCGCTACAACTCTTCCCTAGAGAACCCAGACAGTACTCCAGCATGATATTTGATGAGAACAAGTGTATCAACATATTGAAAACATTTACATTCCACCTCTCTTGCACTCAGTAATTAAAACCGGAGAACATCATCAGTAAATTAAACAATTATAAACACCTAAAGCAATCAAATTGCAGCAGTAGTAATGTGGCTCCTGCAGAAAGCAAATTCTAGTGCAAAATCCTGCTCTACCACAGTGTGCCTGTCCCTTGATTACCGACACATATAATGGTCCTTTCTCCTGCTTTTGGGCATAGGGATACATATTTCCAGTTCTGGAGTCTGTACAGGCCTGTTGTTGTTGTTGTTGTTGTTGTTGTTGTTGTTGTTGTTGTCACAGGTCTGGAACATCTGGTAGAACACCAGAATTGCCCTGAGTCATCTCCCGATAGTACCCTTTGTTAGTTTTGCTGTCAGAACCTGTCTGCTTAATTAGCCTTTGGAACTCCAAGCACTGTATCTGGAAAATCTTGCTGTGACTGAGGAAACTTATTGGCTTTCTACACCATTAGATTTACCTTGATGACCTTGATTGCCATTTCCTTTGCCTGTGTTTGAACAGAGCATAAAGAACACAATCTTTTAGAACTTTTCTTTTCTCACTGTAGCCTCATTCTTCCCTCTGCCGCCTCTCAAGCTGAAGTTGCACAGCGCAGCTGAGCCATTCACCGAAGGCTCTCTTCCCCTCTCTCCTGGAAAGCTTTCAACAGTCCACTATTCATTTGCTCTTTCGTTGTACTTTCTAAATAAAACTCAATTTCCTGGAAGAGCTCTTGTCTCTGTTGCTCCCTGCATGTATATCTCTCCTGTAACTCAGCTGCTGAAGCAACAGAACATTCTGCGACCTTGGCTAAACACTTGCCATGTGAGTGCCTGTTTGCATGCTAGCTCTACTGGGCAAACAGCCATGGCAGGACACAGCCTGGGTCACAGTGGGGAAACAGTTGCCCTAGCAGACTTGAGCCCTGCCATTCATGTTCTGAAAGGGCATAAACCTCAAATATGGTGAGGTAGTCTCCAGTCATGCTTAAAGGCGTGTTTTATTTTTAGCATTTATTTTATTTTTACATCCCTATCTAAGAAGCTCAAAGTGGTGTTCACAGTTCTCCTCCTTCCCATTTTATCCTCTCAACAACCTTGTGGGGTAGAGGTTAGGCTGAAAGCAAGCGACTGGCCCAATGTCACCCAGTGAACTTCATGGCTGAGTGGGTATTTCAACCATGGTCTCCCAGGTCTTAGTACTGTCACAGAAGAAGAAGAGGAGGAGGAGGAGGAGGAGTTTGGATTTGATATCCCACTTTATCACTACCCGAAGGAGTCTCAAAGCGGCTAACATTCTCCTTTCCCTTCCTCCCCTACAACAAACACTCTGTGAGGTGAGTGAGGCTGAGAGCCTTCAAAGAAGTGTGACTGGCCCAAGGTCACCCAGCAGCTTCATGTGGAGGAGCGGAGATGCGAACCCGGTTCCCCAGATTACGAGACTACCGCTCTTAACCACTACACCACACTGGCTCTCACCAGGTTTTCCCTTGGAAAGGAGCGAGACAAACGGGAAGCCGTTCAGACCTGTGCCTAGAAAGTGTGGGCCAAGCGGGAAACAGCTTTGACCCATGATTTCTAGGCATGGCACAAGCAGAAGTGTTGATGAACCCTCTGCCTATACAGGCAGCTAGCCACTCTCCCATGCACAGGAACCACCCACCCTCACTGACTCCATCTTTCCACGGGTTTGAACTCAGTTTAGTGGCCCTCATTCAATCTACCACTGTGTCCAGACAATGGTTCAGATCTTACACATCCTCTCAGGTGTTATGGAGAATTAAGCACATAGATATTAAATGATATTGGGGTCAAGACCATAGTGCAAGGACCATGGGCTGAAACAAAATCTCCCAGTGCTATTTTCTGTCCATGACCCTAGAGGGGTCCCAATACTCATCCCACAGAGTTGGTCAAGGAGCATATCATAGTCAATGGTACCAAAGGCTGCCGAGAAGTTCAGGAGCAGAGTCACCCATCCCACTCTCAATACAGGTCATCCATCAGAGCAACATAGGCTGATTCAGTCCCAGTGTTGAAAAAGTTGACTTTCTGGGCATGAAGAAAAGAAAAGAAAAGCCAACTGCGGGGCATTTGAGGTAGCCGTGACTTTTGTTTGGGGGAGAATTCGAGCTGTAGGAGGTGCTGATTTGCAGTAATTTCCACTACTGTGTCACGAAATCATAGCAAAGATGGAGCTGCAGAGTGAACACGCCTTCATTTTCTATTTCATTCCAACCTATGGAGCGGCATTATAAATAGCCTAAGTAATTGTAAGCAGGAAAAGCTGACAGTCATGATCCTGGTATAAAATGAGCACCACCCTCCACCTACAGGCAGTCATATAGAAGAAATAAAATACAGTTTAATTTTATCTTTCCAAGTCCAGCCCACATATGAAAGGCTGTGACTACAACAGTTTTTATTTATTTCCATTTAGGCAAAACAAGTCTTGCAAAACTGAAACTGCTGCTAGCTCACTGTTTAAGTCAAATGGGCACAATATATCTCAGGATATAACTTGCTCTTTTAAAATAAATAGAGTCTGAGATTCTGCTTAATTTAATGCAAGTATTATTATTTTTAGGAACTCTAGTCCCTTATGGACATTTTTTAGTCCAAGCAACAATGCCATATGCACCCAAATAATCTACATGTATTGATGCCTATTGAACTTAGCCACCATCTGGGCATGGATTTTTGAAAAATCTTTTTAAAAGTTAAGTTCCTGATTTTATTTTTCTGCCCTCTTTTTCTATATAGGTATGTATATAGGTAAAGGTAAAGGTACCCCTGCCCGTATGGGCCAGTCGTGTCTGACTCTAGGGTTGTGCGCCCATCTCACTTAAGAGGCCGGGGGCCAGCGCTGTCCGGAGACACTTCCGGGTCACGTGGCCAGCGTGACGAAGCTGCTCTGGCGAGCCGGCGCCAGCGCAGCACACGGAACGCCGTTTACCTTCCCGCTATAAAGTGGTACCTATTTATCTACTTGCATTTAAGAGTGCTTTCGAACTGCTAGGTGGGCAGGAGCTGGGACCAAACAACGGGAGCTCACCCCGCCGCGGGGATTCGAACCGCCGACCATGCAATCGGCAAGTCCTAGGCGCTGAGGTTTTACCCACAGCGCCACCCGCGTCCCATGTATATAGGTAAGCAGGTATTAATTCACCAACAAAAAGTCACCCTGTGCCTCCAGCTGTTTTTCTCTATTTTGCACCCCACATCATAATTTCCAGAAGGGTATATTAAGAATATTGATGTTAACTATTAATGAATAATAGTAATCTAAAATAAGCATTATTAATCATTGTGTAATTATGTGGATATTATTAAAATCCACAAAGTAATATTCCTTGAATATTCCTAATGGACTTGGCATTCTTCATATTGGTTTGGAGATTAATAGTTCCAGGTTTGGAGGATTGATGCATGCATTCTGTACCCAGATTTCACTGTGATCTTTCATGCCAGATGCGCAGAAGTGAGCTCTTGCATCCTATTTTTTAACCTGTGTGGAAGATTAGAAAGCGGTTTTGTCAGGTCACACAAATGAAGTGTTCTGGCAACTTCTCCCCAGAGAGTTTACGGAAAGACTTAAAGCTCCAGGTGTGATTGTGGGCTTGGACTTTTAGCATCGTCGTCTGTTTCACAGACCCAACAAACCAAATCAGAGAACTAGAGGCAAACAAAACAAGGAAAGAGAGGGTAAGCATGCTTTGAATCAATGGATTTGTTTATACAAGTTCAAATTGCCATTTGGTTAACAAGGCAGGTAATCAGCTATGCAATATTAGCTTGAAGGACAGGGTCAAAGGTGCAGGGAGGCCTATGATCCTGTATTTTCATAGATATTGCACCACCTCACAGTGCAAGTAAGGGGCTGCTTCTTTGAAGCACTGTCTTAGACCTACTTCTGACCGAACTGTAGCCTCAGCTATACTACTTTGGGCAAGAGGTATGGACTCATATTTCAGGGAGGAAACTAAGCTAGAGCCCTTGTTTGTAATACTCATCCTATCTCTATGAAGGGAATTTCCATTCCACACACACTAGTTGTCAGGGGCTGCCTCAGGTCTCAGCTCACAAAAGACCAACGCCAAGCTCTTCTTATATACAAGGATGTTTATTGCAGTTCATTATTGGTTCCACTACCGAGGCGTGCAGCCCCGCGTCTCTTAGCCTAGACGTTTTAAGTCCCCTCTGAGTCGGTCCCGCCTCTACACCAGCTTAAGAGGCTTGTGCTAGACCACCTCTTCCTGTCCCTTCTTTTCCGCAGGGTCTTCCTGCCCCCCTGGGTTCCTTCCCTCCTGCTTTCCCCTGACGCGGATCCCTCAGATGCCTGCTCTCCCCTCCTTCGTGCTTTGGGGCCAGGCTCCTCCTCCGGGCTCTCTGCATTTCCGCGCGCCTCCACATTTGAACTTGGCGCGCGTTCGCTACCCCTGACCTTCCTTTTGACAGCTACACTACTCCCTGTACTACTCTCCGCCCCTTCCGGCAGGACGTCCTGCCCCGATCTCCTTCCCCTGTCTCCTTCCTGCTCTGCTCCGTGTGTCACACTGGTAACTCCACCCTTCTCACTCCGTTCCTCCTGGGAAGCCGACCCCGATCTCCCACTCCCACTCGGGGTTTCCCTGCTGCTTCCCTGCTCCTGGCAAGTCCCCCCTGTGACCCCCCTTGGCTTGACCAGGGGCGCCCCCTTCTGGGAATCCTCCGATTCACTTGAGAGTCTCATGGAAGACCTCAAGTCATTGTCATCCTCTTCCTCACTGTCCTGGGTTTCTTCCCCATCGCTCTCCGTCTCCCCCCTCACCTGTGCCTCTGTCCCTGAACCCCTGACACTAGTCATTACAGACTGAACACTTTATGCAGTATCCATTAATGCCTTCTGGCTGCAATCCTGTGGTCCCTGGAAAGGTCATATGAAATGCTGTGAACATGTTTTAAATGGAGAAATGGTTTTTATGTTTAAAATATGAATAAATGAAATCTGGAGTAGTCTCAATGGCTTCTGTGAAGTAGAAGTAGTTAAAGAATTGCTAATAAAACACATTTTAGGTGTATAGTATAGTTCATGGGGGGGGGACACACAAAAACAAAGGTCATATGATCTGTCAGATCTGTCAAATTCCAGGGGCCATAAGATCCATTAGCTCTCCCTCTCTGGGGTGGCATGAGGAAGAAACAATACCGGCCATGGATATGGTCAATGATTCCATTGGGAAAGAAACAGTATACAGAAAAACTGAATCAGAAAATAACAAGCACCATTTTACATTGCTCACATGAGCCCAGGAGGGCACAGGGAAAGGCGGTTTGTCCCTCTATGCCTGTCCCTTCCTCCCAACACACATTTTCTGGATTACTCTGTATGCCTGAAAAGGGGCTTTAACCCTCGCCCACCCCCTTTTTAAAGTGAGAGGAGCTTTTTAAAGTGAGAGGAGCTTTGGGTAGTTGGAATATATAGAGGGAGACAGTTTACATGCCTGGTCCGAAATGTTCATGCAGGGTTCAGATGTGCTTCTGCAAGGACAGACTTGCATGTGGGGAAACTGGAGCAAAGACAGGACAGAGCTATAAATATCCTAAGTAACAAATAATAATCATGCCCAAAAGCTCTTGGTTCCATAAAAAGTGCCCTTAGTCTTGTTCTGAGGGTGACAGCTATTGAAAAAGTAATTGGCAGCAGTGTGAGCTTCTTATCTAGCTGTGTGGGGTGGAGGTTAAAAGAATGAGATAAAAGATAACCCAAATACTTAGATAGATGATTCAGCTTCTATCAAATTGTATGGTGATTTGTGGCCAATTTCAAAAGCAGCTTCAAAGAGGAAGGATGTAAAAATTCATCATAACTGCTAAATTTTACATACAGATTCATATTGGATAACTCCAAACATGAGATACAAAGGGCACTCACATTTGACAGACATCCGTTCAGCTGTTTTGCTTTCCATAGCTTGGCTATATATGTTGTGGAGAGAGAGAAAGATGAATGTCCTTGAAAGGGCTACTTGATCATGCATAAAGTAGGAAGAAGGATAAATGTTTGGCCATATTAAACCACTGGCAATGCCCCCAGCATCCATTATGTGCTGGTCAACCAAGGTCAAAAAGTCAGTCGTGTTCCCCGCCCCACACAAATACAGAGTGTTATTTATTTCTACAGAGCCTAACCTGCAGATTATAAATTCTCATTAAGCCCAGGCATTCTGCTTATTATAGCAGAATTTATTTATTAAATTTATATCCCACCTTTTCTCCAAAAGGAGTATAATGGTGTGATAATGCATGAGAATTACAATTTCACAGCTCTCAATCTGTATTTGCTCTAAGATAGAACATGTCATTTATATTTGACACATTTAAATATCAGAGATGAAACCTAAACGGGAGAATATTACATCCAATTTCATGAAAGGGGGAAAAATCTGAAATGAAGAGAAGTGTGTTGTAAACAATTTGCACAACTCAGGATATACGTTTTTAAAATAGATAAAATATAATATATTAAAGTTACCAAGCAACAGAAAGAAATCAAACTGTGCAGTAAAGCAGGGGATGACTCCTTGTATGCAGATAATTGACAATATATTGCATATTATTGCTTTACAGCGTGAACAGTCTGAAGATGTGCTTTACCAAATGGCTTGAACAGCATTAACAAAGGAAAGCTGTTTTGTACAGGTCTGAAATCCAGCAAGCAAGAAACCCCCATGATAACAAACTTCGCTTAGAGTACAGATGCCTTTCCCAAGTTCAAAAGCATCACAGTTGCTCTTGGAGGGCACAACAAGAGCCTGGCATTACTTAAACAGATGAAGATAAAGCTGTATCAACATAAATAGAGAGCCAAGGAAGCTCTGTAAGCTTTTAGAAAGAAAGAAAGAAAATGTCATTGGAAGATGTGCATAAGGCGGAATGCATTTCTTCGTTTCATAATTTTTCTGTACTACCCTGTGTCCCAAATGTTGAGAGGCTAATCTCCGCTCGGTAGAATTACAGATCTGGCGCAGGACATTTAACTTCTGGCTTTGCCTAAACTCCAATCCCCCTGGTCTAATACAGTGGTGCCCCGCAAGACGAAAAACTCGCTAGACGAAAGGGTTTTGTGGTTTTTGAGCTGCTTCGCAAGACGAATTTCCCTATGGTCTTGCGTTTTTTGCAAGTTTGTTTCCTTTTTCTTAACACTGTTAATACAGTTGCAACTTGACTTCGAGGAGCAACTCATAGAACGCGGTGTGGTAGCCTTTTTTGAAGTTTTTGGCGATTTTTGAAGCTTTTCCAAAACTTTTCCGACACCGTGCTTCGCAAGAAGAAAAAATCGCTAGACGAAAAAACTCGCGGAATGAATTAATTTCGTCTTGCGAGGCACCACTGTATCCCTAGTGCTACAAGACTGTCACAAGAGTGCCTGGGCATCCAACGAAGCTGAACAATGGAAGGTAGGGCAGACAGAAGAAGCTACAATTCCTGGAGGATAAGGCTATCGGTGTCACGATAACTGTGTTCTGCCTCCACTGCCCGAAGCCTTGTGCTTCTGAATGGCAATTGCTAAGAATCACAAGCGAGGAGAGTGCTGCTGTGCCCATGTCCTTCTTCCAGGCTTCCCCTAGACATGTGGTTAGCCACTGTGAGAACAGGATGTGGGCCATTGGCCTAATCCAGCAGGCTCTTCTTATGGTGTTGAGTTCTTCTATAATACTCCCCACTCCAAAAACGAAAAAACAAAAAGCCACCCTCCAGACTAGCTGTATTTTAAACAGTGCTCAGAACTTGCTTTGTATGACTTATGAGAAAAGTGTATAGTGACAAATGCCGGGTACCACATGGAAGGGAATTAATATTTTGATATATTGTCCTGCTACAGAATCTCATATCCCTGCTGGGAATGTCATTAAAAGATTAAAAGAGGAGAAGACACCATCATTCATAAAACTATGTTTATACTTAAGGGCAGAATACTTATAACACTATTAATCATTCCACTGGGCCTGTTGGTATTTTTTTTCCCCCTGCCTTCTGTGCCTGTGATCCAAAAATGGCACTTGCAGTGTCCTGTTGAGTTATAAGGCACCATCTCATTCTGCACTTTTATTTCCATTTCTGAAGTGTGTGACTATGGAGCTAAGCAAGAGTCAATTGCCTGCCAAAAGAAGCACTCCAGAAGTATCTCTTGTCTGAAGAATATACAAGGCTTAATTTGCACTGGGGTTCCCCGGGACTCAGCTTCTATGTTCAAGTGCCAAGGCTTACCCAGGGACATATTAAACAAGTATATCCTTGAACAAGTGTAAAGTGCATTTCCTTCACCACTGAAAGTCCCCACACACTGAACGTTCAGAGTAGCGCTGTGCCAAAATTATCCCCTGATTTCTTTAAACCCTTTCCCATCAATTAATGAGGAAAGGAAAGAGTGAATCCAGGTGCAGCAGAGCAGCCCACTGCTGTCTCGTTCCCCAAGCTGGCATTTGTATTTGCATCTGCATCCTAATGCCTGAATATCTACCCTTTTTCTAGGGCCAAATGCAATGCCACCTTCGCCCAACACCCTTTGTATTGGACAGATGAAGTGCTATCCCTGGAAAGTGAACACTTAAGATGATAGGAGATCTTAACATATGTAGTTAGTTATTGATAGTCTTAGGAAGCAAAACAAATGTTAAAGCAATTCCACTTGGGGTTGGGTGGGTGGGTGGGTGGGTGTCTTTACACACAGACACAACCTATTTCAGTCGCATTTAGGCATGTATTTAACCAAGCAGCCACAAATATCATTGCCACAAAATTTGATTATGGAACATTTTCAATTGCAACACAACAAACAGCACTAGAAAGGACAATCTTGGAAGTGGGAAGTATGGGAGGACATAATCGAATATTCATCAGAACACAAAGCTGGTGGGATGGGTTTTCCACCTGGCCTCTTCGTTTTTTCTAGATAAAACATAAACTCTTGTTATTTAGCTTCATGAACCACGGCAAAGACATCAATCACCATTTTCTAAACAACTCTGCAGCAAATCACTTCATTTTAATTATACTTAACATTCCAGATTAGTTTCCTAATTAATAATGTTCTTCAATCTCGGCATTATTAAAGCATAGCTCTCTTGCAAATCATTCACATTGTCAATTTAAATGCACATCTTCTTCCCACAATAGCTCCGACACTTATTGCCAGACAAATTAAATGGGGGGGAGGGAGAGGGAGTGTTATTTTCTAGGAGAGTTAGTGCTTGAAATACAAAAGATAACTTGATCAACACAATGCACAAGTCGAGAGGAAGGAGTCATAAAGCAATGCTACCCAGTTTGATAGCTGCTCTTCAGGCTAGTTTCTTATGATTTATCATGTTATTTAGTACATTGAGAGCCCACCCTTTCTTCCATCATGTTACATGAGGGTACCCAAGTGGCCTCCTACTCAGAGAATGACCAGCCCCGGAGTCCTGATTATTAGCTTCATCAAGGTGGCTGTCCCATGTGTCATCAGACCATGGTTAATTGTCAGGGTGCTGTCAGTGGCTCCCAGTTGGTTGCCCAGGGAAGTCTAAAGACAAGAAAAAAATTCTTATAGTCCTTTTTATTTCAAACTTTACAGAGAGAAGCCATAGAACCCAGCCTCTTGGATAATGACATTGCCCCTAGTGAATCTCCACCACCTCCTTCTCTCCCACTTCCTCATTTCTCATCCTCATCACGTCCTCTATGGGTGCCACTAAGTGCCCTCTGTCTTCAAGCTCTTTGCTCTCCCACTTTTAAGGTTCACCGGGTTCTGGAAGTTGGTGGGTCTGGAATGCTTTCTAGTGACAATGTGTCAGTCAGCTGCTGCTCCAGCTCTGCCTCCTGCTCCTCTCCCATTATTCCCCCCCCCATCTGCCTCTGAGCTGTGACCTCCCGCAAACCACTTTTGTAAATCTGTACTGTCTTCCTCTTTCCCCTCCCTGGAAGGGTCAGGATGGGGAGGTGGTCTCCACCACTCCTCCTCCTCTGACCAGCCCCTGACATTAATGCACGTAGATTCATCACTTGATCACTGTGCCATCAAGTGATGACTTGCATGTGCAAATGGGCCATCACAAATACAGCACCACAAGACTTGCATCACCTCGAATTCTGTGTTCTTAAAGTTATCTTCAGGGCATCTTACTCCAGAAGAATCCAATGGGGTTTAATTTTAGCTTACATTTCCACATCAGTTTGGAATTATTTCTAAGTCCTCATGAATATCCATCAATATTTTAGTACAAATGTATCCTTATATAAACATATTTGTATGCAATTTTGCCCATCTTGGCTGGTTTTTTAAAAACAAATATATGAGACTTTATACACACGTCATCCTAGTGCATGTATTTCTCTATACATTATTTGACTGGAGAACTGCAGTGTAAAATTTTGAGAAGTGTGAATTTTGAAGGAGGGCTGTGCTTTGTTTCAGAATGTGTGAACTGGGTAGGTTCACCTTTAAATGCAAACTGAAGCAAATTTCTCCCCCATCGCTAATTCCATCTGCTTCTTCTCTCCTGTAAATACCCTTGATTTGCATGTCAGAAGCTATCACTGCATTTGTTGTCAAACATATAGCTTTGCCCTGAAGCAGAGTTAGATTCACACAGATGAAGGGCAGCAATCTTCGCAGCTTTCCCTGCACAGCTCATCCTTGCTAAATCAGGGTCCATATCCTAAATGAGGGCACTTTCTTGCCATACATAACCTAGGTACTTTGCAAATATTTTATATCCTGGTCCTTCCTTTTCAAAGATGTTAAGACATGTGTAATGCAGTATGGCCACTTTCAAAGTGATTTGGAAGAAATATGGTTTTGCTTGCATCTAAAATGTTACCAGGACTACCCCTGGGTCTGGCATTGTATCAACACCATTAAGAGGTTATGCAGAAATTTTGTATTGAAATTAGTGCTGGTCTGCAGATCCTTTCCCCCTCCCTGCACCCCCCCCCCACTCTTTCACATGACTGCTTACCTCCCACAAAAGGAGGGGGCACTTTGGAAGCAATTGACTGACTGACTGACTGATTGATTTAAAAGATTTCTTTACCACTGATCCTTTGCAAAGAAAATACCAAATCATTTCATACCATAAACAGGAAACTTTACTCAATACATAGGAGCCAACTCTAGGGATCAAGGTGCCTATAACCCCCCAAATAAAATATTTGAGGGGGCCTGGGCTCCCCCAAAGTTGATGGGCATTGCCTTTCAAATGGAGTGTGTGTGCCGTGTCTTGTCACTAACCTGTCCCCACACCCCAAGTATTTTATTCAAGTTAGCACCCCTGACTCAATAAAAATCCAACTCATAGAACTTCACAGTAATCAAGACACTAGAGACTGGTACTAGTGGATAAGCAAACAGTGGGTAAACAAATACATATTTGATGGCAGAAACCCACCACAGTTGGTGCCTGCCTGAGGGAGATCACTCCATCTGATAGTCTTCACAACCGAGAAGGCCCTCCTTCAACTTTAGGGAACATTCAGAGAACTTCTTCTTTTCTTTTTTTGAGGATAAGACACAAGGCAGAGGGTTACACACTTACCCCTGTAAAGAAAGCTTTACCCCTGTTGTAAACTGTAGTGAAGTTATAATAAGGAGCAGCCTGAGAGCATTTCTTATTGAGTATTGTTCAGTGACAAATGATACTATAAAACAAGGGTAGCCTCCAGGTGTTGTTGGACTACATACTCATCAGCCCCTATTCCATGGCCAATTGGTCAGGGATATACTCTAATATAGGTATTAGTTCTTCTAATATATACAGTGCTAATATATACAATGCTGTGGCATTGGTTAGCTCTATGATGGTAGGCCACCCCACCCCCAAAAACAAGAGAATTTCTCCCAACTCTTCAGATCATAAAACAACAACCTTTCAGGGCCTTTTTGCCCCACACACCAAAAAAAAAAGCCTGAGCCAATACTCTGGCGCAACACTAATTGAATTGGTTGAAAATTACTGCCAGGAAAGACCTCTGCTTTTGCCACAACCAGATGCATAAGAGATGTATATTGTTATTTCTGTTATTTCTGCAGCTTGTGGGTGAACACTGGATCCAAAGCATAGAACGTAGTGGGGGACTTTTCTTCTCTCCCTTGTCTTTTATGTTGTTTGCAATTGTTGGCCCACGAATTATTAGTCAATTTATTTGAAGTGAATAAAAGTTTCCTTAACAAAGGGTTTCATTTATTATCTCAGAAATGAGAGATGTCTATTCTGTTAATTCATAGAAATTTTCTCCTTGGCTCTTTGCCCAGAATGCTTCTCAGAATCCTGAATTTTATTTATCCTAACAGAGCTGACACTCTATCTCGGAAGAGATTTCAGACCACAGATGTGGTAAACCCTGTTGAATAGATGCCTTTCCTCCCATAATCAAGTTGAAGTGCAAGTAAATTGTTTACTTGAAAAACTTCCAAACACGCACACATGCAGAGACACACACACACAAACACCATCAAGTTATATGAGTGCAATAAATGTGATATGTAAGGGTGGAAAACAAAGGCTGTTAACAAATAGGTATTTTTATTCGTCTTCCATTCATTTTTAAATTACTGGCTATATAATGTCCCATCAAAGGGAAGGGATATTGAAGACCTGAGTTTAGTAATTTAGGGATAGTGCCCAATGATTTTTATTTGTAATTTTATCTATATATTTCTATGATGGGCTTAATCTGCAGCCACCCAAGTAGTGAACAGAATGGATGTTGTCTGGCTCTATTCTGCCTTGGTCAGACCACAGCTAGAATACTGTGCTCAGTTCTGGGTGCCACAATTTAAGAAGGATCTTGACAAGGTGGAACATGTGCAGAGAAGGGCAACCAAGATGGTCAAGGGTGTGGAAACCAAACCTTACGAGGAAGTAGGGTATGTTTGGCCTGGAAAAGAGGAGAGAGAGAGGAGATATGATATATCTCAAGGGCTGTCACATGGAGGATGGAGCAAGCTTGTTTTCTCCTGCTTTGGAAGCTGGGATCTGAACCAAGTTACAAGAAAGGAGATTCCGACTAAACATCAGGAAGAACTTTTTGACAGTAAGAGCTGTTCCACAGTGTAACAAACTCCCACGAGAGGTGGTGGACTCTCCTTCCTTGGAGGTTTTCAAGCAGACGTTGGATGGCCCTCTGTCATGGATGCTTTTGTTGACTGCAGGAGGTTGGACTAGATGGCCCCCAGGGTCTCTTCCAGCTCTACAATTCTAGGATTCTATGGCACAAGTTTCTCTTCCAGACACATAGTCTCCGTTGACCCCAGGTGTCATATGTGTCTCACTTGTGTGATTTATTAATTTATGTATTAAATGTGTATCCTGCACTTCCCCTCAAAGGACCTATATTTATTGCATAATGCTGAACATCATTAAACATGCCTAAATGGCTAATTAAACAATCCATATCCTTTAAAACCGGGGTGGGGTATTTCCTCATTTATTATTATACTATGTGTTTATGTGTTTTTATATTGTAAACTGTCCTGTGATCCTCAGATGAAGGATGGTATAGAAATTAATTGATGATGATGATGACATCTGGAGGGCCACAGATTCTCCACCTCTGTAGTACAGGAACCTTAGGGGTGGGATGTTTCAGACAGACCTCCCCAGTGACAAACCATGGAAATAGCCACACAACCACATAATCAAATACCAGGTATTTGATTAGAAGACTTGTCTAACACATAAACCCTGCCATTTTACAAGGTGGGATAGCTCTCTCCTCTTACCAAGGATGAGTATTGAGGTAACTAAATTGAGTGTATGTTGCAGTTGAATTTCCTGAGCTGTTTGAAACAGAGTTTTGGCTAATGTTGCATGCTGTATTTTAAGAATGAAACATTTTGGCTTGATTACCATCCTAGAGATTCTTTAGTGTGACATTTCAGCAATTGAGAGTGGCAGTCCTGAATTTATTCCAAGGAATTCTATCTAACACCTGGAGGCTTTTAGGTTAAGAGTTAAAAGATCAAAAATTTACCACACCATACCTGCTTTGGACAGAGAAACTTCACCATGGAAATTAATTGTCAGTTTTATGTGATTATTCTGGTTAGATTAACAACTACTTGCGTTGAATGCAAAATCCCCTTGAAGAACATATATAACAGTTAAAATGGAAGTTTGTAGTTATAGCATATATCTTCTGAGATGTTTCAGGCTATATTTTAATAATGCATCTCTAGTCCAAGAGAAGAGACACTTTTTAAAAAAGTGACTACTGTGCTGTGATCTTGCAAAGTTGTGGGTTTGAATGTGTAATATCTGCAGCAGTTACAACAAACACATAATCTATGACAATTTCAATAAGACATGTACATGACAGTGCCAAATTGGTTAGTGTTGTGGGAGAAAGCACTGCAGTGGTCCCACATAATGCATGTTTCAGTTATTTTCTGTATGTGCAAATTGGAACTAAGAAATGTCAGTACTCTGAGTAATATTTGATCAACCTTAAATCTCTTGGGCTTCAAGAAAACCATGCTGAGAACAGAACAAGTGAAAAATGTTTATATCCTATTGAGTTTAAAAAATAGTCATCCTACTGAGTAATCCTATTGTAGCTGAGAGCAACAACAAGTTGTTACCTTAGAGATTATTTAATTACACTTGATAGCACAAGTAGAGTGATGAATGTGCTAATGCTTGGTGTTCAGTGCCAGAAGGATATATAAAGTTAAGTATTCGATTGAATTGTTGGTTTGGCCTATGATTCTGCTTGTAAGAGGGTGGGACTTTGAGTATGATTGATTTGAGACGGAAGCTTTGGCCACGAATGCCACCAAAAACGTCAGAGCTGTTCTACTGTCTTTCTATGTAAGAAGAAAAGTCCAGAACGATCCCAAATGAGCTCAGGTGGCTCTGCTCCCAGAATAGCACCATCAGCCTCCAGGATGGCGACAGGCTATTCTGAGTCCCATTGCCCACCACACCCAACAACAGCCAAGAAAGGGTTCCGTTCACCCATGGATTTCTTCTCAGCATTCCAAATGCTGTTTTTATAACCCTCAGCAAACTGGTTTTCCCCTCTTGCCAGTGCCACCTTATGATGACATTGCCAGCTGGCTTGTTCTTGGCTTCAGTCACCCTCCTATCATGCTCCCCAGGGGTCGCTGATTGCCATGCTCACCTGGGATGTTCTAAAGAACAAGTCCAATGGGGAATATGGCTTTTTCAGGAGTTGCTTGACGTGTCACCTTGGTGCTGAAATTCACAGATCTCCCACATACAAAATGTTTCGCTGATTTTCCTCAGAAGAAGAAGAGTTTGGACTTGATATCCCACCTTTCACTCCCTTTAAGGAGTCTCAAAGCGACTAACAATCTCCTTTCCCTTCCTTCCCCACAACAAACACTCTGTGAGGTGAGTGAGACTGAGAGACTTTGGAGAAGTGTAACTACCCAGCAGCTGCATGCGGGGGAGCGGGGAAGTGATCCAGGTTCACCAGATTACGAGTCCACCACTCTTAACCACTATACCACGCTGGCATCTCAGCATTGCTGGACGACAAAGGAGACTTAAGCAGCATCATAGACTGGCCAACAGCAGATTCAGCTGCTATTCAACCCACTCTCCCCAATTCTCTGAACCCTGTGTGACATCGGTAAAGCGTGATGACATCATCCAGGTTTCAGTGCAGAAGTCCATGGCCCTGCAGCTCAGGGGGCTTCCAAATGACTACCCACAGAGTAGCAGCTGATGGGGACAGTGACCAGTAGCCCTGGTGCTAGTCACTTTTATGATTCTTCTTCTTCTTCTTCTTCTTCTTCTTCTTCTTCTTCTTCTTCTTCTTCATTAAGGGGGGAAATTTGGGGGGTAGCCAACCAGTACATTTTCATGACTACAGATGTTCATTTTATTTTATTGTTTTTACAGATATATTATCTTTTTCTACTGCAAAACATTGCTTATTCGTTGTTTATTGTTTATTACCAGGACTGCATTAGCAAACCTCATGTTATTTCTGTAGTTTCAATGGGCTAAAAATTAAGGGAGTTTTAAACAACTGCACACGCTCAGAGCATTTCCTTTATTTTAATATATCGGGAATGTAGAAGCAATTGGAAAGCATGGGGGACAGAAGAGAAATGGTTAATTTTAATAACTGAAATATTACCTGTCCTCTAAAGGAGTCCTCCATTACTCCATTAAGTCCAGAGTCCCAAATTACTTAGCTGTACCACTGCACCCAAAATATGTTGATCTTTCCCCAACTAACCACTTTGCTTTTTTTTGGGTAACAGTTCCCCTGCAGACATACCATTCTGAACAAGACCCACCTTGCCTGAAAAGTGTCTCCCCCCAAAAATAATCCTTCTTTCCAAACTTTTAATAGGAATCTGATTTTTTTCTGTGTTCAAAAACTCTCCTCTGCAGAGGTCTGCCAGTAAATACAGAAAATAATGTAATCATCAATACAGTGTAATGAAACCTACCAAAACCAGATGGCATTTTTAGTCAATAAATGCAATAATTATTTCTATGAAAACCCATAGCAAGATCTATCCTAAATGTTAACAGTTGAAAATAATAAATATGCTTTAGGGCTCTCCTGGAAATGAGCATATATTTTTATATAAAAAAATGGAACTAATATAATTTCCCAAACTATATTAAAACTTTGGTGCTAGCTGCCAGTTGTTAAAACGTACACCTTCCAGGCATTATAACCTTTCCATTTGAAATGGATTTAGATAAATTATAATGGTGCTTAAATGGGCCAGGTATTGGAAAAGGTATATATTGTTCATCATGAAGTCCTTGCACTTGGCAGATGACCTTGTTGCTGATGACCATAAGCATAATGTCATTTATTAAAGCTGTGTTGTTAGATTAATAGAACCGGAACTGTTTAATATGCTAGGGAGAGTGTGGAATGGATCCAGACCCCTCAACGGCACATTTTCTGCCTTTGCAACCAGTCACATGCTTCCTCTCCCAATGCATTAAGCAGGTGTTCCTTTACAATTAAGAGGCGGATGTCCTGGATGTGCTACTGAGCATGTGTGAAGGGCTCAGCCATTAAAAGGCAGCCATTCAAAAAAGCAAATGGAAAGCTGCAGGCAGGCAAGCTGTTCTGGAAGAATCCCAAACAGCCAGTATAAAAGGAGGAAATAAAAACCCGGCTGCTATTGAGATCCAAGCATGAAGGCCATACTTAATTCAGAAACAGAAAAGGAGGCAGGGTATGCAGTCTGCTTGGAAACTGCACTAGAAGCCCTAAGTGTCCTGGTGGCAATAAGTCTCTGTACGCACTGTACCTTTAAAGCACATTCGAAGCAGATTCTCTCCCTCAAAGCACTCTGGGAACTGTAGTTTCTTAAAGGTTGCTGGGAATTATAACTCTGTGAGGGGTAAAGTACAGTGCCCAGAATTCTTTGAGTGAAAGAAATCCTTTCAAATGAGCTTTAAAAGTCTTGTGCACAGCTTGAGTCTGACTTGGTGGTAACGGGATAGGTATTGTATATGCTCAAAAAGACAGTCCCCTCACCTCACCGTTATCTGGAAATTTCAGCAAAAGGGTAACTTGGAAATCTGAGGAGTCAAGTTCAGAAGCACCAGATTATGAAACGGATCCAAGGTGCAGAAGTCAGTGATGCTCTGTTCAACTAAAGATGGGTAAACTCTCCAGGTCCATAGCACCTTAATTCAGAAATGATCCAAAATCTGCCCCATGACAAGATTTGGGAACGTTTTCCTGAGCAATTCCAAGACACAGGAAAATGTCCCACCTCTCGGTATATTAATTTATCTCCTTTTAAATGTAATGGAGGGGCGTGGGTGTATACCACTGAGCCTTGGTCTTGCCGATCAGGAGGTCGGCGGTTTGAATCCCCATGACAGGTGCGCTCCCGTTGCTCGGTCCCAGCTCCTGCCAACCAAGCGTTCGAAAGCACGTCAAAATGCAAGTACAGTCATACCTCATGTTACGTTCGCTTCATGTTACGTTCTTTCGGGATACGTCCTGCGGCGACTCGGAAATACCGGAAAGGGTTACTTCTGGGTTTCGCCACTCACGCATGCTCAGATGCACAAAATGATGTCGCACGCAAATCACAACCCATGCGTGTGTAGACGCACAGCTGCGGGTTGTGCTCTTTTCATGTTGTGAACGGGTCTCCGGAATGGATCCCATTCGCAACCAGAGGTACCACTGTAGATAAATAGGTACCGCTCCTGTGGGAAGGTAAACAGCATTTCCATGCGCTGCTCTGGTTTCACCAGAAGCGGCTTAGTCATACTGGCCACATGACCCAGAAGCTGTACACCGGCTCCCTCGGCCAATAAAGCGAGATAAGTGCACAACCCCAGAGTCGTTCGTGACTGGACTTAACTGTCAGGGGTCCTTTACCTTTTAAAATGTAATGGAGTAATGTGACTCCATTGCAATCAATATGTGGAGAATTAAAAGGCCACAAAGGCCAAAATGAAGGGTAAGAGGAAAACACCCAGCTTCCACGGGGATCCCCACTCCACCCTAGTGAAGGTGGCAGAGCAGCTCAGGCCCACAGTGAGCAGGTGCGGAGGGAGGGAGTTGGGCAAGGGGCAACCAGTACTCCTCTCTGTGGGCATTGTTGGCCAGCTGGGCTCCACACTGCATGGACAGGCAGGCAGACAGTGCAGTGTGGTCCTGCTTGGCTCAGGGTGGGTGCCTCCGGTGGTGTCAGTAGCTTGCCCGCCCTGGGCACCGGAACCCCTTGCTATGCCACTGTTCAGGACCCCTGGACTGTGCTATTATATGCTTAAATAAGGAATGTGCTTAGTTAAGGAATGCAGTTTTCGTATAGAAATGAATTAAATGCACCTGTCTCCAAAAACCGTAATATGAACTTCTCTTAAACCATCTCATCTTTAAGAATTTCAATGTAACTCAGCTGAAGTGGCTAGTTTTAATAGAGGATAGAAAACCCCCATTGCACTAGTGGGAGTCCTTGTGCTGGCTTCTACTAGCACACCATGCTAATAGCATTTGGACCATGAAGTGCAAGTCAAAAATATATTCAGAGATCTTTTAATATTAGTTTTATGTTTTTTCTAATTTTATCTGTATTTTAATTCTTTTTAAGGCATGCTGCATTATTAATTTGCTTTTATTATAAATGATAGCCACCTGAAGGGTTTTTCCAACAGAAGGAGTATGAAATTATTTTAAATAAATACTCTTGGACTGTCAATGAACTTGTGTTTTTCTCATCCTTCACCAGTAAAAAAAGGTAAAGTACCCCTGGATGGTTACGTCCAGTCAAAGGCGACTATGGGGTTGCGGCACTCATCTCGCTTTTAGGCTGAGGGAGCCAGTGTTTGTCCCCAGACAGCTTTCTGGGTCATGTGGCCAGCATGACTAAACCACTTCTGGTGCAACGGGACACCGTGATGGAAGCCAGAGTGCATGGAAACGCCATTTACCTTCCCTCCGCAGCGGTACCTATTTATCTACTTGCACTAGCATGCTTTAAAACTGCTAGGTTGGCAGGAGCTGGGACAGAGCAACGGGAGCTCACTCCATCACAGGGATTTGAACTGCCAACCTTCTGATCGGCAAGCCCAAGAGGTTCAGTGGTTTAGACCACAGTGCCACCCACATCATATATATAATCATAGAATTGTAGAATCAGAAGGGACCTTGAGGGTCATCCAAATCAACCCTCTGCAATCCAGAAATCTCAACTAGATCGTACATGACAGGTCGCCATCCAACCTCTGCTTAAAAACCTGCAACGAAGGAGAGTCCACCACCTCTCGTGGGAGTCTGGTCCACTGTTGAACAGCTCTGACTCTCAGAAAGTTTTTCCTATGTTTAGTTGGGATTTTCTTTCTTGTAACCTGAATCCATTGGTTCAGGTTCTAGCCTGTGGAGCATGAAAAAAGAAGCTTGTTCCATCCTCCATGTGACAGCTCTTGCAAGTACTTTATATGGCACTGCGGAAATTGCAAGGGAAGTGTAAAAAATAATAATAATAACAGCTACTGGTAGCTGTTTCATAATGTTTAGCAGAAGCTAAGGACTGTGAAATAACACAGTATGTAATCTTTATGTTTATAAGGCTGCAATGTCCTAAAAATAAGGGATGAACCATTTTTTAAAAGGGGCACGTGACATTCACACCCCCACAAGGCATATCTGTTCTATGAATCCAGCTCCCCAAAAAAATTCCCTAACCGGAGAGTTATTTCCTGCTCCTCTCAAAAGCTGGAAATGTTGCTTGTAGAGCACATGGACATGGGTGACACTGTCAAAAGATCTGCATGAAATGCAAATGCTTCAAAATGACAGACTTCAACATTGGGGAAGAAACAGTTTGCCAAATTATTCTGGCAACGTCTGTAACATCCCAGGAATTGTAAAAAGTGATAGGCCAACAACAGGGTGGCTATCTGCAGATTTATAAACCAGCACCTGAATATCAAGAAGCTGGGAGCTCATTAAATGAGTCATTACACGAGTCTTTCCAAATGATAAAAGCAGACAACTCATCATTTGAAAGCAGAGTCTTGGTATCGGTACCTCTGGCAAATGATGAAAGACTTGGCGCTTGATTTTTGAAGTCATGGGGCTGGTGTAAATTAGCATAATATTCAGTATCATTGTATCCATTTAAAACTGTGCCCGGCCTCCAAATTTTCACTAACCATAAATACTGCTGACCCATGAATTGCTTTGTCTTCCAAGTTCTTTATCAATTACTAACCTCCAATAGTCCAGTCCAGATTTCTTTTCTTATCTTTTCTCCACAAATGCAGGAGGCTGTCTTGTTTTAATCTTGGAGAACAAGACAATGGGATAAAATAAAACACAGTGACGCTAATTTCTTTTCTGCTGCAAAATTGCTTTTGTCAACCAACCAAGGAGGTATCGTAGGAGTCAAACTCGATTGAATGGTTTGTTTTTTTAAAAAAAGAAAAGGGCTGCACTAACTGGTTTCAGATGGGACTTTTCCAGACCTCCTTGGAGATGCTGGAGATTGAATCTACATATAAAGCAGATACACTTGTGCCTTGGTTTTTGAACAGAATGTGTTCAGGAAGTCCATTCAATTTCTGAAATGTTCGGAAATGAAGATGTGGCTTCCAATTGGCTTCCGATTGCGCAGGCGTGCCAGAAACAATAGCGGAAGCCTCATCAGATGTTCAGCTTCCAAAAAAAGTTTGAGAACCGGGTTTTGATCATTCAGGAGCTGAAACATACGAGTACCAAGGCGTTCGACAACCAAGGTACAACTGTACTGCCACTGAGCTACGGCCCTTCATGGCTAAAATGTTTGCTTCTGGGGTTTAGAACTATCAGTATTCTTCTGGAATGTGATCCACACCATCTGGAATCGCTACTGCAGCCAGGGATAGACTTTGGACTTTCAAATTTCAGCGGCACCTGTGCAAGCCCAAAATTTGGTGCCTCCCGCACACCTTCCTTTCTGCTCATTTCACTATGTCATAGTTGTAATGTCTTGTGGCACCCCCAAGTCTCTGTGAGGTGGAACTGGCCGTGCCACCCTCAATCTGCCTCTGCTGCAACCTCAGAAGAGAAAAGGAAGCCTGAAATTTTGAAAGGAAGATTTCTCTCTCTCTCTCTCTCTCTCTCTCTCTCTCTCTCTCTCTCTCTCTCTCCTTCCCACAGCAGCAGTTGTGGATGGGGGGGGGGGGATGAAGAAGAGAAAATATTTTCTTCCATTTATTTCCCATCCAAGTGGCAAGATGTGAAGGGAAAGAGAGGGGCTGGTCAGATGTAAAGAGAGGGGTATTTGGGGCAAGCTGTGAGGGGAATGGCTTTTTGGGATGTAAGCTGTAAAGGGAAGGGGGTTGGCAAGGGAGTAGGGGCTGGTGGGGATGGCAGGGCTGGTGAGTGAGTGGGTTTGGTGAGCAAGACAACCAGGGGTGCAGCCCCTAATCATTTCAAATTATTTCAAAAGACAGCAGCAGATAAATCCCCAAACTAAAGCAGCATTAGCCAATTTCTGAGCTATTTGAATTGCTCATCTCCCCAGGGCTCTGGATTAACAAGGTATTTTACTCTAAGCACGCAAACATGTACATACTCTGATCTTCTGACTTTGCCTGTGTTTTGGTCGCTGCTGGATTTCCCTAAACAATACCCTCAGCAGTTAAGCTATCTGAGTGCAGAATTTCCTAGGTCAAATGAAATACCATTTTGCCACACAGCTCAGCTCCTTTGCAAACCAATGTGTGGCAAAGTGGTTTGCTCTGATCTCACAAAGTGACTTCAGGGATAGTTGGGTATTCCTCAATCCATGTGCCACAGGTCTTGGGAAAGGCCTTACTCATGTCAATTTTACATGTGGGGAGCTTCATGCTTTAAATATTGCATGTGCTGTGTGCACTGTTGTGCAGCAGAGCATTGGCATGCCAGTTGTGCACACCTGCTGGCAACAGAATTGAAGTGCAACTGATGTGTGCTCTGGGATGTGCTCACAGGGTAAAGGGCTTCTGAATACTGTGCTTCCTATGTGTACATGTGGTATCTGCACAAGAACTGGCTGACCTATGGCCAGAAATGTCTCTCTAACACAACCTCTAGCTGGCTTTTTTGAGCAAGAACTGGCTCAAAAGATCAAAGCAAGCCTCTTAAGGTTGCATCTAGTTAGTTCCCTTGCATAAGTACTAGGGCATTTGATATAGTGGAAAGAGTCCACTAACAGGGATGGGGGGGGTCTTTTATCATTTTTCTCTTGTCCCTGCAGCCCTTCATGCACCCCTGAAAATTTGTTTCAGAGGTCCTCCCAAACCTTCCAAAAAAGACTTTTCGGGTGCCACTAAATGCTGCTGTATTCCTTCAACTGATGATAGCTCTATATTTGAATGAGCCCTTTCTTTAAGGATCGTCTGGTCCACATCTGGGCTGATACGAAAGGAGAGCAGGACACTTGGGTTACCCATCAATACTTTTAACACCCGGCTAGACTGAGAAGGCACACAGGTCACCTGGTGACAGACTTCCCCACTTTTGTGAGATGTACATTCTATTTCTATTTTAATTGTAGCAATTATTTCTTAATTTGCATCTATACATAGTAGGTGGTATTCAATTATGTTTTATTCAGAATACATCCATCAAACTTAATGCATATATATATATATATGATTTCCCATGGGAAAGGTGATACATAAGTCAGTGATGGCCAAACTCAGCCTGCCAGCTGTTTTGGGACTACAGTTCCCATCATCCCTGACCACTGGTTCTGTTAGCTAGGGATGATGGGAGTTGTAGTCCAAAAACAGCTGGCGGGCCAAGTTTGGCCATCACTGGCATAAGTGGTTGCCCTACAGGTGAGTCCCAATGACAGGAGTCTTTTTTCTTTTTCTTTTTGAATGGAACACACCATTGTGTCATAAACACACAATGTTTGAATACTTTAACATTATGAACTGTTATTGAGCAGAACAAAAATCCATTGCACTTGTTGTTTGGCCCACTCTGAATATTTATTTATCATCTCTTCACACACACATCATTACCATCTTGTCTTCTTCTTCTTCTTCTTTACTGAATGAATACAACTTTCACAGTCTTTCTGTCTCTTCTGTACTTGCTGTAACAGCAAGAATTGTTGCGTGTGTTGGTGTGTGTGTGGAAGTGTCCCATGCTGTTCAAAAGTTCTTATGAACGACTGGAATTCAGGAATGGTGTCAGAGGTTGCAGTCCCAAACTCCTCCTTTCAACGTGTTCATTGTACATGTGATGTCACCTGCACAGGGCTTCTGTGGTCATGAGCATCTGAAGCTGCTTCCTGGTCAGACTTAAAACATTCTGGAATGTTCTACTTAGCAGTTCATTCCCGTGTAGGCCACCTTCTTACCCTGAGTGTTATCGGTATTTATATAACAACAAAACAGTTAGATGAAAGCAGTCTATGTACATCGACAAATGTATGGTAGCTTTCTCTGTGAGAGGCCACAGTCCGAACATCATGTGGAGAAACAGAATGCCAGACTTCAGGGGCTGCTGTCAGGATAAGTGAAATATTCCCTCTTGAGAAGGAAAGAACCTAAAGGCAGATGAGGGTGACAACTTGGCGAGTGGAAGATTGAAGTGAGCTGTGTGTTGTGACAGCCTACATAGTTCTACTTTTCTTCGTCATGTTTATTCCTGAGGCTTTGCTTTTTATTTATTTTTGTCACAAATCTGCAGAGATCTCTCAAATGGCTAACTAAAACACTTTAAAAGTCATCGCAAGGCCCTAGGGGTAGGGAATGTGAGAGATATTTGAGCCTTTCCAGATGATGAAAAACAAAAGGATTTGGTATTTGATGTTTTACTAGCACCAGCTCTGTTCCTCCACCAGTGACAAAATAATCCATCCCCACACCAGTGCATGAAGGGGTACCTTTAGGAGGAATCAGGATAAACAATATCTTATCTACTTTTTAAAAAAAATCTCTCTAATGCTAATATAGGAAGGACACACCCTAGAAAGGATTACATAAACAAAGGGTCACTGAGGTGGAGGGAGAAAAAACCTCCATAAAATGGTGAGTCCATTGCATGGAAAAAGTAAGAAGCCTTATTGTTGCCAAAGTGATCAGTGGGTCAGTGCCAGTGAGGGGTAAGGCAGTGGGTCAGTCAGTCCATTGCAAGAACAGCAGCAGGATCAATGGATTGTGTCCAATGTAGCGCTAAGTAAGCCTCCTGTTAGTGCAAGGATTTCCACTTGCATGGTGGGATTTCCCCCTTTTGTTCTGAGTTCCCACCCAACCCTCTGGAGCAGATTTGGGGAGGGCACAGGATGCAGAAAGAGGAAGAGGAAGCAGGAAGTCCCTTGCGCAGGTGGAAATCCTTGCACTAACATGGCAAGGGAGTTATATATCACCCACAGAGCAGGTTATGCCCTCAATGTGGTCTCTGTCCAAGGTACTGAAAGTGATCTGAATATGGGGATTGTCATGGTCAAACCATTTGATGGTGGAACTTAGAATTACAGATTTTAACCCTCTACCTCCAACCCCATGGAAAAATGGGGGCCTAGATGGCCCTCCCTCAGCCACTGATGAAATCAGGTGGATTCCTGAAGTTCTGGGGTGTCTTTTTGGTGGATAGAGCTGGTGATCCTGTTGAAGCTCTAGTCTTGCTATGGAATGGTAAGATGAAGCAGACTACTGACATGATAGCTCCTGAGCACCCTGACATGGTGGAGCCTGTACAGCCATCATTGGATCCTCATGTAGCTGTCCAACCTAGCTTTTAAAGGTTGTCTCGGGTTTTTTGACATCTGATCAGTCAATGCAGCAGCAGATCTTTTGGTTGCCCACGGTGAGAGCTTTGCAATACACTTTGTGAGTAAAATTGCTCAACTTTATAATGACCCTGATGCTGCTATTCTAGCAAGTGCAGATAAGGTGTCAGTATTCAGTGTCAGTGGTCTCTCCCTCTTCATCCTGGAGAAGAGTGACTAGTGGGGTGCCACAGGGTTCTGTCTTGGGCCCGGTCTTATTCAACATCTTTATCAACGACTTGGATGATGGACTCAAGGGCATCCTGATCAAATTTGCAGATGACACCAAACTGGGAGGGGTGGCTAACACCCCAGAGGACAGGATCACACTTCAAAACGACCTTGACAGATTAGAGAACTGGGCCAAAACAAACAAGATGAATTTTAACAGGGAGAAATGTAAAGTATTGCACTTGGGCAAAAAAAATGAGAGGCACAAATACAAGATGGGTGACACCTGGCTTGAGAGCAGTACGTGTGAAAAGGATCTAGGAGTCTTGGTTGACCACAAACTTGACGTGAGCCAACAGTGTGACGCGGCAGCTAAAAAAGCCAATGCAATTCTGGGCTGCATCAATAGGAGTATAGCATCTAGATCAAGGGAAGTAATAGTGCCACTGTATTCTGCTCTGGTCAGACCTCACCTGGAGTACTGTGACCAGTTTTGGGCACCACAGTTCAAGAAGGACACTGACAAACTGGAACGTGTCCAGAGGAGGGCAACCAAAATGGTCAAAGGCCTGGAAACGATGCCTTATGAGGAACGGCTAAGGGAGCTGGGCATGTTTAGCCTGGAGAAGAGGAGGTTAAGGGGTGATATGATAGCCATGTTCAAATATATAAAAGGATGTCACATAGAGGAGGGAGAAAGGTTGTTTTCTGCTGCTCCAGAGAAGCGGACACGGAGCAATGGATCCAAACTACAAGAAAGAAGATTCCACCTAAACATTAGGAAGAACTTCCTGACAGTAAGAGCTGTTTGACAGTGGAATTTGCTGCCAAGGAGTGTGGTGTAGTCTCCTTCTTTGGAGGTCTTTAAGCAGAGGCTTGACAACCATATGTCAGGAGTGCTCTGATGGTGTTTCCTGCTTGGCACGGGGTTGGACTCGATGGCCCTTGTGGTCTCTTCCAACTCTATGATTCTATGATTCAGGCAGTAGTCTAACAGAGTTTTAAGGTGTCAGTATTCAGGCAGTAGTCTAACAGAGTTTGTTTGGGTTGATGTGGCCCATTGACAAGGTGCTTGCTAGCATTTGTCTATTCACATAGTCTCTTTGCCACTGGCCATCTTGGCTGATTAAAGCTAGCTGGGGAGGTTTGACCATGGGTTCAGGGCATAGTGAATATCTTATTATGAAGAATTATGCTTCCGGCTTTCAAAGAAGCTATTATACAACTGCTCCAAAGGACTGTTTTGGATCAAACTGCTTGTCAATCAGTCACCTAAAAATACACCTTTCCTGAGCAAAGTGATTGAGGGAGTAATTGTAGCACAACTACAGGCATCCTTGGAAGATACTTGACCCATTTCAGTCTAAGTCTGGTTCTGGGACCGAATGAGCCTTGGTCGTCCTGATGGATGAACTTTATCAGGAAAAGGCCACAGAGTGTAACCCTGCTGTTACTTGACTGCTCAATGGTGTTTGATACCATCAACCATTGTATCCTCCTGGACCAGAGCTGTGGGATGGGAATTGGCGGCACTGTACTTCACTTCTTACCTGCAGGACCATTCAGAGACTTTGGCTTTGGGTGACTATCTGCTGGCCTTCTGGCATTTGTACTATCTTGTCTCCAGACATTTTTAGTCATAGAAGACTTAGAGCAAGGTATTGCCAGGAAGCCGATAGCACTCAGCTCTACTTCTCTGTAACACCTGAATCAAGTGAGGCTGTGAAAGTCCTGGACCAGTGTCTGGAATCAATGATGGACTGGATGAGCGCCAATGCACTCAATCTGAAACTTGGTAAGACAGAAGCCCTATGGGTGAGTGGTTTCCAAGTTTGCAGGTTGCCTGTTTTAATGGGGCTGCACTCTAACTGAGGAAGCAGGCACATAGCTTGAAAGTAACCTTAGACCATCCCAGTCACTGGAGGCACAGGTGTCCTCAGTGGCTAACAGTCCCCATCCCCAGCTTTGGCTTGTACATCACCTCCAGACATTTCTCAACAGGGGTAGCTTGGTCACAGTGGTGCGGACCTTGGTAACTGGTTACTGCAACATACTTTAGGTGGGGCTACCCTTGAGATAAGTTAATAAATTTGCAGATAGTACAGACTGCTAAGGCCTGGCTTTCAGTTGGATCAGCTCTGTATGAGCATATTATTCCAACACTAAAATCTCTGCATTGACTGTCAGTACATTACCAATCTAGGGTCAAAGTATTGAGGTTTTGTGTATGAAGCCCTAAATGGCTTAGGACCAGGTTACCTGATAGACTGTCTTGTCCCTTAAACACGGATCACTGCAATCTTCCAGAGAAGTCCTCCTGTCTGTTCCACAGTTATCTCATATTTGTTTAGTTTCTACATCATCCAAGGTCTTTAGCATAGTGGCACCAATGATTTGCAGCACTATTCCCATTGGACTCAAACAGTCGCCTACAATGTAGATATTTCGTTGCCTGCTGAAAATGTATTTGTTTTTTCATGTATTTTTGAAGAACTAATTTGATTTCTCAGTGGTCAGTAGTTCTATATTTTATTAATTTTTTCTTTTATGATGTTGAAAGTTGGTGGTTTATAAATAATTCTTATAATAAATTTAAATATGCCCGAACTCACGAACTGTATCAGAATGCAAAAGGAGACAATGATGAGACCTTTTTAGAAAATAGGTTCCTGTATATCATCGTTTGGTATGAGCAGTACACTGTTAATATTTATCTGTACCAATTTGCATTCCAGCACTTCATACTGATTTATGTGAGACTTGTTCATCTGTATTCATTGAATTTGAAGCTCTTAATAACTAAATGCTCACAAGAGGCAAGCGACTGAAAAGTGCTCACTGGCATTTCCTGTCTTTAGTGATATCACAGATACTGTCCACCAAAGCTACATTCCACACAGCACTCCAAATTGGAATAGACACAGTGGCTGGAGGAAGAATCACAATTTATATGGAGAAACTAGACATGACATGAAGTTGTGTGAGTCTTTCCCCTGACATTTTTTTTAAAGTTAAGAGACCAGCCTTGGGAGTTTGAGCACTGGGGGGAGCAGCAGAAGAGCCAAGTCTTTTTCCCTCTGGCCATTTTCCCATTCATAATTATTTATCTCTGGTTGTGTAGATGCCATACATTTGAAGCATATTCCCTACGCCACATAGTATCCTGGGAACTGTAGTTTGTTAACAATGCTGGGAATTGTAGCTCTGTGAGGTTCTCTTTCTCCCTCACATGCACACCTAACTCTCTCACCTTTTGTCCCTGTGGAGGAGACAATACATACCTTTCCCCCATGGAAAGAAAAGCAGCATGGGGCATTTTGAGGTGGAAAATGGCCAGGAAAAGTAGAGTTAAAGCAGTGCCCCTTCTCAGTCCACCCCTATATTCAAAGGCTGCTTTTTGGTTTAAAGAAAATGAAGAAAGGATGCATACCTCTCCCTGTCACTTCTAGTTTAAACATCAATGACATTACAGTATACTGCTATTTAAGTGTTGTAAAACTAATATTTATGCAACAAAAGCTGGACACGTTGGAAGTTGGCTTGGACTAATTGACTTGGCTTGGACCCATCTAGTGTAATACTCTCTGGACCAGAAGTCCTCATTGTTTCTGGAACTATGGGCACATTTGGAACTTTTAAAAAGTGTTGTGTACATGACCACAGTATTGCTGCCCTAGGGAGTCTCTACCAGTCACAAGATGGGCACTGTAGGAAGCATGCCCTGCTGCAAATTATGTGCTCACACAAAGGCTGTGTACACATTACTGGCTTAAAACGCATCTTGGCCATTGTTTTACTCAACTGAAGCTGGTTTGGGGGGCAATGCATCAGAATACTGTATTTCATATGAAACTACAGTGGTACCTCGGGTTAAGTACTTAATTCGTTCCGGAGGTCCGTACTTAACCTGAAACTGTTCTTAACCTGAAGCACCACTTTAGCTAATGGGGCCTCCTGCTGCTGCCGCACCACCGGAGCACGATTTCTGTTCTCATCCTGAAGCAAAGTTCTTAACCCGAGGTATTATTTCTGGATTTGCAGAGTCTGTAACCTGAAGCATATGTAACCTGAAGCATATGTAACCCAAGGTACCACTGTACAGGAAAGTTACATAATAGTCTGTGTACACGTTACCATTTACTCCAGACCCATACACATTGTTGGAGTTTGAAGGTGAGTGCACATGACACTGGCCACAATTCATACGCAACTTGTGGTTTCTTGAGTAATACTGATGTTTGATGTGATTTCTCTGAAACCACCTTCCACCTGATTTGAAAAAGCATGTCACAATTAAGTTAAGGTATTTACAGTTCAGGCAGCCATGGCACTTGTGCAGATGACAGATTCACTGAATAGGAGTTTGGTAGAGGAAAACAAATCTGGTAATGTGCATCAGGTGAAGACGTTGTCTCCCCCTCTCTGATGTGCAGATCAAAGTAATAATAATAAGAAGAAACTTGAAACATAGCAAGGGAGAAATGACCTCAAGGCATTTTAAGCTGCTGTGTACATATCCTCAGATATGGATTGTGGCTACCATGTGTGTATAGTGCTTCCCAAACCAGTGGAAGGTGCACACTGGATGCAGAGTAAACAGGACTGTGTACACAGCCTGTGTGTATGTATTTCTCGGGTGCTGGGAGGGAGGCTGGCCTGGAGGAGGGAAAAAATGAACAAACAGACTCCACAGAGAGGGAAGAGGAGGGAAAGCAAAAGAAACAACCATCCGCCAAAGAGGAGGGGGGAAACAAACACAATCACCCCCAGAGGGGGAGGAAAAAAGAACAAGACATCCAGAGAGAACAACCACACTCACCCATAGAGGAGGATGGGTTCAAAAACAAACACAATCTGCTAAACTCAGAGGAGGAGAATACAGAAGCAGTTTCTTCCCTTCCCTTCTCTCCCTGGTCAACTAATTCCATTAGTTGGTGGCCCTGCTACAAGCCCAGTGCCACCCAGTGCCTATACCATATACCTAGTGCCACCCATATTTTTCTGGGTGGATACCAGAAAAGATGGACTATGCCAGAAAAATCGGAACTGTCAGAAGTTGTGCATTAAGACTGTGTTAAGTTGAAGAAACTGCCCATGGGAACATGACCTCAGACAGATATGTTGGCATCTGTCTGTCTCAAGAGAAAATGCAGGGTGCCCCCTGGTGGGGAAAGTCAAACCACTGCTTTAGCAGCACTGAAGTAACCTCCCCAGGGTGGAAGCCTGAGCAGTGTGTATTGAGGTCCTGGGCTGCCCAGATGAGACCTCCCTCTCAGCCCCACTGATGTGGTCCAAAGGAAAGCAGAGCAATGCATTTGGCACCAGCTTGGCTGCAGGAGTTCCTGAAAGGGACTCTACTCCAGATTTTTGTGGGGTTTATTGCTTAGTCGTTTCTTCTCCCAAAGATATCCCACAAAGCAGTGGAGATTTAGGATCAGAGTTTTCCATCTCCTTGATGGGCTACCTTCCCAGGTCGATGAGCCCCATCTGCCCCTCCCTTGACTCTACAGCACATGCTTGACCATTGGACCCACTGCTCAATCCACTGGAGCCTGTCTTCGTATGCAGGGGAAGCCCTTAACTCACCTCTGGTTTGAGATGCATCAGCTACCCTTACCGGCTTTAGCTGGCCAGTCAAAGCTGTTCCCAGGATGTGACCGCTGTCGCTTGTTGACAGCTTCTAGGAGACACAGATGAGAAGTGTGTGCAGAGTGGGGACCAAAGGTAGACAAGCTACCCAAGACAAATGTAAAGACACGCATTCAGTACGATGAATACCTATAATGTCTTTAGTGTAACATTTTTTTAAAAAAAAATCACTAAATGCTTTGCAAACATGCCTGTCTCTGAGCTCCGCAAAGCTTTTCAGCCTGCTCCAGTTTGCATTTGAAATGTTGCTCGCAGCCATATCAAATAGTCCACCGCGATCCAGCATTGGAAGAAAAGTAGAGATGGTCACATGACTGTGCAGTCACATGCTCTTTGGCTTTACCACTGCTTAGGCATGGTGGTGATTAAGCAGTAAATGAATTGTTGAAACAAATAAATAAATAATACTGGCTACATTGCAGAAAGATACTTTAAATGGGACAATAAGCCAATAAGAGGCTGGCTAGGTTCCACCTCCAATACCACAGGTGGTATGTTTGAATACTGGTTGCTAGGGAGCACAGGTAAGGAGAGGGCTGTTGCTCTCATGTCTTACTTGGCTTTCCATAGGCATCTGGTCATAAGAACATAAAAATACCTTGACTGGATCAGGAAAGTGACCCGTCTAGTCCAGCGTCCTTTTCTCACAGCAGCCAGTCAGATACCTGTGGGAAGCCTGCAAGCAGGAACTGAGTGAAACAGCAAGCTCCTCTCTTGCAGTTTCCAGCAACTTTCAAAGTATAACCATTGATAGACTTATCCTCTATTAATCTGCCAATCCTCTTTTGAAGCCATTCAAGTTGGCCATTACTGCCTCTTGTGAGAGAGAATGCCATTGTTTAATTAAGCACTGTTGGAAGAAGTACTTTCTTTTATCTGTCCTGAATCTTCCAACATTCGGCTTCATTGGATGTCCACAAGTTCCAGTTTATAAGAGAGGGAGAAAAACTTTTCCCCATCCACTCACTCCTTGTCATCCGTAATTTTATACACTTTCGTCATGTTGCCTCTTGCCTTTTCTCTAAACTAAAAATGCCCAAATGCTGTACCCTTTCCTTATGAGGGAGGCATTTCACCCCCTTGAACATTTTGTTTATGTTTTCCTGAACTTTTTCCAATTTTACAATATCCTTTTGGCGGTAAGGAAACCATAGCTGTGCACAGTATTGCAAATGTAGCTCATTACAATCTCTTTTTGTTTTAATGACCCTGAGCTGATTGGCTTCGTCGGCAACTTTGCCATCAGAGTGCGCACCCCTGTTTCTAGATCATTTATGAACAAGTTAAAAAGCACAGGTCCCAAAACCAGTCACTTGGGCACTCCACTTTCTGCAACAGAATTTGAGCCCTGTGCATTCACAAAATTGAGGCAGGTTGGAGTTAGCTGAGCTAGTAGCCATTTCTGATTATTGAGCATCTCTCCTAAAGAACTGCCATTCTGATATTTAAACTCTTTGAACAGGGACCGAAAGCTTTCTGAGCAGGGTATCTGTCATTCTGTATTCTGCCAATGCTTTATTAGAGGATGGGGGCAGTATATCTGGAGTGGCAGAGCCTGGCAGCCATCATCTAAAAATATACATATGTAATGACATAATCAAATAATGTCCACAGTTTGCAATTCAGATTTGAAGGCTTGTCCAGCCCCTACCTACCCCTAGCCTCTTAGCAACTGAGATAATTGAGGCTGGACGAGAAAGGAAGAATAGGAAAATGTAAATCAAAGAACAGGAGGAACCACCATATACCACTTTTCCTAGAAGAAATGAAATGCTGCCATCTTCAAGGAATTCTGATAACTGCAAAAGCTAGGCCCAAATCCAGTGCAGGTCTGTACGACTGGTTTAAGCTTACACAGCTTGCCTTGTCAAACGCAACTCACCAGCCACCTATTGTGCCCTATAGGGTGCTTGGCAATTTTTCACAATACCAGGTAGGGAAAACAGCCAAAACAAAAAAATTGGCTATATTGCATATTCCGGATGGGTGATCCATAGCTAGTGGATTAACAGCTGATCGACTAGCAACAATATAGACACACACACACCAGTTAGTGAATAAGATTTCTCCGCTTTCAAGGCATGCTTGCTGTTGTGGTCTGCAAAGTGTTTTTGATCCAGGATGGTATTGTTATTATTTGCATTACAAATTGATAGCAATGCTCCTAGAATATGGCCAATCAGCAGTCTGCCGGGTTAACTTTTGTGCCTTAAATGTGGATTAGTGTTTCTTGCAGAATATTTATGGCTGGCAATGGCTTCCTACAAAATCTGCATTTTCATTATACGGGCACCTCCTGATTTCCATGGGGGTAATCGCCCAACAACAGTAAAGTGTGTATAAGCTTGTCCTGCCCCATTCTGCTACTTCTGGGTTGACAGTGATGCATATGTGCACAGTCACACATGCTTTGAACGCATGCAAAATTGTTGTTGCCTGTAATGCGAGGTCCACACAGATGCACATCAGCAAAAAGAAGAATGGGATTTGTTTTGGGATGTTCTGATCGGGGGGTGGGGTTGAGTATGGAGAAAATGCCAGGAAATAATCTAACATTGTTAACTCTTAGTTCATGTTCCATATTAATTCAAAGTTAAGTAACATCAGTTTTATTCGCTTCATCTCAGCTGTTGAGCAAAGCCCAGGCTTCTCTTGGCAATCTAGAAAATACTTTTAAATTATATGTGATGCTAACTCCAAAGGGTTGAAAGAAAGCTATACTGAAATGCAGGTAATGCTTCCAAGTAATGAATGCAATGCATAGGAAGTTAAGACTATGTTTAGACTTAACTAGATGTTACATGCATATGCTTTATATCCCCACACCTTCTTTTCATGGGAAATGGTAGGTAGCTTCACAGGAGAGTGATTGTTGGTTGCGAAGTGGAAGCAGGGAGGTACTTAAGCATTTCCCTGCTTGCCATTTTTCCATTGCATTTCCCTTCCCATGACAGGGTTTCAGACACACTTTTTAACTTTCCAAATACATATGTAGAACACCAAAGAGGAAAGAAATTTGAGAGGGGACTTGAAAATTGGTGAAGGGGCTAAGCATCCCACTCTATTGAAAAATCATCCCCCTCAATTGTTTTTTTCTTATTAAGAGTAGTAACCAGCATACAGATAGATGCATATGTGTGTTTTGGATCCTATCATGTGTGGAATATAGCAACACATATCGTTTCATCCAATTCTGAAGATGGTCCTAGGAACATACCTCAATACCAAGTCAGGCTTAGGGTTCATCTAGCTCAGTATTGTCTATAGTGACTGACAGTACCTCTCTGGGGTTTTGGTCCTTCCCAGACCTACTTGGAGATGTGGGGGGTTAGATTGAATTTGGAACCTTTGCATCTAAAGCATGTGTTCTTACACTGAGCCACAGCCCTTCCCACAGGTTAAGGTGGAGTGACAGCTGTTAGAAGTGCGTCATGCAGAATGGCAAGAGGGAAACATGGAAAGAACCTGAGACTATGGACTACTTCTTGGGGAGGAGAGAGACATTTTCTAGTACGTTGTTGTTGTTGTTGTTGTTGTTGTTGTTGTTGTTGTTGTTATTTCAACAGGGGCTGGCGGGATTATCCTGGGATTATTCATATATGAAAAAGTGCTTCATGAAATGTTCCTAAGACTCAAGATGAAGTCAGTAATGACTCTGCTGTCTTCTCTAACCAGAACAAGGGTGCTTTTAATGTAAAATGGTTTTGCGTATATAAACCATCGCTGATTGAATGTAGGATCAGACCACCTCCGTCACATGCATCCATTAGACTGCACATTTCTGTGTCTAGAGAAATAATGAAAACTCGATAGCTTAAAAGATTGAAATCTAGACTGGAACTCATACTGATTTATTGTAGCAATTTTTCAGCAAAGGACAAACTATTAAACATTACCAAAAATCATATAAAATTCAGCACTTATTACATTATGACAGTTAAGTGCTGCGGGGGATTTATGGACTAGCTGTACAGGTGAAAAATGAATATGGGCTTGGTGGGTGGAGCCTTATTACTACAGTGGTACCTTTGGATGCGAACGGGATCTGTTCCAGAGCCCCATTCGCATCCAGAAGCGAACGCAACCCACATCCACGCACCTGCTCATGCGCGAGTCGCGATTTGCCACTTCAGCACATGCACATGACGTCATTTTGACCGTCTGCGCATGCGCAAGCGGCGAAACCCGGAAGTAACACGCTCTGTTACTTCCGGATTGCCACAGCGCGCAAACCGAAAATACTTATCCCAAAGCTACTTCAAGCCGAGGTATGACTGTACTGAACTTTAGTCCCCAACCCATCCAACCTACCCATAATAATATCTAAGCCGTCTTCTGAACTCAGTGAATTTCACTATGGCTTACCTCTCAACATATAGCTTTATAACTGGGCTGCTAGTACATGTTCCTGTTGCTGTCATGAAACATTTCCTGTGCAATTCTCAATGAAATGAACAGGCATCACTCAATGGCTCTTGGTAATACCATTTCGTTCCAATGGGTCTTACCCAATATGTATTCCTGAGAGTTATGTCTTCTGTCAACAAACTCATCTGACATAAAATCAAAACTATAACTATACCCAGAGTGACTGGAACAATCCAGTCAGATGGGTGGGGTACAAGTGAAGAAGAAGAAGAAGAAGAAGAAGAAGAAGAAGAAGAAGAAGAAGAAGAAGAAGAAGCCGCCAGCACAATTCAACATCCTTTCAACATCCAGATACCACTTTGTTGTTGCCACCATTACTTTTAAAGCAAATTTCTTGTCCTTATAGATCCTGGTTTGTTTTCGCTATCCAGAGTTTAAACAAACCACAGTTTTTTCAAGTTCATCTGTCACAAGGAACTGTGGTTAGTTTAAACATGAAATCTTCCAATTTTTAGTTCTTTCTCTGACACTAAAAGGCACCCATAAGCCTCAGCTCATGTTTCACTTTTTGGGAAGCTAAGGTTTCCCATTACATCTAAACCAGGCCGTAAACTAGGTGGATTATGTCTTACAGACATGAAGTTTTAGAAGACAATAGAAAAGTATAAGCTGTGTTTAAAAATTGTATGACTTAGCATTCATTAAAGAAAAGAGACCTGTGGCTGCAATTCCAAATGACCAGAGTTTCAGTGATTGCTGTAACCAGTGAAGAGAACTATGTTATCACTACAAATTGAGAGTTGTAGCAAACCTAATATGGAACATGAGAATGATAGTCTAATCTAGCCAATTCAGGATTCTTCTAATTCTAGATGAGTCACAGTTGGCTTAAGATTGGCTCCTTTGAGAATCAAGTAACTGGAGCCTACAGCTGGCTGTAATGTGATTTGAAGGAAATGGAAAATCGCTCATTAGACATCTCCCTTGCCTAGTTTCATTATGCATTGGAACATGCAACTACATTTGAGCACAGTAGTAAATAAATCATTACCTACAGACAACTCCAAACACAAGCAATATGGAGAGCTTTAAGAATAGGCTAAAACACGTTTTTCCCAATTTTCCTAGAAATTGGCTGTATTAAGAGTCAACACAGAATTCTATCAACCACCCTATGGATTCTGATAACAAAGAAGGGCAATGACTTGATACACATTCCATCACTTGGACATTTGCCTTGTGTACTGCTTCCTATTGTGGTGAACTCAGCTTCTTGCATCATGCTTGGCATTCTGATGCCATTTGCTATGATGAAGGCAGCCAATGGTAGGCCATGGAAATGCATGCAGGTTGGAGAGGCGTTGACGGTTCATAGTATTACAGAATTTTAGAGTTGAAAGGTTCCCCCAGGGTCATATAGTCCAACTCGCTGTAATGCAGGGGTTGGACTCATCAAATATCAGATTTGCTGCTGAGAATGGTGTTGCCCTAGGAACATAATGCGGGGAAAGGGTGGGAGGACAAAGAGTAATGGGAGTCATGGTGTTGCAGAGGTTACAGTGTTGGACTAGAGTGTTCAAATCCCCATTCAGCCATGAAGCTCACTGGGTAACCCTGAACCAGTCGCAGCCTACCCTGCTTCACATGGTTAGTGAGAAGAAAAGAAAGAACCATCTTGGGAAGATCGAACCTTCTACACAGCCTTGAGCTCCCTGAAGGAAGGGAAGGATATAAATGTAGTAGACTGCCCCAAAACATAGGCTATTCCCCAGGATTCTTGGTGGAGTTGTGTTTTAAATATATGGTATGTACCTCATATGCCAACTGCATCAAAAGATTACTTATAGCTCAGGTTATCCTGCTCTTTCTTTATCAGATCCTTAAAACAATCTCTGCTGTAGTTTCCTTGGAGCACGTGGGAATTGGTCCTCCCCTCCTCCAGCAACAGCTAGCAGCTGTGACTCTTAACACACAAAGGATATCTGCATAATGAATGATTCTGAATAAAAGGTACTTACATTTTAAAGTGCTGTAGCAATTTGTTTTCTAAATTAAGGCAATGTTACTCATCCTTAAAGGTTATAATCTTAAATACAGTTGTGCAGTGGTGAAAGAAATGCAGTTCTATGTTTCAAGTTTGCACTTTAAAAAAAAAAGTTAAATAAGGCTATGTACACACCATTCATTTTAAGCACATTTCAAGCACATTTGTCGCCTGGAGAATCCTGGGAGCTGTAGTTTACTCCTCACAGAGCTATAAACTACAGTTCGCAGGATTCAGGAAGGGGGGTGCTTTGAAATGTATGGTGTGTAAGTCACTTGCAATTCCCAAAGTTCCACAAATGGATCTGAGCTGTATGAAATCCCATGTAACAGGACCAGACAGAACTCTAGCACTCTCCCGCCCTGGCCCTGCTCCCACGGTGGAGTCTACCTCCTTCTGAATCTGAGCGATTTTATCTGCAAAAAACTTTGCAAAAGCATTGCAGGAGATCTTGGGGTCCCTACCAGGCCCCGGTGGTACAGGTGGTTCCGATAGATTGCGAACCACCTGAAAAAGTCTCCTGCTGCTGTTTTCTGCAGATGCAATGGAGGCGGCGAAGAAGACCCTCTTCGCCGTCGCCATTGCCACTTGGTAGGCTCGACGTTGAGCTCTAACCCGTGTTCGGTCTGATTCAGAATGAGTTTTCCGCCACCGGCGCTCTAGCCGTCTCAATGATTGTTTCATCACCCTCAGCTCCGGGGAAAACCACGGGGCTGTCCGGGCTCCATGCAATCGGAGAGGGCGCTTTGGAGCCAGACAGTCAATAGCCCTGGTTAACTCCGCATTCCAGCGGGCCACCAGGGAATCAGCTGAAAGGCCATCAACTTGGGATAAAGCATCCCCTACCACTCTCTGCAAGCCAATTGGATCCATTAAGTGGTGGGGGCGGACCATCCGAATCAGTCCCACCTCCCTGCATAGGGGAAGGGTTGCGGAGAAGTCCAGTTGCACCAGGAAGTGATCTGACCATGGCACTTCTTTTGTTTCGCTTTTAGTTAGTGTCAGATCACCAACGTCCATAGAGGTGAACACCAAGTCTAAGGCATGTCCACGGCTATGAGTTGGGCCAAACTTATTCAGGGACAGCCCCATGGAGGCCATGCTTTCCACGAAGTCCCGAGCGGCCCCTTGTAAGGTCGTGTCGGCATGGATGTTAAAATCCCCCAGGACAACCAAGCTAGGTGTCTCCAGGAGGACATCTGCCACGACCTGAAGCAGCTCGGGCAGGGAATCCTTGGTGCAGCGGGGAGGTCGGTACACCAGTAGGAATCCTGTACTGCCCCTATTGCCCAACTTCCAGAACATGCACTCAGAGAACTGTGTCTTCCCAATAGGACACCTGGTGCAGACTAATGACTTCCTAAAAATCACTGCAACCCCCCCTCCCCGCCCACATGACCTGGGTTGCTGTGCATAAGAGAAACCTAGTGGGCAAGCAACGACAAGGACAGGCCCATTTGCTTCATCCAACCAGGTCTCTGTCACACATGCCAGGTCAAATCCTCCATCCACAATCAGGTTGTGGATGGCAGTGGTTTTATTCATCATTGACCTGGCATTGCACAGCAACATTTTCAGTGATCGAATCCAGTGTAGATTTCAGGGGCAGGATTCACCTAAAGAGTCCCATCAGTGCTAGGGCTTCTGCTTGTGCTTCTCCTCCCCACTGCATCCCCTGGCATACCAAAAAATGATTCAGGGAAGGGGTTGGAAGAGCACTCAGAACAGCATGTGCGGGAGGAGATGGGGGGTTCTTCTGTCTGGCAAGCTGCAGTGCTTAAATGTTCCACAGTGTGATGTTGAATTCCACCCATCTTTGTCTTTACATTGTCAAAATACAATTTGCACCCAAGGCGCTGTGGTGTAAACCACAGAACCTAGGACTTGTTGATCAGAAGGTCGGCAGTTTGAATCCCCACAACAGGGTGAGCACCCGTTGCCCAGTCCCTGCTCCTACCAACAAAGCAGTTCAAAAGCATATCAAAGTGCAAGTAGATAAATAGGTACCGCTAAGGCGGGAAGGTAAATGGCATTTCCATGCGCTGCTCTGGTTCGCCAGAAGCGGCTTAGTCATGCTGGCCACATGACTCGGAAGCTGTACGCCGGCTCCCTCAGCCAATAAAGCGAGATGAGCGTCGCAACCCCAGAGTTGGTCACGACTGGACCTAATGGTCAGGGGTCCCTTTACCTTTACTAGTCATCTCAATACTCTGGCACGCTATATGACTGACATACTTTGGGGAGGATTCAGAGCTCAGCCGATGAGCTTGTTCTTTGTCACTGGAAGGTTCTAGTTTCAATTCTTGGCACCCAAAGAGAGAAGGCTCTCAAGCAGCAAGAATAGGTGAATTCTGCACTGCTCCTGGACAGGGTAAACCGAGATGGACCAAATAGATCGAGAGTCTGACTGCATCCAAGTAAACGCCATATGTACAAATTTAATTAAAGCTTGTGAAGTAAAGCAGTGTTTTTGGATTGCATCCAATTAAGCTCAACTCAGAGCAGACCCAATGAAAGTAATAAGGGATCCGTGTCCGCTCATTTCAGTGGTCTACTCTGAGTAGGACTGATGCTGAATACAACCCCCTTATAAATTACAAAGTCTCAGGTCAGATGTACTAACAAAAACATTATTTACTCTCACAAACATGAGCCTTGGGCTCCCCTCTCCCTTTCACACACAAGAAGGTGAGATCTAAAGCTTCCACTCCTGATTTGTTCTAAACCACAGTTCCCCTGTTATGGCCAGACTTGGGAAATGGTGGTTTGTACAAACCACAAGAAGTCAAGGCATCAAGCCAGAATATGAATAAATAATCATAATAAATAATTTGAAAGCCTGTTATGAGCTGTATGGATTTTACTTTTCCATTCCTTGTTGCCTTGAATTGAAGCAGTATTTGTAGCCCTCCTCATGCATTACTCACCGTTAAAGGGCAAAGCACCTTGAAAGTGGCTGTGAGGTTTTAACATTAGTTTCTCTCCCCCCCCCCAATGTTGCCCAGTTCCTCCCAGCCCCTTCTAAATGCTGCCCATGTGTTGGGGAAATGTCTGAAGGGAAGAATCCAGGCTGTGCTTATTAAGTTGGCCTCACTCTTCCAACAGAGGGAGTAGGATTAGCATCTCACACAATGCCTGAATGGGGCTTGCTTATGTGTTTTGAAACAGTAATAATTAAACACTCAAACAAGCATAGGCCCAACACCAGCCTTTACTCAGATTGTATGCCTTATGCATGAGAAATCTAAAAAGGGAATAAAATCCCAATGTTAATAGCATTCAGATTTGTAATTAAGTCACATGGGGTTGTTGTTGAATAAGTCCTTGAACAAGAATTCTCTCAGTGCTGGACCATCTGGCTCATACTTTGCCCAACAATGCAAGGAGAAATGGCTTGAAAATGAGGTAAACACCGTCCTAAAGTCTTTCCATAGGCATCTCAAAAAAGCAGGAAGGAATTTGGCACCAGCGAAGTGAAGCAGACAATTTTTTCCCAAAACAGACAATTTTCTGGAACTTTCTCCAATGCTTTATTTTTCTGTTCTTTTTGTTAGTATGTTACTATTTATTAGTAACATTGAATAGATGCCAACTGCAGATGCAGTATGAGGCAAGGTTAGTGTTTACCTTTGTTAACTAAATAAAAGTAAAATAAGCATACTAAATTAGATCTTTGTCTAGAGCATCATATATATATATATATATCCCAGTGCGAATTAATTTGCATGGAACTTTTTCCTCCTTGGTAAATTTTCCAGAAAAATGTTCCAAATCAGTTCCCTCTCAACACTCTCCCCCCCCCAAAAAAAACCCCCACACATCACTGCCTGGCACATGGGGTTAATTACCAACAAACATTAGAAAACCAATTTCTCATGAAGGGTTCTTACGTTTTCCAAAAAAAGAAACTGGCAGCAGCAGCTTTTGTAATTAGGTGACAGAATTTTGCAAACCTATCAGATCATATTTACCATACAAAGCTATCATGGGACATCAAGCAATAATTAGGCATTTATTAGGTAGTGACACCATGAGACTTACTTCCTAGTAAGCATGCATGGGATTGTGTTGCCTGTCAATGATCCCAACCCAAATAACCACAGCTACAGTGGAAGGATGAATATGCATGTGGCTCCTCCAGTGGAATCATTTCATAGGAATTATTTAAAAAGTTTGCAAATGCTACTGGCATTTTCGAAGCTTGCCTGTCCGCCTGGATATGTATTCATGCAAAGCAGATGCTCTACCACTGAGCTGTGGCCTTCCTCCCTCAAAATACAAAGTAGCCTAGAAGGCAAAAGGAACCAAGGGCTGTTTCCATCAATGCAAAAGCAGGGTTCTGATTATGCACTGGGATCTTCCCTTCCTCTCCCTGAACACCCCAAAAATCTGCCCCAGTCCTGGTTTTTAGGGTGTGGGGGAACTGAGGAGGAAGAGTTCCCTTTGTGCAGGCAGAGGTCTGCTGTGCAGGAGGAACAGCAACACTGGATAAAAAAACCCAGCGCTGCAAAGCTTCCCAACCCAGGCAGCGTAAATAAAATCTACTAGCATATAAAATGCAATATATACCATCGAAACCTCAAAGCTGACATTGCTGCATGTGGTTTGGAAAGGGTAATTGCCACGTTTATTCAATTAAATGAAGCATCCACAGTGAAGCAATTAATATTATTAATTCATATTTCTGGGATCTCATGCAATCTGCTGCTCTTACTGAGGTTCTGCCCACATAACTGGCTTCTTTGCACGGCAGCTGCAAGAAGAAATCGTGTTTAGCACAAAACACGCATCAATATTTGTAGAATTAAACAAATGTCAAGAGAGTAAGATTCTTGGTGGGTCCTTTCCCCCCAAATTCTACAAAAGATTGCGACAAAACCCTGGGGAGGCAGAAATGTCACAATGCTACCAATATCCAGTAACTTTAGAAGCGTGCAATTAGGCACAGAAATTCCCTGTGAGCTGCAGGATATGTGTTCCTTCGTCTTGCTTTGCCAGGAGCAAGCATTAAATGCAGGTAAAAGCCGTTTTGTATAGAAACTTTCCCTTGAGCAAGAAAATGTAGCACTGACCCACTTGCCAAAGGCTTGGCTCATTTTAACAGAATGTTGTGTTTGCCATACGAACAGTCCTTTCCATGACTAAAATTACCTCCAAAAGAGAACACTTCCACGCAGCAAAGACTCATGAAACCAGAAATCTTTGTATTTTCCTCTGGTGATGCAGACCACTTATACTGTACGTGCTAATTGCAGACACCTACATTAGCTTACCAAATAGAACATGCCAGATAGCTCATTTCTTCAGCCTACAATGGAGCTACTGCCTATAGCCCCCACTTCTTTTATCAGACAAAAGGAGGGATGGCTCCCCATGACCCTGAAAATGTGCACTGGTGATATTGCTGGGAAAGCAATGAGACAGTTGCATAAAACTGTATCTGCAAAGAAACCTTCCCTTTTCAAGGTTTGTGCACAGCTCCACAGGCATGGAGACTTACAGCACACCCACAATGCACAGGGCCACCTCAATGGCAGGACCGATGGCCTCAGCAACTTCTGAAGCTGTGACGTGACAGATGTTAAGTGGCAATTGATCTTGTGTGCCACCATCAAGTTCTAGCCAAAGAAAATAAATACAGGGAAACTAACAAGTTCAGAAAGGCAGACTCTTCACAATACTAACCTGGGGTTGTAAATATGATGGTGGTGGTGGTGATGGTGGTGGTGGTGGTGATGGTGGTAGTAATAATAATAATAATAATAATAATAATAATAATAATAAATTTTATTTATACCCCCATCCTCCCCGGCCAAAACCGGACTCAGAGTGGCTAACATCAAATATATAACATATTAACATAAAGTCAGGGAAGCGGGTGGTGCTGTGGGTAAAACCTCAGCGCCTAGGACTTGCCGATCGCATGGTCGGCGGTTTGAAACCCACAGATTAGGATTGAGGACCTTAAATGCTCACCAGCCTGACTGTTTGTACAGTTCTTATATGAGACTGTGAGAAACGTTGGGGGCCAGTTTCATACAAGTTCTTATAAGGAGAGAAGGGGAGTCAGACTGGACCCTGACCAAAGGCCTGGTGGAACAACTCTGTCTTGCAGGCCCTGCAGAAAGATGTCAGATCCCGCAGGGCCCTGGCCCTTGGCTCTGGTCGAGGCCAGTCTAATCTCCTTGAGGCCCAGGACCCCCAATATGTTATTATTTGTGGGCTGTAAGGTCCTCCAGGGACGCGGGTGGCGCTGTGGGTAAAACCTCAGCGCCTAGGACTTGCCGATTGCATGGTCGGCGGTTCGAATCCCCGCGGCGGGGTGAGCTCCCGTTGTTTGGTCCCAGCTCCTGCCCACCTAGCAGTTCGAAAGCACTCTTAAGTGCAAGTAGATAAATAGGTACTGCTTTATAGCGGGAAGGTAAACGGCGTTTCCGTGTGCTGCGCTGGTGCCGGCTCGCCAGAGCAGCTTCGTCACGCTGGCCACGTGACCCGGAAGTGTCTTCGGACAGCGCTGGCCCCCGGCCTCTTAAGTGAGATGGGCGCACAACCCTAGAGTCGGACACGACTGGCCCATACGGGCAGGGGTACCTTTACCTTTACCTTAAGGTCCTCCATGGGGCAAACCACTATTAATGTTTATTAAAAAAAACATTTTGGTTAGTCTTGCTTCACAGTCTGAGCAAGAAGGAGGCATCAGTCCTGGTTCTCCTACACACTGTGACAAGGTCACCTTAGCATCTGTTTCACTGTCTCCACTGCCACTTGTCAGCAGCTCAGTCTGATAAGATCTATTCAGGTCCCTTAACCTTCCATATCCATGTGTCTTTCTGTCCTAGGCCTATTTGAGGGCCTAGAACGAAAGAGTAGCATGTTGTGGCACTAGATGGACCACACAGCTTTTTAACACTTCCCTCTGTTAAAAGCTCTGTGCAATTCGAAAACCAAAACATCAAGCAACCACTGTGCCAGAAGCTGCCTCCAGACATATTAGTTTTCTATTTGCAATGAGTTTTTCAGGGAGTTGTTTTTGGTGTTTTGCATATGAAACATTCTGATACAACATCCTTCCTGTAGATGGAAGTGGTCAATCCTACCACATCAGCATTCTATCTTATCTATTTGATAGTGTTGTGAGTTTTTGTATGATTCAAGAGTCTTTTATAATCCCCTAGATCCAGCGAGGGCTAAAATCTAATGGAGGATTGTTGAACTTGCCAGGCCAGCTAATTTGTAACGGCCCTAAGTATGGGGTCATAACTATAACAAAGGAAGTGGCCTTGTGCCAGAGAACAAATGAGGAGGGGGCTTCCCTCATCTGGTTGGTAGTGAGAAAGACAATGGCTAGAGTAGAGTTGTGTGAGAGAGTTGGTCTGGAAACAGGCTGAAACTAGAAAGATGCTTGATTTCTGCTTGAATCCAAGGCTGTGACAATGGGAAAAGCAAGACCTCTTAGGGTTTTAATGCTGTGAGCCCATCCATCTAAGACTCAGGTTGTACATATGTGTAAATAAACCATGTATCATAAAAACACCACAGTCTCTGCTGTCCCTCATTCCAAGAAAATAGGACCCTGGGTGATTTCCTGGGACCCCTGGAATCTCACACAGCTCAGAGATTGTGGTGGCATGCCACAATATATTTATACTAAATTGGGGGAGGGGGACCAATAGTTCAAAAACAATTTAAATACAAGACACTAAAACTGAGGGTGAGGGTGGCTAAACCCCAGTTCAGGGGCCTGGCCTACCCCCCACAAACAAATTTTTCTGGCCCCCAAAGACCCCCACTTGTTTTGCTGAGAGCAGCAAAAAGGGAAAGCAATATAGTCGTACCTTAGATCCCAAACACCTTGGTACTCAGACGTTTTGGCTCCCAAACACCGCAAACCCGGAAGTGAGTATTCTGGTTTGCAAACGTTCTTTGGAACCCCAACGTCCAATGGGGCTTCCGATTGGCTGCAAAAGCTTCCTGCAGCCAATCAGAAGCTGCACTTTGGATTCCGTTCGACTTCTGAGATACAACTGTATAAAGAAAAACATAATGCCAGGATGGGCAAGGCCCAGAGCCCTGATGAGGAAAAGCAAAGTGACCTTCTCCAGTCATCACTTCAATCATTTGATGAGTGAAGAAGTGATGATATCGCATCTTCTCGGCTGATTGGCATAGACAAGCTGAAGGTATGGAGACTTTGTGACTTAACATGTTTTATTAGTCCCATTCATCCTTGGAAAATCTTGAACTGCTTGCCAGGGGCCAAAAGTTAGTGTAGCCACCCCAGATTCTGGCACACAAGGCCACACAGGCCACTGGCATGCATCCCCTTAGGAGGGGTGGCCGAATGTGAATGCAGCCCTCAAGCAAAAGAAAAAGGTCCAGCCACCCCATTCTTTCACTCTCTCTCTCTCTCTCTCTCTCTCTCTCATACCCACACAGAGAGAGACACGGGATGCTGGCAGGCACAAAGTGTGTTTTTCTAAGGGAAAAAGCAGCTCAGATAGCTGTGACTGCTAAAAGATATTGTAGAGAATACCTCCTGCTGGCTGCAAACAGCTGCAAAGAGATCTAATCCACACTCTACTGAGCTCTACCCAGAACACAGGAAAACTCACTGCATGGGTGCTAATAGCCAGCATTCTGTCTGCCTACCTTTTCTGCTGTTCGCAACCAGAGATGTAAGGACTTGGTTTGCAGAGTTTGTGATTAGAGGAAAAGCCACAACGATCTATGATCAAAGGTCAACTTAAGTGGACACCATTCTGGCTGCAGGTCAGATGTGGCTACAAAGCTTGCAAAAGCAGAAGAGGCCTGAGGGTGCGAACAGCTTACATTTTTACTAATTCCTAAAAGCTACCCAAATTGCTAAAGCAGGTCACATCTTTCACACTCGCACAAATGCTTATCAAGGAGAACAAGGGAGTCTCAAAGCAGAGGAATGGTACACAGTTTAGTGAACATCATGACTTCAACCTTGACTCTGGAATTTAGTGGAAGAAACCATACTAGTAAGACTAAATAAATGTATCTTCTCTGAGACCACAGCACATTTTAGCCTACAGTGTCACCACTCGCTCCATTCAAATCTGTGGTCTTCCCAATTATATATACAGTATTCCTCTTGCTAAAATCCTCCTCCCCTTGCTCAGTTTTGTGCCTCAACTGAAAATCCCTTCAGTTCAGGGATGTGGTTTTTTTGTGGGGGCACAAATCTAGTTTCACAGCAGGTGCAGTAAGAAAGCTCTCAAGTTACCAAAAAAATTAACTTGCTGATGGATAAACAGATGATAGATAGAGAAGTCTAAAAGGTATAAAGGTATAATCAGAGGGTAATATCTTAGGAACAGTTTGGTTTTCATAATAGCACAATGCATTAGATGATGATGATGATGATGATGATGATGATGATGATGATGATATTTATACCTCGCCCACTCTGAACGGCATTGTCTCAGATATAGGGGTTCTTTGTTTTCTTCTGTTAAATAATTTTAGCCAGCATATTTTCAGGCCCAGTTCAAGGTGCTCACATTAGTGTTTAAAGTGCTAAACAACTTATGCCTCAAATATCTGAGACAGCCTCCTTCCCTACAGACCTTCCCAGGTGCTAAGATCAGCAGAGGAGCCCCTCTTGGTAGTTCCACCACCCTCAGAACTTTAGTGGGCGGTGGCTTCTCTGCGGTAGTCCCTAAGTTGTGGAATTCCCTTCTCGCAGAGCTGCATCCAGTGCTTTATGTGATTTTTATCATAAGCCAAAGATGCTCCTCTTTGCCTTTGACACCTGAGATATGTATTTTAGGACCCATCCTGTTTTATTGTAATCTGTTTTAGCTTTTTTAATATTGCATTTTTAAATTGCTACAACCTGCCTGGGATCTTATGGTAAAGGACAGGTAAGCAATCTACTAAACAACAACAATTTCTGCTAAGTAAAGTATGGAATATCACAAAAAGAGAGCTGGTTCTCTATATTTTATCTCTTATTTAACACCATGGAAATTGGTGTCATTAAAAAAGAGTTCCAGCATAATCCTTCCTTAACTCCCAGGTGTGTAAAACATAGCGGCAATAGCAGGCAGGTTGCCATTTGGCCTGATCTTGTGCAGCTACAGAAATCAAACCCAAGGTGTTCTCGACTGCCATTCACAAAATACCTGGCAGAAATTCCTAGCTAACAGATGTTGCATAGAGCTGAGCAATGCAACAGCCACAACCCTCTGCGATGTGTCTGAACTAGGCAATGGCATCTGCAAAAACAAGCTGCAAGCTGCGGACAGTATCAACAAGCTATACTCCTTTGCTGTATTGCATCCTTTGACTCTTAAATAGGACTGCAGGCATGTGTTTTTGAGCACCAATGCATCATGCAGTGTCGCATTAATGACAAGCAAACCCGTGAGCTGAGCCACCTCCTTGGTGAAAAGAAGTCTGAGTTCTTTATGTTATAAAAGATCAGCCCTTCGAAACGTAAAGTCCCAGGCTGTCACATTTCATGGAGTTCAGAAGAACAAGAGAACAATGTACACTTGAAAAGATGGAGGGGAAAGTTCTGATCCATGCCTTTGCTGACAGCCCCCTGGCCCAACCTGCTACTATGACAGACGCTAACACTTCCCCTCAAAATTCTCCATCTGCTTTCACGTTTTGGCTATTAGATTTGACATGGTCACACTTGCTAATATATGAGGCCTTAGGTTAAACACGTAGGGCAGGCCTCTTAACTTAAGTATTTAGGACTAAACTAAGTCAATGACGCAGTCAGAGAATGTGAGAGACCACTTCTGAAATTAAGTTGTCCCTAAAACCAATGAATTTTCTAAAACAAAATCATTTCCCCTCTAGAAGAAGAAGAAGAGTTTGGATTTGATATCACTACCCGAAGGAGTCTCAAAGCAGCTAACATTCTCCTTTTCCCTTCCTCCCCCCCCCCCCAACAAACACTCTGGGAGGTGAGTGGGGCTGAGAGACTTCAGAGAAGTGTGACTGGCCCAAGGTCACCCAGCAGCTGCATGTGGAGGAGTGGAGACGCGAACCCGGTTCCCCAGATTATGAGACTACCGTTATTAACCACCACACCACACTGGCTCTATAGGATAAATGTCACCTAGACAAAAGAACAAAAAAAATAATCTTCCAATGGAAACAGCTCCACATTTCCAAATCCCAATCATTGACAGAGGGCCAAACAAGATATGATAGCCACAGGCCTGAAGGTCAGAACCATAACTCAGCCAAATCCCTATAAAAGAAGAGGGGGCTGACAGCCCAGTCCAAACTCCAGATACACCAGAATGAGAGAGTTTGGATTTAATTTATCTTAGCCCTTCCCAGCTAAGCTAAGACTATGCCAGCCTAAATCCTTCATCCCAACTGAGACAGGGATGTGCTGCCATAACTTGTGTCAGTGTAATTTAAGCTGTGGTGTGACAGGGACAGGATAAGGGAAGGACCAACTTGGGACTATTTCAAACTTCCTTCACCTCAGTCTCATGACCTAGCAACCTGAGGAAGTTACACTGACTTTCTGTAGTTTGGGTCGCTGTGCTTAAGTGCATTCTGGGTAGGAAAGGCATTATCTATGCTTTGCCCTTGAGGTGGCCACCACACAACTGTCTTTCTTGTGGGGAATAAATGGAGGCAGGGAGAAGTGGTCACGGGGGTGAGGGAGCAAGAGCAGTTGAAGACTATCACTAATGTATTATAAATCCCCCATACATGGCACAGGAAACTCTCACCATCAGGTTGGTCACACTGCACTCAAGGCTAGCCTGGCCTTCAAATACACAGCTCAGCAACAACCTTCAAAAGCTATAGTTAATATATAGCAATTGCCATACAAATTCCTGGCTCATAAAAATTATCTTTGCACCACATGTTACTTTCTCACAACACTAATTCACACATTTTCAAAGAATAGCCTTGTTAATTGCTAGCATTCAAAAAACGGCACTTTGCAGACCATGGAGATTTATATTTATAAGAGTGACACTGCATTTCTCCCTGCAGCCTCTACTCGTTCTGTGTTTTGCATGCAAATAACAGCTGAATTAATGAGCAAATCAAATGCTAATTCAGCTGATTGTCTTTCCTCTCCTTCCCTCCCCTCCCCCCAGCACACTTGAGGTGGGCTGTTTGCCTTTTTATTTTTTAATTTGCTGCATGTATGCTTACATTCATTCATCCACTTAATTTATTTTTTAAAAAGCTCAATTAGGTTTCAAACAGTTGAAAAACTATTCTGGGGAAGGGGCAGATGGTTTCAAGCCCAGCAAATCTGTGCCTAGCCTGCTGTGCTGCCAACATTCAGAACTGGTTTCCCTGAGCCTGGTCTCGGAGAAAAGATGGTACATTTAGACTAAACACAGTGAGTGGATGCCAATTATGCGCATTCCCGTTTTCTGTAAGGCAACTACTGTGAGGAAAAAAATATCTGGAGGTAAACTACTATGGCAATCAATGAGATTATCTCTGAGTAAATATAATTAGGGTTGAGGTGCATAATGGATTTATTTCATAAGTAACAGCCTACTTCAATGGATGAATGAAGACGACTGGGAAAGTAGTGAATATATATATCCATATGGTCTGCAAATACAGTGCATGATCAACTACTGTAACCCAGCAGGGAGAGAACTGAACCTTGAGCAATTTGGTGGGATGTTCAAGATATTGTTCCTAATCACCTCTCTTCTTCCAGCCTTTTGTCATTCATTGTTTGCAAGATTTCCAAGTACAAATTGTAGCATTTGTGAATCATGATCTTAATCTCTAAGCAACAGAAACCTGTTTTGCCTTGTGGCATATCATTACAGTGTTCCAAACAAACTGCAACAAATCATGAAGAACTTTCATGACTACACAATCCTTGACACAAGCAGGCTTATCCAAAGATAAATGGGTACCACCAGGGGAACAAAGAAAGGCTCAAATAAAATATTATCCAGGAGCCACTGGCTGCAATCCCACCATACATTTAAAGCACTATGAAACTACTTTAAACAGTCATTGGCTTTCTTGCCCCCTGTAAAACATAGCTTGTTAAACGTGCTGAGAGTTGTTGGGATACCCCTGTTTCCCTCACAGAGCTACAATTTGCCAAATCAATTCCTCTTCGCAGGGAATTATAGATCTCTGAGAGGAATAGGGGTCACCCAGCACCCTTAACAAATGACATCTCCCAGAATTGTTTGGAAGAATTTGTTTAAAGTGGAATCACAGCACAAATGTATATTGTGAATGTCACCCTATAGACTCCCCAAAGCTTCATTCATAGAAAATATCAATGCAGTTTTTAAACATTAATCAAGGATAGACTTAACCTCATACATGTGAAAATTTTCATCAGAACTTTGGACAGGTACACAGAAATTTCAAAGCACTGCTAAGGAAGGCTCTGTCTAGCATTCCACAGTATTGGAATGTAGCAATAGTTTCAAAAGCATGTGGTATTCCACTTACACGTCCATAGGTGAAGGTCTGAATGGGGTTTCAGCTTAGAAACCCACTTCAGATCTTCATGTGGTCTGAAGCGAGACCTTACAGGACACAGGTGTCGGGGCTGGTGCAAATATCCCTGTACATAGAATCATAGAACCATAGAGTTAGAAGAGACCACAAGGGCCATCGAGTCCAACCCCCTGCCAAGCAGGAAACACCATCAGAGCACTCCTGACATATGGTTGTCAAGCCTCTGCTTAAATACCTCCAAAAAAGGAGACTCCACCACACTCCTTGGCAGCAAATTCCACTGTCAAACAGCTCTTACTGTCAGGAAGTTCTTCCTAATGTTTAGGTGGAATCTTCTTTCTTGTAGTTTGGATCCATTGCTCCATGTCTGCTTCTCTGGAGCAGCAGAAAACAACCTATCTCCCTCCTCTATATGACATCCTTTTATATATTTGAACATGGCTATCATATCACCCCTTAACCTCCTCTTCTCCAGGCTAAACATGCCCAGCTCCCTTAGCCGTTCCTCATAAGGCATCGTTTCCAGGCCTTTGACCATTTTGGTTGCCCTCCTCTGGACACGTTCCAGTTTGTCAGTGTCCTTCTTGAACTGTGGTGCCCAGAACTGGACACAGTACTCCAGGTGAGGTCTGACCAGAGCAGAATACAGTGGCACTATTACTTCCCTTGATCTAGATGCTATACTCCTATTGATGAGGCCCAGAATTGCATTGGCTTTTTTAGCTGCCGCGTCACACTGTTGGCTCATGCCAAGTTTGTGGTCAACCAAGACTCCTAGATCCTTTTCACATGTACTGCTCTCAAGCCAGGTGTCACCCATCTTGTATTTGTGCCTCTCATTGCATAATACGTGAATAGGGCTAACACATACAAGGCCAAGCAGTTCTCAGCTGGCCCAAGATGAAAGTTATTTAAGCCAGGCGTTAGAGAACAATGGGCACATTATACAGTGTTGGCATGCATTTTGTTCCCTTGTTTCCATTTGGGCCGTCTAGTCAACACTGTTAAATCCCATTATTTGAACATTAGGACAAAAGCCAAAGTTGCCAAGTAAGTTCCAAGAATGCTGAAAACTCAGACATGAGGCCAAGAACTGGAGTGCCTTCTTCAAGGTCTCTGAATCTGGCACCAAGGCCCAAAGACTATTTCTGTAGCCTTAAGGTTTTCAATCAGCAAGCATGGCTAATGGATATTACTGTAGTTCAGTAATATATTGCAGGCTGGCTCAGTTGGTTAGAGCATGGTGCTGACAACACCAAGGTCACGGGTTGAGCCTCATATGGGTACATATTTCTGCATTGCAGGAAGTTGGACTAGATGACCCATGGGGTCCCTTCCATCTCTAGGATTCTATCATTCAATCAAAGGTTCCCTCCACCTATGTAAGCTTCTGCAGTTAAAACGGCTTGGAGATTTCTGGTTTCGTTTTCTTTCTTTCTTTCTTTCTTTCTTTCTTTCTTTCTTTCTTTCTTTCTTTCTTCCAATAAGTTTTATTATTTTTTTCCAAATATCTTAAACACAATACAGCTTAACAATATTATTTTCCTTTTAATCTATATCTTATCCGAGTTAACTTCCCTCCACCCATCTTCTGGCTTCTCTGCATTGCTCTTACTTAAGCGTGATTACTATATATACATTCTACAAATGTCTATAATTCCTTAATAAATTTTTGTATTATACTTTAGACATGCATACCTTATTATATCACAGCATTACATATTGTGGTCTAACCAAATGTTTACAATAAACGTTATGAGTTTTATTTCAGTCCTGTGAGTGTCTTTCTTTACCGGTTTCGTTTTCTTATCTTACATTTTTTTCAACATATTTGCTCAGTTGTTTATTTTGGGGGAAAACAAATGCAGCACAGCTGCGTTTGATATTAATTGGACCTACAAAATGCTATAGTGTTAGCCACACCACAGGAAAAACAACCAAGAGTCCTGTGGCATCTCAAAGGCCAATCATTGTTCTATTTGTGTTATAAGCTTTTGTGGAGCACTTTTTCAATGCATTCCCATAGGCATCTGGTTGGCCACTGTGAGAACAGGATATTGGACTAGATGGGCCACTGGCCTGATCCAGCAGGCCCTTCTGAAGCATTCTTGTGTTCTTAGGATGAAGATCAACATAAAATGCTCACCTTCTGATGGGTGGCATTCTTTCACTTCCAATGTTCATTCATTCATTGGGCCTGGCATTCAATATTCTACAATGATCCTATGAATTTAAAAGATTAAGAGTGGGATTCATCGAAAGACTTCCATTTGCACCACAGGGCTTCCCCGCCTCTCCCTGCACACACCCCAGTGCACCCCAAAATTGCTCTGGGGTGTGTGGGTGAAACTCTGGAACAGCACATGGTAGGAAGAGGGGGGGCGTCATTCAGTCTGGCAACCTGGAATGCTGGCACAGACGGAACGTTCATCACAGCGCATTGTTGAAATCCACCCTAAGGCTGCAAGCTAGAGCGCTGCGATTAGGAGAAATAAAATCTGATTCTGCCATTTCTGCTCAGAGAACCAAAGCCCAAGATCCTAGCTATGTGCACAATCAGCAGTGCGGTCTGCCTTCCATGTTTTGATTTTCCGCAGGAAAGCCTCCTTTGACTGAGGTGACTGCATGGGGGAAATAGCTGTTCCACATACAGAAACTGTTTGTACATGCAGAAGAGGAATGCCGTGTCCCAGCCTTAAATCGTGAATGGCCTCTATTTAGTTGCAATTTTTGTGGCTTTTAGTCTTTAGTGGCCTCTGAGCCATATATCATAATAATGCCTAGAAACAGCTAATGGAAGTAAATGGATGCAGAATTAAATCTTAAATTGCTCCATAATACCTAAACCATACAACTTGAAATGAGACAGAAGGATTATTGCTATAATAATATTTGTCAGAAGCATCATATTTTCTTATTTGGGACATAATAAAATATGGCACACACTCCTTAAATAGGCTATCAGCCATCTTTTTCTGCATCAGTCCAGGTTATCCTGTACATTTTCTGACTATAGAGATGTGCAGTTCATATGTCATGAATGCAAAAAGAACAAATAGATTATACTTTCAGCTCATTTCAACCCTTAGCTATAAAATATGCAAAATTCAGCCTTCTTATGCAGAACAGATACAGTAATCTCAGAGAAGGCCCAGAACTTCTGCTGCAAAATTCTTATAATCTTAAACTCCTTTGCTTTTCAGTATGGAGCAAAATGTCACAGCACCATTCAGGATGAAGACCATAAAAAGCATAAAATGAAGCCCTGGTTCACTGAACTCACTAGAAACTCAGATCTCATTTCTAGAGCTTATTATTTAATCTGCAGCTACACATCTCTGAACCACGCTACCCTTCTGGAACCTTTCCTTCTGACAAGAATATCCTTTCTTTGACCAGCAAAATGAAAAGTACCTTGGTTCAAATCACTTGTCCTTTGTGGGTATCTTTAATGCATGCTTCTCTATATTGGTGGAGAACTGCCACTGGTTGACATTCTGATTTCATTAGAAGCTGTATTAACATGAAGAAAACAACAAATGGAGGGGATTAAACTTCATGCATGCTGGTCCTGCTATATCCCAAGGAAGAATCCCTCTGGCACCTATGGTAAATGCACACACAGCATCTTTCAAACGGGCTTCACAGCTGCCATTTTGATAATCTGAACATGCTACACTGCTTTCATAGAGATGTCACAGTTTATTGGTTTTTTGCTTATCACAGCAGGTAACTGCCTAACAATTGGAGGCACAACACAAAGTGATACGCATCTCACTTTTGACATTGGTGTAACTCTATGAATGCACTTACACTCTCACTTTTACATGCTCGCTCCCATATAGCTTTAATTTGAGGTGATGTTTCAGAACAGTGGCGTTTTCAGAATCCTTACCAATATGAATCATAATAAAACAGTTTCTTCCTCACATTCTGCAGTGTGGAATCTCAGCCTCTTGGAAGCTAATGAGGAGCTTGGCAGTTCAATCCACTTTCTTCCTCTTGGATCCAGAGAAACTGTGGCCAAAGAAAGGGCGACTTCTCATACTGGTTTTATCCAATGCAATGAATGCAAGGACTTCCACCTGCATAGTGAGACTCCCTCTCCCTCTCCTCTTCCCGCCTGCTCCCACACCTTCCCAAAATCTGCTCTGGAGGGTAGGGGGGGGGAATCCATTCATCTGGAGCTCCAGTTGGGGGTGGCATTTGCCGCACAGCAGCACAGCTGGTCCTGGGAGGCCATCATCTTCCTATGTGGCGGGGGGGGAGAGATGGCCACTGGTTGCCACCCACATCTGGCCGTACTGAACTTTCCATTTGGGGCTGGTCTTGCCCACAAGGCCAATCAGGGACAAGTGCATAGGGCTGCACCCTGCCCACCCAAATATGTTCTATAAGGGAGGAAGAAACCCAAAAGAGACTTTGGGGATGTTGGGGACATGGGAAGAGGAGAAAGAGAGAACGTACCACTGCACAGGCAGATGTCCTGGCACTAACAGGATCACTTCATTGAATACAAACCATTATATTTGAAATTCAAGAGTTCATTCCTAAGAAACCCACCTGTGTCTAAAATATAGTGAAGCTATAGGGTAACACCCACTGCTGTTTCTCCATTAACGGTAAGCACTTTGATCCAATGGAGGAGGGGAAAGGCCATTTTTGCACATTCCCCATTTTTTCTGCAGTGCCCTGCACACCACTTCTTTGCAAAACACCTAGTAGAGTTGAGGGCACAAGTAGCTGCAGGGTGGACTGGGTGAGAGAAATCATTGATGAAAACCTCCACTGGATCAAAAAGGCTTCCATGAACAGAAGACCATCCCTGTATATAAAGCTCAGTAGCAAAACTATAGCACACCTTCCTTTGAAAATACATGCACAACCTGAGAACACTCTTCTAGATTTTTAATCCTCCAAGTCAAATGAGTCCTCACAATTCATTTTAAACATGGAAGAAATTCCCAAGGCACCCACCTCATAAAACTAAAAGAAAGCAAGTCATAGTTACCATATTTTCTCTATTTGTAATGCTACAGAATAGCTTGTTCTGCAAATAATGCAGTCTAAATGGCTGAAAATATTGCAACCCTCTTACATCCGGTCATAGAATTATTCAGGTCTTCATAATATGTGCTGCTTTTCCATTGCTGCTGCTATGTCACCCTCATCATCCTCATCTCCTCTAGTCATCACTCACAACTTTCTAGCCACAACGCGATTGCTTATTTCTTACTGCAGCTGTTTGCTGGCTCTTAGAGCACACTCTGCCCTAAACATTACTAAGAGCATTCTGTTGGCACTGATATATCATCATAATATAATGGCAACAAGCAGTTATGACTGCCACATGACAATGTATTTCAATGTATTTATTGAAATTGTATCCCACCACTATGGGCAAACAGACACACACCACAGTCACAGCAAAATAAAAATGAATATACAAAAACAATCTAAACACTGTATATTTAAAAAATCCAATTAAAAAGCAAACTATTTCTAATCAGTATAGAATAGCATCCATTTTAATAAGTCAAATGCCAGGATCCAAGCGCCAAAAACAGCATGGTTAGGAAAATCAACATGCACAGATTTATCTTCATCCCAAACTTCATTTTGCCACTTTAAATACAAAATATTGTATAGATTCATTAATGATAAAATATTAGCTATTGGACATATTTTTTTAAAATTTCCAGCTCATTTCGCATTGTAACTTACAAATACAGGGCATTTCCATTCACTTTAATAGGGCTGTTCTCTTGCCTTGTGATAGAGATAAGAAGTCATTAAAAGCAAATCCCATTCAACATTCAGCAACACCCTAATCTGCAATAAATGAGTACAAGATAAAATAACTAAATTAAAATCTATGGGTGATCTCCACTGCTAGTCATACTCTCAGCATGACTAACATTGGCTATAGCCCAAAGGAACTATCCCACTAAGTATAAACTATTTAACTTCCCATTCATTTCACTTGGAGCTCTTAACCCTAATGTACCTTTGCAACTTTCAAGCATAAGTACAATGAGAAAGGGGGACAAAAGAAAAATCATACTTACCTACTTTTCTTCAACCAGAACGCTTTACCAGATTCTAAACAGAAACTCAACAGGTTTCTTTTCCAGTAAGTTTTATGTAGCAGTTTCTAGCCAAGAATCTGCAGATAAAGCCCCCGGGGTGTGTTCTAATTTCAGAAGAAAAGAGTTACAAATAATAGTTAATGCAAGCATCAAAATAAACAGCGCTTTAATTACCTTTAAAAAATAAAAAAGCAACGAACGTCTGATCAGAAAGCACAGTAAGCATAGCAAGGGAAATGTAAGACTTTGTATTTGCTCCTGATACCACAAAGACCGAACTACAAACATTTTAATTACCGTTCCCTGTAGTAGTAATAATGTAGTATCATTATCAGCTGATTTGTGTACATGAAGAAGTAGTCATTTTAGGCATATAGTCACAAGTAATGGCTGCGCAAGAGTGGAAAGTATTAAAGCTGCTCTCTAACCCAATAATCCTTAGAAACTACATGTTTCCTGTGATGGAGGATAAGGCTATCAATGGCCACTAAGCATGATGGCTATGTTCCACGTTCACTGTTGGAGGAAGTAGGCCTCTGAATGCTAGTTGCTGGGAATTGCAGGTGAGGAAAGTGCAGTTGTGCTCTGGTCATGCTTGCAGGCATCTGGTTGGCCCCGGGGAGAACAGGATTCTGGACTTTGTTTACATTCCCAATGTGAGTTCGAGTGCAATATTAACGGCCCGTTACTTCAATAGATCAAGAATAGCAAGAATGAGGTAAAAAATGGTATGGCTAGCAGGTTTGCTGGCTAAAATGTAATAGACATTCTTCTCCACAGAAGAATATAGATTGGAGACACCCTTTTCCCATTCTTTCTTTAAAACTTCAAATAAAAGCAAAGCACAAGTAATGCTTTTCTGCAGCTAGTAGGCTTTATGTGTTGAATCATTCAAAGGCAACAGATCTAAATGCAAGCTCTCATAAACACAACATTCATTTCAGTATAAAAAAATTGGGATGGGGGCGGGTTGTTGAGGGAAGGAAACTTAGATATTTATTTCCATAAACCAACAAATGTTGAATTTCAGGATAATTGTTACAAAGAAGGGGGGGGGGACTTTCTCAATAAGGAAATGGAGAACTTGTCCTTTCAGCCCATTTGTAAAACACTGGTAACCAAACGTACAGGAAACTATTGCCTTCCAAAGATACTATTTACTGAATGCACTTCTGTTGAAATCAAAAGATTGGTGCTCAAATTACCGTATGTGGAGGCAGATGTGGGACATTCTGGTTGTACATTTTGTATGGCCCCCTTTGCTTTTGTGTCATAAGGCTACTGAGATGGGCAATTTAGTGGGGAAATTGCTTGTGGGTTTCATTAAGGCTCCCAGTAGCTTTCCCCCATAAATCGAGCCCTGTAGGACCAGGTGGCCAATATGGTGCCAGTGGTCAGGGGCGGTGGGATTGTAATCTAACAATATATGGAGGGCACCATGTTGGCTATCCTGGCTGCAGAACATAAGAGGCAATCCAGCCAAAATTCAGTACTTTTCAACCCCTGGGATATCAGTGTCAAAGTTAAGCATGTGCTGAACTGTCATCCATTCAGGAGGTCTTTAAGAAGTGCTTAACTTTGACTAGAATGTTAACCAAAAAATAAATAAATGTCATTTTATATTGGCAGAGGATCACGCTTTTGTAGTGGAGCAACTCTCAGTTTACACCACCCGTTCATTAAACCATGACACTTTCTGTCCCCCATAGCAGGAATGCATGCCATCACCCGTGTTAAATAACATTGAGAAAGAATGTTTTAATAACAGCATAACAGTTTTAATGAAGATGACCTAAATCGGTATTTCTGAACAGTTTGGGCCAAGTGAAGCAAGGGAGGCTTCATCCGCTGTTACCCTGACAACCAAAATAATTCCACATAAAGTCATTTATTTGTATGCAGGAAATAGTCATAGGAAAAACACCTTGCTACTCAGCAGCTAAATGTATACTATTTTTGAGAGATAAAGAAAGCAATCTGGTGGTTGGCCAGATCGTAGCCCCACCCGTACTGGTTTTTGGTCACACATCATGAGTGAAGCATGTCATCATAGTTGTTGTACAGTCTTGGGCCAGCTGAGCATCAGAACTCCTTCCCATACCAATGAGTGACTTAGGAGTGGTTTACACCAGGGATAGAGAACCTATGGGCCCCCAGATGTTTAGGTTCCAATTCCTATCAGCTTCATCCAGACAGCCAACGCTGAAGGCTGATGGGAACAGTAGCCCAACTACATCTGAAGAGCCATAGGCTCCCCATCCCTGATTTGTATATCACTGAACAGCCCTTTTCAGACATTCAGACAGGACTCAGTGAATGTGGGCTTGAAGGAGTGGCATTAGAATAGCAGGCTCTTCTCACTCTCTATGCATGTTCATTCTAATGTTTGCTGGGAGCGACTCACATTCAGCTGCATATTCAGCTGATTCCCCCCCCCCCAAGTGTTAACTGACTCCTGATCAAATATCTAAATATGTGTGTGTATGGCAGTCCCTATCAAGGCCAATACTTAAAACACAATCTCTTATAATGATGTTAAAGCAGCTGAACACACCTATGATTGAAACAAAAAACCTTTTAGTAAAATTATATATAGGGGTCCAGTAATAAGATCATTAAAAAGACTGGTGGAATAGAGGTGCTTATGGGTTTCTTAAAGGCCACAAGAGAGGAGCCCCAAGGAGAGTTTTCAGGAAATAGAATTGCACAGGTGTAGGGTCACCACTGAAAAGGCCCTGTCCTGTTACCTAGCAAATCGATCAGCCTAAGTGGTGGACCAAAGAACAGGGCCTCTGAGAACAATCTTAGGTCCCAAGCAGATTTATATGGGTGATTGCAACATTTGTCTCTTTGAAACAGCTATCACAGATCAAACACTGTAGGCACAGCTTTCATATCACTTCACATCACCTCAAATCACAATACTTTTCAAAGAAAGCAACCCACACTTTCAGCTGCAAGTCAGTGAGAGCTGATGTACATACTCAGAAACAGTCCTGCCATCCTTGGGACGATGCCTCTTCAAAATGCAGATAGAGCTCACATATTTGGTAAAGTTTAGTTTATGTGCCCATTCTCTGCACTCAGGGGATTTTTAAAATAACTGAGTATTCAAACACGAAGTATCTCCCCTGTGTTCTGAAGTAGTGCTGACCCAGGAGGGTTTTACCTGATATTTTTTTTCTGGATGTGTAGCCAGCTCTCAGTTATAGTAAGTTAACTAGTGATGAGCTATCAAGTGGTACCACATGCAGGCATGAATCAGCTCCTGTGCTGTTTGCATCGGTGAGGGATGCTTAGTTCAGGAAACACATGTATGGTTCTTGATTATTTGTCAAACCAAAAGCATATTGTTTTGTTTTCCACTGAATTTTCAGTTGCAACACGCCAATTGAAGACTGTGTTTAGCTGAACTTGTCCTACAGGTACCCACAGCATGGTGCATTGCACTTGTTCTTCTTATGCCCCATAATCCATTCAGTTTTCTTTTTCAGGGAAGGGATATGGATGACTAGTTAAGCTTCACATCCCTTCTAGCCACACAACAGTTATATGAATCCAATTATCACACGTTCATTGACAACTTTTTAAATAAGTTCTCAGTCGTCTGCTTCCTTATCCTGAAAGGTTAACAGATTTCCGACTGCAAGTTGTATCTCAATGTTACTCATACTCAAGAGCAGACCCACTGAAATTAATGGACATTACTAACTCACCTCCTTCACCTTCAATAAGTCTACTCTGTGTGGAAATTAATTGGCTACAACTCTGTGTCCTTGGACATTATGAAGGTTGTGGGGATTTTTGATTATTTCCTCCTTTGGGGTTTTACATCCAAACTTTCAATTAGATCTCACACCCTACTTTTCACAATATAATTTCTTTCGACATTTATTTTCCACCTCTCTCTACATTCAACCTACAACATCCACTGACTGCAGAGGCCAATAAACTCTCTCAATGCCCTGCAAATGCTAAATCTAACTTTACTGATCACTCCTCAAAGTGTCTCCCTGTGTATGTTATCTTCCATGTACCCAGCATGCACTACTTGTGCCCAGATTGACACTTCCTTGATTGATTGTTTCATGATTTAGCACTAAAACTGCAAGCATGAGAAGCAATACCATTTTTTAAAAAACAAAAGTTACAAGATTGTATAGAATTTTCCACAACAATTCTGCAGCAGACTGTACTTCATTTGTACTACATCATCCATGACAGCCTTGCAAATCCCTCAGTTGGGCATTGTTGACAGGAATCAGTAAACCCTGAAACCCAAGAAAGTCTGCACATTAAAGAGCTATCATGCAGCATTTATCTATAAAAGCAATATAAAACATGGCATGGATAGTTTTAAAATTCTGTTTCCGAAAGCTACTAGAAAAATCAATCCATACACGCCTTTTATCCTCCCTATCTATACAACAATGCTCAAAATTATGACTGCCGCTTTAGTGGAATAATTGTCTGATTCAGAACTAGGGTGATGAAACTGAATTGGGTATAAGACTTCAACTAGAGAGTTGGATCCAGTCACCATCTCCCAGGCTAACCTGCCTCCAAGAGACTTTGTAAGGATAAAATTAAATGCTATCATAAGTGCCTCACCCGGGGGGGGGGGGAGCGACACATCACACTACCTTCTCAGCAGGTGGGTCACTGTCCCTTACTAGGAAGGAGAGGGAGGTGACAGGGAGGTCAGAGAGGTGCAAGTGGGTCGGCAGGAGTGGCAAATTGGCTATGCCAGCGCATTTGCACTACACTGACCTGCCTGTTGCCTTGACTCAGCAAGCCACTGCTAAATGTTATTATGTACACCACTCTGCATGAGCTCTTTCGAGGAAAGGTGGGGTCAAAATAGTATAAGCAAACGAGCCATCAAAAAGAAGAGCAACCTTGTTTTTTGCTTGCTTCAAGACATGGATGTCACAAAATCAGGACCGCAAGGACTAAAGCAACTTCAAAAAGGAGTACCACCTGAGTGCCCAGGAAATGCTTGCTGCTCTTTCTAATACTTGTTTCACATGGTGAAAACGTTGCATTGGGAGAAAGAGCTTAGCTTCACCAGCACATGCTGCAAAGCCAACTTACAGGTTATACCAGCTAACTGGATGCTTGCTGAAACAGTTTACTATATTTCATGATACAGGAACAATCTGGAAATACTTTGCATTGCAAAGGGAGTTTGCACAACATCCCCAGTAGTTGCCAGTGACACAGAAATTCTCAACACGATGCAGAGGGCAGTCTATGAGGTGAACGAACATTCAGTTGGCAACATGCAACACTCAGATGTTTCAGGCAGCATCCATGTGGCTGAAACAGGAAGTAGACCTATGGGTCGTAGCTAATGCTATCTTTCTGCTTAGGCGACAGATTTCTGCTTGCATCATGGAACTTCCTCCTTACCTGCAACCTGACTCCCACCCTAACAATCTCCTCTGAAGGGTTGTGGAACCCTGGAGCAGATTTTGCTGCGTGAGCAGAACTCTCGTGTTTTAATTTTGGGAGCACTGGCCACTCCGCTTGCTCCCACAATTTCTTCTCAGAATTCTCCTTGGTGAATGTTGAAGTAATGCATGTACAGTGCAATTCTAAGGTGGGGATGAAACAAATGGATATATCCTATACCCTCCTAAGCTGGAAGGTAAGAGGAATGCTATTCATTTCCTGCTTAATTTTTTTATATATAAAAAAAACTTTTCCAGATTTTTCAAAGGGGAAAGGAAAGGAGATGTTGTCAAGCTCAGAAGCATGTCTAGATTTCTTCCTTGTTTGGGGGCTTGACAGGGGACTGGGGTGGCTTTGGGTCCATTGAGCCCAATATGCTTCCTAATACTCCACTGCAACATTCCCCTTTTTATCATCTCAAAGTCAGAACTGCAAGATCAGCTGGACTAGAGTGGCTGAGGAGCTGATGGCAGCAAAAAGAAGGGGTGGTTTTTTCCCCTGCAAACTTATGCAGACACATAATTTAGTTAACTATCTTTGTTTTGAATGTTTAATATTTATTTTTAATTATGGTGGTTTTATGTATATATAGTGAATTTTATCTGCATTTGATTAACAATTTAATTTGTACAGCAATTGGACAGCTCCTCTAAACAAATAAATAAGTTCCAATGTCAGATCTCTGTCTCTGACATCAGAGGAATAGATCCAATCTACCATCTCTGAAGGACTACAGGTTTAAACCCTACCTGGATATTATTTTATATTTGCCAAACATTGATTATTTGATATTCATATTCAACATCTACTGCTATTTGATCTCGGCATTTGATATCTGACAGTACTGAACAGTGGACATGCAATAGTTTGTATCTGGCAGAATTTGATAGCTGGCATATACATGGCATTTCGTAGTTTGTAGTAAGTGATAGCTGACATGCAATGGCATTTAGTATTCGACAGTATCTGTTAGATGACATAAAGTGGTGATTAGTATCAGATATGATTTGATAGATAACATGCAATGATGTTTAGTAACTGATGAGTGGCAACTTATGGCATTCCACATTTGATATGGGCAAAAATATACTTGGACCAGAGATGCTGTATCTAGAGTACTCAAACTTTAAATTTTGCAGTAACATTTCATATTCAGAATATGAGTTCGAATTCTATGAATATTTATTTTAGTTCTTCATGCCACCGTGTCTTAGCATCAAACACAATGCACTAGTACTAAAAATTGTTCCAGATTTGCATAATGCAGAATGGGATATGGGGAAATGTAGTAAATCTTTATTTCAGTTCTTTTTAGGATTAATGAACAAATCTGCAAAGATTCAAAGCAGAGGATCTGTCCCAAGCTGAATGAAATTCATTATTATTATTATTATCATCATCATCATCTTGAATAAAGCTTACTTGATTAACTGCAGAGTTTGAAGTGATCGATTATAACTTACATATAACTAAAACAGTGGTTCCACAGAGAGGAGCACATGCTTTCAGACCATGACATTAGGCATCATCTTAAAAGATGCAATTCGCTCCTATATGAGGAAAAAAACAAATAATTTCACTTCTAAGGTGGCACCTGTACCCATGGTAAATGCTTGAATCAAAAAACCCCAATTAATTAACTAACTAACTAATTACAGGTTGAAACCTCAATTATAGAAAAAAGATCAGCCACTATGACAAAGTGTGACTGAGAATGTACAGTACCAGTTTGGGTAATCTATATTTTTTCTCGATCCCAAGAAAATATATTCTTTCAGTACTAGTATTTTCAAGCATTTCTTCTGTCTAAAGCACACATTTATTTTCTGCCCACAATTGCATTGGTATACATGCATGTTTTGTAAATGGATTTTGCTTTTTAGAATTCCGAGTCCTAGCCTCAACATTCTTTTTATAAATAGCATGAAGTCAACTGTATTAACAGTGGAAATGCCACAAGGCTTCTCCCAACTCATATAGTCCATCATCAGTAACTCTGGATTCATCATCCCTCCTGTTCTTTGCCTCTACAAGTATGGGTTAGGTTTATGAAGACCTTCTCAGCTCCTGAATGCAAAGTGAGTCTCGTGGTGGAACCACAGCAACACCACAGCTCCCACTGACTATATGAGTCATTTGGGTATGAAAAGGTTGTTGCATTGGCCCAGTCAGGAACCAGATGGGGTGAATATAGACTTAGCTGTTTTAATGCCTAGGCTTAATCAAGTTTATTACAAATCTCACACTTTTTTATCTTTAAAGCTGTTTCAAAACAGGGTGCATGCTGCACGTAAAGGTGGGTGGGAGGAGAAATTCTGACCCACTAATAGCACATTTGCAAGTTAAAGATTGCTGATCCCAATTTGCCAGTTCAACGGTATATTGCTATGTCTGGTCCACAGAAATATTTAACCAATATCAAAGTGCATTCTGTTACTCATAGACTTTGATTGTAGTAAAAAAAAAAAAACACCATACAACACATTGCAACCTCATTTACCTGATCCTGTGAAATCTTTTCTGCCCTGGATTTGCTTATCTATGGCTATTGCTATATTTGATTCCCATTCCCTGCTTCTCCAGTTCAAACACATGTACATACATGCATGCACGCACGCACACGCACACACACAACCCCTATTCAGAATACATTTTCTATCCTTTAAGCAACTTTTATGAGTGAGCTTGTTATTATTACTTGGTATGATGGTTTGAAGAAGATTGATTTAGGGGGGGGTGATTATAAAATTTTACTTCACAATCCTTTTTTGTTCAGATAACAGATATTCATAATTAAAAGACTATGGAATTCATGTAAAGTCAGCTGCTTAGCCAATCAGCATCGCGCAAAAAAATAATACAAGAAAATAAATATGCAGGATTCACCCTTCCAATGATTGTCATTGAACATTAGTAAACATTCACAGTATGAAGTCTCTGTCAGAATATCTCCAGCATATAAAGTAGTGCAAAAAAAGCAATCCAGTCACTTTTCCACTGCATCCAGACCTTGTTAAATCATTTTCTAACTTCAATTCTTCCATTCAACAAATGCCACAAGGTCTCCAAAAAAGCATTATAAAAATAAACATTTTCTGGGGGTTTGGTAGTATCTTCAACAATTACATATCCAGGTTGGTTGGTTTGTTGTTGTTTTTTTAAAAAACAATGATTCTTTAAATATTTTAGGATCAAATTTGAAGTTTCAATACAATAATTTTTTTCCCACAACCATCTTTAGCATTTTAAAATCAAAGATTATGGAATCCACTGAATCATGGTAGCTGTTCTTAAAGCGTTAACAAATGAATGCATGGCTACTGAACTTCATTGTTTCTTACATAGTAAATACCTTGAAATGCTAACTTTTACCACTGGGCAGTGAGTGAGGTGGATAAATACATCCTCCTTAAAAGTAAAATTGTTTCCCTCATGTGCAAAACACCTGCATTCTAGTAAAAATATAAACTTTGAAACTATTTCAGGTAAAACCCCCTCCACAAGGTATATCATTGACTTGATATGCAATACAAGTTTACTAATGCTTTGTAATTCATGTTTAACAAGTAAATGGCATATTTCTATATGCTTGTTTAAACTCCTGTTTGCATATTTCATTTTTTTAAAAACCAATGTGCATTTTAATGCATAAATGGGTTTGGAAACAGTCAAAGTTAAACATCCGTTTCCACAGATTTTGCATTAACACAGTTCTGTTTTGCTGTCTCACTGCCATTTCCTGTGACCTGACACTTTTTCTCCTTCACACAAAGAGACTCTTTAACCCCTTCCTCCATCTCCAAATACTCTGATTTCTCCTCCATGGACGAAGATGATGAACTTCTGATTTTCTTGAGTATCGTCGGAAGGTACGGACAGCTGACTGCGTTTTGTGTCAGCTGGGTATTTTCCTCATTTTCAGTCTCTCTGTGATAAAAATAGTTAAAGTTGGAGACAATCACTGGCACTGGTAAAGCAATGGTTAACACACCTGCAATGGCACATAGGGACCCGACTATTTTCCCACCAACAGTGATGGGCTTCATGTCCCCATAACCAACTGTAGTCATGGTCACAACAGCCCACCAAAAGGCATCTGGGATGCTGTGAAAATGAGTGAGAGATTCATCAGCTTCTGCAAAATAAACAGCACTGGAAAACAAAATGACGCCAATAAAAAGGAAGAAGATCAGGAGGCCCAGTTCCCTCATGCTGGCCCTGAGAGTGTGGCCCAGGATCTGCAAACCCTTGGAGTGTCTGGAGAGCTTGAAGATGCGAAACACCCGGACGAGGCGGATGATCCTCAGGATGGCAAAAGACATGGCCTGCTGGCCGTTGCTGCCCTGCTGCTGCGCCAAGTCTGTACCCAGGGTGATGAAGTAAGGCAAAATGGAAACAATGTCTATGATGTTCATTATGTTCTTGAAGAAGACTGCTTTGCTGGGACAAGCAAAGAAGCGCACTGTAAACTCAAACGAGAACCAAATGATGCAAACGGTCTCAACAATGAAGAAGGGGTCGTTGAAAATCGTGTGTCCCCCGCCCGGCATCTGCAACGTCTCATTCACATTCTCCACGTTGTAGGTCAAAATCAGCTCCTTCTCATCTCTGAACTCCGGCAGCGTCTCCAGGCAGAAAATGACGATGGAGATCAAAATGACCAAAACCGAGACGATGGCAATAATTCGGGCAGGGCTGGAGCTCTCAGGGTACTCAAAGAGCAGCCATACCTGCTTCTTGAATTCGTTTTCAGGCAGTACCTTGTCATCTTCTTCCTTGACGAAGCCTTCATCCTCTCTGAACTTCAGCATGGCCTCCTCCCCGAGTTCGTAGAATTTCACCTCCTCGCTGAAAATGTCAAAGGGGACATTGACTGGCCTTTTCAGACGCCCTCCGGACTGATAGTAATATAAAATTGCATCAAAGCTGGGGCGGTTCCTGTCAAAGAAATACTCATTCCGGAGAGGGTCAAAGTACCTGCCCCGCTTTGCTGGGTCACCCAGCAGTGTTTCGGGAAACTGAGCCAAGGTCTTCAGCTGAGTCTCAAACCGCAGGCCAGAAACATTGATGACAACTCGTTCACAGCATTCGTACTCGCTGTAGCGGACGGAAGTGTAGCCGCCAGGCCCAGCACCGTCATCAGGAAGCTGATCGGAAAACGAATACTCATCTTCACCTCCTTCATCACTGCAGTAGAACTTCCTTTCCTCGTCTTCTTCATCCTCCCCGTCATCTTCCTCCTCTTCTTCCTCTTCGTCCTCCTCACTCAAGTCCTTCAGGATCTTCTCCTCTGAGCCACTCAGGGGCAGCAACTCAGAGCAAGGGAAAGAGGCACCAAACTCCCTGCTGCCAAGACAGTAGGCTTTTTTCCTCCTTTGCTTCCTCCTCCTGCTCTGACAATAACTGCTACGTGATGTGTTCCCGCCACAGGAGGAAGAGGAGGCCCCACGACTCTGTTCCTGGTGATAGTGGTGCTGAGGTCCTCCTCCTCCAGAGACCCCCGTTTCTACGGCAGCCGTTGCAGCCGCTACAGCTGCCGCCGCCGCCGCCCTGGAGTGCGCCAGTCGCTCTCTTTCTCTGGCTCTTGCTTGGGCTGCATATCCATAGGGCATGTGGCTGTTGCACCCAGAGCTGTCTGCACTTACCATTGCAACCTCCATGTTGGATTTCTTTGTTTAGGACACTCAAGAGGGGAAGAAAATGTCCCGTTTCTCAATAGTCATCACTGGGTGTTTTGCGTGAGAAGAGCGTGACCACCGAGGTTTGGAGAACAGTATCTCGGAAGCATCGTCCCTCCTTGTTAGCATAACCTTGGTTTTCACTCTGCATTACTTCTCAAAGAGAAGTGTTCCACGTCTTACTGCCCAGAAGGTGCGATACAAATTATGGAGGTGTGTTTGTAAAAGTCCTCTGGTGTCATCAAGAGATAATCCTGGACCATGTCCTTTGACACTTGAGATCCCACTGCTTATGGTATTCTTCAGTGGGTCACACAAAATCCACAGGTCCAAGTTCATGATTTTCTGTGGACACTTTGAATCAAGCGAGGAGTGCACCTAAGCAAAGTAAGAACTCTTCGAGAACAAACACTGGTCTTGAGTTCCTCGGGACAATCAAGTGCAAAATAGCCAACATCCCCAGAATTGCCTCCAAATTGCTGGTGAACACAGCTGTTTAGAAAGTTGAAGGAACTTCCAGTCTTCACTTTGTTTACACAGTGCGGAGGTCTGAACACACTCTTGCTTTCGCCAATCTGTCAGCAACGTCTTAAGCTTGAGAAAGCATCGCCCAAGTCAGCAGCAGGAGGGACTGCGGCCAGAGAAGGACAACAACAAGAAGGCTGAAAAGCTGGCTCTGAGTTCCCCATCGGAGAGGAAGGAGTGGATCACCCTTTGGTTACTCTCATGCAGTAGAAATGTCTATCCTGAAACACATACATGCACACAGACCAAAAAAAAAAAGGTGGAGGGGGGGACAAAAGAAAAGGATGGGTCATATTCTATAGATGCACGTGATGGTATTTCATATTAAAGGGTTCAGATTTGCCTACTTTCACTCCTCATCATTCTCTACTATTGTACACCCACCCACACTGCATGCACAGTTTTTCTGGGTCTGTGTGCATCTGTCTATATATAGATATAGTTGAGGAATATGAAGGCATATACACACCCACATCTCACACAGTGTTCTTTTATCTCCAGAGAGAGGATTTCAAATGCAAATCTCTATTGCTACAGAGATGTAGCTCTGTATTGCATATATATGTAGAAATATACCTGTGCATAGCATAGGTATGAATGCAGACTAGGTATTTCTGCACACAACACAGCAAGGTGCATAGCTATGTATGGTTTGTGTCTCCATACACTATTTCACACAGAACATCTGACTGCAAATCTATATTGCAATGTGCATTTAGACTGACATTTTTAATCTATGGATAACAAAGGTATTCACTCTCTCTCATACACACACATCTATTGTCCATGCAATAGAGAAATTGTGGGTTACATAAATCTAGGTAGGAAATCTTTCCAGGTACCCACCATGGCTACAAATGCATGGATGCAGACGTATTATGAATAATTGGATCATGAGAGCACCACACATAAATTCCACCCAGCCTCTGTAACAATACCTATATAGCAGAATACATAATTAATCCAAGTCCGCCAGCTTGCATGCTACATCTTTGGAACTCATTAGATATATAGAACATCCCAGCTCTCGCTAAAAATCAAATTTCGTTCTTGGAAGTTGATGCTGGCAATTTTCACCCAAAAGGCGAGCGTTGGGAAATATTATAAGAGGGTGGCTGTGCTGCATGAGGAATAGTCAAACAGCAGGGGCAATGAAGCTCTAACACGCGTACGCGCGCGCGCACGCACACACTTAGCATTTAAAAACATGCTCCCGAGACAATCTTCTTAAAGATAGCGCATATAACCCCTAAGCATCATGCGGGGAGGGGGCCGTGGGGAGGCATTGCTGTCTACTTACCGCGACGGGCTGAGAAAAGGCAGCACTCGGGATCTGCAAAACGAGAAAGAGAGAGCAAGAGATCTTGGTCGGCGGGGGCGGGGAGGCTTTTCTGGGCAACCTGTTTTCGCAGGTGCCGCGCTCCGAAGGAGGAAGGTGCGCGGCGCGGGAGGGGTGGGGGTCGCATAAAGCGGAGGGGCGACGGCGAATCGCCTTCTCCTCTCTTCTGGGCGAGCCGAGGCAACAACAACAAAAAGACTCCTGGAGGCTTTGGGCGATGCAAAATTCCGGGCGCAAAAAAAAAAACCCCGGCTGCCACTCCTTTCAGCTTTGATCTTGACCAAATCGAGGAGGATGTGCAGAAACCCCAGAAGTTGACAAAAAGGAGGGGGCGCTTTGGGGACGAAGAATGGGGTGGGGGTGGGGGTGAGCGCCGGGGCTTGTCTGCAATGGTCTCGGATTATGGATGTTGCGTGTACAGCTCGCTGTTCTTTTCCAAGCGCAGCCTTCCCCCACCTCCCCGCTTTTCTCTCTTTTGGAGCTGAGCAATTGTTGTAAATCACCCGTTCCCAACAATCCCTCCTCGCGCCCAGACAGGTTGTTGCTCTCGCAAGGATTGACAAAGGAGATGCGCTGCTGCTGCTGCTGCTGCCTGGGGGCGCTTCCCCTCCCTCCTCCCGGCTTGCGCGCTCCAAGCTGCAGCCCCTTCGCCTTTCCCCACCACCACCTCCCAATTTCGGCGTGCAAAGTCAGTCGCTCGGCTGGCGGCGTCCACTTGTTGTTGTTGTTGTTGTTGCTCTTCCTGGGCACCGTTTCCTCCCCTCTCCCTAACCCCGACAGAAAACGATCTATATGCTAATCGATAGAGGGTGGTGTTTTTTTATCCCCTCCCGGAATTCTCCGACCCCATCCAAGCGCCCGCTGCGCATCAGTTTAGTTCAACATTCTTCTGGGAACAAGTCTGCTGCGGCGCGCGCGCGCTGCGCTCTCTTGCCCGGTCCCCCGTTGCAGAAGTCGCCTGCCCAATTCTCAATTGTGTTTACGTATCTATCCACTGACGGACAAACGGCGGGGCTAGGTCTGATTTGTTCCCCAGGTTTTCCAGCTCGCGATCGGCCCCTAGCGGTCGATACTCCCATTAACACCTTCTCCCCCATTTGTTTCCTTCTCCGGCCCCCATTCCCACCCCCCACCCCCATCTCTCCTTTCTTTTTCGCGTCCCCTTTCGGTGTTAAATCTATGGAAAGAAATATCCTCAAATTCAGTGATCTTAACTAATAATCAAACTTTCCACTCAAGGGAGGAACCCAAGGGGGTCAGGTTTTCTTTAAAGTGATGGTGATGATAAACTCTGCGCAGCTGATGTGGCTGCAGTATCCGGGTTTCAGGAAAGGGCAAGGAAACAAACAAAAAGTTTCAAAGGGGAAAAAGGTCGAAGTGAAACTGGATTAGTGGGTGAGACCACGTTGCGTGGGTGGAAGCAAAGGGAGTTCTCCAGATCTGGGGGCAGGAAGAAGGCACCAAGGAGAAGACGAGACACGGGAAGTTCTGTTATGCAAGCAGAGGGCTGTTGTGGTTGCGGCTGGGCACAACTGGGTGTCACCCACTCTGCACAGTTGGACAAGGAAAAGTCACTGGACTTTAGGGCATGGCCCCATTCAGCAGAATGAGCAGGATGCCCCCCACCCCAAGCAGTGGGGTTGGCTATTGGCTTACTACATTTTGTCATAAGTGAAGGAACAGCACGATATAACAGAGTGGCCTCACCATCCAGGCAGGCTGATGTGTGGTGCAGGGATTCCTTAAGCCACGCAGGACTTGAAAAGTCAGAATAAGCAGCTTGAACCAGCCTCAGAGATGAACCAGTGAAGCGTTTGTTCCAAGTCCTGATCCTTAAGTCGGGGGAGCAGGATGACTGCCACTCCCCCATGGGTACATGCCACAATGCTCCTGGGAACATAAGTGAATAGAGACCATACAGGAGGGACGAGATCACATGGGGAGAAGCATCTAATACTGCTGCCCCTTCGGCCACCTAGAGGCTGCTGCTGGGATGGTTCTTCCCTTTTGATCCTTCCCCTCCCATATGACCTCTATCTTCTTGCTTTACTGGGAGCAGGAATAATATACTATGGCCAGAATACACAGCTATGCACATGGATGCCCCATTAAAATCAATGGGAATCATGACAGATATAGAGCAATATGAATGCTTTATATTACTACGGATATATGTGTGTGCATTGCGTGTACGTGTGTGTGTGTGTGTGTGTGTGTGTGTGTGTGTACGTACACCATTGGCTATATGCTGTGTATACTGCATACTGCACAAAGGAGTGTGTATACTCAGTCGCTCTAGGTGCTGTACAAAAGCCCCCCCCCCCCCGGCCCATTTATCAGCATCATCCTTTCCTTGATGCTTCCCAGGAAACAGGTGTTGGAGATGAATTTCTATAAGCAGGCCCATAATTAGAAAGTCATTCCATTAAATCTTGGCCTCCCCCCAACAAGGTCCAATGCCAAAAGACAGAATACCTGACCATGCCTAATGTGCCTTAAAAATAATCGAGACTGTGACAAGTCCTGACTGATGGCAGCTGTAAAAACCAAGAATGGCATACAAATATTGCCGGGACTCTCCACTTTTGGCTTTTGCTATCCACAAATTACATTACAAATGGAAGGGGGGAAACAGCGGTTTTTACTTCTCGGAAACCCTCGTTCTCCTGATGCATCCATGTGGATGAGTGCCGAAATATCCCAGACAGGGTTAGTCATGCTGGGCCTGATCCAGCCATACTTCACTTTTAACTCCCATTGATTTCAGTAGAAGAGGGCATTTGACTGAAAGTGCTTAAGCCTGGGCTTGAAATGTCTGCAGTGAAACTCAGTTGCACTTTAATGTACTTAAATTTGGCTTTGAGTGTGCCCTAAATTTGTCACCATCATCTGCCTTATTGGCCACTGTTGTTGAAGATGACCGTGGCTTCACGTAGCAGGAAAGCATCCAAGCAGGAGCCTCCAAACCAACTGCTATATTTTCATGTGAAGAAAAGGTTGTATGCCTTGCCAGTACTTGCTCCTCCTGAGATTCTGTGACTGACTGCAAGGCATCAGTGGAGAACTGGATCTGAGCTGCAGACTGGATCCAAAACACCCCTGCCTTTGGCAGTTTGGTTGGGACTGCTCCACTTCAAAGAAAGAATCAGGAATGTAGCTCTGATTTCTTGCTTTGCAGCTTGAACCCAGAATCTTCTCTTTTACCATTCTTTAACTATTCATGGTTCTGTGAACAATAGGGTACAGTGGTACCTCAGGTTACATACGCTTCAGGTTACAGACTCCGCTAACCCAGAAATAGTGCTTCAGGTTAAGAACTTTGCTTCAGGATGAGAACAGAAATCGTGCTCCGGCGGGGCGGCAGCAGCAGGAGGCCCCATTAGCTAAAGTGGTGCTTCAGGTTAAGAACAGTTTCAGTGGTACCTCAGGTTACATACGCTTCAGGTTACAGACTCCGCTAACCCAGAAATAGTGCTTCAGGTTAAGAACTTTGCTTCAGGATGAGAACAGAAATCGTGCTCCGGCGGGGCGGCAGCAGCAGGAGGCCCCATTAGCTAAAGTGGTGCTTCAGGTTAAGAACAGTTTCAGGTTAAGAACGGACCTCCGGAACAAATTAAGTACTTAACCCGAGGTACCACTGTAATTCCATGGGCCTGGGATGGAGTGGCAGATCCTCCACCATCTTTTATTGATTTGTTTTTATTTAACAACTTTTATATACCACTCAGCTGCAATAAAGCCTCTAAGCATTGCACATGCTAGCTCCTCGGGAACAGGGAAAGACCGTCTGCGAGATCATCTGTTCTGTCTCAGGTTCAATCCCAGGCTAAGAAATACTTCTGCATGGAGCCCTGGAGAGCTACTGCTAGCCATTGTAGACAATACTGGGCTAAAGGGACCAATGATCTGACTGAGCATAAAGCAGTTTCAACTCAATATACAGCAGACTCCTCTGTTCCTCTCATCAATCTTTTGCATATAGCCAGCTTGTACCATGGATATGCTTATTCATTTATTTATAAGAACATTTATAAACCACCAACTGAGATAGATATAGATAACACAAGGCCATGTACAGTAAAAATTATTTACTTATCTATTTATTTAAATCATTTGTATGTTGTTTTATAATTTTTAAATTTAAACTCAAAGCAGTTTGCAACTCAAAGCATCAAATAGAGCACTGGAAGATATCGAAACAAAACATTACAGATTAAGGTCAAATTAAAAATACAGTGGTACCTCAGGTTAAGTACTTAATTCGTTCCGGAGGTCCATTCTTAACCTGAAACTGTTCTTAACCCGAAGCACCACTTTAGCTAATGGTGCCTCCTGCTGCTGCCGCGCCGCCGGAGCACGATTTCTGTTCTCATCCTGAAGCAAAGTTCTTAACCTGAAGCACTATTTCTGGGTTAGCGGAGTTTGTAACCGGAAGCGTATGTAACCTGAGGTACCACTGTACACATTTAAATCCTTGATACTTTGGAATCTGTGTTTTCAGTTGGGAGTTCACATTGTGTGCCAACAGTATTGTAAAGCATTGTGATACGGCATCAGGGCTGGCTTCAAGTTGAGAGCAGAGTCTGGTGGGGGCTCCTGACATCATTGCCCCACCCCCTGCCCCAGGGAGTGACAGGCAGCTGTGTTATGACCTGCGTTGGGCAGATTCAAACCACCCACTGTTTTAATTATGCACCACGTCCCAAAGTAGCATCACTCTAGGGCATCGTGCACAAATCTAAAACAGTGGGCATTTTATTTTTGGACAGTGAACTATGTTGCTAAAAACTGATTCTAAAGTTTTGCATGGTTCCAGCCGGACAGAAAAATCAGTACAGGCTGTCTCCATTCGGTTATGTGTTCATAAAAGTCTTTTAAACCCCTTTTATGTCAAAGAGATTGCCATGCAGCCTTGCAGGTGTACAAATGCCAAGCCTAATAGCAAAAATGTCCCCGACTTCAACAGAACAGCAAAATTAGCCGTCCTCAGCCATGGCACGGCAAATGGTTCTTTCCACAGGAGATGTGGAAAATAAAACACCAAGGCCAGCAAGCATGAATAACCTGTAAGGTGATAATTTTCTGCTTCTTGTCCATCACAATTCAGCATTATTTGGCCACCATCAGGGGCAACTCAGATGGGGAGTGGGCTTTCTTGAAAAGTAGCTGGAGCGAGAACAGACCGCAGGCAGACACTGAGTATCTGTCTACTGCTGCCACTATGTGGCAATCACTGATAAAACAATAAAAACAAGAAGTCTTTCTTCCTCCTCCTCCTCCTGCATTCTTTGCTATGTATGGCGCACACCTCCAATGCAGAAGATGAGAGGTTTTATTTCCCTTATCCCAATCCCTTCACCAGTCCCCACTGAGCCATTTAATTAAAAGGAGCCAAGATAGAGGCAGTGCTTAGTCCTGTCCCTGACACAGAACACCCCCTTGGCCCCACTAGCAAAGTCGAAATGTGCACCATAGAGAATGCATATGAAAGAACAGAGCAGTGGTAGGTGGGCAGTCATTCCCATTTGCAGTGCAGAACCCAGGAGAAGTCTATCTTGTTAAATGACCACCTCTACATGGTATTGATCTACATTTACCATCATGAGTAGCCTAGGCATGTAATCATCCGTTTTTGAGGTCATCTGTTCCATTGGGAATGGTCATAAGAACATAATTCTGAGTTATCCGAAGCTTGCAAGCATAATATTTCTTTTAAAAAATGACTTTGGTGACTTTGCTCTTATGTCTGACGTTCACTGTTAATGAACAAAAAACAGCAGTGTACAATCAGAATGTAACATTAATCAGCTTATATAAGATGCAGTGGTTGAGAGTGGCATGTTTGCGTTGAAAGTTGGAGAATCAGTTATAAAGTGCAGCCATGACATTCAGTCTCTCATGGGCTTCTTAATCTTATTAGAAGCAACAGGTAAGATGAACTACAGTACAATGCTTTGGGGGGGGGGTTAAAGTTAGAGCTACAGAAAGACACCAATCCATCACTGGTGTAGCACCTGAAGATATCACCCATAGCATGCAAAAGCTGCCTGGAATATATTAATATATTCAATCTCTTCTCCACCCCACCAGTTCTTCCCTATGCATTTTCTAGGCTGCAAGAGTTTAACTGCAAGATCAAGTCTGTGTTCACTCAGAAGTAAATCCTGTTGAATGGATGGGGCTTATTCCCAGAGAAGTGTGGTTTGGATTACATCCTCAATGGGATTTCACTTTTTGATGGAGGTCTATGTCAAGGACTTTGACTGCATTCACACAGCAATTCATTTTCATGACTTCTCTAGAACTGTTACATTCGGCTTTATATCTGACCTTTCATATGAGGCAAAAACCACTTCTGAAACAACAGTGGAATTTAGTGCAGGTTTAGTGCTCATTTCAGTGTTATTTGTTTCCAGGAAAAAATCCATTTGCAAAGAATGTGGAAATGAGTGCTAAACCTGTGCTATAGTCCAATATAGTTCTGCTATACTCTACTATACCTCTGGAAGTGACTTTTACATCATGTGAAAGCTCAAATGTAATGTGGGCAATATCTGAAAGACCACCTCCTTTCCTATTGACCGTCTTGGGTGTTAAGAGCAGCAGAGGGAGACCACATGATCCTTATGCTTCCCTCAGAAGTCTGCCTGGTGGTACCTTAATTATGTAGCTTTCATCGCATGCTGAAGCTGCACCAATTTACCCAAGATACATATTTCTGGACCCATTCCATTCTCTTGACTGTAACTCATTTTAAACTGATTTGAATGTTGTATTTTTAAATGGTTATAACCTGCTTTGGGACACATGGTGAAGGATGGATAAGAACTCAAATTAACAACAGCAGCAACAATCAACATCTGCATGAGCTAAACTAATCCCAATATATAAGCCCTATTATTTACAGTTTGTGTATATTCATAATTCTGCAATGCAAAAGTTCCCATGCTAAGGGTGTTACCAGGGAACAGATGAACAAATAAGTCCTTTCTTGAACCATATTTGTGCAATGTCTTGTGCAACAATGGAAAAGCAAAGGGATGTGAAACTAAGGCTTGAAGCTACATGAGACCTTCATAATGCTGGAATTGTGATTTACAAAAAAACCTCTGTAACAATTCCTGTAATTAATTGCTTTAGGGCTGGACAGCTCAGCTTATGTGCATTCATTTAATCATCTTTTCCTTCACGCTTTTACTCTTCCTTCCTACACTTTTTCCAGTAGCTCATTCTTTTTAATTAAGATAGCTGTGTCTTGTAGGCAGAAACATTTAGCTGACTGCTGCCAGATGCCAGCCTTGGTAAGGGAGATGTTTAAACTGACCCATGTGTTGACTGAGTCAGCAGCAGGTGAGAGCAAAGCACCTTCTTCCAAGCAACAGAGGGTGTAAGCTAAGGGCCAAACTGCACTTTACATTGCAGCTCTGTGTTTGGATCACTCAATGACATGTTACGTTTTGTAGAGGTAGCTGTAGGGGACCCCCCCCCCATTTGGACTGGGGATGCTGTGTGTGGACTGGGGCTCTTTCTTCCATATCCATTTTGTCTGTCCCAGAGCAGCAACTAGTCACAGAAGGGGGGAACTTGCAAACTGAAGAATTTAGGCCTCCTCCATGGCTCAGACTAGTTTGAGAGGAACAACCGGAACTGGAACTGCAGCATGGGGAAAGGGTTAGAGTTCCCCATGCCAAGACATGACAGCCCAATTGCAGATTGGGGGTCTCTGCAGCAACTGTTACAGAAAGTAAATTATACTAAATATGTAGAATCATAGAATCATAGAGTTGGAAGAGACCACAAGGGCCATCAAGTCCAACCCCCTGCCAAGCAGGAAACACCATCAGAGCACTCCTGACATATGGTTGTCAAGCCTCTGCTTAAAGAACTCCAAGGAAGGAGACTCCACCACACTCCTTGGCAGCAAATTCCACGGTCGAACAGCTCTTACTGTCAGGAAGTTCTTCCTAATGTTTAGGTGGAATCTTCTTTCTTGTAGTTTGGATCCTTTGCTCCGTGTCCGCTTCTCTGGAGCAGCAGAAAACAACCTTTCTCCCTCCTCTATGTGACATCCTTTTATATATTTGAACATGGCTATCATATCACCCCTTAACCTCCTCTTCTCCAGGCTAAACATGCCCAGCTCCCTTAGCCGTTTCTCATAAGGCATCGTTTCCAGGCCTTTGACCATTTTGGTTGCCCTCCTCTGGACACGTTCCAGTTTGTCAGTGTCCTTCTTGAACTGTGGTGCCCAGAACTGGACACAGTACTCCAGGTGAGGTCTGACCAGAGCAGAATACAGTGGCACTATTACTTCCCTTGATCTAGATGCTATACTCCTATTGATGCAGCCCAGAATTGCATTGGCTTTTTTAGCTGCCGCGTCACACTGTTGGCTCATGTCAAGTTTGTGGTCAACCAAGACTCCTAGATCCTTTTCACATGTACTGCTCTCAAGCCAGGTGTCCCCCATCTTGTATTTGTGCCTCTCATTTTTTTTTTGCCCAAGTGCAATACTTTACATTTCTCCCTGTTAAAGTTCATCTTGTTTGTTTTGGCCCAGTTCTCTAATCTGTGAAGGTCGTTTTGAAGTGTGATCCTGTCCTCTGGGGTGTTAGCCACCCCTCCCAGTTTAGTCTGGTCCTGAGTAGTCTGGTCCTGAGATCCCCTTTGTTGCTATCAGAGGCTGGGGAAAGAGAGAAACAGGCGTGTTTTGCCAATGATTCCTGCAGGACTAAATGTGAGCAGCCAGTTTGTGCCAGGACAGAATTCCATTTCAAGAGGCTGGTCACATATGCAGTGCTTTAGATCATGTGCGATTATTATTCCCCAGGAACATCACCTGGCAACTCACTGCAGATTAAACAGCTATTGAGTAATCTGTGTCTCCGTGCATATGTCTACTGAAGGCATATTCAAATCATCTGATCAAACAAATCACAGCCAGGACATGCAATTCATTCCTCTCTCAATACTGTTTCGTTCAGAGAATGGGGTGCAGGTAGCGATATGTTGTTTGCATCATAGGACATTGTGGGGTGTACATACCTCATACCTGTGTGTGCAGCGTTTCTCAGTTTGGGTTCTTCACATTTGTAGGTTCAATATCCCATTACTGCATCGTTCATCATCAGCAAAATGAGAAGATGCTGATAAGCAAGATCTTTTGCCCAGGGTTGATGGGAATAAGAGCACAGATATTTCATTGCCTAAACTTGACAACCTTGCTCAGTCTAAACTGAATTCCTGTTCTCTTTGAATGTTTTGACATTTTAGTTATAGCTGACATTTACTTATTTACTGCAGACAAAACGTACAGGGGTGGCCAATTATCATAATTTCTTCCCCTCTCCCACATCATCACTTGCTACTGAATGTGCAATTGAGTTTGGACAACAGTTTGGAAATGAAGTGTAAGGTGCCCTCACAGCTCCATTCTTGCTTGCAGGGAAAGCATGTCTTTTGGGGGGTGGGGTGGAAGCCAGAAGTTCCATATTCTTTTGTACAGAATTGTTTTGTTTTGTTTTTTAAATAGAAGGAAGTCAGAAAATCAACACTGCAAACAGTTTTGAAATACAGTGGTTTCAGAAATGGTTATTTAGAGGCCTTTCAAAAGTGCAAAGTGAAGACCAATAATTGGAGGGAGATTGGGAGAAAGAGCCTGAGATGTGGATGTTGTCACTGTGGTGGAGGAGATTCTTGTTTCTATTTATCTTCCTCGAGGATATTCTGTATTGGAGACACTGAGCGGCAATCAAGGTTGCCCTAGGAACATAGGAACTTAGAAAGCTGCCTAATACCAAATCAAACCATTGATCTATCTAGCTCCGCATTGTCTATACTGAATGCCAGTGGCTCTCCAGGATTTCAGCCAGGGAGTCAGCTCCCAGGGAAGCACATTGGCAGAGATTTCATGGTAGTCACCCCGGAGGAGATGTTTCTTCAGCTGAACAAGGCAGCTTGGCAATGATTGCACTTTCAGACCACCATCCAGGAGCAAATCATTGACTTGATCACCCTAGACAGTTCCTCAATGCCTGCCTTTGGGAACACAGACTTGGGTAAGAGCAAAGAAGCCACACACTAAGAAGGAGGGAGCTCAGCTGGCTGAGGTCTAGTGGAGGCAATTGTTGCCTGCTGAAAAGGTGCCTGTGGCTCCCAATGAGATGTCTATGATTTTCAAGGATGTGTTTGTGAATTCCTTTCATGAGTGGGCTGCCTCAGGACCTGTGGGAAAGGCCTTTTACTATGATCACATGACAAAGAATTTTGAAATAGTGCCTTCAGTAGACTGTTATGTACTGGTGAAAGAAGATTTAGAGCTAAAATTCCAACAAGAAGGTTTTGGTGAGGTTTTCCAAAGGAATTGTAACCTAGAATCCTGTGCAAAAAGATTACAGTGAGAGTTAGCATGAGACAGAGAATTGGCCTGAGCAAATCATCCAAGGGACCTTCATTTGTGATGCTGAAGGAAGTTTGATTCATGATAGTGATAGGAAAAATATTGAACCAGGATATGTCTTCTGTATGTGCATCCAATGTGGACAATTCTTTGCATCTTCTTCTTTGCTTACTGCTCATCAAACAAGCCATACACAAAAGTCCTAGCGAATGCTAGATGGTAGTTCCCTATATAATGCATTTTCCTTTGGCTTTTTTATTGTTATTTCCACTAAGATAAACGCCGGCCAGCTAGAACTTCCACTGTTGGAAGCAGAATCAGCATGGCCTTGAAAAATCATGATGGCAGTCCAACATGGCACACCCTGCGCCATTGACCCTCCAAGGGCTAGTGGTCGTTATTTTCTGTAACATTCACCCTCAAACTAATCTTAAAATTTCTCAAATAGCATAATAATGTAGGAGAATGACTACCCATTCAGACTATATTCATTTGGAAGAGGGCAGGAAGGAGAAGGAGAAGGAGAAGGAGGAGGAGGAGGAGGAGGAGGAGGAGGAGGAGGAGGAGAAGAAGAAGAAGAAGAAGAAGAAGAAGAAGAAGAAGAAGAAGAAGAAGAAACTTGCCTAAACTTAAAATATTGTAAAAAAAAAATTATATAGAAAGCAAAAGGTATTGTAGCAAATTTGTACTTTAATCCTAATCCTGTTAAACAATGTAATTATGTCAATGAGACTGATGGCTAAGATTATGTGTGCCAAATCCATTTTATACACAGTGGTTCTCAATTATGGGTGCTAAGCTGATAAAAAGGCTAAAATAATGCAGATACACAAGGCTGGCCCTCATTCTGAGCTGGTAAATATTAATTTTGGCAACGGGGTATGAAAATCCAGGCGTACTATGTTGGCTTCAATCACATTTCTATCTGCGTGATGCTAAACAAAACTAAGGTGTGTAGTCAAAGAGCATAATGACAAAGTGACAAGTATTTAGAAGCAGTTTTACCTGGGATCATTTCACAGCTATTCTGGCTCCAGTTCAAAATGTGCCATTCATGAACATCTCAACTAGCTGCTAAAATAGGTAGCAAAAAGAGAGACAAAGGCACAGGCAGCCTACACACCGTCCATTATTACAACACATTTGCCTCCTTCATTTCCTCCAAAGACCTTAGGGCAGTGTATACAGGGGTTATCTCATATTATATTCAGAACAGCCCTTGCTATGTACACATTGCTGTCTTAAAATGCAGCTAGGTTGTCATTTTTCTAAATTCACATCAAAGCTAGTTCTGTAGGAAATGTATGTGAAAATGCAGTATTTCATAAGAAACAACAGGATAGATATGGATGGTGTCTAACATCCAGGGTACACCGATTCCCAAACCAGCAGTGGGAGTGTAGTGGATGCAGAAAATTTTCCTGTTTTTACTCTCCTATCATCTACTTTCAAAGTCTCTTCCTTGATTTATAATCTGTTGGTTCAGAAAAGCTTAGCAAACCAATTGGAGGTGTTCTATAGCATAGAATATAGGAGTGTGTCTATTCCCCGTTCTGTCTCCTTTTGCAGTAAAGGTCATTGTTGTTTTGTTGTTGTTTTGTTTTGTTTTTTAATATTTGATGTTTTATTGTGTTTTTATATATGTTGTAAGCCGCCCAGAGTGGCTGGGGAAACCCAGCCAGATGAGCAGGATATAACATTTTTAAAATACCATTATTATTATTAAACACAATTGTATACACAAGGCCTGAGAGGTAAGATAGGTTGAGAAGTAGGGAATGGCCCAAGGTCAATGGGCCAGAGAATCTGATCCCTCCCACAGTGGCAGCCATGAAGCAGATAAAAAAGAATTCTTACCAAGCCTTATATTCAAGATTCACAGTGAGAGACACAGCAATGCTGCAGCTCTTAGATAATGGTGTTGCTCCGAGTAAAGTCCCACCCCCTCTGTCTCTCCTATCAAACATCACCCCTGCGCTGGCTGATCTGTGTTTTCTGCCTCTGAGCTTTCTGTTCTACTACAGTGGTACCTCGAGTTACAGACACTTCAGGTTACAGACTCTGCTAACCCAGAAATTGTACCTCCTCGGGTTAAGAACTGTGCTTCAGGATGAGAACAGAAATCGTGTGGCGGCAACGCGGTGGCAGCTGGGGGCCCCATTAGCGAGCATTGAGAGTACAGTGGTACCTCAGGTTAAGAACAGTTTCAAGTTAAGAAAGGACCTCCGGAACGAATTAAGTTCTTAACCTGAGGTACCACTGTACTCTCAATGCTCGCCAGGGCCTGGGATTGGGGGCATGCTTTCCAAAGACACAGAGTCTGTCAGCTGTCTCTCCCCTGGTGCATCTTCTTCCTCCCCCAATATTTCCCAGCTTCTCCCCTCTGCAGCCTCTGAACTTTGCCCTTCTGCAAACCACTGTTCTAAATCTATACTGTCTCGCTCTTCTCTGGGAAATGCAGTGGGGGCAGCCCCCACCATTCTTCCTCAGGCCAGTCCCTGACAATGGGTAATTGGGGGTGGGATGATCAGCTATGATAAAAGCAATGGTCCCAAACTACTATCCAATCAAATCACAGTGTCCACCTTGCAGTCCCAACCAGTCCCTGATGTCCTGTTACAGGAGATGGAAATTGTTAGCAAGAAGTACATTTGACTCTACTGCAGGAACGAGGAGGTGAAGAGTCCCAGCTGTCCAGGGTAAAGAGGCATTAAGGCTTAGGCAAGCGTAAAAGGTTATGTGGAATGCTATAATGAATGAGGATCAAGAGACCCTATTAGAATAGTCTATGGATAGTGTGTGTGTGTGTGTGTGTGTGTGTGTGCGCGCGCGCGCATGTACACAGCACATACTAAGAAAAGAAAGCAGTGGTGTAAGCTGATAGGACAACAAGGAAAAATGCTTGAAGCCAGCTCTGGTAGAAGACAGGATGGGTCACTGATCAGACCTGTTGATATCCATCTCGCGTTTCTGTGAGTCCTTTGAGGATTCACACCACAACTTCAAAGGGAATGACATGGAATCTCAGATGTCTAGAAGGCCTTTGCATTTAGCGAGGGCCCGGGCATCTATGGGGCAAGCCTGCACAAACACAACTGGCATTCATGTAGCTGAACATGATAGGCCATTAGCTAGATACTGGCCAGTCCCAAAAAAGCAAGGATATCAGGAATATCAAGCCACTCTCAGGCTACCACACATGACTGCTAGGTGGTAATGACTCTCTCCATGCCAGTCTCCCCTTGTGGGCTGTGATTAGCTTAATGGGTCTCAAGTTCTGCAGCCCCCTTAATAGTTTGTTCCTTTGTAACATTTATCACTGTTCACCCAAAGGGACCACTTAATGTAAAATTGAAATTTATGCATATAAACTCAAACTTCACAATGCTATATTATTCAGTACATGGATCTACTGCTGAGCAGAGACTATTTCATCTTTTTTTCTCCTCCCTTGTTTGGAATTTATTATCATAATGGGACATAATGGTTTAATTCTCTTTTTTAAAAAATGAGGCTAAGGTCATGCATGCCTTGCACTAGAAAGGAAGGTAGTGGATTACAGCAAGCCTTAGATCGAGCAAACTGACATTTCAGCATCCTCATCCAACTCCTGAGAAAGCTCTCTCTTACATAAACTCTACTTCCACGACACCAATAGACTCTATATTATCCAGCATGTTGATCTACTGCAGTGCTGGGTAGAGATTATTTAATCCTTTTTTCCCTCCCTAGTTTGAGCACTGTGCTTCTACAAACCAATAAGCTGAATGCCAAGCAACCAATAAGCTGGCTGTACACAAAGATACCTGCTTTCTATTTTTACCTGCAGCATGGAAAATGCTAGGGATTCAGCAGCTCTTAGTTCTTTCTCTGTCACTTCTGCAAATGTATAGCTTTTTGAGAAATGTGTTGTGCTTTGCCCTCAGGTCGGTATAAAACAGACGTCTTGATCCGGTGGAGCCGTTGTACCATCAAATAAGTGTGCAGGGTCTGTGAAAGGAACGGTTTGCTGCTGCTACATCATCATTTGCCCTGTTTCACACAGCATTATGAGCCAACCATGTACGTTGCATCAGCACAGCAACATGGAAACTGCTATTCCAGCAACAACTGCTGCCACCAAATGATACTCAGAATTGTTATGCAGCAAAGGAAACGTAGAGAGGGAGATTGGCAAATTTTGGACAGACTCTTCCATGCATTTTCTCCACATGTTTATGCTTGTTGAATATTTGACATGTTTTTAGCAAATTCTTAATGAATTGGTAATGTATTCAAGTTGGTCAATCTTCTGTGAACTGCTCTAAGCACATTGTAATGTTGGGAAATGCAATGGACAATCACACACACCCAAACATCCATATGCATATACATGCAAAGAATCATAGAATTGCAGAGTTGGAAGGGACCAGAAGGGCCATCTAGTCCAAACCTCTGCAACCCAAGAATCCTTTGCCCAACATGGGGTTTGAATCCCCGACCCTGATGCAACTGAGGTACAGTGAACCACAGGGAAACCAGGAAAGCAGTGTCAAGCAACATGATGATGATGATGAGCAACTTTCAGTGCTCAAGGTGCTGAACACACATTATATCAATAATACAATAACAACGTAAGGTCGGTCAGTCTCATTATCCCCATGCTATTAAAGTGGTGATTGAGGCTGAGAAAGTAGCTTGGAAGTTGCTGACTGAAATAAAATTTGAACCAGGTGCTTAGCATCACAAAGCTGAAGGAAGAGGAGGCAAAGAGAAGGTAAAAAAGAATATACTGAAGGTGTTCATCACAGCTATTCAGATTCAAGAAACTGCATAAAAGAGAAAATTAAAATTCCCTAGAGTGAGGAGCCTGTCTGTTGTTCCATCACTTATGCCGTACGTGCTGATCTCTCAGAGGCAATACATTAAAAGTCTCACATTCCTTTCTGAAAAAAGAAAAAAAGAAAATAATGATTTTCATGCTCCCCAAATGTGCCTGATTTTCAGGGACTTCTTTCTTTTTGCATCCAAAATGTTGCCTCTTGTATTGTCAGGCTGTTGTTTTTCTCCTTGGGAGCAAGTAAACAAAATGAAGAGCTGCAGAATATTGCATTCTGGAGTCATATAAAATAGGATGAAGCTCTCAGGCTTATCATTGCAGTTCAAAGAATGTAGAGGATTTCCATTAATATCATCCCCAGCAGACTTTAGAGGCATGTGAAGCTGACAGATTTCAAAGTACCTGCCTGCCAGTGGTTTATTACAAATATAGAAGATCACATCCAGTTATAGGTTTTGTATAAATGTGAGTAGCGGTATAGGTAGCTTTTCTTCATGCACAGGAAGGAAGGAAGGAAGGAAGGAAGGAAGGAAGGAAGGAAGGAAGGAAGGAAGGAAGGAAGGAAGGGAAACATCTTCCTGTTAAAGAAAATAGTTCGTTTAGATAGATAGATAGATAGATACAGAGAGAGAGAGAGAGAGAGAGAGAGAGAGAGAGAGAGAGAGAGAGAGAATGTTATTAGAAAATTATCAAAGTCTATCTAACAATAACACAAAACAGTTCCCATTCAACTTTATGTTCACGTACTTGTTTCTTAAAGCAATGTTAGGAATCTCAGGCCTAGGTGCCAGGCCTTTCTATTTAACCCAGACTTTTGCCTCTCAGATTTCAGCAACGCCCCGTGTAACACTAAAATCCCCATCCCCACTCCCACCCCACCCCCACCCCACACACACTACCTCTCGCTCTCTGTTCTACAGCACTCTTGGGCCACTCTGTGCAGTTGCACTACCCTAAAACCACCTCTGCCCTTGGCATTCTCCTCAGGCCACAGCCACTCTCCAGCCACACTAACTCTTTCTGAGCCACATATCTCAATGGCCTTGCCTCATACGCTCCTTGTGAGGTTTTTTTGCCTGGCTAAAATGTATCATAGAACTCTGATAATGACCTTTGCTTGCCTGGGTGGAGCATAGAGAGAGGAGTGTGAATGTGTTGGAAACTAGCCTACCCCGCAAATGTAACATTTGCACCCATTGCTCACTTTTGCTTCTCACCATGCCTGTCACTAGTATGTGGCTCCTGGAAGGTTGCATAGTAACACATATAGCCCTCAGACTGGAAAAGGTAGACACCGTTGCCTTATATGGAGAACTCAGGTAGATGGGTAATCCTTCCAGAAGGAAGTTTGCATATCAGGTGGCCTAAGTGCAGGCAACCCCCAACATTTTTAAAGGGCAATACAGGTCACAATAAAAAGAACTACCTTCCCCCCTCAAACAGCTTCCAATTGTGCATAATCCATTTTCCATCTAAAGGGATCGGCAGTGGTGAATCTCATTTCCATTTTCAAAGCGTTATGGTCGGAGCAGGTCTTTGGGCAGATTTCCACTCTTATAGTCTTAGGTGCCAGCCCTCTGGTTGTCCAAATTTGGTCGATTCTTGTCCATGACAGGTGAGCCTCAGAAAAGAAAGTTCCTTCTTTACCTAAGGGGTTTCTCGTCCTCCATAAATCAATCAAGTCCATATTGTCAGTTAGTTCAAAAAAGGTTTTTGGTAGTCTTCCATCCTTGGTCAAGTTCTGGTTCTGTGACTTATCCATATAAGTAGAGACCACCCCATTCATATCTCCCATCATAATGATGTTAGAATAGTCCAGATAGTCCAGTAATGTCTCATGTAGCTTCTTGTAAAATTCTGATTTCCCCTCATTAGGTGCATAGATTCCTAATATCAAAACTTTTTCTCCTTGGGTTTGTATTTCAATTGCCAGGATTCTTCCTTGTTCATCTTTAAACAAAAATTTTGGTAGTAGATTCTCTTTTGCGTAGATCACCACGCCTCTCTTTTTCACTCTGTCTGATGAAATAAATTCTTGGCCTAATCTTTTGTTTACTAACACTTTCCTGTGGAGCCTAGTCACATGAGTTTCTTGCAGACAGATTATATCCAAATGTTCTTTTTTCAAAATATGAAAAATCCTTTTGCGTTTTTCCGGGGAATTTGCGCCATTAATATTCCAACTGTACAGCTGCAGAGACATCCTGTATCAATCTGTTGTTACTCTTTATGGGGTGTCTTCTTTTTTGTCCGAACCCGAGGGTGCTGGTTCTTTTCCAGATTCTGGTGGAGGCCAAGGAACTGCTATTCCCTTCTGCAGGTCTTCTCCGTGGTCGTGCAGGAACTTCTGGCTGTCCTCTTTCGTTTTGATTTTAACCTTCTTTCCTTTGTAGTTGAATGATAGACCTTGTGGAAACTCCCACCTGTAAGGTATCCCGTTGCTTCTCAGAAGTCCAGCTAGATCAGTGTAGTTGGATCTGAGATCCAGTAATTGCTTAGGGATATCCTTATAAATTTCCGCCCTTTTGTCCTGGATCTCAAGTGCTTTGTTAAAATGGAGGTCAAGTAATTTGTCTCTCTCCTGTTTGGTCCTTAGAATAATCAAGCAGTCTCTGGGTCTGTCTTTCCTGGCGACTCTTCCCAATCTAAATGCAGTTGTTATTTTAAAGTCTGTATCTTCCTTTATACCCCAGAATTTAGAGAATTCTGTTGTCAAAAAACCAGTCAGATCTTCTTTCTCAATCTCTGGGATAGAGCGTAATCTTAAATTATTTTCCCGGTTTTTCAGTTCCACCATAGACAGATAGGCCTGTTGGTCACTGATATGTTTGTGTAGTGGCCTTACCTCTCCTTTCAATTCGTCCACTTTCTGAATTGCTTGATCAGCTTTTTCATTTGCGGCCTCGGCCGATTTCCGGTTGAATGACAACCTGTTAAGAGATCAAGAGATTGTAAAGAAGGCCCAAAAAGCTTTAAAGGACTATTTTGAAATCAACTTGAACACCTCGGTGGAAAAAAGAATAATCTGGGACGCAAGTAAAGCTGTTATGAGAGGGTTTCTGATACAACAGAATACGATTAAGAAAAAACTTTGGAATGGGAAAAAGGATAAGATACTAGAGAAGATAAGAGATGGAGAGAAAAAATTAAGACTGAATCCAAAATCAAAAGAGACTTTAAGAGAAATTAAATTCCACCAGTCACAATATACGAAATTGATTAACCAAGAAGTGGAATGGAAAATTAAACAAATGAAACAAAGATCTTTTGAATCTGCGAACAAATGTGGGAAACTGCTAGCTTGGCAGTTGAAAAAGAGACAAAAGTTAAATTACGTTACCAACCTAGAAGTTGAAGGGAAAAACATCCAGAAACCGGGAGAAATTAGAAAGTGTTTCCAGAAATACTTTAAAAAATTATATACCCAAGGGTCCGAGGAAGTGACTGAGATAGAACAATTTTTGAAAGACAATGGCCTACCAGAACTATCTCAAGAGAAGAGAGCAATCTTGAATTGCAAAATAACACAACAGGAAATTGAGGATGCCATTCAGAACATGCAGCTAGGCAAATCTCCAGGCCCTGATGGACTTACCTCCAAGTATTACAGGACGTTAAAAGACTACTTGATACAACCATTAATGGAGGTTTGCAACCAGATTATGGGGGGAGGGAGGGCACCAGAAACGTGGAAAGAAGCATTCATCACACTGATACCCAAAGTGGAAACTGAAAAGACTCAACTTAAGAACTACCGTCCCATCTCACTCCTAAACGTGGATTACAAAATATTTGCAGACATTTTGGCAAATAGATTTAAAAAAGTACTTAATGAAGTAATTCATAAGGACCAAGCAGGCTTTCTTCCAGGCAGGCATTTGTTTGACAATACCAGGAATATTATTGACATTTTGGAACTGTTGCAAACAAATATTAACACTAAAGCAGTCCTGATATTTATTGATGCAGAGAAGGCCTTTGATAATATTTCTTGGAAGTTTATGAAGAAAAACTTGGAAGGGATGGGAGTGGGACGGGGGTTTGAGAATGGAATAGAAGCAATTTATTCAGAACAAAAGGCTAAGTTGATAGTGAACAATGTGGTGACAGAAGAGTTTTATATTGAAAAAGGAACACGACAGGGGTGCCCCCTATCCCCTCTATTATTTATCTCGGTCCTGGAGGTGTTGCTGAATATGATTAGGAAGGATCGGCAGGTACAAGGAATACGGGTCGGAGCGAAACAATATAAATTGAAAGCATTTGCAGATGACTTGGTTTTAACATTACAGGAGCCAGAATCTAGTACAAAAAGAGTTTTAGAACTGATTCAGAAATTTGGTCGGGTGGCGGGTTTTAAGCTGAATAAACAAAAAACTAAGGTATTAGGGAAAAATTTGACAGCTACTGAAACAGAGGAGTTTCAGAAGGAAACAGAACTAAACATTGTCAAAAAAGTGAAATACCTGGGGGTCAATCTGTCTTCTAAGAACTTGAACTTATTTAAAGACAACTATGAGAAATGTTGGTCAGAAGTTAAAAAAGATCTAGAAATCTGGTCAAGACTGAAACTATCCTTGTTAGGCCGAATTGCAGCTATAAAAATGAACGTTTTGCCAAAAATGTTGTTTCTGTTTCAAGCCTTGCAGATCGTGGACAGAGTGGAATGTTTTGGAAAGTGGCAGAAGGATATATCGAAATTTGTTTGGCAGGGCAAAAAGCCCCGAATAAAGTTTAAAATATTAACTGATGCAAAGGAGAGAGGGGGGTTTGCCCTGCCAGACTTAAGGTTATATTACGAAGCTGCAGCCTTCTGCTGGATGAAAGATTGGATTTTGTTAGAAAACACTGATGTCCTAGATCTGGAAGGCTTTAATAATTTGTTAGGTTGGCATGCGTATTTGTGGTATGACAAGGCAAAAACATATGGAATGTTCAAAAACCATATTGTCAGAAAAGCAATATTTATGGTCTGGAAAAAATACAAAGACTTATTGGAAAGCAAAACTCCGAGGTGGGTGTCACCAATAGAGGCCAAGGCTCGGAAAAAACCCAATATGGAGGCCGGCTGGCCGAAATATTGGGAAATAATAGAAAACATTGGTGATAATTGGAGGTTGCAGAGCTTTGAAAAATTAAAGGGTAAGGTGCAAGATTGGTTTCATTATGCCCAAATTAACGAGATTTTTAAGTTAGACAAAAAAACAGGATTTCAGGTGGAAAAATCGAAACTTGAGACAGAGTTGTTAGAACCAAAGACCAAGTTATTATCGAGAATGTATAACTTGCTGCTTAAATGGAATACTCAGGATGAGACAGTCAAATCAGCCATGATAAAATGGGCTCAGGACATTGGTCATAATATCATGTCGGAGGACTGGGAAAGGTTATGGACCACCGGTATGAAGTTTACTGCATGTAATGCTTTGAAAGAAAACATTATGAAAATGGTATACAGGTGGTACATGACCCCAGTCAAGCTTGCTAAGATATATCATTTGTCTGATAATAAATGTTGGAAATGTAAGGAGGCTGAGGGGACATTCTTTCACCTTTGGTGGACCTGTCCAAGAGTGAAGGCCTTCTGGGAAATGATCTATAATGAGTTAAAAAAGGTGTTTAAGTACACCTTCCCTAAGAAACCGGAGGCCTTCCTTCTGGGCATTGTCAGCCAGAAGGTGTTAAAGAAGGATAGAACCTTTTTTATGTATGCCACCACAGCAGCAAGAATTCTTATCGCTAAGCACTGGAAGACTCAAGATTTGCCCACACTGGAAGATTGGCAGACGCAACTGATGAACTACATGGAACTAGCTGAGATGACTGCCAGGATCCGAGATATGGGAGAAGAAACAATGGAGGAGGACTGGAAAAAATTTAAAGACTATTTACAAAAGTATTACAAGTTATATGAACTATAAGATGTCGCATGATTTGGAAGGTTAGCCCCAGCAATGAGAGTGGATTATATATGAAATTGGACAATATTTTTGAAAGAATCAAAGTTTAAATGGTTAAAAATGATAATACGCTATGTTTTTAGAGTAATTGGAAAACAAGGGATTTAAACTTAAATTGTAACTGAAGGTATAAAGAAACACATGAAACAAGGTTACAACTTGCTGATAAATTTATTGTTAAGAATGCACTGTGCGGGGGATGTGGGGAAGTCCGATAGAAGATTGAAATAAGTTGTTGAAATGGTTCGATTTTCTTTTCTTTTCTTTTTTATCTTTTCTGTTTTTTCTTTTTTCTGTTCTATCTGAAATTGGAAAAATGCAATAAAAATTATTATAAAAAAAAAAACAATTGTGCATAATCCACTCACTGATTGTGGGGAGATGTTTTTGTTTTTTTATCTGTGTCAGGACAAAATCTGAATGCTGTTTATTCCCAGTCGTGGCAACAGGCTATGAAGCTATTTTCAATAAGTATTACTAAAACAAGTATCACTAGTATTTTTAGTTAGGATGTGGGAAATGCATATTATACCTAGGGATCAGTTACAGGTAGGTAACCGTGTTGGTCTGCCATAGTCAAAATAAAAAAAATCCTTCCAGTAGCACCTTAAAGACCAACTAAGTTAGTTCTTGGTATGAGCTTTCGTGTGCATGCACACTTCTTCAGATACATATATCTCACTATATAGAAGGATCTGGCAACTTCTGTTTCAGTGTATCTGAAGAAGTGTGCATGCACACAAAAGCTCATACCAAGAGATGTCAGAGAATGTCAACAGAAGCCAGGGGGGAAATTGCTGGTGGAAATTCACTTATTTGTCCCATGTCTGGAACAATATGTAATTGATGGCTCCCTCCCCCCCCCCAATTTGCTTTGCATTTGCTTTGCACTAAAGCTGAGGAGCTGTGTTATACCAATGGGCCATCTAAACTAGCACTGATAGCAGCTTTCCAATGCTTTAGATGAATTCTTACATAATGCACATAGGCAGCAGGTCTCTATTCCTTTATACCCATCTCTGCATTTTCACCTCCTCTGCACCAGCTACATCCCTGCTGTGGTCACGTCTTACATTCTGCCACTTCCTACAAGGTGCCGCGATGTGGGAGGCTCTGCTGTATTGATTAATTACTCTCTGAATGGTACCTGGCAATATTGCACCTGATGGATGGTGTTGCGTTGTGTAATATCAAAGGATGTAAGCCTGTGAGACTCAGGGTCAGAGCATCATTCAAGGTGTGCAAGTCTTCTCCCTGAGCAGAATATCAATTAGGTGTCGTCTCAAGGCTGGATCATCATCTGTCTCAAGTAATTTAGTCCTGATAAAATCTGATTTACACATTGCATTAGTGAGGTTGCAAGAAGGTCAACAGTTAGGGGCGTGTATCACTTACAGTATTTATTTTCTATCACAGTTTATCACTGGGATGGAAGCAGTCCTTCCCAGTCACCAAACAACCATCATGCAAACCATGTCATTTCTAGGGGTAATAATCAGTATGCTACTTCAATGGCTGTTCCTAGCTCTTAAATTATTCCCTTCCCTTTATTGAGGGAATTAAGCAATCACCTTTGCACTCCAATAGAGACATAGCTGCTAATGGCTGCTGATGAACCAGTACTTAAGCTAGAGATATGCCCATGTGTCACTTGCCTGTCCATCATCCTCTCAAAGCTACTACTGAATCAAACAAATGATTTCTAATTGCACGGATATAAAGATATTCAAGATATTTTTCCTACATAGCTTAGCTTAGTTTACATAAAATCATAGAATCGTAGAGTTGAAAGAGACCCTGAGGATCATCTAGTCCAGTCCCCTGAAATGCAGGAATATGCTGCTGTCCCCTACGAGGATTGAACCTGCAACCTTGGCATTATCAGCACCACGCTCTGACTGACTGAGCTATGCATACCATGAATATGGATATGAATTCATCTAGATAACCTAGATTCAAGCTAATGGGTTCAGATTATGGACTGTAGCTGTAGCTGGAGTCCAATGACCAATTTTATTCACAGCAAAGCAACTTTTAAAAAGCTACAACACTCATTGCATGCTGAAACCACCAAGATAAGTGATGGCTTAACAGAAATACAATCATCTGTCTGCTTCCAAGTTCTGTTCAAATGTGTCCCTCCATTGATAGGAGTTTGATCCAGTGGCACCTTCTGTGAGCAGAAAGGACACCTTCTGTGGATAAGGACACCTTTCTCCTGTTGTGCCTTGCACCACCTCCCATGCTGTTGGTTCAAATTGTTCCCCAATTCTCTGGAGCAGATTTGGAGGGTACAGTGGGCTTCAAAGGGAAGAACTGAAAGAAACACCTCCCCCCACCCTTTCTACGAACAAGCGTCCATTGGAACAAAGAGCTTTCCATCATCAGGTGGACAGAACTGGATACCAGCTCCATTTTTTTTTACAAATATTAAACAATACTGCTTGCTTAACTGCTTAGTGACTTTGGACCCAATGATATATTTGATTCTTTCAGTTAACTAGCTCTTTGTGAGTCTTACTGTATGGTGATCACAAAGGTTATCAGATAGTAAAATGACGCATTATCCATACCCAGCTCAAGAGTGATCACTTCAGTGCAAAGTATTTGTGAATTCAAGAATGCGCCCTTTGTTTTTGCACCATCTGGCTGATTAAGTTTGCATCAGTCCTCAAATCATCTAAATGAAATCAAAACCGACAACACAATTTCATTAAAGTCTGAGTTACTCATGTGAACGATTCAAAGTCCAAAGTGCTCAAAGGGTGCTCATGTAAACGTGGGCGCTCGTCAAAGGAAACAAATCCTCTTGTTTTACCTACAAATTAGAAAACTGCTTTTGCTTTCAGCTCAGTTTACAACCCATTTAAAAATGGCAAATCACTTAATTGGTAAAGTAAAGATCACACCTGGAGCCCAAAGGCAGAAAAATGCACTGAGCTCATTCTATTTTTGTGGCTTTATAGCAGTTGGTTCAACTTCTGCAGTCAGTCTAGGTAACTGGTCCAATTCTTCATACTTCCCACCACCTTTTGTGCCTTATATATAAAGTGTGTCTGCTAAGGGTTGCTACAGTCTTACAGTGAAATATGCCAGGACTTAACTCCAAGGAGAGAGAGAGAGAGAGAGAGAGAGAGAGAGAGAGAGAGAGAGAGACTGGCCCAAGTTCACCCAGTGACCTTATTTCTGAGTACTGATTTGAACCTGAATCTCTGTTATTTGTTCTTCTTACAAACTGCTATACCACACCAGCTTTCATTTAACTTGATTATGAATTGGAGTTTATAAATTTCAGGCCTCCCCTTTCCCTTCCAAATCATCATTTAACAAAAAGATTTTAAGTGTTAAACAGGCTCAACTAAACAACTAGTTAAAAGAACCGGGTTCGTGTCTCCGCTCCTCCACATGCAGCTGCTGGGTGACCTTGGGCCAGTCACACTTCTCTGAAGTCTCTCAGCCCCACTCACCTCACAGAGTGTTTGTTGTGGGGGAGGAAGGGAAAGGAGAATGTTAGCCGCTTTGAGACTCCTGAAGGGGAGTGAAAGGCGGGATATCAAATCCAAACTCTTCTTCTTCCAAAGAAAAACTGCAGCAGGAGATGCTGAATATGGCAATAGAATTCTGTTTCCAGGTGAGCAGTGTAGTTCAGAGCGCATCAGTATCTTCCTAAGGATATGCCCCTCCAAGGAAAATACCTATAGAGCTATAGGTAGCCAACATGGTGGTCTTCAGATGTTGTTGGATTACAGCTCCCACCTTCCCCAACCACTGGCGCTGCTGGTTGGGGCTGATGGAGCTGGAGTCCATAGCAACTTGATAGCATCTGCTATAGCACTAGTAAAGTCAATTCAAAGCCATCAAGAAATATTTGCATGTATATTTCAAATGCAGCCACATTCCAGCAGTTGCAGCTACATTGCTGCACCAACAGCAGCATTCAGTATGCTTTGCTGGAAAGCACTGGCTTCATTACCTATGCTGATAACAATTTTATTTCCTTAGCGAGCTTGGTTTTTTTAAAGCCTTTTTTTCTCCCAGATCCTTTAGCTTTTGTTTCATTAAAATGCAACACATGTCCCTTATAAAATGATCTCTGAAGTGTACAGCTTAAGTGTGTTTCGTGTATAATCATATGTGCCCCATTAAGCTCAGCAAAATATGTCCTGTAAGTATATGCTATTAAGAGCCTGACTTGCTCATTCTGTTTCTCTGTTGAAAAATGAAGTGTTCTTCAATAAGCCATGAGTGATTCTGCTAATGCTGCAGTCATTAATTCCTCAACTATCTACTTCTGCCCCTGGATCTGAAGTCAAACTTTGATAATGACGCCCAGGTGTCTTGGGCCTTATGGATGCGGGGGACTTGAAATCAAATAAATTAATCAATGTCAGCATACTGATGCAAGACCATGGTTGACTAAACAGAAGAAATTAATTACGGTTGAAGATAAATATTGTTGGAAGGTAAATAGGGGGAGAAAGAGTGTCGACCATTGGGCCATTAAGCTCAGAATTTCCGACACTGACTGACAGCAATTCTCAAGGATTACAGCAGTTCTCAAGGAATCCAGACAGCGATCTCTCCCAGGCCTACAAGGAGATGTAAGGAATTAAACATGGGAACTTCTGCAGCCAAAACTGATACTTTACCACTGAGCTTTGGCCTTTCCCCAAATAATAGGTAGAACTGCAAAGAGGGTAATAGCAGCTATAACTAGAATGTCAAAATCGTTTGGTGCGCATTCTGTAGAAAGATCATATTAATGGTAAATATCATAAAACAGCAGTGCTGGTGATCAAGGAGAAATACAAAATGAAATAATGAACAAAAAGAATGAAAAAGGGCTATGATCCTTCCGGGGGAAAATGGCTAAAAGGTTTTGTTAGTGTCCTATCGGGATGGTAAAATTCTAGTAATTGGGAATAATTAGATATCAGTTTTAATACTATGACACAGCTGTTACAACGTATTTCATCATCACCATTGTCCTCGTGAGTGACAGCGTTTGTTGTTTTTGGTGCAACAAACTGGCATGGCAACCTTTCTAGAAAGCATTTAATGCTCCTGGAGAAAGGGTTGAGCCAACCCTTAATGTGACATACAGGGAGACTTCCCAAGACCTTTTTTGAAATGACGGAAAACATGGACTTGATAGATATATGGAGAACAAGGAACCCTCTGGAGAGAGAGGGAACCTTTTTCTCCCAAGCAATGATGACCTGGACCAGAATCGATCAAATTTGGATTACTAGTGGTATGGCTCCAAAGATCAAGAAGGTAGAAATCTGCCCAAAAACTTGCTCCGACCACAACGCTGTGAAGATGGAAATGAAACTTACAACAACTGGTCAATTTAGATGGAGAATGAATGACACCCTCTTTCGAGATAAGGAGATCCTTATGAAGGCCCAAAAAACTTTAAAAGACTACTTTGAAATAAATTTGAGGGCTGATGTGGAAAAAAGAGTGATCTGGGACGCAAGCAAAGCTGTGATGCGAGGTTTCTTGATTCAACAAAACTCAATAAAGAGGAAAAAACAAAATGAGAAAAAAGAAAAGATTTTGGAAAAGATAAAAGAAGGAGAGAAAAAATTAAGAGTAAAACCAAAGTCCCAGGAGATCCTAAGAGAGATTAAGTTATATCAAACACAATATATGGAATTGATGAACCAAGAGATCGAATGGAAGATAAAGCAAATGAAACAAAAGACATTTGAATTGGCAAATAAATGTGGCAAACTTCTGGCATGGCAATTGAAGAAAAGGCAGAAATTAAATACAGTTACAAGCCTAGAAGTGGATGGAAAGAATATATCTAAACCTAATGAAATTAGAAATTGCTTCCTGAGTTATTTTAAAAAACTTTATACTCAAGGCCCGCAAAATGAAGAAGATATAGATAAATTCCTTGATAAATATGGACTACAAAAAATCTCTCATCAAAGTAAGATGGATCTGAACCAGAGAATAACAGAACAAGAGATAGAGGCTGCCATTCAGAATATGCAATTGGGCAAATCTCCAGGACCAGATGGACTGACTTCTAGATACTACAAATCATTGAAGGAATGGCTGATTCAACCATTAAAAGAAGTCTGTAATGAGATCCTAGAGGGAAAAAAGGCACCTGAATCGTGGAAAGAAGCATATATTTCACTCATACCAAAGACAGAGACTGAAAAGACTCAACTGAAGAACTACCGCCCAATATCACTACTTAATGTGGATTACAAAATTTTTGCAGACATTTTGGCAAATAGATTTTAAAAAGTGTTGATGGAAAAGATTCATAAGAACCAAGCAGGCTTTCTCCCAAAAAGACACCTAGCAGATAATGTAAGGAATATAATAGACATTTTGGAAAAGCTAGAGGTGAACATAAATACTAAAGCAGTACTGATTTTTGTGGACGCGGAGAAAGCCTTTGACAATATCTCTTGGAGCTTTATGATAAAGAATCTTCATGGGATGGGGGTAGGCCAAGGTTTTGAGAATGGTATGGCTGCAATATATTCTGAACAAAAAGCTAAATTGATTGTAAATAACGTAATAACTGAGGAACTTAAGATAGAAAAAGGAACACGACAGGGGTGCCCAATTTCCCCATTGCTCTTTATTTCAGTTCTGGAGGTGTTGCTGAATATGATTAGGAATGACCAGCAGGTAAAAGGAGTGCAGGTCGGAGCTAAACATTATAAGTTAAGAGCATTCGCAGATGACCTAGTATTGACTTTGCAAGAGCCAAACACTAGTACGAAAAAGGTCCTGGAAATAATCCAACAGTTTGGCCAGGTAGCTGGATTTAGGTTGAATAAACAAAAAACTAAAGTTTTAGGAAAAAATTTAACAGATATGGAAAAGGAGAAATTCCAAGAGGAGACAGGGCTGACGGTGGTCAAGAAGGTGAAATACCTAGGGGTTTATTTGACATCTAAAAATGTGAATTTGTATAAGGATAATTATGAAAAATGTTGGTCAGAAATCAAAAAAGATCTAGAAATATGGTCAAATCTGAAATTGTCAATGTTAGGCCGAATTGCAGTGATTAAAATGAATGTATTGCCTAGAATGTTATTCTTGTTTCAGACCTTGCAGATTCTTGACAAGATGGAATGTTTTAAGAGGTGGCAGAAAGATATCTCGAAATTTGTCTGGCAGGGCAAAAAGCCCAGAATTAAATTTAAAATATTGACAGATGCCAAAGAAAGAGGGGGTTTTGCCCTGCCGGACTTAAAATTGTACTATGAGGCAGCAGCTTTTTGCTGGCTGAAAGAGTGGATGCTCCTCGAGAACACTGACATTCTGGATCTGGAAGGTTTCAATAATGCATTTGGTTGGCATGCATATCTATGGTATGATAAAATCAAGCTGCATAGCGCCTTTAAAAATCATATTGTTAGAAAAGCATTGTTTAATGTTTGGATAAGATATAAAGATCTGTTGGAAAACAAAACCCCCAGATGGGTGTCACCAGTGGAGGCTAAGGCAGTGAAGAAACTCAATATGGAGGCCGGATGGCCGAAGTATTGGGAAATTTTGGAACAGGAGGGAGATAAATTGAAACTACAAAGTCATGAGAAAATGAAACATAAAGTACAAAATTGGTTTCAATGTCATCAAATAATGGAGTTTTTCAAACAGGATAGGAAAATTGGCTTTCAGGTGGAAAAATCAAAATTGGAGACTGAACTGTTAGAGCCCAATACTAAGAATCTATCAAGAATGTATAACTTGCTGCTGAAGTGGAACACACAGGACGAAACAGTTAAATCGGCTATGATTAAGTGGGCACAGGACATTGGTCATAACATTATGTCTGCTGACTGGGAATGGTTGTGGAACACCGGTATTAAATTCACGGCATGTAATGCCTTAAAGGAAAACATTATGAAAATGGTTTACAGGTGGTACATGACCCCAGTCAAGCTGGCAAAAATTTATCATTTGCCTGATAATAAGTGTTGGAAATGTAAAGAGACTGAAGGTACCTTCTATCACCTTTGGTGGACATGCCCGAAGATTAAGGCCTTCTGGGAAATGATTTATAATGAAATGAAAAAGGTACTTAAATGTACTTTCCCTAAAAAACCAGAGGCCTTTCTCTTGGGCATTGTCGGCCAATTGGTGTCAAAGAGGGATAGAACTTTCTTTATGTATGCTACAACAGCAGCAAGAATACTCATCGCAAAGTATTGGAAGACACAAGATCTACCTACTCTGGAGGAATGGCAGATGAAAATGATGGACTATATGACACAGGCCGAGATGACAGGCAGAATCCGTGATCAAGGAAAAGAGACGGCGGAAGAAGAATGGAGAAAATTTAAGAGATACCTTAAGGACTATTATAAACTTGACGAATGTTAGAATGTTGAGGTTTGCAGGGGAAAAAAGGGATACAGTGACATAAGAACAGATTATAGAAAAGATCAAGATGACAGAGGTTGGAAAGGAATGTTTAGAAGTTGCTAAAAAATTATGGACATTGGAATGCAGAAAGGGGGGGTATGGGGGAGTCCCGGAAAAGAGGTTTATGAAAAAATGTTATGAAATTATACGTGTTTGTATGTTTTTTTAGGTGTTTGTTTGTCTTTAAAAATTTTGTAAAACCAATAAAAATTTTATAAAAAAAAAATTAATGTGACATACAGATATATTTCTTTACCAAGATTGGATTCACATGTACATGATTTGATTTCTCTATATGTGATCACTGTATACTTTGGTCTAGTTTGCACATGCAGCAGCAGAATGTGGTGGAGTGGACTGCAACACTTCTGACTACAGGTGAGAGATGTCATATTTTATGTATCCCTAATGTTGCAAGTCCCCTTCGTGGATCACTGCCTTGCCATGGCAAAGGGGCTTGAATAACTCAGAGAAGCTATGAGCTATGCCGTGCAGGGCCACCTAAGATGGACAGGTCATAGTCGAGAGTTTAGACTAAATGTGATCCACCTGGAGAAGGAACTGGCAAACCACTCCAGTATTTTGCCAAGAAAACTCAATGGACATAAAAAGGAGAAGCTTTGAGAAGAAAGTGAGAGTTTCCAAGGCATGCTCTGGTTCATGGAGTCACGGAGAGTCAAGCACGACTAAGACGACTAAACAACAACAAATTCTGCAAGTAATTTTAATAAAATTATGCAAGTAAAAGACTAGCAAATGGGAGAGGAAGGTTCTAGACCAGCCTGCTTCTTGCTGTGTTAGTTTTTGAACTGCATAGGAGTGAATGGAACCAAGGAGCGGAGGGGAAAGACTGGATAGGGACTAAATCTGCTCCTGTTTTGTTGGTGATGCTAATGACCAGGTGAGGATGAATATGTTGGTTTCAGTTTCACTCCATTTCTCATTTTTCTGACTTAAGCTAAACTCGCCACATGTTCATATCATTTTGCAGTTTTTAAAGCAAAAGACCAGCAGCATTTTGGTATGCGTTTATTTTAAATTTAGGTTTTTTTTAAAAAAAAAAACCTTTTTTATATTTGCAATTGCTTTATGTATGTCTTGTATTGTGAAATCACTTTGAGATGTTTCATAGGAAGTGAGGCACACATAGAAATAATAATAAGAAAATTTACATATACAGTTTTGCCTAATATTCACATTTTTGCAAGCAATTTTTCCTGAATATAATGTCTTTTGCATGCTATTATCATGAATATATGCATTTTAGGCATACACATTTAGAGGACTGCATTGTAGAATGTGGAGAAGTGCAAACTTTGAAGGATAGTGAATATGTATGTATGTACTGAAACTCTGGAAAAATATAATAAATAAATAACAATTAATATTTTTTTGGAAGGATAGCTGTATTTTGATTTATGCATAGTTTTGGAAAGTGAAAATTAGGTAGGTTTGCATTAAAATATGAAGCAAAAGTAATTTCTTCCCCATTCCTAGTAGTGATCTACGCCATTAAGAAATCTGCTTCTGCTTATAACTTCCTAGCCCCATTCTAACGGAATGCTGGAGAATTGATAGAATATTGGACATTGGCTTTTTACAGAGACTTATGAGGTTTATTCAGGGTTGAAAAAGCAATGAGTACCTTTTGGTTCTTTTGCATTACTTTTGCACTTCTCAAATGCCGAGGGGGGGGATCCTTATTCTTCAGACTTGATGAATCACTCCAGGAAGTATGATGCTTAAGTTGCTTTAAGAAGCCCTGCATATAATTTCACATAACGATGTGACATAATTTGCTTAACTGAAGCAATCCGAAGTGATTCATTCTAAAACGATGCATTATTCAGACCTTTTTATATTAAAAAAAATAAAGGAAATGAAAAGCTTGTCATAGACATGTGACTTGAGAAACAATGTTTGAGAATAGATAATTGGGCAGGGGGTGTTCCTGTAATGAGGGAAAGGCATGCAATTAAGTGGCCATATTTCAATTATTTGTTGACATTATCTGGGGGAAATGAATTTGAAAAGATTTCTGTACAGTGGTACCTCAGGTTACATACACTTCAGGTTACAGATTCCGCTAACCCAGAAATAGTACCTCGGGTTAAGAACTTTTATAGAGGTATAAATAACTGTAAATATGAAAAGAGGCAAAGTATTCTCTAATTGTTTTCTTTGGTTATATGTATTTTCTTTTCCCTTTGTATTTTCTTTTGTTGTAAATATGTCTGTTTTCTAATTTGTACTTAATAAAAAATATTAAAATTAAATATTTAATTTTTTAAAAAAGAACTTTGCTTCAGGATGAGAACAGAAATCGTGCTCCGGCGGCGCGGCAGCAGCAGGAAGCCCCATTAGCTAAAGTGGTGCTTCAGGTTAAGAACAGTTTCAGGTTAAGAACGGACCTCCGGAACGAATTAAGTACTTAACCCGAGGTACCACTGTACCTTGTCTCATCCATACTAGGGGAAAAACACTTCAATTACTCTTGCTGACCTTGATCAGTAGAGTAAAGGGAACAATGTTGCCACTGGTGACAATAGTAGCACCATGGTTGGCAGCCATTCTTACAGGAAGCATTGGGGAGGAACACTTGGATGAGCAAATAGAATTGCAAATAGAGGCGCTGCCTGGCCCATCTAACCACCCAGATGTCTTGCCATTTTTAATCCGAGCCAGAGAAAAGTTTGACAGCTTGTAAAGCTGTCCTTTGAGTCTTCAGGCCAGGTGTTTGGTCTTTGAAGAGGCTGTAATCCTCCAAAATGTGCAGAGCATAGAGGTGGCGTGGTGATAAGGCTCAAAAGGCTTCTGCTTACTTCCAGACCTTGTCAAGCAAGTTGCTCATTAGGAGCTCTCCATGGTGCTATGACAACCTACCAACCTTGCCCTCTTGCCCTGTCGGCTTTTTCCAGGATAATTGCATAGCCATGGCTGACAGGCTATAAGGTGCTATGATGTCACCAAGTTTGCTCCATGATCTCTGATTGTCTAGGATCGTGCAGAGAGGAAGCTTTTTTTGCAAAAACGAAATGTTGCAGAGGCTGAAGAAAGGCATCAAAATGTGCAAAAAAGATTTCATTCTCCAAAACAGAAAATTTTACAGTAAAAAATGGGACAACTGTACAGGTGATTAAAAGGAACGAGAGGAAGGAATCAGTGAACACATTGTTATTGTGGCAAATTTCCCACTGGATTTAGATACATAATGAGCCAGTTCCCACAGCCACTTTCTTCCTTCCATGAGGTAATAATGTCACTCTCACCCTATTATCAGGCAGTCATTTTATACATGAAGAAGGCAGGGGATGCCATTTCAAGTTTCAATGTGTGTGCCTGTATCAAGAGGGTCAAAGGCCTGCTCCAATGTGGTTCTCCCAACCAGTAATATCAAGTTCAGGCCAAGAACCCATTCTGGATCCATGTCCCAATGACACTATATAGTCCAACTCAGCATCCTGGTCACTGCTGGACTCCAATGTTATGACAGTAATGATGTCACTCAGGCCAAGGCAAGCCTTCCCACTGTTATCATTCTGAGTACTTAGAAGAAGTGCTTCTCTATTGCTCAAGCAGTCAGACCAAGGGTAACCAGAATGGGAGGGGGGATCATTGTCCCAGTTGTATGCCCCCCCAAAAAAAATCACCATTTGGCAGGGGCTCAGATATTCCGAAAAATGCACCCATTTTGTGTATTTCAGCTTAGCACTAATCATAAATATTCCAGAAATCTTTGAAGCATTTCACAAC